>NC_060283.1:39734297-40365287 GCF_021613505.1 Equus quagga | reverse complement strand
TCTCTCCATAGAACTGAGAAGAGTAACTTGGTACAGGCAGGAGCACCATAGATGACTCTTCCATATAAAGCAGTGATGGTCATAGGTCTCTTCTAAGATGCCTTAACTACTACATAACAAACCACCTCCAAACTGAGTAGTTTAAAGTCACTATTATTATTATTGTTATTGATATTATTTGGGCTGGGCTCTGCTGGGTGGTTCTTCCGCTGGTGTCACCTGAGTTGACTCTGTGGAAGGAGTCAGCAGGTGGGTGAGCTGGACGCTGGCTGGTCCAGGTCCCAGATGGCCCCACTCACGTGTCTAGGGTGATGGGGACAATTGGGCCACGTTAATCTCATTATCAAGCAGGCCAGCCTTCTTCACTTGGCAGCTGGGCTCCAAAAGGAACAAGGGGAGCCAAGCTCCAATGCATGAACGCTTTTTTTTTTTTTAGCAAGATTAGCCCTGAGCAACTGCTGCCAATCCTCCTCTTTTTGCTGAGGAAGACTGGCCCTGAGCTAACATCCGTGCCCATCTTCCTCTACTTTTTTTTTATATGTGGGACGCCTACCACAGCATGGCTTGCCGAGCAGTGCCATGTCCGCACCTGGGATCCAAAAGGGCAAACCCCGGGCCGCTGAAGCAGAACGTGCGAACTTAACCGCTGCGCCGCCGGGCCGGCCCCCATGAACACTTTTTAAGGCTCTGTTTGTGTCATGTTTCTTACAGTCCCTTTGACTAAAGGAAGTCATGTGGCCAAGCCCTGATTCAGGAAGTGGAGAAAAAAGACTCTTTTGACAGGAGGACCCGCAAAATATTGTGACCTTAAAAAAAAAAAATCTACCACATGCTCTCTCTCTTTTCCTGCCACTACCAAGGACATCCTCCTACTGGCAAGGATGGATGACAGCCACCTGCCAACTAACAGTACCCCCACCAACCCCATACCCCTGGGGTCAAGTTCAAGGCAATTAAATGTCCATTTCCCCAGGTGTGTCTGGGGGAACATCAGTCCCAGGAAGCAAGGTGTTACAGATTGAATTGTGTGACCCCAAAATTCTTATGTTGAGCTCTAACCCCCAATACGACTGTATTTAGAGATAGGGCCTTTCAAGAGATAATTAAGGTTAAATGAGGTCATAAGCATAGGGCCCTAACCCAACAGGACTGGTGTCTATATGCAAAGAGGAAGAGGCACCAGAAGGCTCGCTCGCTCTCCCTCTCTCTCTCTCTCTCTGTGCATACACAGAAAAGAGGCCGTGTGAGGACAGAGAGAGAAGGTGGCCGTCTGCAAGCCAGGAAGAGAGGCCTCACCAGACACCAACCCTGCCGACACCCTGATCAGGGACTTGCAGCCTCCAGAACTGTAGAAAATAATAAATGTCTCTTGTTGAAGCCACTTGGTCTGTGGTATTCTCTCACGGCAGCCCAAACTGAGTAACACACGAGGGTCCCTTGGTTAAATGTTTGGGAAAGGCATGTTCAATACTGATCCTCCCCCTTGGAAATTCATAAAGCTCTGTGGCCTGTTAAAGGCTCTGAGAAGTTCCTCCGCAAAGGAACCTATAGTTTGACAAAGTTTCCCAACTTGATTTGAACCTAAGGTCCTTTTCCAACACCTATGATCACCATAGGAAGCTGTATTAGTTTCTAGGGCTGTGGTAACAAATGACCACAAACTTGATGGCCTTGTTCCCTCACAGTCGAGACCAGAAGTCAGAAATCAAGGCGTCGGCAGGATTGGTTCCTTCTGGAGCTCTGAGGGAGAATCCGTTCACGCCTCTCTCCTAGCTTCCGGGGTGGCCCTTGGTTCTCCTTGGCTTGTAGCTGCCTCACTCGCTCCCATCTCCGCCTCCGTCTTCACATGGCCTTCCCCTCTGCGTCTCACTTTCACCATCTTCCCCTTTCCCTTATAAGGACCCCAGTCATTGGATTGAGGGCCCACCCTAAATCCAGGATGACCTCATCTGGAGATCCTTAACTTAATTATATCTGCAAAGACCCTTATTCCAAATAAGGTCACATTCTGAGGTGGCAGGTGGACATGCCTTTTGGGGGCCACAAGGCAATCCACTACAGGAGCCAAGGGACAACCAAGGTGGTGGCTGAGTGTGGATACAGAGCAGGGGTGAGTGGGACCCCTCTAGGTGTCTGCAAGCTGAGGGTCCATCCCCTGCAGGGGACATGCTGGGGAGAGCACTCGCTCCCCTTGACAATGCTGGCTCCCCAAATCCTCATTTCCTCAACTCCTTGCGGACCAGCCCCCATGACCACATTCCTCTTTGGGGCAGGTCAGAACCTGAGTGGACTTACTGACCCTGCTCTTCTTGCTTTCTCCTGGAACACAGGGCCTGCCTTTCTGGGGAACATTTGCAAAAAGTGATGCTCATCGATAGTGGCAATGTGGCAGGCAGGCTCTTATAGGGCCGTGCTTCTAGACACTTCCTCCCCAAACCTTCCCAAAGCCCCGCTTCCTCCATGCCTCTTTCTTGCCCAGAACCCTCCATTGCTCCCTCGGCCTCCAGGAGGAAGTGAGGCCTCTGGCCTCTAGAGACAGCCTTCCAGGATCAGCCAGGCATTCCTGTTGCTGCCCCACAGGGCCACCTCTTGCTGCCTTTGTGTCTTCCATCTGGATTGCAGCCCTGCTCCAGTCCACAGCTCTCTTTGTCTACAGGTCACATGTCAAGTGAGTTTCAGGGATCTGCAGGTCTCTGGAATGCAAATAACCAGGGATAGCTCAAATCTTAGAGGCGGGGCTCAAGAAGTCTGTCCATGTGTATTTGTCTGGGGAGGGGCCCATTGCTTCTCCAAATCATGTCTTCCTGACTTAAAGAGGCTAAAAACTGCAAGTTTAGAGCCCAGGCTCAGTGAGTGAGGCTCCCTTAGAGCAGTAACTCCAGGGAAACCCACTCTGAGATGGCAGAACCCCTCTCGCAACCCCCTTTGTGTTCAGAAGCTCCTGGCAGGAGCAGAGAAGGGGCAGCAGGCACAGACTATCCAAATGGGTCAACCATCCACAGGAACCAGATGTGGTAGCACGGCCTGCAGGATGTGCCAGGGATGGAGTGAAGCTGGCTCCACACAGAGTGCAGCTGTGAGCAGGAGGTGGCCCTAAGGCTCTGCACCCTCCCCTGTAGTTGACTAGCAGATTGCTGGGGCTGGAAGGGAGCTGGAGAGTCTGAAGGCAAAGCCCTGTGACCCCTACTCCTACCACACCCCATGATTTGGGCTCTAGCTGGCCCTGTCTGTAAGTTTTGCCAACATCCTATAGCTTGGGAAACTGCATTCCTTTGAAAATGTGCATTTGGCCCACTGGGCTGTATTTTGACAACAGGTTGGTGACTTGTCTCTCAAACTGGATGATGCATTTTTTGTAAGCTGACACTTATCTCTCTCTCTCTCTCTCTTTTGTTTTTTTCGTGAGGAAGATTGGCCCTGAGCTAACATCTGTTGCCAATCTTCCTCTTTTTGCTTGAGGAAGATAGTACCTGAGCCAAAATCTGTGCCACTCTTCCTCTATTTTGTATGTGGGACACCGCCACAGCATGGCTTGATAAGTGGTGCATAGGTCTGCCTCTGGGATCTAAACCCACAAACCCTGGGCCACCAGAGCAGAATGCACTAACTTAACCACTACACCACCAAGTCAGCCCCAAAACCTGTCTTTAACCTCTTCGGGATTCTATCTGAGGGCCTAGTCTGGTGTTCAAGAACACTGTATCCATCTGTGGGGACTGCCATGACAAAGTACCACAGACTAGGAGGCCTAAACAACAGAACAGTGTCTTCTCTCAGCTCTGGAGGCTCCAAGTCAGAAGTGAAGGTGCCAGCAGGCTTGGTTCCTTCCGGGGCCGTGAAGGAAGGGCTGTTCCCCGCCTCTCTCCTTGGTTATAGACGGCCGTCTTCATGTTCACATTGCCTCTCCCAGTATGCGTGTCTGTCTTCAAATTTCCTCTTTTTCAGTTTTTTTTGTTTTTTTTTTTGATGAGGAAGTTTCACTCTGAACTAATATCTGTTACCGATCTTCTTCTTTGTCTTTTTGCTTGGGGAAGGTCATCCCTGAGTTAACATCTGTGCCAGTCTTCCTCTATGTTGGATGTGGGTTGTCGTCACAGCGTGGCTTGAAGAGTGCAGTGTAGGTCTGCACCAAGGATCTGAACCCGCAGATCTGGGCCGCCAAAGCAGGGCCTGCCAGCCTCAACCAGGATGTCACGGGGCCGACCTCCAAACTTTCCTCTTCTTAAAAGGAGATACCGTCATATGGGATTAGGGCCCACCCTAATGACTGCATTTACCATAATTACCACTTCAAAGACTCTGTCTCCAAATACAGTCCCATTTTGAGGCACTGGGGGTTAGGAGTTCAACATACGAATTTTGAGGGGATACAATTCAGCCCATAACAGACACCCGGGAGGAGAGGGGGACATGCGGGCAGAGGGATCGTGGTTTGACTTCCAACCACTCAAGGCTTGTCTGCACCAGAGCCCCGTCAAGGCCCTCTCAGGCCACTGCACAGCCACCAGCCAGGCCTCTGAGGGGCCTGGGGTGGCCCAGCTCACCCCCATGGGCCCCCAGGTGGTGCCACACTGGCCCTGAGTCCTCTCACAGCAGCTGGCAGGACAAACTTGAGAGTGTGGGGAGGTCAGGGTGGACCCTGGAGATGGGGGTGGGACTAGAAAGAGCATCCTAAGGGTGGGGACCACCCTGAGAGGGGGTGTGTGTGCTATGGGGAGGGCTGAAGGACCCCTTTGTTTGGCGATGGAGGTGGGAGGGGTGGTCTCTCAGTTCAGCTGCCCTCCCACCCTGGAGTGGGTGTTTCGGTGGCCCCAGGAATCCTATTTGCATACGGGGCCCAGGCTTCTGAGAGGTTAGGAAGAAGGAATTTATTTTAACTTGCAAATTCATTCTAATACTTAAAGTAATATTTCTTCATTGTTGAAAGGGCAAATGAACAATATAAGTCTTAAAATGCACAAAAGCTTGAAAGAAAAAAACTTGCCCACGATCCACCACAACTAGAAATCTCTGACGCTGACTACTCATTTGTTATTCGATGGCATCTCACAATTGTGTCCTTTGAACACTTTTAGGATTTTCTCTTGATGCAAGTGTAACTGTAGAAAAATTACAAAATGCAGTTACAATTTTATTGTCATTTATAATTCCACCACCCAAAGATACTTTTTTATATATATTTCTTGGACTACTAATATATTTGAACATTTCCCTGTGTTTATTAGTTATCCAGATTTCTTTGGTGCATGGTCTTGTGACTGCAGACCCCTTAAGAGCCAGTTTGAAAGACCCCATCTCTTATCAACAGAGTGATTAAGAATTGTCTTTCAGCAAACTTACAAAGTCATGTAGCCAGAGCGTGCACAGAAGAAGAAATCTTGGCCTGAAGTGACCAAAGATTCTCCTCCCCATGGAACCCAAAGACGAGGACACAAACAGACCTTAAAGTCAGACTCTTATCAGAAGTGAGAGGGCCATCATTCAGGAAGATCTGATGTTAAAATTCCTTCCCCTCCTCATCAAAAATGCTTAGAACCTCATCAAAAATGTTTAGAACCTCACCATAAGTGTTCAGAACCTCACCATAAATGCCTGAAGCCCACCAAGCAAAGCCTGTCCCACCAGCGTTTCCATGTGCCAGCCTGTTCTCCCTAGCCTCTTAAATTTTGTCCCAAATGTGGAATTGGGGAGACAGATCTGAGGGCACACACCACCTGTCTCCCTGCAGATCAGTCTCGCAGAATAAAGCTGATTTCTTTTTCCAAACGCCGATGCCATAATTAACTGGCTTTTTAAATGCCCATCGGGCAAGAGAACCCCAATATTGTGCAGTGACAGTCTGTCTCATCCATTGTATATTGTGTTATTGGGTATCTAATTGCGTCTTACCAGTCTGTTTGGGATCTTTATATAGGATAGATATTAACTCTTTGTGGTATCTGTAGCAAATATTTTTTCCCAGTTTGTGGTTTGCTTTTACATTTTTTAGAGTGGTTTTGACCTGTGTCTAATTTTCCCCTTCGGAATTTCTTTACCAGCTTTTACATTCCGAAAATACTTCTTCCCCAAATCAAATATTTCCTTTTAGTCTGCTTTTGATCTCTCTCTCTCATTTTCTTTCTTTGCGTCAAGCTCTTTAATATCTGGAAGTGAAAGTGAGAAACTAACCCAATGTTTTTCCAAATACGTCACCAATTGTCCCAGCGCCATTTTGCAAGCCCGTCCTCCGCTGTCCCTGCTCTCTGTGTCCCCAAGGGTGGTCTGCTCCAAGCAAAACACTCCCCCAGGGCCACAGTCCCCAGCGCCAGCACTCACAGAAGCTTTAGCAAACAAGGTGTGATTTTTGATGTTTGGCGATGAAGATGAGGGGTTTACCTCGGAGACCTGAGCGCAAACAACTGAAAAATTCCCTGCAGACATTTCTGTTCTCCCTGAGCCTCACCCGCTCCACCGCAGGGAGCCTGAGCTTTCCCCACCTCGCAGCATAGCTGGCCTCACTCCTCGCCTCTAACTCCAGCAATCGATTCCCAGTAACTTCAAAATCCTCACCCCGTCTCCCCCGTGAACAACCAGGCTCCTGGCCCAAACCCAGCTCTTTCCAGACGAAGGCCCTCAGGTTAACAGCATCCACTTCCTTAGAAAGCAGGGTAGCATCATCCTTTGTTACTTGAGAATGCCTTTGGGGTCTCGGCCCACACCCCATGGGGCTTATTAACCTATTTCTTCCAAACAAACCCAGTGTCTGTTCGAAGCAGAATTCCCGTACCATCTGCTGATGGAGCCCAGGGTGCTCCACCTCCTTAAGTGTGTTGAACATACAGGAAGTGGGAGTTCTGGGAAGATACAGAATCTGGAGCCCCCTCTAGGATGCTGATATCCAGAAAGGCTGCCCTGGGAGCCGAGAGTTGGGGCTGAGGGTCCGAAGAGCAGCCAGCCACAGACTCAGGCCGCCAAGGGCCTTCCCCGGTCTCCCCAAGGTGGTCTCACTGGAGAGCAGGGCCTACGTGCACCACCCGCCTCAAGGTGGACAAGGCCCTGGGGTGCGGCTGCAGGCAGGGCCACAGAGTCCCGAAGGCTCCAGGCCACACTCCCAGGAGCAGGCGTGGGGGGCCAGGGAGTGACCAGGTCCAGGGGCCACCCCGAGGTGGCAGCGGCTAGAGCAGGGACCATGGTGAACGGTGCCTATCACAGCAGGTATAGAAAGCAGGTGACGGCATCAGGGGCTTGGGGTGAAGGGGGGACTGGTGTGCCCAAATGTGACTGCACAGGTTTGTGGAAGCAACATCCTCCCCTCCTCTAAAAGGGTACCGGTTCCGCACCATCGGGTCACACGATCGCGCAGTGGCTTATGGGCTTAGGGGCTTGGGCGGCACGGCCTGGCTCACCCCCAGCTCTTCTCCTGGCTGAGGCGCACTTCCCTCATCTGTAAAATGGGGACGACAGTACTGACCACAAGGCGTTGTCGGGAGGGTCAAGTAGTACAGCGTCTGAGTGTGTGTTAAGAATAAAGACTCAACAAGTGGTCGTCAACTGGTAGATGCTCTGTTAGCTTCCTGGAGCCGCCATAGCAAATCCCCACAGATTTCCGAGGCCAGAAGTCCGAAATCAAGGCGTCTGCAGGCCACGCTCCCCCTGAAGGCTCTGGGCTGGGGGGAGGGTCCTTCCTCACCTCTTCCAGCTTCTGCTGGCTCCAGACACTCCTGCACTCATATCACTCCAGTCTCTGCCTCCGTCTTCACGTGGCCATTTCCCTGGTCCGTGTCTTCTCCCTTCTCCTTCTCCCTTATTGTCTCACTTGTATCCGGGAGATTTTAATTTATGGAGGCGACTGAGTGACACCATGGAGAGGTCACTGCCATTGAAAGGAGAATTTATTACTTAGATGTCCTGAGAGAAGGGGCACCTGCTGCCACCAAGGCCACATGGGGAACACCAGGGTGGTCAGGAGGCAGAAGACAGGAGCGAGGAACAAGCCGGAGCCTATAGTGGAGTTTCCTCCGGAAGGCAAGGCAAAGCAGAGTGAAGTGTCAGACTGGCTAGGCTAAACAAGCCTGGTGGCCTTTGGGCTCTCCCGGTGCCTGGTACCTGGCCTGGGCTGACTCAGGACAGGCGCAATACCGGTCTGGTGTGTGCAAGTTAGACAAGAAGGAGGGTGGGGTCTCTGCCTTGGCTGAGCCTGTCTGCACAGGAAAGGAGATAAGGCAAGCTGACCGGCAGGAGAGAGAAATATTTCGGCTGATAGTTTGGCCCTGTGATTAATAGATGCCAAGTAGACACACAGTATCTAGGGAGACAGTCAAAACACTTCTCCTCTCTTATACAGACACTAGTCACTGGATTTAGGACCCACCCTAATTCCGGATGATCTCAAGAGCCTTAATTTAATTACATCTGCAAAGACCGACCACATTCACAGGCTCCAGGAGCTAGGATATGGACATATCTTTTGGGGGACCAAAGTTAAACCCACCACAGATGCCAACTGGCTGCATTGGTTCATAGGCCTCGGTCTGTTAGTGTAGACTCTGGGGGAGAAATGACAATTTTTTTTTTATTCTTTCTTTTTTTTTTTTGAGGAAGATTAGCCCTGAGCTAACTACTGCCAATCCTCCTCTTTTTGCTGAGGAAGACTGGCCCTGAGCTAACATCTGTGCCCATCTTCCTCTACTTTATACGTGGGACGCCTACCACAGCATGGCTTGCCTAACAGTGCCATGTCCGCACCCGGGATCCGAACTGACGAACCCCAGGCTGCCGAGAAGCAGAACATGCAAACTTAATCACTGCGCCACTGGGCCGGCCCCAGAAATGACAATTTTTGCTTCTTTGATGAGCCCTGCAGTATTTGATCTGTGGTGGTGGCTTTAGCCGAATGTCTGCGCCAAGGAGGAATCCGAGGGAGGGTGTGTGAGGGAGCCTGTGGGTGATTTCTGGACCAGTGTGGGCAGAGGTCTTGGGATGGAGAGGTCTGAAGTCCAGGCAGGAGGGAGATGACACGAGAGCAGTGGCCATGACAGCCAGAGGATCCAGGGTGCTCCAGAGAGGCAGGATGGTGGAACTGCCACTGTTCGGGTCCCTGAATGACTTTCAGGCTAGGGCTGCTATCCCTTAAGCTGCCCTCCACTGCCAGTAACAGAAAGCCCTGTCAACTTACTGAAGCAACTTGGAAACAAATCACCTCCCATCACAGGAAATCTGATGGCTGAGTGACTGCAGGGACAGTTTGATCAAGGCTTTGCCCTACTTTTCTGTAACCCCTCTGGCTCTACCATCCTTTGTGTGGGGTTTTTCTCAGGTCAGGTGCCCCTGTGGCCACAAGAGGCTCAACTAGATGTGATTGTGTACAGGAGCAGAGGAGGACCACATCTTCCCAGGTCTTTTAATGAGCGAGGAAACCTCCCAGAGGCCCTAGCTGACCTCACCTCTCTCTCATGACTCATGGCCAGCATTCTGTGAAGGTTTGTGCCTGATCCAGCTACTGCTCAGGGAAATGGCTTTGACCATCAGGACCTGCCCCGGAGCTGGACTGGGGCCAAACCCCCTCCCTCACTATGCACCCTCCTTGCTGCAGGGGCTCCAGGTGCGTGATTCCCATCGGCCACATGCTAATGCAGCAAAGGGTCCAGGGCAAATCCACCTAAAGGGGGAAGGCGCTGGGGTGGCCCCCTGAATCCCCAGGGAGCCTAGTGAAGGCCATCGCCCTGGATCACTCTTCCTGGTGAGGGAAGGCTAAGTATTGAGTCACTGCAGGGACCACAGGAATAGGACTTATGGAGCAGGGGGTGGATTCTAGTGAGGGAGGTCTGGGAAGTGACCTGGGAGTCGCCACAAGCAGACATTCCCTCCAAGGGAATCTTGGGATCATTTGGTGAAGAGACTCTTGAAAGGGGAAGTCATCCATGAGCCCCTGACCACAGGCAGCCTGTCCAGAAAAGAAGACGACTTACCATCATCATCATCATCATCACCATGCTGTCCAACACTCCCCAGGGCTCTGTGCCTCCCAAGCGCTTTATCTCCATCCCCTCCTTGCATTCGTGCATCCATGCTGTTGGGCCGACCCCAAATGGGTGTCCAGCCGTTCAGTTCAGTTCTGACACTAACTACCCAGACTCAGTACAGACCCCATAGGTTAGGGGCTCAGTCCCACAAGACTGCCCCCACTTCAGGTGCCAGTTGCAAATGGGGTCCCCAGGCTGCCTGCACTTCTGCCCAGCCCCCCTCATCTTCATGAGAAGGACTCACAGAACCCAGGAAAACGTTGTGCTTAGGACTACAGTTTATTACAAAAGATATGAATGAACAGCCAGATGGAGAGATTCACAGGGTGAGGTCAGGAAGGGTGAGAGCAGGAGTTTCTGTCCCCGTGGAGTCGGGGCAGCCACCCTCCCAGCAGGTGGATGTGTACCAAGCAAGGGCTCGCCACCCAACACGCACAGAAGCCGACACCGAGGCACACTGGCTTTTGAGAGAAGAAAGGCTTTATTGCAAGGTCGACCGGCAAGGAGACAGGAGGCCAAGCTCTCAACTCTGTCTCCCCATCCAAGGTTTGGGGTAAGGTTTGAGGGGTCAAGGAGGGCCGGCTGGTATGCGGAAGCCCTGGCAGGATGAACTTTGATTGGCAGGTCAAAATTTTCTCTTCTGCACATGTTCCTGGCTGGCTCCCTGCCCGTGAAAAACAGCTTAAACCTTCTGTTGTTAAGATGGGGTCCAGCTATGCAAGGTGACCAGGAAGGGCACAGTAAACAGAGTAAAGCTGTTATGCAGATTTAAATCAGTGCCTTCTCCATTGATAGGAGTTTCTAAAGATTTAGAGTCATCCTCCTCCTCGGGGCCCAGAGAGGGAGACATCCTTACAAGTGGAGATTTCTCTGATAAATGTAAATTTCTCTTAAAAAGGCTAACTTCTACTGGGTTTTCAGAGCTTTTCCTGTGTCTGCTGTTTCTTAATAACCAGCAGTTCAAAATAATCCTTATGCCAAAGAGGCATATTTTGGGGTGGGAAATTCTGGTCCTGTGGTTACCTATGTGTTCACCACCCCAGAAAGCTCCCTTAGCCTTGTTTCAGGGTTTTTATCAAAGTTTCCCTACGTAGGCATGATTGGTTAAAACACTGGCCATTGATGATTAACTCGACCTCTGGCCCCACTCCCTCCCTGGGGCTCTGGGGATGGTGCGACAGTTCCAGCCCTCTGATCACATGATTGGTTCTTCCAGGAACCACTCCCCAGGGGAAGCTATCTAGTCACCCTATTAGCATAAACTCAGGTATGGTCAAAAGGGGCTCATTGTGGGGACCCACCTGGTGGTGCAGCGGTTCAATTCCCACGTTCAGCTTTGGGGGTTCGCCAGCCTGGATCCTGGGTATTGACCTGGGCACCACTTGTCCAGCTGATGCGGGGTCGATGAGCCGAGGAGTCGAAAGAAAGATTTCTTAGACTCTCAAGATCTGGCAGGAGTGCTCTTTTATTTAGAGAATAGTGTGGAATAGCATGGGGACAGGACCCATGGGCAGTCAGAGCTTCTGCTGCCGGCATGGGGACAGGACCCACGGGCAGTCAGCTCCTGCTGCTGCTGCTTCTGCTGCCCCCGCTGGCATGGGGACAGGACCCATGGGCAGGCAGAGCTGGTGCATGGGGACAGGACCCACGGGCAGTCAGAGCTCCTGCTGCTGCTGCTTCTGCTGCCCCCGCTGGCATGGGGACAGGACCCATGGGCAGGCAGAGCTGGTGCGTGGGGACAGGACCCACGGGCAGTCAGAGCTCCTGCTGCTGCCCCGAGTTGAGGGTTAGGGCTAAATTTAAGGCATAGGTATGTGAGTTATCTCTTTACAAGACAAAGAATATGTTAAAAAGTTAAAATGGTATCAGTGCCCGTGTGGTCTGGCCATTTGGCTGTCCCACAACTTTTAGATAAGAATCAAACCGGATTGAGTAAATGTCAGAAGTCACCGCTTGAACTTTATCCTCGGCTAAAGACAAAGGAGGATTCGGGGGGGTGGGGGGGGGTCAGTTACATGAGGTTGCCAGACAGTAACCAACTTAAGTTCTTACCTCTGGCATTGACTAAGAGCTTCTAGAGATAAGACCATCCCCCCTTCTTCCTGGCACAGAGAGGGAGGCATTTTCACAGATAGAGGTTTCCCTTAGAAATGTAAATGTTTCCCAACAAAGGGGCAAACAAATTCCACTCCTTGGAGCCTGAATCTCATCTGTAGTTTTAAAACTAACCAGCCTAAAAATCCTCATCACAGCCATGCTGTGGCAGGCATCCCACATATAAAGTAGAGGAAGATGGGCATGAATGTTAGCTCAGGGCCACTTTTCCTCAGCAAAAAGAGGAGGATTGGTGGCAGATGTTGGCTCAGGGCTAATCTTCCTCAAAAGGGGTGGGGGGGGGCTTGTTATGATTAACAGAAGACACTCCTACCAGGTAATTCCAAAAGTTTTAGGGACTCTGTGCCAGGAACCTGGGACAAAGAGTAAGTATATATTTTTCACTATACCACGGGTAAGGACTATTATCGTCCCCATTTTACAGATGGAGGAACCAAAGCACAGAGATGTTAAGTAACTTGCCTTAGGTTACACAGCTAGTTATAGCAGTGCCAAGAGATTTTCACATATTGAGGTATATGGGGTAACTATTCGAGTTCCAAACTGATTCGGCTTGAACTAGAAAGCCTAATTTATGGTCTATCAAACGTACATTGTACATCTGCTTATCCATTAAAGTAAGGAATGCACTCTCTTAAGATAAAGAATGCAGACTTCCCCTGCTACGCCCTATTGGTAACACTAGGATTAGTCCCTTTCCTGGCATCTTGGTGATGGTCATGGTCACGTTGACCTGCCAATTTGCAACTGAATACCTCTTTGAAAATGTACCCTGGGTGTGTTTAATGTATGTTCTTTGTTCTAAAAAGATGTAAGATTGTACTGAAACCCATGCCTCTCCAGAACGCCTTCTAAGGCCTTCCTGGGTTATAATCCTCACTCTGGCTCAGAGTAAACTCACCCCAATTCTGATTTATAGGTTGGTTATGGAAAATTTGCGTCAACAGCAGGATTTGAACCTCTTACCACACAAAACTGGGGTTCTCTTGCCCCATGCACATAACCAGCCAATTAATTACAGCATCAGGCTTTGGGGAAAGAGATCAGCTTTATTCTGCGAGATCGATCTGCAAGGAGAACAGGGGGCGTGCCCTCAGATCTGTCTCCCCAGTTCCAGATTTGGGGCAAAATTTAAGAAGTTAGGGAGAACAGGCTGGCACGTGGAAACGCTGGTGGGACAGGCTTTGCTTGGTGGGCTTCAGGCATTTATGGTGAGGTTCTAAACACTTAGGATGAGGTTCTAAACACTTATGATGAGGTTCTAAACATTTTTGATCAGGTTCTAAGCATTTATGCAAGAGTTCTAAACATTTGTGATGAGGTGGGGAAGGAATTTTAACATCAGATCTTCCTGAATGAGGGACCCCTTGCTTCTGATAAGAGTCCAACTTTCAAGTTCCGGTCGTGTTCTGGTCCTTGGGTTCCTGCAAAGGAGGATCTTTGGTTCTGCGGTCACTTCAGGTCAAGATTTCTTCTTTTGCGCACACCCTGGCTGCATGACTCTGCAGATTTTCTGAAAGAAAATTCTTCATCACTCTGTTGATAAGAGCCGGGGTCGGCTGAACTGGTCCTGGAAGGCTGGAGGCTACAAACCCAGGAAGCTCAGCGCCAGAGGCCACACGGTAGCCACATTACCAACTGCCTAGCTGCGTGGACTCTGGGGAATCATGGAGCGTGGGCTTTCTCAAAAGGGATCCTGAGGGGCCGGGCCAGTGGTGCAGTGGTTAAGTTAGCACATTCTCCTTCAGCGGCCCAGGGTTCGCTGGTTCAGATCCCAGGTGTGGACTTATGCTTCATTTGTCAAGCCATGCTGTGGCAGGCGTCCCACATATAAAGTAGAGGAAGATGGGCACAGATTTTAGTTCAGGGCCAGTCTGCCTCAGCAAAAAAGAGGAGGATTGGTGGTGGATGTTAGCAGAGGGCTAATCTGCCTCAACAAAAGAAAAAAAAAAAAGGGACCATGAGTGTTGCCCCCTTCAGAAAGTGTAGGACAGTCATTGTCCCCATGAGACAGGAGTTGAAAAGAAATCAAAAACAGATTTTTCCAGACTAATTTCTTCCTCTGAACCCTGCTTAATAAAGGCAGGAAACTTTTGAAGTAAATTAAGGGAAAAAACTCTGAGATAAATTTTCTTTTGTATGTGTGTGTGTCTATATTCCACATAATAACAGGATAAATATACATTAAGTTCTACAACAATGTTATTTAATATTTACTTATAAGTAAACAATATTTTTGTCCCCAAATTTTAATAATCCTCTCTGCTCTCTGACATTAATCCTTCTTGATTCTCCTCTATCTTGACTTGGCACAGATTTTTAAGGCATGTGAACAAGGGTACATATAAAGTGCAGAATGCAGAATCAAAAATTGAATTCCAGGGGCCAGCTCAATTGCTCAGTGGTTAAGTCCAGCACACTCTGCTTTGGTGGCCCAGGTCCACAGGTTCAGATTCTGGGCACAGACCTGCACCATTTGTCAAGCCATGCTGTGGCAGTGACCCACATACAGAGTGGAGGAGGATTGGCAACAGATGTTAGCTCAGGGCTAATCTTCCTCACCAAAAAAAAAAAAAAATTAAATTCCAAATAGAAGGTAAGGAGAAGGAGTTTGGCTGCAGTGCCTGTGAAGAGTGCTTATAGTGCTGTCCATGACGCGACATCAAGAACTTCCTAACTAGAAGCAGGGAGCAGTGTGGGGTATGGCGAGCTTTGGAGTCAGGTAGATGGTAACTTGCTGTGTACTTAGTTTCTCTAAATCTCTGTTTCCTCACCTGAAATAACACCTGTACTGTGCCAGGAAGTCAACACAGTGTGCTGATCTTGAGTGTTAGGACACAAAGACATTCACTCAAGCACGGAACGACCACCTGACAGGAATCTAATAACTATGGGAATTGAATGAGGCTCAAGTTTAGCTGTATGTAATAGAAAACTCAAAATAACAATAGTTTGAGTATGTATGTGGTTTATTTTCCCTCACATATAGGAATTCTGGAGGACAGCAACAGTCTGGTGTGGTCTGAGGGCTGCTATGGTGGCTGTAACTATGGCACCCAGATTCCTTCTAGCTTTGTGCTCCATCATCTTAGTGTGTGCTTTCCAACCTCAAGGTTACTTCCCGGACCAATATGGCTGCTTGTGCTCCAGCCTTCACATTCCTGATAGCGGGATGGCATAAAGGGGAAAGAGCAAAAAGGCGTTCCTTTCTGAAGTTCCACTTAATACTCTCTGCTTACATCTCAATGGCTGTAAGATCTTACCTAGCTGCAAGGTAGGCTGGGAAATGTATTTTTTGGCTGAGCACATGGCCACCATGAATAAAACTGGGGTTCTAATACTAATGAAGAAGGACTGTTAGGATGAGCAACCAGCAGTCTTCTCCATGATTCCTTCACAAGGTACAAGGCTGTACCAACTGGTCCCTCCCACCCCACCAAACTTGGTTTGCCCTATGACCTCTGAGACGGCAGCAGAGTATTCATGGGGAGAAGAAATACTCAGCAAGCGTTGAGCCTGGTGCTCAGGAGAAGTGACACCAGCTGTGTCCCACCTGGTGTGATGGGATTATGGGAGGACTCTGTCTGCATTTGCCAGGGTCCTTAGCATGCCAGTCACTCAAAATTTTTAGTATCCCTCCTGGGTATAAGACAGTGCTAGAGAGCTTGAGTTCTGAAGCCAGACAGGGTTCAAATCCCAGATTCAGTGCTTATTAATCGTGTGACTGAATAAGTCACCTAATCCTTCCAAGGCTCTGTTTCCCCAGGTGTGAAATGGGTATAATAGAGGCTACGTACCCCCTTAGAGATGACGGGGTAATTGCAAGGATTAGATGCCTCACTCCCTCTCCTGCTTGTGATAAATAGTCACTAAGTTTTAGCTGATGACCCGGGGGAGGCACGGACACGAAGACCGGGACCTTCCGCTCCGACCGCTTCTTAATGAAGAGCATGAGCGCGGGCAGGTTCATCTGGGTCCACACTTTTCCGAGGACACTCGGGCTCCCAGCTCTTTTGTTATTCTCTGCTCTCCCGGCCCGGCCCAGCAGGGAGAAGACGGAGACTGTTTGTCCTGTGCCACAAGGGTTAACCCCATCTTCGTCCGCTCGGGCTGCGAGAACACAACACCATAGACTGGGGGGCTCATAAACAACAGCAGTTTATCTCTCACGGTTCTGGAGGCTGGAAGTCCAAGGTCAAGGTGCCGGCAGATTCGGTGTCTGGTGAGAGCCCGCTTCCTACTTTCTAGAAGGCCGTCTTCTCGCTGTGTCCCCACATGGAGGAAGGGGTCGGGGGCTCTCTGGGCTCTCTCCTATAAGGGCACTAATTCCATGCACGAAGGCTTCACGCTCGTGACCTAATCCCCTCCCAAAGGCCCCACCTCCTAACACTGTTACATCAGGGATTAGCTTTCAACTTGTGAATTTGGTGGAAGAAACACAAACATTCAGCATTCAGTCTACAGCACCCCACAGCCAGAGACGGGCAGGGCTAGCGCTGCCCAGGCCCTTAGCCCTCACTGATTCCAACTCACTCACTCTGCAGACAGACTGGCCAAATCAGGGTCCCGAGTCACCAGTGATTATAAATCAACGTCTGCCTCCTATCCTCTTTCATCAGAGACACAGCCATCATGATTTCTTGCGGGCACCTGCACCTGTATACACACCTCCACCTTTTTCCAGGACATCTGCCTTTCTCTCCTCATGCACCTGCAAACTTGGCTACAGATCATTCTGTGGGTCAGCCCACGAGGGCAGTCACTCAGGAGGCTCAGGACCCTTGCTCTGCAGATGCCTGTGACATCGCCGGCTGCCCACAGCCCCCTGTGACCTCACCACCTGGACAACTCAGCCCAGTGAGGCCGTGGCCACTCCCTCAACCAGCACAAGTGGCAGAGGGCCTAGATGACCACTGAGCCCTCGGAAGAGGCCGGAGCCGCCAGCATCCCCACACCGGGTGACGTGGCCGACAGCGGATCTACGGATAGCCCAACAGGAAGTTCCCAAAGTCAGGTCCCCCTCATTGCAAACGTCCCGGTGGCTAGCAGCGCTGCAGCGCCAGCCGAACAGCAGGATGTAGAGCAGGCCCCTATCGAGTCAGCCACCTCTGAGGCCACATCAGCGTCTGGGGACAAAGACGAGCATGAAGCTGCTGCAGGGCATGACCAGGAGCCCAAGGAGGCCACTGCGCTGCTTGCCCGCCCAGCCCCAGAAGCTCTGCAAATATCTGTAAGCCCCCAGAACGCAGGATGGGGTGGGCTGGTGCAAAATTTGAGGATGACTAAGAGTTCCAGGGCTTTCCAACATGACTCCCTGGGGAAGGAAAAGACACCACAAATGGCAAGTATCCCACACAGGGAGCAGGAACTATCTCCAACGACCCCAAGTGCTCAGGTATGGGCCCCCCAAAATGTGGAGGCTCAGCCCGCTGTGAGCACTGCAGACGCCTTTGACCAGCTTGACACTGGGGCCGCTGGTGTCACTGAAGCTGTCAAGGAGAAACCTGATGGTCCGAAGGCCTTGAACGCTGACACTGAGGCTTTGCCATCAGCCAAGTCCCACACAGTGACTGAGGACGACTTGGTGGCCCGCTCAGGAGACCTGCAGCCTGGGCTGTTGCCTCCCTCCCCAGGAGGCAGTGCCCCACCCTTGCCTGCCCCTCATGTAGTGGCCCTGGGGAGGAGGCCCCTGGACTGCAGCCTGTATACAGCCAGCGAGGAGAACTACATGCGCTCCATGACCAGCTTGCTGGGCGGGGGCGAGGGATCCATCAGCTCCCTGGCAGACATCCTGGTGTGGTCTGAGACCACCATGGGCATGGCCACAGGCTTCCTGGCCTCCGGCCGTGGCTCTGTGACAGACCTGCTGTACAGCACAGGGCCCAGCCTGCGCTCCATCTCCAGCATCCTGGGGAACGCCAGTGCAGCCTTCTCCTCCGGGCTGGTGGCGGGGACCAGCTCAGCCCTTCGCTCCATCACCCACATGCTGGAGAGGGTGGAGCGAAGGACGGTCGAGGGCATCCACTCGGCTGTGCGCTACCTGACCAGCCACCTCACCCCACACTGGGCCCAGGCCGGCCCCAACTGCAACTAGACCCTGCGCTGGAGGGGTCGGGCTCAGCAGCCTCTGAGACCCCAGGGACCCTTAGGCCCTGCTCCCTTGCCCACCCCTACCCTGGACGGCTCTCCCCAGACCAGGCAATAAATCACCGGCAAGAGTTTATTTTCTAAGCGCCAGCTTATCCCCTGTCCATGCAGCAGGCACAGGGCAGAGGGACAGGAGCGGGCTAGGGTGTTCTGGAAACAGAAAGAGGTCCTCTGAGGGCTTCTTGGGTTGGCCCATTCAGGGGCTGGGGGCCAAAGTGCAGAAAGGGAAGAGGCTGGGCAGGGCTGGGGGGCCAGATGTGGAGGTCTCACACCTGCAAAAATTGATCCCGGCTGGACCTCCAACCGGGTCAGCGCGCTCCTGAGGACGTGAGACCTGCGCCTTCCCCGGGGCCTACTGACCTAGTGGGCTCAGGCCGCTCTGCTGGGGCTCTCCGAGAGTGGGAGAGAGGGCACTGAGCCAGACCAATGTGGGTTAAAACCCCAGTGCGGCTACTGGCCCTGGGCCGGTCACTTCGCCCTCTGAACCTCCTACTGTCATCTGTAGGACAGACAAGGCTCCGCTCCAAGCAGAGGTCATGAGACCTAAGGAAATACTGCAGGTGCTAGCACTCGGTGTCTGGCACTTAATGAGCTCACACACTTCAGCTGCCATTATTATTCTCTGATGGGTTGGAGACACGGTGGGAACAGGGATCTAGGGAGGGTGACCAACCATCCCAGTTTGCCTCGGACGAAGAGGGTTCCTGGGATGCAGGACTTTCAGATTTAAAACCAGGAAAACCCAAGGCAAGCCAGGATGAGTTGGTCCCCTATAGACGCAGGTCTCTGCACGGTTTTTACTCTTGTCTGGGATTCCATCCACCTTGGAAGGGGAGCCACCAGCCCACCCTCTGGCTGGACGCAATGCCACACCAGTCACGTGACTTGGTGAGTGAAGCTCTGGCTGGACATCGGCCCCGACTCCTCTCCTGCCCTTGGCCGGGCGCCTTCTGCAGGTCACCGCCCACACGCCTTCACGTGCAGCCCTGCCCGTGGATTCGTTCATGCTGTTCCTCATTCCCAGCAGAGTCTCCAAATGGATGCCCTTGGCCAAACTAGCCCATGGACGGGCTTGTTTGCCCACCCCAGAGTTTCTCAAATTGTCAACTAATTGCTAACATTTAAAAACCAGGAGATTTCACATAAAAATATGGTTTTCTGCTTCCCTTGAAAAACCTAGGGGCGTCATTTCTTCAGGGCAACCGGCAGCTGAGCTGCCCACTTTCGAGAGACCTCCTGACCTGCATCAGTGACTGATGTCACCTGCCTGGCCCCCAGAGGCACACGGTTGCCACCACTCCCCTGCTCATGTGAGGAAGTCTCAGGCTAGGTCCCAGGGGATGCAAAGAAGAACCAGGGGTGTCTATCCCTTCCTGGAGGAGCTGCCACTTCCCGTAGGGGAGACGTGACTGTCCCCACGTAGTGAAAGAAAAGAATTGAGAGGAGGGAAATTGTCAGTTCAGATCCCAGTAATCAGGGCCTCCCCGAGAAGCGACTGAATCAGACCTAAAAAGAGAGGAGAGGTGTGTCCCCCGACAGAGGCAATAAGCGCAAAAGCTGAGGCAGGTGGGAGGGGCGCTTGCTGGGGAGGGCGGACAAGCAGCTAAAGCTGAACAGAGCCCAGAGCAGAGAGCAGGTGGGCACGCTGCCAGGGCAGACCCCAAAGGTGTTCATTCATGATCTCAACTATTTTTTGAACCCGGTAAGTGCCACACACTGCTAGACAGTGAGACTGCAAAGACGAAGCAAAGATGGAAAGGGACAGAAGCCAAACTCAGACCAGACCCGGGGGAGGGATTAGCTGACTGGCCAGCGGGTGTGGGCGTGGCCAGACCCAGGCTCAGCCTTGTCCTCAGGGCTCTGTCTGTCCTTCCAGCTCGGCCGCTGTGCTAGCTCCATTCTCAGGAGACTCAGCCACCTTCCTGGAAAGAGAGAGGCCCTTGTTCTCGCTGGCTCTGGCAGGAGAGTCCCTGAGAGGGGGACACTGCCGGACCTGGCTCGGTTCCCACTCTCTCCAGAACCAATCACTGAGGCCACAGAAATGAAATACCTCGGTGCCTGTCCTGGCCTCACGCCTACCTCTAGGGCCAGGGTCAGCCCAGAATTAGGGGATATCCACAGGGAGGGCTGCTGGGCCAACACCATTTTGGGTGTTAAAGCTGGCAGAATGGGAAAGAGCATGGCCTTGGGGCCTAGGCTGCCTTGAAGCCTGGCTCTAGCTCCTACTAGCTGTGTTACCATCATTTCCCTGTGCCTCAGTTTCCTCATGTGTAAAATAACGATAATAACAGTACCTACTGCATCGGCTGTTGTCAGGATAAATGAGTCAATGAGTCAGGCGCCCGGCACATAGTCAGAGTGCTATATGAGCATTAGCGATCACTGTGATTATTATGACAGAAGGGTTCTATGGAGCTATGTGCCAAGGACCCACTCTCCTTGCTACTCCCGGCCTTCCTCTTTCTGTGGGATAAACAGTTGTGTAGGCAAATCTGCCTGGCAGCACAGCTTCTCTGCAGGTGGGACCCACAGGCCAGCACACCTGGGGAGATGGTCGGGGCTACACACTCAGGGCTGAGGAGTCCAAGACGGACCGGAGAAGGTGCACACCAGCTCTGGTTAAAACGGCCAGAACGAGAAAGGAAGAGCCTAACAGAGCAGCTTGGGAAAGGCCCCATTCCACAGTCGAGGGGAAGCAGTTCCTAAGATGCAGGAGCGGTCAGCACACGGCAGCGATCCAGCCCATCATGGGCACGTGCGCCGCTGTGTTGGATGGACGGAAACTGAACAAGGGGAGCAGTATTGGGAAGAGAGGCTTAACAGGGACAGAAAATGGGGACAAAGAATGAGGAGTTGTCAGAGTCACGGGGCGGCGGTGTATGCAGGGTGCTCTTTGGTGTTGAGAACTGAAGCAACACAAAGATATAAACTCACCCCTACAAAGCTGGCGCCTCCTCCCCCCTCCTCCTTTATATGCCAGGGTTAACGCCTGACAACCACCAGCGTTTCTCTAGGATCCACAACTATCTTTTGGGGTGTGTGTTCTGCCACTGAGAGATAGGCCTGTAAGCAGAGGATCTGCTCAAAGAAACTTTAGGCTGAGCCAAGAGCCAGCAGGGCGGGCACAGCGTCCTGACATCCAACGAGTCCTGGCAGGCGGCAGAAGGGACACTGTGGCCTCCACTCCCCCGTTGGATTGCCGTCTTCAGTGAAGGACTTGTTCCCCCGGCTGCCGCGAACCGGCCAGCGGACAGCCTTCAGGGCCAACTCCTTCAGAAAGCCACCTCACCAAGGGCATGCCGTTCCGGGCAGCCTGATCCAGTGACTGGTCTATGGAGGAGTCTGGGGCCTGACCCTCCCAGCCCAGCTCAGGACAGCTCCAGCTCCGGAGCGCCCATGGGGCCGGCTAGGGTGGCATGGGGTCTGCATCGCAGGCTCCAATCTCCCTCTGCCCACTCTGGCTCCATTCTCTTGACTTAGAGACCATGTTCTGGAGAACCCAACCATGACCAGAGACTGCTCTTTTTTTTTTTTTTTTTTTTTGAGGAAGATTAGCCCTGAGCTAACATCTGCTACCAATCCTCCTCTTTTTGTTGAGGAAGATTGGCCCTAAGCTAACATCCATGTCCATCTTCCTCTACTTTATATGTGGGATGCCTACCACAGCATGGCTTGCTGAGCGGTGCCATGGGCGCACCCGGGATCCAAACAGGTGAACCCTGGGCTGCCGAAGCAGAACGTGCGAACTTAACCACTGCGCCACCGGGCCAGCCCAAAGAGACTGCTCTTTTTTTTCCACCTGAGATGTGTGTGTGTGTTTGTGGGAGGGACCTACAAATTCGAATGATGGAAAATGTTCAAAGATTTTTTTTAAAAAGAATCTCTCTTTGTTGTAAGAAAAGTTAGAAATTTGAGGCCACTTTGAGAACTGTAAAAATAAATAAATAAACCTTTGCTGGTGTTTTCATTTGTTTTGTAAGGACAGTATTCGTGTTTCGTCTATGGTCCCTTGGCTCATTAGTTAAAGTCATCATGTGACCGAAGTCAAGTTTATAGTTTTGGCTGCAGGAACCTGAGTCCATCCAGGAAAGAGTGTTTCCAAAAGAAAGTGATCAGACAAGGGCAGTCTCCCCAGAGGGATGTGGAAAGGTAACTAAGGTCTTAAGTACATGTTTAAATCTTTAAATGAAAGACTGGACCCTCTGTGGGCTAAGCCGAAGCCCTATTTCTTAGGCAGCCTGGATCCGGAGCTTGGACTCCCTAAGAATGGGGAACACGCCCTCTGCTGGAGGTAAGACATCACTGCCTGCACTAGGGGGGTCCAAGACCAACGCCCTACCATAGGACGTCCACTTGGGGATTGAGGTATGCCTCTGAGAAAAGCAGCGGGTAAAAGAAAACCGTTTCTTTACTCACAACATTTCTGACACCAAATGTGTGGGTTTTCCACACCAAGCAATTGTCCAGTTCTCTGTGGACACCACCTGGGTGTCCTACAATTCAGTTCACTTCTCACACTAACTACTTGGAGTTAGCAGAGACCCCACAAGTTAAGGGCTCAGTCCCAGAGACTGTCCCCCACTTCAGATGCCACACAAGTAGTGGGTCCCCAGGTTACCCACACTTCTGTCCAGCTCAGCTACAAATCGGGGGTTCCCACAACTCCATCCTCAGGATAGTTTGCTTTAATAGCTCACAGAACTCAGGGAAACACTTTACTTACTATTCAGTTTGTTAAAAAGGATACAGGTGAAGAGGTAGAGGGCAAGGTCCGGAAGGGTCCCCAGCACAGCAGCTTCTGTCTCTGTGGAGTTGGGGTGTACCACCCTCCTGGCACGTGGATGTGCTCACCAACCCAGAAGTAATCTGAACCCTGTCGTGTAGGGGTTTTTATGGCAGTTCCATTATGTTGGCATGACTGATTACATCATTGGCCATTGGTGATTCACTCAATCTCCAGCCCCTCCCCAGAGGTAGGGGGCGGGGCTGAAAGTTCTAACCCTCTCATCACCAGCTAATTCGTCTGGCAACCAGCCCCTATCCTCCAAGAATCACGTCATTAACGTAAACTCAGGTCTGCTTGAAAGGGACTTATTATGAATAACAAAAGATGCTCCTCTCATCCTACCACTCAGGAAATTCCAAGAGTTTTAGAAGCCTTGTGCCAGGAACCAGGGACAGAGACTAAATATATATTTTTTATTATGTCACAGCAGTTCAGAACATACCCTGAGTTATCAGCAGTTGAGCTGACTCAGGCTGGAAACATGTTCCCAGGAAGCTCTTAGGAACGAGGGCAGGAGGGCGGAGGAGCACAGACCCTCCAAGTGGAGTTGCTGCCAGAACCCAACATCACAGCAATGTTTGCGTAACAGAGCTCCAAGACTTGGCCCACAGAAGGCCCAGAGCCCTCCAGGAAAGACACAGCCACAGCAAAGGCCTTCAAGGAGGTCTGGCTGAGGGGTCTCTGGATGGGCAGTACCCCCTGAACTTGTGTCTGGAAGCAAGCTGGCCCACCCTGTAGAGGCCTCAAGTGGACACTGAGGTCCTAGACGAAGGCCCTCCTGTTTCCAAACCTCAGTTTGCTCATCTATAAAATGGGTCTTCCATTTGCCTCACAGGGATGCTGTGATCAATAATGAGTATTTTTTTTACAAATAGCACTTAGGGGCTGGCCTGGTGGCGCAGCAGTTAAGTGCACACATTCCATTTCAGCGGCCCCAGGTTCACCGGTTCGGATCCTGGGTGCGGACATGGCACCATGTGGCAAGCCATGCCGTGGTAGGCATCCCACATATAAAGTAGAGGAAGATGGGCATGGATGTTAGCTCAGGGCTAATCTTCCTTTAAAAAAAAAAAAAACAGCATTTAACAGTGGGCATGTGACACATGTCACTTTTCTTCCTTCTTTGGGGTTTTCTGTACTGTCTGGGCATTGGTCAAGAGTCTATTAACTGGAAGTGACAGAAACCCGACGTGAAGCAGCTTACTCAGGCACAAACAGATTGATGGGCTGGGCAGAGAAGGGCTAAGAAGGAACTGGCTTTGGAGATGCCTAGTGTCAGGGACTCAAAGCTGTCAGGACCCTGTCTCCATCACGAGTGTCCTCAACCTTCCATGGCAACTCTGCCTCTCCTCAGGCTTCTGCTCCTTGCAAAGAATGTGGCTCCTGGAGGCTCCAGGCCCACAGGCTTGCACTTCCAAGACCAAGAGGAAAGGTCTGTTTCCCTGCTGGCATCTGATCAATCCCCAGGGGAAGGACTCTGGTTGGCCCAGCCTGGATCACAGGCTGGAAAGGCCTCCTCATCCAGCGCTCTTGGAGCCTTTCTGAGCAGTGGCTCTACACATCCTGAGAGCGTCCCCCCCAGAGAGGGGAAGGAGGCAGCCTGTCCCCTCCTGGCTCCCGTAGGTCTGCACTGCAGGTGGCACTCCCCCAGCCTCCCTCCTCCTGCATCTAAAGGCTCCCAACACGTAAAAGTTGCTTTTCCCACAAAAGCAGGCCAGGACACCAGATGAGGCCAGATGTTTGCCAGAGTCTCAAAGAGCCCTGTCCTAGGCTCTGAGCCGTGGGCTGTGCCCACCCACTACCCGGGAGCCTGTCTGTGGATGTTCTGCCCACAGTCAGAACTCTCCTTTAACCATGTGCTTTGGAAAGATCTGAGGTAATCCAACTCCATGAATTAAAAACTATTCCTTAGCATGTCTGAATTTTAAGTATCAACCAATGGGAAATAGGATTCACCCAACACCTGGTTTTGCTTCTGACTGCCTGTATTTTATTAGTACTCATCAAAATACAGTTTTTGGTGAGGAAAAGCACCTCCCACAGATGACCTCTGCCACATTGAACTTGAACAAGACAAGCAAGGCCCTCTAGCAATAGGAGGTGGTAATCCTAATTACCTCTGGCCAAAGATGGGTAAGTAGAGGCAGAGCAGGGTAGGGTATGTTGGCAGGTTCCTGCTGGCCCCTGCGTGGTTCTGAGCCTTGTCTCCCAGCCTGCGCTTGGGATTCAGCACTTTAGAATCTACTACGTACGGGGTGAAACAGAGATGGAGGGAGATGGAGCCGCCTAAGACGAAGGCCACACCAGAAACTCCACTAGGTGGTTAGGCAGGCCCCTCCTAGGGGTGACCTGGTCAGACTGCACCCAGGCAAGGAGGCAAGGAGGTGAACGTCACAGCACAGACTCCAGGGGAAGGCACAGGAGTCGGGGAGGGAACCATGGAGGGGGAACCCGGGATCGGAGCAGAGTGGCGTGAGCAGGGCGCAGTCTCCTCCCCCAAGGCAGGTGGCCAAGCAGAGATTTCCTGGGCCACCGGAGGGGAGGGGAAGGAAGACGCCCCTGCTGCCACCTGCTCCTTGTTAGCAGAGCAGGAGCCCAGGTTGCGGCCTGGTGAGAAACGAGACTGCAAGAGAAAACCGGGTAGTTGGATGGGTGACAGAGAACAAGGGCCTCTCTCTGGGAGAGAAATTCCGGCTGGCTGTGGGGCGCCCTCGGGCCACAGCGGGGCCCTCGCCGGCCGGCCCGAGGCCAGGCGACGCCGTCTCCTCCGCTGGGGGTGATCCTCTTCCCTCGCGGGCAGGAGCAGCCTCGGATCCGGGCCGCAGCTCCGAGGCGGCGAGGACAGCGCGGCCGGGCGGGGGCATCCACCTCCCAGCCCCGCCCCGCCGTCTCCATGGCGACGGCGACCTCAGCACCGGGGCGGGGGCGGGGGGGGACCAGAGGGAGAGTCTATGCCGGTTGCTACGCAACGGCCAGGTGACGTCAGGCGATTGAGTTTGGTTCCCAAGGCAACTGGCCGGCAGCTGGGCCGGGAACTATTTGTGTCTGTCCCCAGAGGGGCTGCGGAGCCTCCGGGGTCTGGAGCAGCCGAGGAAATGCGCTCCTGGCCCGCGGGCAGGCGGGGGACAGAACACAGAGGCCCTTTCAGCTCTCGGAGGCCGGCGACCCAGGCCGGGCAGGGTCTGCGCCCTCCAGGAGGACGCCCCTCCTCCGCTCGCCGCCGCCCCGGTTTTCTCTCCACTCCTGCCCGCGAGGCCGCTGGGCCGCCAGGCTTTGTCCTACTTATAAACACTCTCCTGGGGAAATCCTGGAAGAAAGGGGCTTCTGTTTGTAGCAGCCCAGCCCGCGCCGCCACCCTCACTGGCACACAGTAGGCGCTCAGCCTGGCATTCCCATGGGACTGTGGACAGTCACCGCCCTTTCTGAGTTGCCAGACGTCTCCAGCTCTCAGAACCCTCCTCCTCCCCCACCTCCCCCCGCCCTGGTCAGATTCTGATCTGGAGCGCCGCAGACCTATCCACCGTGCCAGGGTGAGCAGATCAGCAGACTGGGTCCATAATTTGGGGGCCAGAATGCAAAAAAGTAAAATGAGAGGCCGCTTGTTCAAAAATGATGGAGGGACAGTGTAGAAAACAGGCCCCAGTCTTGCCCACTGAGGGTAAACTGCAAGAGAGCAAAAGTGACAAGTACATGGGTAAACTGAGGCAAGTGGCACTAGTCCCAGAGGAGAGAGGATAAGGTTGGAACCTGGAGTGGGAGAAGGTGAGGGGCAAGCAGAAAGACCATCGAGTGTACAAATGCAAAGCAGCGACCTGAATTTGGGCCTGAGAGTTGGCCTGGGCCCGCCTCGGGGGCCCCTCAGGATTCCGGGCACTGTCATTGGTCTCAGGACTTAGGCGATGGATGCAGTCTACCTGGGTCTCCCAGGCCCCTCCCTCCAAGCATCTCATAATCTGTCTCCAGGGAGCCACCACCACCTCCCCCAGCCTGATAGGCCAGGCCAGGCCACCCAGGGACATGGATATCGAGGCCCTGGCCTCAGAGGACAGGCTGAGCATGGACATCCAGACCAGCTCTTTGCTCAGGAACCAGGGCACGCTCTGTCTGTCCACCCAAGAGAGACGACTGCCCCTTCCCTGTAAACCTTCACCTCTCCTGTCAATAGTCTGACCGCTGACCGGAGGCTCTGAGGGTGGGAGCATCTGGCGGCTCTGCAGGAGCAGCCTTGGGGCTGGTTTTCTTGGGCAGTGAATCCCCATAGCCCAATTCTCAGTTGAGAAAAGCCTCTGGCCCTCGTCCTCTCCTCCCCTCCAGGTGAAGCAGGCTCCATGATCCCAGTTTCACACACAGGACCTGTTCAAGGAGGCACCTGGGCCCTCCTCCCACCCACGTTCCCCAGTCTCTCCTAGATGATCCCTCGGGAACCGCCCTGGGCCCAACAACCAGAGCTGGTAAGCAGAACCAGCTACACGATTTGTGGGGTCCAGTGCAAAGTGAAAATGCGAGGCCCCTTGTTCAAAAAGTATTGAGAATGTCAAGACAGTGACAGCAAAGCATTGAAGCAGCCATGGCACCCTGTGCGACCACACAGTGTGCACACTCACGAAGTTAGCCCAACTGGCCAGTCCTCGAACCCGGGCAAGCCTCCTTCCTGGGCACAGTCCACCTGCTCCCTCTCTCAGGGGCCATCTGTTGGCCTCTACCCTCGCTGCTGCTGGTCAATTCCTAGGCCACTGTCCTAACCATTCATTCAACTCAGTCTGGGAGTCCAAGGGGTCCACAGAGAGGCCCAGCAGACATCAGTCACCTGGGGGGATGTGCCTGATGCTTTCCCATCGAAGTCCACAACCACAGAACACTGCCAGAAATGCTCATTTCAGCAAATGCTGGATGTTTGATTCTCCATTTTTGAGCTGAAGAAGACTTGCTCTTGGAGAAAATATATGAGGGGGACCTACATAAGACAATAAAATATGAAGTGTAGGGCTGGCCCCATGGCCTAGTGGTTAACTTCAGCGTGCTCTGCTTCAGCAGCCAGCATTCGGTTTCCAGGTGTGGACACACACTGCTTGTCGACAGCCATGTTGTGGTGGTGACCCACATACAAAACAGAAGAAGATTGGCACAGATGTTAGCTCAGGGCGAATCTTCCACACACAAAAAAAACAAATGAAGTGTAGCAGCTGGTTGATGAGAATTTGGCACTGATCAACGCTAAAACAACGTATAAGAACAAAGTCAAGGACGTGTTTGCAGCCTCCTAAGGTCTGTATCACGCCTGTGATTCATCTTACCCTGCCCTCAGGGAATGGGAGAGTGAACTTCTGCCTCTCCACCCTGGGATCTGGCCCTGTGAAGTCCCCTGCCAGGGTTTCTGCTGGGCTGCCTGCATGGCCCCGCTCCCTCTGCCAGCTTATCTGAATCCTGCCCTCCTATCAGTGAGCCCCTCCCTGTGTGGGCTCCGTGCTGTGCCATCCAGATCCCCTGCAGGCCCGAAGGCCAGTGCTGGGAGTGCTGGCAGCAGACACAAGGTCCCTCAGCTGACAGCCCTCTCTGGTGACCATCTCCATTAAAGAAATTAAGATGCCTGGCCCATGACTGATGAACGCAGGTGTAGGAAGGTCCACCCCCTTGGCTGAACTTAGGGCAATGATAAAAGGCCATCCCTGCTCAGGAGCTCCCTATGGGGTCAGGGAGCCTTCCCTGAGCCTGCACTGCAGCCCGACTTCTCCCTCTGCCTGCTCCTGTGGCCGTCCCAACCCTTCCATGAATGCTGACCCCAGGAAGCTCATCCCTGACTACCCTCCTGTGCATCAGTCTCCTCCTGTGAAGCCTCCTCTCACCCACCTGGGGCACCACGGGCACCTCTCACCTCTTGAAAAGCCCTGTAAGAGTCATTCTTTCATTCATTCAACAGATCCTCACTGAAGGCCTACTATGCACCGGATACTATTCTAGGTGCTGGGGGTAAAGCAGACTAAGGTAGGCAGACACCTCAGGCCTCACAGAGCAGGCATAAAGCAACCAAAAATATAATGCCATAACATTGAACTTAGAAGTTCTATTAAAAAGTCTTAAAAACAGAATGATACAATAGAGAATATCTGATCTGGGCTGAGGTCAGCTACTTTAGAGCAAACTCCCTTTAGGTCAAGGACGGTCTCCAGGAAGAAGTGAGAGGCTGAATACGAAGCCAGGCATTCGCCAGTTTGAAGGACAAGCATGAACCAGCTAAGTTCAAAGGCTGTCAGGTAGGATAGAAGTTGGGGTGTTGGTTCAAGGGAACAAAAGGTGAGCCTAGAATGAAGCTGAGTGATGGGAGATGAGGTCAGAGGCAGGGCCAGATGGTTCAGGGTCTTGAAGAAGAATCCAGAAGAATTCGGCTTCTCTTCTGAGTGAGGTGGGAGCCATTGGATGGCTTTAAGCAGGGCGGTTCTGGGATCTTTACTGTTTAGAGCCTCACTCTGGCTACTGGGCAGAGAATGGACCACCTACTGTCTAGCACATGTTTGTCCTTGACCTGACTGCTAGTGTTAACTTGTGTTTGTGCAATGGCCTGTCTGCTGCTCGAGGCTGGAGGCCAGCCCTCAGACTGGCTGGATCCTCGGACTGCCCTGCACTGAGTGGGTGCTCAATAAACATTCACAGATCCATCAGCTGCCACTTCTGCTTCTGCACTGATCTGGAGTCTTGCTTCTCAGACCGGCATCAGCCCTGCCTGGGAGCTTGGAGGGATTGTAGAATCCCAAGCCCCATGCAGAACGCCTTAATCAGAATCTGCAATTTAACAAGATCCCCCAGAAATCTGGGCGCATGGTAAAGTTTGAGAAGCAGTCCTAGAGAGTAAGATAACTGGAGGGCCAGACAAGGAGGCGTGGAGGCAGGAGGCAGCCCAGGTACATACAGTGGGCTCACTTGGAGAGTTTCTCTTAAAAGTGGCAATCATCGTGAGTCACTGAGTCTGAGAGGAGGCAGGACCAGTAATAAAGCTAACTCATCTGGTGCTTTCTATGGGCTAGACTGATTTCCCAGTCTTTTCTGTGCATTAACTAATTTGGTCTTCAGGACAGCCCTATATGGTGGTACTATTGGGCTCACCATTCCTGTCCTGCAGACAGAGAAACCAAGGCCCAGTGAGGTTGAGGTTATTCCAGAATGTTCAGCAAGTATACAGGCATTTGGCTGTACCTGACATTTAGGGCAGGGTCTGTTCGGATTGGTCGCTGCCTGTCCTACTGGTTATTCAATGTTTTGAATGTCGCCCTGGTTACACGCTGGATGAAGGCGGCAGGATCCAAGCCAGCGCACCGTGCTGGAGCCACGCTCTAAAACACGATCCTCTATCCATCGAGCGCCGTCACCACCCAGAAACAGCACACCTCAGGGACCAGTAATGTGTGTCAAAGTGATTTGCAAGCTATAAAGCACAGTGTAAACGCCAAGTGCGCGGATTCCTCCGGGGCAGAAATGAGAGAAGCTGGTTAAAGCTGGGCCGTGAGAGAGCAGAGGAGAAGCTGCTGTGGGGGAGCAGCATTCTCTCTGCTTGCTCGAGGGGGAAACTGAGTCAGAAGGAAAGGCCGTCCTGAGTAGAGCCCCACGATCGGCCCCTGGAGACTCGAACTTGCCAGACGCCAGCAGGCGCTAACCAGGTTAACCGGGGCGGGTCTTCACGGAGGAGCGAGCCTCCTGATACAGACCACCAGGGGGCGCTGCTCCCTAGCCTTCGTCCCACTGGACCTCCCACCTGCTCACAGCGAAACCAGCACTTGGAAGGACTCCTAACGCGCAAGCACCGGGGACTTCGAGAAGAGGAAAAGGAGGGGCGGCAGGATGGAAGGGGGGATTTATACCCACTTTCAATCCCCAAAACACCCCTGTGGAGGAGCTCTTGTTCCCATTTTACAGATGAGGAATTTGAGGCCCAAAGATGATGGATAAGATCCCCAAACCAGGAAGCGAGGGAGAAGCAGGGCTGGGTAATTTGATTCCAAACTCAGTTCCCAAGGGGACCAGGAGTAAATGCCAGCTCATTGGACCCTGTCGTGTCGCTGGCGCCCCTGCTTCTCTTGAATCTTTATTCTGATTGGTGACCAGTCCCTCTATCACAACTGTATTTCCACAACAATTCCAACAGCCAGGCCTCACAAAAAGGCCTCTTCTCGAACTTGAAGCTTCTTGAAGTCGTGGGCTCCTGCTTAGGAAGCCAGACCTGCCACCCCAACCCAGCAGCTCCCCCTTAGGGCAGAGCCTGGGGTCCCCTCTGCTCCCAGAGGCTGGCTCTGGGTCCGCGGAGTCATGTCCTACTCTACATCCCTTCTTCACCCCAGGGACACCACGGCTTCAGGCTTTGCCTCCTGACCGCCCACGGGCAGGCAGCAGCACAAATAAACAAGGGGACATTTGAACCAGGAAGAGCCTGTGGTTGGGGCTAAACCAGGGACCAAGGCTTGTTCTCAGCTCCCACCAAGTCCTTTTATGGGATCTGGGTACAGTTCCTTCTTCATAATAAGTCAGAACTGGAAAAGGCGTAAGGAGTCACTGGGTCCAACTTGCGCCAACACTTTCCTTTTCCACAGAAAAAAAAAAATTCCGTGGTGACGCCTCCCCGTCTCCAGGCAGTTCATAAGACCAGGACAGGGCGGGCAGCGTCCTGCATGGGAGGGAAACTCCAGCCCTGGGGCGGGACCTGGCACGTTAGGTCCCAGGAGGCCCAGTCTCCGCACCTGTAAAATGGGGAGGGGGGCACCCTAACCGCAGCTTCTTCTAAGGCCCCCGCCCCTAGCTTCTGTATCTAGCCCTGGGAGCTATGGGCAGCTCGCGTGACTGGGTGCACGTGCACGTAAGTGATCATGTGTGTGCAGGAGCGTGTGCGCCGCCGCACACGCGTCCGCGCCATTGCCTGCGTCTGTGCGCGCCCCCTCCGGGCTGGTCACCACTGGCTGCTGTAGCTGCCAAGTGGCCGTGTGCAGCGCCGCGTGTGTCTGGCGTGTACCAGCCGGGGCCACCCTCCCCCTCGCAGCCGAGAGCATGGGATGTGCACGGCGGGCAGGCTGGCGCGCAGCATCGGAGCAAGGGGGTTACCGGTTCTCGGTCCCCAGGCCTCCCCGCCCCGCCCGGCATTTTCTGTTTTCCTGGGCCTCCCCCTTCGCCGGCGAGGAGCGCTCCGGGGCTAGGGACGGAGCAGCCCCGCCCAGGCCGGCCGGTGAGGGTGGCATGGCTGCCGGGCGCGCGCCGCCCCTCCCCTGCCGCCCCCGCCGCGGCGCCCCAACGGGTTTTTCCATGACTGCATCCGGCCGCGGGCCGCCTTTGTTCCCGCCGTCCCCGGCAGTGCCTGCGAGCTGGCCCGCCTCTCCCCTGCGCGCCGGGGTTTTTCCAGGGCTCAACTGGAGCTTGACGGATCCGCCTCCCCGCCCCCGGCCTCCTGCGTCTGGGCCCGGGTGGCGCCCCCCGCAGGACTCCGAGATCCCCTTTGGCGAGCCGGGCCCTCTCCAGTCGCACCGCTCCGTCCCTCCTGCCCCCGCTGCCAAGGCCTACGGCCCCTGAGTCCCACATATGTGCGCAAAGTTGACCGACACCCGGTCGGTGCGCCTCCGCGCTTCGTGGGGCGCTTTTGGCGCCCTGATTCCCTCCCGGGGCTTCACGTTAGGGGCCGGGTGCTGGGCCGCCTCCGCTTCCAGGGTGTGGAAGGGCCTCACGTTTCTCCCAAAGGGCAGGTGGCGCAGTCCAGGCAGTGTGAAGCCTGGTCCCCACCGCAGAGGGGAAGCCAGGCGCGCGCGCACCGCCCGGCACAGCCTGGAGATCACCGTGTGTTCTCCGCGCGCAGGCAGTTCCCGGGCAGAAACGCTCTCGTCCCCATGCGAAAGTGGGCGCACTTGCGGACAGTCAGCGCCAGAGCGCGGGGGGCTCCTCTGTCCTCGTGGAACCCCCTTCCCGCTGTCAGGAAGGAAGGGGAGATAGGCAGGCAGAAAAGGGCAGTGGGGAGATGCAGGGTCGTGGCGGGATGGGGGGTGGGGCGCGGAAAATTCGAGGGAGTGATGGCAGGGCCGGAGCCCCAAGTCACCCCCCGGGCAGACACAGGATTCCCTGTGTGCCTCTCGGGGACTGTGTGTCCGCCGCTGGGTTCAGTTTGCGTGTGTCTCTGCGCACCAGCGGAGCCTCCCAGCTATTACCCGGCCATGTTGGCGGGAAAAGTGTCGGAAGCGCTGGTTTGCTCCGTGAGGCTTGCTGAGTCTTACCAGAGAAGCCAGACTCGCAGGGGGGCCCCCAGGCTGGGTTACAAGGGTGAAGGGGGCGTCTGGGCAGAGGAAGGGGTCGTGGATTAAGAGGGTGTCTGGCTCTGAGGGGTTTTTGGAATCTCGGGCGGGTCCCCTCCCCACAGCTGGTCAGGAGGTGGCCTCAGAGGGCTAATGGTCAGGAGGTGAGGGTGGGAGGAGGGTGCAGGGTAAGGGACGCCCAGATCCACGGAGGCCCAGAGCTGTCCGGCTGGGGAGGAGGAAGGGACCGTCCCTAGAGCTCTTTGAGTGCCAGCTCCTCTCCCCTCTCCGTGGTGCATTATCTTGTTCCCTAAGCCCAACTGTTCTGAAAGGGCCCTTCCTGCAGGCGAGTCTTTGTCGGCTGTGCCCGCTTTGTCCCTGTGTCGCGGCCCCCCTCGTCTCTCAACCCTCCTCTCTGGTCTCAGAGGCTGAACACCTCCCATCACCACCACCACCACCTCCACAGCCATCCCAGTAGAGGAAACCTTGTTCCCTGTGTTCAGCGTGCTCACGGGCTAACTCCGATGCTCTTTGCCCTTGTGGAGTTGGTGGAAGGTTCCAGAAGCTGAGATAGAACCTCTGGCCCCTCAACAGCCCCTCACATAAGGGGAACTTTCGCTGACATACCGACTGTCCTCCAACACCAGTCCCCACCACACCATGGCAACAGACCCTCAGTGTGTACAGCGACTCACCCAGTACCACCACTGAATATTGACTGGCAGGTCAGACAAGCAGGGTCCCCAGACCCACCTAAAAAGATCAGGGTGAGGTGGCTGTAAGCAGGACGAAATCTAGTTCCCAAAGTGATAGCATTCTGGCTTCTCCTTTCTGCTCCCCACACCCTGCACAGACCTGCAAGTCACATTTAAGCTCTTAGTCCAGACAAGCAGTTCAAATGGTAAAGCGCACGGTTTCTACCTGTCCGCCTTGGCCAGGGTCGGCCGTGGGGACAGCAGGTTAGAACGAGAACCCACTGGCACTAGCTTCCTGTTTGCTGTTCCTCTGTCCTCAGTTGTCTTGTCCACCATTTACCCTTCTATCTCCATGTTCTTGCTCAGGCTGAGAGCCTTAAGCCCAGTCTTGACCATTATCCCTCAGTTTTCTCTTCTGTAAAATGGGGCTAATAATGCTGCCTACCTCCCAGGGTGGTTAGATGGGTTAAATGAATTTATATGAATTTAATATATGTCAAGAGCCTGGCACATGGCAAATACTAACCAAGCATTTGCTATCATTATTAGAAGTTAAGCAGCTTGTCTGAGATCACACAGTAAGTGGCTAAGCTTGATGCCAACCCAGGCTGCCTGGCTCCAGAGCCCAGGTTCTCAGACTGTGCTAGTGAAATGCTGCACTGGCAGAATCGGGAAACTATTAATGTGCATAGCTCATCTGTAACGTGGGAGGAAACAATAGGGGCTGGGAGTCAGGAGACATTTTGCTAGAGAAGGGCCACATGTGTAATGGTCTTGTCTGATGTAGGTCCCACTTCGTGGCTGTTAGGATTGTTTTATGGGTTTTTTTTTTAATTACATGTGTCAAACCAGAAATTTATGACAATCAGAGATTCACCTTGATGATAGAAAGCCCCAGGTCCTTCCAGCAGTACTGTGAATCCTCTGACATTTCTTCGTTTCATATTTATCAGCTGGTCTGTGCCCAGCATTGTGGTGGATGCTGTGGGGGCGGGAGGGGCGTTCTGAGCAGGAAGAGAGCTCACTTCCCTGTCTTCTTGGGGAGATAATATGTGTGTCTACATAACAGTGATGCCCTTAATTGCCAAAAAGAGTAGTTCAGTTAACTAATGGTTAATATCTGATGAGGACCTGGGGCTGACAGACTCGGAGGTGGCCCCATGATCCTTCGGCTGGTCTTCACGCCCTGTGTAAACCCCTCCCTGAGCGTGGGTGGGACTTGTTCTAACCAATAGAATAGGCACAGGTGACAGATGTATGCGACTGTGTGGCCATGATTACCCCTACACGAGACTGCAAAGGCAGTCTTGCAAGGACACCTCCTCCCTTGCACCTTTGAAGCAGCAAGCTGTCATGCTGTGGGCTGCCTGTTAAAAGGGTAAGATACTAAGGGTCAGCTGACACCAAGTAAGAAACTGAGGCCTCTGCCTGGCATCTGCAAGGGACTGAATTCTGCCAACAACCACACAGCTTGCAAGCAGCTCTTTCCCCAGTCAAGCCTCAGATGAGACCCCAGCCCTGGCTGACATCTTGATTGAAGGCTTGCAGAAGACCCAGTCAAGCCTTGCCCACACTTCTGTGAGCTAATAAATGAGTATTATTTGAAGCTTCTACATTCGTTGGTATATTTTTATGCAGCAACAGAGAACTAAAACAGGATCTATTGGGTGGAAAGTCCTGCGTGGGACTGTTAGGGGATACAAAAAATTATAAGGAACCCAGTACTTCAGGAGCTTCCTGGCAGTCAAAGTGAGAAAGGAAACACAGCATGGCTTCACCACTTGACAAAAGGAAATTAATGTTTCTAAAGAGGCAGTTTGGCTCATGATTCTAAGAAGAATTTGTCACGTGGACAGTAGAATCTATGAACAGAGTTAGCATCTGTGGGGCCTGGACCTGCCTGCAGTTCAAGGTCCCTCCTCATCCTGCCTTTCTTCCTGCTTGACCTCTTGCCACATCACACCCTCCCATTCGCTCCTCCTGGACTGCTCTTCTCCCTTCTCTGCCCGTTGACTCCTACAATTTCATGGACCAGCTTGGACCTGTGGCCTCTTTGATGAAGGTTTCTTTAATTCCCTAGCAGAATTAACCATTTCCTCCCCATCTCCCAACTCTTTGTTATCAAAGGGAGCGTGTTGTATTATTTATTTCTAATTTTTTATTGAGCACCTACTAGGTGTGGGCCTCCTGTTAGGTGTAAGAGATACAGTTACAAATACAACACAGGGCTTCCTTGGGACCTACAGCCTGGTGGTGGTGCCACAGTCTTGGACCCATGCTCTCCTCCACATGGGACCAGCGTTCTCTGCGTCCTTGGAGCTCAGCACAGCACACAGGAGCCACAAGTCTCAGTGTTGACAAAGTGAAAGACTGAGGATGGGCAGGCCCCCGTCTGATTATCTCACGATGGGCTGCTGGCCTCTCCACAGGCTCTTGGGGATGAGATAGCTGTAAAATATGCCCCCAGGTAGCTGAGTCTATTGGATGTGATGATTTAGTGATGTCCACAGGAACTTAACATGCATCATGTTGACAGCAAATGTCAGTAGAAACTGACTTAGTTTACCTGAAATTGATATGGGGTTTTTGGGGAGGACTGGAATTCATCAATAGGTTCGGCAGCATTTTAAGGTTGATCAGGTGTCAACAGTACAGAAGGAGATAGGGAACATCCTGTGCCAGTGATAGGAGAATTATGCATCTCATTTATCTAAAAATGAAAGGACTTCAGCAGCAAGTTAAAAAGAAAGGCAGCCAAGATGTGGTCCTATTAGTCCTTGTTGCTTGGCACCACCCCTAGGTGTTCCTAAGAGGAAATATTCAATTCCCTTGTAACTAGTGGCAGCTCCACTTGACGAGATGGCAGAGTGCTGCCCGCCTATCAGGTGGTGTTAGGAAGTGTCTGAGGGCCGTGGAGGGCACAGACTGTGGCGCTTGGCTGTTGCCATGGGGAGCAGCCCGCTCCATCCTCCCACTGCCCCCCCAACTTCCTGGCCGTCCCTGGCCAACACATGGCCTGCTGTGTTCAGTTTCCTGGAGAGCCTCCTGCCCAAGCATCCCTCAAGGGAGAGATGGAATGCTGCCCAGGTTCCCCAGCAGTGGGGTCCTGCCAGCCTTTCCCAGGGCTGCCCTCCAGATCCTGCCTCTTGCCGCATCTTGGATGGGTTTTCCTGGCTGGGGCCCATCTCTGCACCTGGGACCTCCATTATCTCTGCCCAGCATTTCCAAGCCACTCCAAATTTCTCCAGTGGCAGTCCCCACCCTGCTCCCACAGACACTGACCGGGGCCTCTAGGAGTCCTTTCGAGAGCATGACGAGGTTCCTTCCTGGAATCCGTCTGGAGTTCTGCTTCATTCCTCGGTAGTTGTTTACTGCGGACTACGGCCTCCCTGGGGAGTCATGGGGCGGCTTTTCCCCAGTGCCGAGGAACCTGTTTCTGCTTGTGTCCTCACTGCCCCGGTCTGCCCCCCTTCCCTCCTGGGCAGAACTGATGTCCCCCTTTAATTTAAGCTCCAGGTCTCCACCTCCCCCGCCCTCCCCAGGGCTGCTCCATTTTTGGTATTCTACCTTCATACCCATTTTTCTGTTTGATTCTTTGGATTTGGTGACCCGAATTTTGGCCTGACATCTTGGCTGGGGGCCTGGCGTTACTTTGGCTCCCCTCTCCCACTTGGCAGGAAGTTCTAGAAGGACTGCCTGCTGCTGCCCTCAGTGTGTCCTCGGGGCCCCACCTCTGCCCAGCCTCCAGCTCCCGTCCCAGGATGTTGCCCCACTGGGGCTTCAGGACACCTCTCCAGCCTCTGATCTCCTCCTCGTCAGGCAGGTGGGCCAGTCAGGCAGGTGGGCCGCAGGCAGTTTCCAGCTAACAGTTGGCGTGGGATTAACAAAGGCTGCTGGAAGTCTTTGTTCCTAAAAAAGAAAGAAAGTTCTCTTTTTAAAAAACAGTTACAAACGTGATTTTAAAAAATTCAAAAAGCAAAAAAAAACTTCTCTCCAATCCCCTTGCTGTCCAGTTTCACTCTGCATGGGTAATTATTTTTGGTGTTTCTTGTTTCTTCCAGACGTTTTCTAAGCACTCGCCCCACCCCACCCTGGTTGGTAGCGTTTGCCAATTTTTGTGGTGTAAATACTCCTAGTGTGGCTGATTTCACGCTGCTGACTTGATGTCAGTGAATGCGGAGTCGAGAAGAAATGCACACAAGGAGCTTGTGATGAGAGCCCGCTCCAGCTCACCACGGTACAATTACGTGTCCATCATTAGACACACAGTCAGACACACACAGATGGCATCACGTGACACCCACACCTTGCCTCTTACATTGTACTTAACCAACTTCTCAGTAAGATGAAGCCAAGCACGACCATGGAACGGATGTATCAACCCATCTGCTCCTCATGTAAGACTATAGATTAGGAGAGTGTCCTCCAGTCGCTGAGAAGTGTATGGCAGCAAACTGTCAAGAGCCATCAGTAAACCCCGTGGTGAGTGATTTTTAAGAAGCTAATAAGCAGGATGTCATTTTTGAAGAATAAGAACTTTGGTTTGAGAAGTCTTACAGAAACAATATCTTAATTTCTAATGCAGTAATTAGGAGTTAAGCGAACCCTTAATTTACGGCAGGATTTAAACTGTTCTGCCAGGGGGAAAAAATCTTCACCTAGCTCCTTTTAAAACTTTTCAGATGATTCATCAGATTTCCCGGCCAGAGAGAATTCAGGAATCCACAAAGCCTGGAGAGAGGAGCCCAGTGAGAGATGTCACGTGCAGGCATGTGGCTGTGAGCTTCGTCGGTCCTCTTCAGAAGTCGTGGACACCCCAGCCCCGACATCCGCCAAATTATTCGCCTTGGTGGCTGCCCAGGCCTCCGTGTGAGTTCCATTAGGAAACATTTGTTTTTAGCAAACAAGCGCTTGAGAAGAGGATTTCAACTCCCTGGGTTTCTGGGTGACTTATTCTGTGGTTTCCTTGTCCCTCTGCCTCCTGGCACCTCAGGCATTTTGAGCTTCCAGTAGCCTGTGAGGAGGAGGACAGTCAGGGCTGGTGTCCCCTGGGCTCTGGTGGTCTGGGTTATTCTCTGGAAAGGGAATTCAGTTGAAAGGGAGTTTTGCATATCCTTTAGATGACAGAAGGTGACACATAGGGCCCAAAGGAGCCTCATGCCATGCTGGCCACTGTGAACCCCTCCTCTCCCTGTCTTTTTTTTTTTTTTTTTTTTTTTGAGGAAGATTAGCCCTGAGCTAACTACTGCCAATCCTCCTCTTTTTGCTGAGGAAGACTGGCCCTAAGCTAACATCCATGCCCATCTTCCTCTACTTTATACGTGGGATGCCTGCCACAGCATGATCCGAACTGGCGAACCCCTGGCCACCGAGAAGCAGAACGTGTAAACTTAACTGCTGTGCCACCAGGCCGGCCCCACCTCTCCCTGTCTTAATCCCAGGATGGGTCAGACAACGGGGCACAATGTTGAGCATCAGAACCACAAACCAATAGTTTATCGCAGCAGGAGGTTAAGCATGACTCTGCCAGCAGCACCCCTGGGCAGAGCCCTGGCTGGTGCGCACATGGGAATATACAAAATGGGCGGGGACAGCTGCCAGGCATATACAAAGTTCAAAAGGCCATCAGGTCGGAACCAGATAGCTGAGCAATCTGTTCAGCTTAACACAGACACGTGAGGACAATGCCGCTTCCATTTGTTGAAGGGCCAACAGGAGGAGAAACGATCATTATAAGGGCCAGATAACTCAGAGAGGACCCCCTGTGCTGGGAGAACTCAAGAGAGTGAACCCACCACTTTAATTGGACCTTAAAGTGGGGTTTAAAAACCTAGAAGAGAAGAAGGTTTGGTGTCTAAAGGCTGTTAAAAAAAGGAGGCTTGCCCTGGGAAGAAAGGTCACACACAGTCTCTGGACTTAGTCCTCCATCTGCCACGTTCTGGATACGGTTTTTAGTTCATTGGCAGGTGTATGTTCCAGAACACCCTTGGGGACAGGAGAAACACAACCATTTATTGTAAATAATTCTAGGGTGGATTTACTCTCATCGTCAGAGTTGGACGTGCCTCGTTCATCTAGGCTGGAGGGTTGTAATGCAGAAGTCTTCGCTTCCCAGCGGGAGAATCGCTGCACGTCCCACAGCTTCTGTGGGGAGGGCAGAGAGCCTCCGAACCCTACAGGGGGCAGCTCTTCTAGGGCTGGCACAAATGGAACTCAGCATGGGCAGAGGGCCATCTGGAGTGGGGAGCTCCCTAGGGAGGGAATCAGGTGAGGGTACCATGCAGAACACGGAAGGTCCAGGGTGGATTGACAAACTCTGGGTCAAGATGGAGGAAGGGTCCCAGCTGTATAAACGTTCAAGAAAAAATTGGGAGCAGAACAGATTGACTGGAAAACATGTAAGGAAAATCATTTTGAAAAAACAGCAAATCTGAAAATACCAGATGCTGGTGAGGATGTGGGGAAATGGATGCTTTTAAACATTGTAGTTGGGAAGTCCTCTTGGACCAGTAGGCAACACCTAATAATTCTGAAGGTGTGCACATCCCACACCCAGCAGGGCGGCTCCTGGGCGGCTCCCACTGAGGTCTTTGGCACAGGTGTTCGAGAAAACAAGTACAAAGATATTTATTGAAGCACTGTCTGTAATAGCAAAAAAAAAGTGAAAACAATCTGTCTTCAGCAAAAGGACAAAGTGAACTCTGGCTTGCTCATCGGAAGTACTGTATCTTGCAGTTAAAATGAATGAACTAGATCTTCATGTATCAACATGTATAATCTCAAAACCATATTGAGTTAAAAAAGCAGGTTGCAAAGTGGTACGCATAGTGATTCCTTTTACATCAAGGTTCAAAACATAAAGAAATAGTACTGTTCTGTTTAGAAATGCATTTATAATCTGGAGCAAACAGAAACACGTGGGGGTTATTTTCACCAACCTCGGGAAGTGGTTACTTCGGAGGAGAAAGAGAGGGAAAAGCGATATAGGGCATTAGCTATTTCTATAAAGCTTTATTTCTGGGGTAAAAAACCTGAAGAAAATAAGGCAAAATATTAGCATCTGTTTAATCTTGGTGGCAGATACAGACGTCTACCCATCTTACATTTTATACTCATGGTTGGCTGAATAACAGCCCCCAAAGATGTCCCCCCATGTCCTAATCCCTAGAACCTATGAACATGCTACCTTCTGTGGTAAAAGGGACTTTGCAGGTGGGATTAAGTTAAGGATCCTGAAACGGGAGATTATCTTGAATTATCCCAGTGGGCTCAATGTAATCACAAGGGTCCTTAGAAGATAAGGAGCCGGGAGGGTCAGAGTCAGAGAAAGAACATGTGACAATGGAAGTGAGGTTGGAGGGATGAGCTTTGAAGATGGAAGAAGGGGCCACAAGCCAAGGAATGCAGACGGTTCCTAGAAGCTGGAAAAGGCAAGAAAACAGATTCTCCCTTGAAGATTCCAGAAGGAACAGCCCTACCAACACCATGCCTTTAGACTTCTCACCTCCAGAAGCGTAAGAGAACAAATCTGTGTGGTGTTAACTCACTAAATTCGTGGTAACTTGGGATAGCAGCAAGAGGAAACTAATACAGTACTTTGTTGGAATGTTTCAAAATTTAAAATTTTTTTCCTTTTATTTTATGATATTGTTAGGAGAACAGTGGCAAGGCCTAAGTTCCGTCTCTGGTTCCTCATCCTTCAGAGGAGGCTGTTTGGCAACGCTTCTCTCAACTAGCCCCTGTACTGAAGAGGCCGAGCTGTGTGCCCATCTCAGGTGGGCCCTGGGGTTCTGGAAGCCCTGGTTGTCAGAAGATATCCAGGCTGTTGGGGTAGGTGAGGTGCACCCCAGGAGAACCTCTGGAGCTGGTCCCTCCCTCCCTGGTAGGTCAAGCTGCCAGGAGCTCACAGAAATCTGAGGGTGACTGCAGAAATGACCTTGAGACACTGCACCAGGAGCTCCCCTTCCATGCTCCCGGACCCTCATGCGCCTCCTGAAGGGGCCGCGTGGACTTCTTGGGGCCAGCCACTGGCAAGGAGCTTTGCCTGGGAGTGGAGACAACGTTGGCTCCAGATGTTAGATGGCTAGGCCTCCTCAAGGCCAGAGCACTTCTGCCACAGAGTTGGTGGGGGAGACAACAGCGCTGTGCTAACAGGAGCCTCCCCCCTCCCCCCCGGACTTGGGTCCATGCCCTCCCCGGGGGACTGGGCAGGAGGGAGGCAGCTGAGACCTGAGCTGTTGCAGGTGCGAAGTACTCAGCCAAGCGAGCCCATTTGTCAAAGAAGTTGGACTTAAAAGGAAGGAGACTGACAGGAGAGGGGATTAAAAGGCATGGAAGGATCCAGAAAGAGAGATTTTCAAGAAAAGAAACACCTGTGTAGATGTGTGTGTGTGTGTGCACATAGGCACACACAGAGGCCCCAGGGAGGGGGCTGTGGAGGGGAGAGAAGCTGGAGAGAGGCGGGTGGCTGTGGGGGAGGCTGCAGGGCCCAGAACACGGCACGGGCAGAAGAGCAGCCTCGGGCGGGACAAAAGACAGTTCTCTTTCCAGATCTGGACACTGGGTGGGAAAGACATGGACAAGGGTCTGGGAGGACATCCGCCGGCCCCACGTTGCTGCAGTATGGGAGTGGACGACGGGAGGGTCCAGGGCCTTCACTCTGTCTGCATCACCTGAGCTGTTTTCCAATAACGACGTATTCCTACACTACTTGAGAAATTGAAAATAAACACATTAGGAAGCTGCCGGGTGGCAGAACCACACCACTCGTCTGTCAGTAGCCATGCTGAGGCGGTGGCTCACACCGAAGAACTAGACGGACTCACAGCTAGGATATACAACTGTGCACTGGGGGGCTTTGGGGGGAAAAAAAAAAGAGGAAGCCTGGCAACAGATGTTAGCTCAGGGCGAATCCTTCCCTGCAAAAAACAAATAAATAAACACACTAGACCCCATGAGCAGCACAGACAGTAGGCACTAGAGTTGTCCAGAGACGGGTCAGGCAGGTGTAGGACTCACCGAAGGGGTGGGCTGGGGTGCGATTTGACCAGGTGATGGGGGTACCTAGGGGGAAGAGCTGAGGGGGTGAAGGGAAGGCCTGGCAGGTCTTGAAGGTGGCAGGACCCCCATGGCCAGAGTGAGGCCCCTGTTGGAGAGGAACTGGCAGCTGAGGAGATGCTGACCAGCTGCTTCAGGGCCTCTGGGAAGCTTGTTTCAAAGCTCAGACTCCACCCCCACCCCGACGCCACACACACAGATTCTGAGTCAGGAGGCCTGCCCCAGGCTCTGGAATTCCCATTTGTTTAAGTTTCCCGGATGATTCTGATGGGTCACCAGGATTCTGCTGGGGATGGGGGGATTGCCATGTGAGCAGGGCTCCAGGCCTCACACCCCCTCCAACCAGGGCTGCTCAGCACTTATGTTTTGCATGGGGGCAGCCAAAATCCTGCATCTATGGCTAAAAATAAAGTGTGAACACCTCCAGGGCAGAACAGAAGTGGCTATGTCACTTTGAAGGAAACTGGGTTGTACTCAGCACGACCATAGTTCTGACCGGCCACGCAACTGTTGAGACAGCGTGGGCCCCAGGGGAGAAGGGCAGGAGGAGTGGGACGAGAGTGGAAAAGAAATGGCACGGCCAAGAGACATTTTAGGAGAAGAATCAGAGGAAATGGGGATGCACAAAGGGTGATGAGAAAGATAAGCCCTTGACCCAGAGGGGGAGTTGTCACCAGAGGGTCCTGGGGCAGCCGTATTTCAGGGAAGGTTCTGAGTTAGGGTATGACGGGAAATGGCAGGTGGAACCCTCGGCCAGGGTAAATTTGCTTTCACGGCCACCTTGAGGATGCGGCTGTCCTGCAGGAGAGAGGATGGCTGGGGCGCCCTGGGCCACACTAGGGAGCTCCAGGAGGACAGCAGGAGGAGAGGACTCAGGGAACTCACAGGGGAACGCTCAGGTGATGTGGCAAATTTCCCATAAAAGAGTATTCTCCCGGTCACCTCTCCTTTCCGAGAGACCGTCTCCCTGGGAAGGCCTGGGACAGCCCAGCGCCATGGTGACAGCAAGGTGGGGGATGGGGGAGGCAGAGCCAGTGAGGCCCTGTTGCAATCTGCTGACCCTATCCCCCTACAAAGGACTTCTCACCACAGACAATCTGGCCCCAGCATCACCGCTCCATTACCTGGAACCCGACGTCCGAGTTACTTCCCAAGGGCCTGGCTCCTGCTCCTCTGACAGCTTCTCTCCACACGGTGTCCGCCGGTCTCCTGGCCCCACTCAATCCGAGGTCCCTACACCTCAGAGCAGAAGACAGAGCGGGAGGCCCTTTCCACGGGTGACAGGACCCAGGAGGGGCTGAGTCAACCCTCAGACGCACCCCAGCTCAGACTATTACTTATCAACTGCATTTTTTATTAAGGTACCAAAACACAAGATAACGTTCTGGCACAGTGTGTTCAGAATTTAAATAAATATAACATAAGACAGGCCCAGGAGAATTGGGTATACAATCAAGAAAGAGGATGCGGCCAGCCTGGTGGTGCAGCGGTTTTGTGCACGCTTTCTGCTTAGGTGGCCCAGGGTTCGCCGGTTCGGATCCCGGGTGCGGATGTGGCACCGCTTGTCAAGCCATGCTGTGCAGGCATCCCACATATAAGGTAGAGGAAGATGGGCACGGATGTTAGCTCAGGGCCAGTCTTCCTCAGCAAAAAAAGAGGAGGATTGGCAGCACTTAGCTCAGGACTAAGCTTCCTCAAAACAAAAAAAAAGATAGAGGAAAAAATTATAAATGCATTTTTTTCTTTCTGTTTTAGCAACAGTGCTGCCACAAGCATTTTTGTAGCTATACATTTTGGACACCTTCAAGATTCCTTCCAGATCACTTCCAGAGGTGGAATAGATAGGTCATAGGGTACTGGGAATTTTAAGGCTTAATTTTCCTCCAAAAAAGGCTTTTCCAGTTATTGTGCATTCCTAGAAGTAATTCGCGAGAAGGCCTGTGCCCAGCAGTGGGTATTCATTTGCTAGTCTGTTAGGTAATAAGGTGAAATGTTATCTCAAATGGTTTTATTTTGCTTTGCTTTGAGTATTAAGGAGGTTGAGGATTTTCTTCTCTTATTAACCATTTGGTCATTATTTTGATTAATCTACCTGCTGACATCCTCCGTCTCTCTCTTTGGTGCCCTATACTTTACAAGCTCTTTGTACATTAAGGATATTTGCCTCTGTTGCCACCTTTGTCTGGAAAATTTATTTTCCAAGTTTGTCTTTAAATTTGTTTGTGGTTTTTGACATATAGAAATTTTTTATTAAAAAAATGAAATCCAGTAGGGTTTTTTGGCTTATTTCTGTCTTGAGTGAGGTTCTGAGGTACAAACAGTAAGAATAGAAAGGGGGGCCGGCTCGGTGGCCCAGTGGTTAAGTTTGCGTGCTCCGCTGCGGTGGCCCAGGGTTCGGATCCCGGGCGCGGACATGGCACCGCTCTTCAGGCCACGACGTTGAAGCGGCGTCCCACATCCCACAACTAGAAGGACCTGCAACTAAGATTTACAACTATGTACAGGGGGGGTTGGGGAGATAAAGGTGGCCATTCCACATTCACACTGGAATTCCTGTCAGAGGGTGGGAAGGGAGAGGCAGGGAGGGAGGATCTGCATGGCAGGGGGCGCCTGGCCACACGCAGTGTGTAGGTGGGAGGATGACTCCAAGTTGGTCCTGTGTGGTGACGGGACGAAAGAGAGGCCTGCCACGGCCAGGGGACCAGATTATCTCATCCGGAAACCAACACAGAGTCTGAACCATCTGAGAAGGGGACAGAACCCACCCAAGGGGGCTGTCCTTGGACCCCAGTGAGGCACGGCTGTGCAATAGACAGCAGTCTAAACACCATGCCAGAAGTTTGGCCTAATCACAGATAGGGTCCGAGTGGGAAACCATTCCGAGGTTGAGTCCTCAGTTTACCCGTCCCTAAGCCGTGAGAGGTGCTGCTCAGAGGGGTCTTGCTCCTGGCGTTCACGCTGCACTTTCAAAGACGGCAGAGTTGTTGCTGTTTTCCTGTTTACCGAGTCGGAATTTTAAGAATCACTGAAAAGCTGCCTTTCTTCTCCATCCAAAAGTTGAAAGAAACTCAAGCCTGGTTTGTCTGTGAAAATTAAAAATCGTCCTCTAAGTTTCACATTGTGTGTTGACTGTTCGCGTCGACAAATTTGAAAACAAAGGTCAGAGGCATTCTTTATAACTTACTGTAGACATTTCAAAAGAACAATCTGGCGAATGCCGAGAAGTTACAGAAATAGATTGTGTGGTCACTGGCTGATTAAAATGGAAAAGCCAAAGGTTTTCCGAGAGGGAACAAAAGGAGGTGAGGAGTCTAGACTGGCCACTCAGAGGAGTGTGTGTGTGTCACCGAGGAGTGACTGGCAGTTTGGGGGGCTCGCCTCGGCCCTGTCTAACTGGTCATCATTCTGGGGTATGGATGCCCAGGATCTTTATTGGCACAGCTGGCTCTGAACGAAGGCTTTTCCCAGCAGGGCCAGAGAGTCGCCTGGGGCAGCTGCTCTGTGCGAGTCCGCCTCTGTGGAAACAGTCTGAGTGGGTCATGCCAGCGAGGGTGTGTGTCCCTGGGCCTCACATCCCATGTTGCTGGGCAACTCAGTGTGTACGGGTGTGTCCCCTTAGCACTCTCTCTCCTGCTAGTCCATGGGCACAGCCTGAACGGCAGGCGTGACCGTCCCCACGTGATCAGGTCTGTGACAGCCCCTGTTCTCTGGGCTCAATGATGACAGGCACAAAAGTACCCAAGCGGTGTATGCCTGGGGTTCTCCCAAGTGCTCCCTTGGGAGGTTGTGGCTGAAACTGGAAGTTTCCATCTGGTCGCGTGTGTGCAGACCCCTCTGGGTCTGGGCAGTGGACTGTCAAGGCGCCAGCAGGACGTGCTCGTGCCTGAGGGTCTGTAGTGGAGCTGGCATCTCCAGGCCCGGCTGTCCCTCTTTGGGGGCTGGCCTTGGGCATCGCAGAATCTTGCAGGAGTGATGACTCCTGCCAGACGCTTCTCATCATCCTCGCAGGAACCTTCTGAATTCACTATTTGGAACCAGCCCACAGTCACTGCGCCACGGGCAGCCATCCTTCTAGGCAGAAAGCAAACCTAACAAGGCAGATGTGTGAGTGCCTAAAATTGCTTAGAAAGAAAATTTTCAGAGAAAGAAAAAAAGACTTTAAAAATATTTTCAACAATGAAAACAACATCTTGGAAATAGAGAACCTTCTAGGGTGATTCCTTTAGCGTTCTCTTCTCTTTTGGTCTTGAAGAGCTCTACTTTACTATCGTCGAGGTGAGAAAATGGGTTCAGAAAAGGAGATGATTTGCTCACACTGCACAGAGAGGTGGAGACAAGAGCTGGGACTAAACCCGGCTCCTGAAGGTCCCCCAGGCTCTTCCCAGCGTGTTTGTGTTTCTGTTTACAGCTGTGTGTCTCTGGGCGTGTCCCCCTCTGGGCTGTGCACAAGCGGGCTCTAGGTGTGTCCCCGTCTCCAAGCAGCTCGGCCAGCAAAGCGTTTCTCCACTGCAGGGAATTTCCAGGAGGCAGATCCTGCCTCAGCTGCGGTGAGGCATTATTTCCTTGGGAGGAAACCAGCTCTCAGCAGCCAGAAAAGAAACAGTTTCCACTCCGGGAGGGGGATGGGGAGGTGGGGGAGGGCGGAGGGGAGGGAGGGGAGAGGTCCTCCCCGAGGCCTGCCTGGAAGGGAGCTGCCTCAGGGCCCACAGGCCCCTGGCTCCCCGAGCCTCCAGACACAGTTTAAATTTAGACCTTCTATTCTGTCCTGGCAGCTCGGCCTCACCCTGCAGCCACACAGCTGGCCAGTGTCCCCAGGCACACTGCTTCTCCAGGACGGAGGGGTGCAGAGTGTAGGAAACTCTCCCAGAGGCAAACCGTGTCCTCATAACTGTTTGGCGGAACTGGGATTTATGTAGAGAAGAATGGAAGAAAGAACAAAGGCGGAAAAATCACCTCCTAACTCACATTTCAGAACCTGGGCCCCCAAATCCACACGCCCCACTAACCACCAATGGCAAAGTGTTTGTCCCGCAGCCATTTGTGGAGAGTCGGCCACGTGAGAAGCTGAGATGGGAACCGACGCAGGCCCTGTTCGGGGCGGGGGTGTGTGGGGGGGGGAGTGTTCCAGGAACACGCAGGAGAGGAGGCAGCGTAACCATCCTAATCCCTAAGGACACCACTTCGTCTGGCCTCTGCTGGGACGCTCCTTCCCCGCTGTCCAGCTCAGCCCCCTCCCCGCCCCTTCCCCGCTTCGCGTTCTCCCAGTGCGAGCGGTCGTCTGATAATGCGGGTATTCCTGTGTCCAACAGGTGCCTTTCCCGAATGGACGGTCCAGGACGGCAGGGACCTGGTCTGGCTCACGCTGCATCCAGTGCCTAGAGAAACAGGCTTCATTAACTGACCACCCGCTTTGTGCCAGGCACTGTCTTAAATGCTTTAAACGCATCATCGGATCTGATCCTCACCATAGTCCTACAAGGATTTTGACCCAAGTAGGAGAATGATGCTCGGAGAAGCTGAGAATCTTGCCCAAGGACATATAATTTGACCCTCGCAGTCTGCACGTCTGCACGTACTCTTAACTGCCATACCGACTTGGCCGTGAGAATGTGCCCTTTCCACCGGCCCTGCACATCCTCTGCTGGGGAACACCCCCCTTTTTCGGCCCTTGCTTGCTGAGCTCCCTGTGCCAGCCTCAGGGATGCTGAACCCCTGCCGCCCCACCCCTACCACCCTGGCCTTTGGAGGGGGCGTGGAGGTGCACTCATGCTTGGGGGATCCAGAATATCCCACTGTGAAGAGGGTTGTTTTTCTCTTGAACGCCCTTTATCTGAAATCAGGGCCTCCCAAAAGAATTCGACTGTCGTAAGTCCCCTCCCCAGGAGTTTTGCAACCAGAGAAGGTTGACTCCTGTCACCAGAGAGAAATCTGCACTGCGATAAGAAAGCTATGAGATCGCCCATCTCTTCTCCTAAGGGCCCATTTATCTTTCCAAAAATCGTTTGTTTTTCTGTAAGTTCTGCTCTCCCCTCCCCTTCCCCTATGAAGATGGGCTGTAAGCTCCAAATTCTAACTACCTCCTTGAGTCACACTTTTCCGTGAACCCCTATGCACGTATGTGAACTAAAAATCCATCTTTTCTCTTATTGATCTGTATTTTGCCAGTTTAATTTGCAGGCTCCCAAGTAGTGAACCTAAGGGGGTGGAGAAAAGGTTTTCCTCCTAGACAATGCCAAGTTCGATCTGGAGGGAGAAACGCTGGTGTACCATCCTTCAGAGGGGAGGGGACCTGCTGACCCCTGACCGGTTGTTGGTGGCCAGGATGGATTTGTGCTCATTTTTCTTCTGCCCATCACTGTGCATCCTAGGACACTACAATCTCTGCAACTGAGTTTCTTTCACACAAAGCGAACATATACTGGAAGCTGCTCCCTCAGCCTTCTCAACATGCTTCCGGCTGAAGGAAAGGAGACACCAGCAAGGCCACTGCCCCAGGCAGTAGGTTGGCTGGCCTGAGAGGGCAAGTGGGCACTTAGTCTGGGGAATTCGCCATGGTCTGCAGTGCAGCCCTTAGCTTTGGGGCAGAGAAGATCCCTTTTGGCAGGACTGACTCACATTAATCAAACTCACCAAGCACTGACGTAAAAACTGGAATGCTATCTTCCTATTTTGCAGAGAAGCCTGTGTGCGAGACAAGATGCTCACACAGGCAGGTCTGGACAGTCCTCTCTCTCCTGGTGTGGGAGTCTGGCAGGAAACAACTACAGTGAGAGGTTGCTGGGTGGGCTGGGATCTGTTGGTGTATCTCAGTGGCCCAAAGCGATGAAGGGGTCAGATGTCCATGAGAAGAAGGCTCTGCTGGACGTGTAGGTTATTAGGAGAAAGTACGTATTCTTCAACTTAAAGCTTATTTCAGAGCATGACATGTAAACACTGATAAACTTGGAACTGCTCTGAGTCGGGGGAGAGGGAAGCCCACCCCCAGGGAGCTCCAGGGAGCAGCTGGAACACTTCTGGCCTCTTAGCAACTTTCTGAGGTGTCCCTGGCCAATGGCAGCTGGCCTGCCTGACACTTCTGGGGAGGGAAGCTGGGCCGGAGAGCTGCTTGTTGCAGGAGCGTTCAGTATGAGGAGGGTGGCATTTCTTATAAAGGGCCCGAGGTCAGCTGGGGAGGGTGTGGTTAATCTCTGGATAGCCAGAGATCCTGGTACCCTAACACCTGGATAGGGGACATCACAGATGAAGTCTGCTACCCAAAGGCCAACTTACCTCTGACCACCCCCTGCCCAAAATTCTACTGTGTAGTCATTTTTTAGATTTCGGTACTATGGTCCTATAAGGCCCCTTTGGAAATGCAGATCCACCTAAAGAGGAATAACCGAGTATTCCTGAAATTTTTGAGGTGAGTAAGTGACTCCTAGAACCATCCTGAAATTTCTGGCTATTTCTGGGTACGCCTGCTTCTAAGCAAAGGCAAGCTTTTTCAGCACACTGCTTGTAAATGACCAGAGAAATAAAAGGAGAGGAATAGGAGGAAGCTATTTCTATGTAGATAAAGAGCAATTTCCAAGACAATATTGTTAAATAAGGAAGCCAGGTGCAGACCAGGTACCTAACATCTTAGCGTTTAAGTAAGAAAAGGCAGGGTGCCTGCACACCTTCACCTTTGGCTGTAAATGTGGTGAGCAGCCCTGGAAGGGGAGAGAAGCTGGTCAAGTCGGAGGCCAAGCGAGGGGTGGGAGAGAAACTTGTACCATGTTCTCTTTTCAACTTTTGATCGTCCCATGTGCTTGTGTATTAATTCAAAGAACAGTTTGTTTTTAAAAATTCATTTCGGGGGCCGGCCCCATGGCCGAGTGGTTAAGTTCTTGCACTCCGATTCGGCAGCCCAGGGTTTCGCCGGTTTGGATCCTGGGCATGGACCTGGCACCGCTCATCAGGCCATGCTGAGGCGGCGTCTCACATGCTACAACTAGAAGGACCCACAACTGAAATATACAGCTATGTACCGGGGGGCTTTGGGGAGAAGAAGAAGAAGAAAAAAAAGAAGATTGGCAACAGATGTTAGCTCAGGTGCCAATCTTTAATAAATAAATAAATAAGTAAGTAAGTAAAAATTCGTTTTGGGGCTGGCCCTGTGGCCGACTGGTCAAGTTCAGCATGCTCTGCTTTGGTAGCCCAGGTTTGGTTCCCGGGCATGGATCTATACCACTCATCAATGACCATGCTGTGGTGGCAACCCACATACAAAATAGAGGAAGACTGGCACAGATGTTAGCTCAGGGCAAATTTTCCTCAGCAAAAGAAAAAGAAAAAAAATTTGTTTGGCCTGATATGTAACTGCAGATGCTCCTGCCTCTAGCTCCAAGACGCAGTTCTGTGCTCTGCCACTAACCTGCTCCCAGGTCCTCATCACCGGCCAGGTAGCACCCTACATCCTCAGCCCAGGGACCCAGGAACCCTGGCAAGGGAACAGGTGCCAAGCAGGGGCAGTACCTGGGGACCTCTGGCAAGAGTTTGTGGCTCATAATGCCCTAAAGGAATAGAAGAACCACAAGCACCTAAGCAAAGCCACCAGGGTGCTGTGTGGGCCAACCCCAGCAGATGGCAGCGTGTGGCCAGCTGCCAGGGAAGGGTGCCAGCCACACAGGAGTGGGGACTGGACACCGCGAGAGAGGGCTGGCAGGGTGACCATGAGGGCAGGAGGACCCTGGCCAAGGCTAGGTGGGCTTCCCCATCTTCTCTGTGCCACAGGCCCCTTGGAGTCTGGCAACCTTCTCAGAGTGAGGTTTTTAAACGCATAAAGTAAAATACCCAGGATTACAAAGGAAGCAAATTATATTGAAATACGATTGCCATGAGTGATTAATAATTCTTTGTTAATGTATTAAATCAGGATTGGATCCAGTGGTAGGCCTGATAACTACCATGATTTTGAAGTCATGACGAGCATAGATAATATTCAAAGTATCTGCCACCACAGTGGTGTGATATGAAAATAGCTGTGACTCCTGTTGGTGACGAAGTCCCAGGGGCCGCCTTTACTACTGTGGTACAATGTCTGCGTGCACAATGGAAGGAGATGCTAGATTTCAATTCAAGATTAGCAAAAATAGACATGCAGATTTTTCCTTCCCAAGTTCACCGACTTCCAAAACCTTAACTGCTGTCTGAGAATCTGAGGAGTGCAGCTTGGAAGGGGCACCAAGTGGAGAAGAAAAGATGGGTTTCTAGACTGTCTCCCCAAACCAGTGTTTCCTTCTGCCATTCACAGTGAGTGTCAGAGACCCTAAAGGCCTAGCAGGGGCAGCGGAGGTGCAGGAGGCCTGGGCCTGGTCCAGCTGCTGTGGGACACTTTGCCCTGGTTGGAAGCGGGTCTGGAATTGGCACCGACGGATGCTCCTCCCAATGCCTCTGGGCACTCCAGTGACACAAGAAAGTCAGGCCCTGGCTGGGAGGACCAGTCAGGGTTCCCCTCCCTTCTTGTTCCTCCATCTCCCCTCCAAGGCCCCCCCAGTTCCTTTAACTGCAGGGGGGCCCATGCTTGAGTATCTGGAAGCCAAGAAATGCCCTGGGGCCCCTCCTCCCTGCAGAAGGTGGTTCCCTTCATGTGGATAATGGCCACTGACCACGAGGAAGTGAGGGGAAGTCTTTCTCCTCTGCTTATGCGTCCACCTGAACAGATGCTTTGAGTCTGAACCTAAAAACAGGGGGCCCAGACAATCCCATGTTATGGCTGTGGGCATGGCATATTCTCTTTCAGTTTGTCTATTTGGTTTGCTTCTTCATTTTGTGTTTCAAAACTTTTTTTTTTTATGATTTTATTTTTTTCCTTTTTCTCCTTGAAGCCCCCCAGTACATAGTTGTATATTCTTCGTTGTGGGTCCTTCTAGTTGTGGCATGTGGGACGCTGCCTCAGTGTGGTTCGATGAGCAGTGCTATGTCCGCGCCCAGGATTTGAACCAACGAAACACTGGGCCGCCTGCAGCGGAGCGCACGAACTTAACCACTCGGCCACGGGGCCAGCCCCATCAAAACATTTTAAGCATATGTAAAAGTAAATAAAAGGGACTCCCATTGACCCTCTCTCCCAGAGTCTACAGTTACCAATTTTTTGCCACACAGGCTTTATTTGTCCCTTTCCAGTATAACTATTAGAAGTGCCCTCTTTCACTCCAGAAGTCCTAGTTTGGACAACTAAATGCAATATCTGATCCTAGACTAGATCTTGCACTGGAGGGAAAAAGTACTATTAAGGACATCTTTGGATCAATTGATAAAAATGGGAATATAGACAGTAGAGCAGATACAAGTATTACATCAAAGTTATATTTACCAAAGTTGATTGAAAAAAATTTGGTTATGTAAGACAGTTTCCTTATTCTTAGGAAATAAATAGGAGTAAGGGGCCATGGTGCACGCAACCAACTTTCAAATGTTTCAGAAAAAAAGCATGTATGTACACATATGTACATGTAAACGTAGGTATGTGTGTGTATACGTGTGTATACACATATGTGTGTGTATATATATCGAGAGAAAGAGATTGAAAGTAAATAAGAAAAATGCTAAAATTGGTGAATCTGAGTAAAGATATAGGAGTGTTCTTATACTATTTGTATTCTTTCAATTTTTCTGTAAGTTTGGAATTATTTCCAGAAAAACATACAAAAAACCCTATGTTAGCAAACCAATGAGAAGTGCTAGTCTGGACAATAAATTATGTGGCCACCCTACCTAAGATTCATCTGAAATCTAAAATGGCCACTGTGGGTTTGACTGTGTTGGGGAGGGAAATGCCCCTGCTACCCCTCTTGAGTTCTTATGCCTGGACTAATAATTAAACTGACACAAGACCAGAGTAACAGGAGGGAAAAAGCAATTTAATACGTATGTACAGGAGATCATAAAAGTGATCCTCTAAGAGTGAACAAATCAGGTAGTTTATATATCTTTTTATACAAATAAATAATAAAAATCTGTAATTGACAAGACAAAGAAACTTAGCTTTGGGCTATGTTAATTACATAATTGTGAGGAATTTAAGCAGAGTTTAGGCTTGAGGTAGTAAATTAGTAAAAGTAACAAGAGTTGTTTATACAGGCTTCTCAGCCCTGAACTCCCCAGCTCTGTGATAAGGATGTCTCTATTTCCTGGTGCAAGGAGGGTACTTTTCTCATGGGAGATTTATTTCCTGCCTTCAGGAGGAACAGAGAGAGGAGAGTCAAAACTTTAAGTCAAAACAAATAACTTAAATTCAAAATAGTCCATACGCCATTGTGGGACACTTTGGAGCAGCCTGCCCTGGGTGCCAACAACTGGGAGGCAAGTCCCGAGATTCCAGGCTGAAAGAGTTCTGTCTCACAATTCTGTTTATTCTCTGCCCCACCCTCATTTGCATCTGTATGAAAGGCTACAGAGAATATTCATAAAACCAGGCCCATTTTGTTGAGCAATGGCTGCATGCAGAACCCTGGGGTAGGGGCAACAGTGCCAAGATGACTGAAGTGGCTCGTGGGCAGGTGGGCAGTGTTAGGGGCCATCCTGACGGCAGGGAGCTCTGCAGCCCCAGGTCTGGCCCCCCCTGGTGCTGGCCCCAGAGGCCCTTAAGTGCTTGAGTTCCACAATCCTCCCCTGTTACGGAGGCTGGGATGCCAGGACGTGGCTGTGTGCTGTGCATTGGCCTGGAGCAATCTCTTGCCTGGGGCATCTCTGCACATCATTGACAGGAGCTACTGTCCACTGGAATGAACTAGAACAAGAGCTGACTGTCCGTGGCCCTCACCCAACACCTGGGCTTTTCATAAGGGGTCTAGAGTCCATGAGAATCCCCCAGTCCAAGAAAAGATCTCCTAGGTAGAAGCATTCTGCCCCATCGTGCCTTTTTTTTTTTTTTGGAGGAAGATCAGCCCTGAGCTAACATCCATGCCCATCCTCCTCTACTTTATATGTGGACAGCATGGCGTGCCAAGCGGTGCCATGTCCGCACCCAGGATCCGAACCGGCGAACCCCGGGCCACCAAAGTGGAACGTGCGAACTTAACTGCTGCGCCACCGGGCTGGCCCCCCATCATGCCTTTTTGTTATCCAACTCTGGGTTGGAATTTAATATATTTACTCTAATCTCCTGGATGTCTCCGCGTCAACTGGTGTGCCCCTTCCCCCTGCACCCTTCTCCTACCCTTGAAACTCAGAAGTATAATAACAATAACAATGGCTGACACTTTATGCACATTTCATCATTTAATCCTCCCAAGAACTGGAGGAGGTAAGTACTATTATCCCCTTCCACACAGTTTAGAAAACATTAACTAAGTTCACCCAGCTAGAGAGTGGTGGCACTGAGCTTCCAGCACAGGCAGCGCAGGAAGGGGTGGGGCAGGCAGAGCTGCTCCCGGGAGGCGTCCTCGCCCCAGGACCTGGGAGCCCAGAGAGTGAAAAGCCCACTCTGAAATGGACACAAGGGTGGGCTACAGTCCCAGATTTCTGAATCTCCATGAATATAACGGGACGTCCTGAGCACAGACTTGGGAACCAGGCTGCTTGGGTTCAAACTCCAGTTTAGCTGATCACTAGCTGGGTGACTTTGGGCAAGTGTCTGTACCTCGGTTTGCTCCTCTGTAAAATGGGCATAATAATGGTACCACATGGGGTGGCTGTGTGTATTCATGAGTTACACACACAGAGATTCTCTGACGGCATTCGCTCTTTCTCACAAAATGCTGCTTTCTGTGCATCCCTCCCTTAAAGCCACTTGACCCTGAGGATTCACCCACTTTTTAAAAATTAGTCAATGAGTTTACCCAATAGAGGGTTGATTACTCAAGTAGTTATCTCTTAAGAAAGTACAAAAGGCTGTGAAAGAGAAGAGTTGGGTCAAGGTGGAAAAATTTCTGAAAGCCTGTATGTGTGTGTGACCTGTTTAAACACAAAGAAGTATGTCTGCAAGGATCCATGGCGCACTGCTCAAGGTGCTCGCCTGCCTTGGGGATGGCAGGGGCAGGGAGGCGAGACAAGGGCTTCTGCATTTTACTTGTATAGGCATCAGCATTTAAAAAAAAATTAACAACAAACACGTGCTACTGTCACGAAGCAAAGTGGGTTTGCTTCTTGGTGAGCTGAAATCAGAGCCTTCACCAGAAGTAGTTGTCACACAAAGGAAAGTTTATTTGCCGCAAATAGGAGACCTCGGGGAATCATTTCCAAAGTCGGGGCTCTCTGTGAGCACAGGACAGGAGGGGCCGTTTATTTCAGATGGGGAATGAATATTCAAAGGAGAGAGGTGGGTATTCGCTTGCGCAGGCTCAGTTGGAAAACATGCTTCCACATACATCACATGTTATGGCAACAAGGCCTAAGCCCCTCCAAGAGGGGAGATCTTAGCATTAAAAATGAGGCAAAGGTCATCTCCTGGGCACTTTCGGCCCATCTGCACAGGCATCGCTCTTGTGGTGGGGTTTGGACCAGTTCGGGGTGGTTGGTGATTGCATCTCTGAACATAACGAAAAGAAAAAATAATTTGGAGAAACAATTATATGCTTCCAAAACTTCCCCCAAGTTCCTTGGGGCAATTAGTCAGTGACACTACCATTGGACTTTCAAAAAAATTATTAAAATAAGAAAAGGTGTTTTTTTCAAATACTTTCTTTTCCTGGATACTAGTCAGACCATTGAACACGGGGCTAAAAACGGATCTATAATTAACACAGGAAGAGTTTTCCTCAAACTTTAACTTGAAGGCCTGGAATTTACAACAAGGGCAACAGAAAGAGGACATTCCCAGTGGGGTTTTCTTTAGTTAAGAAGGGTCCCAGTGCCACACGGATGAAGTATGAACCCACAGCCTGCCCCTCCAACAGAAATTATCCAAGACGGAAAGAGCTGTTGCCCGGCCTGTGAGTGGAGGTGTTGCTGGCTCATCTGGAGACGCCTTCTCCAGGGTCTTGTCGAAGGAATTCATGCATCTTTGGGCAAGGGCTGGACTAGCTGCTTGCCAACCTGGAATTGCTGGGATTCCAGCACCCTAAATCTTCTCTCCAACACATCTCACGTTCAGTCCTTTAGAGCAGCGCTTCGCCAACGTGAAATGTGCAAGGAATCGCCGTAGGCTCTTGTTAAAGTGCAGATTCTAGTTCAGTAGGTCTGGGGTGGGGCCCGAGACTCTAATTTCTGATCAGTTCCCAGGCCTCACTTGAGTGGGGAAGGTCTGGAGCACTTGACCCACAGGCCCCTACCCTGCTCATCTTGCTCCTGTGGATTTCCACGGCCTGTCAATGTCCATTACAATGTGACTGCCAGACAGTTTCTGAGCCATAAGTACGAGCTAGACCATGGCATCCCTTATTCCCGATGGACACTGGTGTCACCACTGCCACGACTGGCAGTGTTTGGAGACAACTTCATCATGCCACTGGCACTAGCTCCCCAGAGTGAGCCTTCTCATCCTGTGTTGGCCCCTCTGAGGGGTCTGGGGTGGGAGGGGGAACACAGCCCTCTCTCCTCACCCCTACCTTCCAGGAAGCGCCTCAGCTGCCTACACAAGCAGACATTTCTCAACCTACCCATAAAACCAGTTTACCCAGGTCCTTGCAAGATGGTTCCTACCTATTGGGTGTGCCTCTCCCATCCAGTTGTGGAATAAAACCCATGCATCAAGAATTTTAAAATAGGAATAAATGTGGTTGAAGGTACACGGGGAATCATACTCCTACTTTTCTGTATGTTGAAAATTGATGTAAATTTTTAAAAATTTAAAGCAGTTTGCTCTCAAGGTAGATGACCTTAAAAGTACATATATAGAAAAAGTTCCGTGGCTTATCATCACTCACGACACACGTGAAAGTCTGCAGAACTACAAAATCCTAAATGCCTAAAAAAGGTATAGAAATTGCTGTCTTCAATTCATTCCCTCTCATACGCACACCTGGCTGTAATTTCCAGTTTTATAAAGTAGCCGTGTAGCCATTTGGAAGATTCTGGTGTTAAAAAAGAAATAGGCCCAAAATGGAGTCATTTGCCCCCACGATAGCCAACCAAGACTTGATTATAGTTTCAACCTATCCCAGGCATGTGATCTTTTCAACGGTCAATCAGAAATTTCCTGACTAGCCCTAGTGAGGTAATCTGCATGATGAAAACCCTTTCCATTCCCTTCCCCTAAAAGAAGCCATCCTGGCCTGAAACAATTCTTTCTTTTCTTTTGTTAATCACTTCCTTACCCCACCCTCCTTCTGCCTATAAAAACTTTCCAGTTGTACAACTCCTTGGATTATCTCTCTACTTGCTATACAGGATGCTGCCTGATTCAAATTGTTTAATATAGCCAATTAGATCTTCAAATTTACTCGGTTGAATTTTGTTTTTTAACATATTTGGTGGCAGCGGTGGGATCAAAGGAGACTTCTGTTGACTTCGAGGACAAAGAGAAACACAGGTGTGGTGCCCTGTGAACACTTCTGAGTTTGCTGTCTTTTTTCACCATTTCCAGGGGCGTTTTGGTAAGTTCCTCTCGGTTTGAGCTCTGCTCTCTTTTTACATTGTGCTCCCTATTTAATTGGCTTTTCAGACCACAATTCCCAGATTATTGAGTGGAAACCCCAGCCCTGATTCTCTCCTCAGATTCCATGTTGGGAACTGCTGGTGGCAGCTGCAGCTCTCTATTTGTTTGGGATCACTCTGAAGTCCTCATTCTTTGAGGTCTGCTGGTCCAATCCTTTCCCCAGAGTCCAGAGTCCCGTGGGCATTGTTGGGGGTTAACACCAGAGTTGGACTGGGTCCAACTTAAGAATGGGGCTGGGTCTGATTCCAGAACCAGAGAGGGTCTGGGATTGGACTGGTTCGGATTTGAGCTAGACTAGGTCCATTGGAAGGCCTCAGGTGAATATTAAATAAAGGCCAGCTCCTAATGGGAATCTCAGAAGTAAAAAAAAAAAGCAACAAACTTTAGTGGGCATGGTCCAAACATTTAAAGGCTGCTAAAATACTCACCACCTCCCAACCTCACAGCAAGTCCTTCTTAGTATTAGTTTGGCTGTGAGAAACCCAAAGGCATAGCTAAAAGAAATGGGATCCTTTATATTCAAAGAATTGAGGGCACCACCTTCTGGCACACCTGCTTATTTTATGTTTAACAACTATAGACCAGTAAATTGCAGATAAGATGCAAAGATTTCACTGAAAACAACCTAGAATTACAATGGCCATTGTGGGGAATGTTCCAATTAGACAAGATGGTTCATTTAAGAAATACACTAGAGGAGCCAGCCCTGTGGCCTAATGGTTAAGTTCGCGCTCCGCTACCACAGCCCAGGCTTTCGCCAATTCAGATCCTGGGCGCAGACATGGCACTGCTCATCAGGCCACGTTGAGGCGGTGTCACACATGCCACAACTAGAGGGACCCCCAACTAAAATATACAACTGTGTACCAGGAGGCTTTGGGGAGAAAAAGGAAAAATAAAATCTTTAAAAAAAAAAAACAAGAAATACACTAGAGAGCAAAAGATCCCAAGTTGAACAGACAGAATGGGACGCCTTTAATTGGTATGCAGGAGCTTCCAAAAACCTTTAAGATTCTAAAATAGTTTCATTGAAAGATTCATTGCAAAAGGCTAATAAAAAATTAAAAACAAAAGTTATCTAAAACAACAAGTCGGCCTCCCCCATTACATTCTCCTAGAGATTGATTATCCATTCAATGGCTGAAGGCTGTAGGGGAGGAAGACTTTTCCTCTACCTAATGTGGGTTCGTCTGGCCGGAGAACAAATTAAATTCACATGAGACAGAATAGCAAGAGAAAATTAAACAAAGCTTTATGAGGACCATGGCCAGGGGCCTTTCTTCCCGAAGGAAGAAAGGGCACTGAAGAAGTGGGGTGCACAGAGTGGTTATATACCCCCAAACAGGATATTTCGCATATGATTGAAATGTCCCTTCCAAAATAGTCACAAGATTGTCCTGTCGGCACAGCACTTGATGGACACAGCAGATAGTGGGTCTGCTATCTTGGTGGGCGTAGCAGGAGGCAAGTCTATGTCTGGAGCTGGGCGGTCACAGGTGAGCGCAGCAATCAGTTCCTAGCCTAAGGAAAGATGCTTAATCCTTAAAGAAATGCCAGTGTTGGGAAGGGGAGGGAAGTCAGTTACAGGAGGTTACCAGACAAGCACAACAAACAAATGCAGATTTAAGTCCTTGCCTTCCCCATTGATTAAGAGTTTCTAGAGACAAGGTCATCTCCTTTCTTCTTCCTGGTACAGAGAGGGAGGCACCTTTACAGATAGAGATTTACCTTACAAATGTAAATGTCTCCTAACAAAGGGCAAGCAAGTTCTACTCCTCAGAGCCTCCTTCCCTGTCCCAGTTTATGAAAAGCAATCAGCCTCAAATAATCCTCATGCCAAAGAGACATATCTTGGGGTGGCCAATTCCAGTCCCCACAAGGCTCAATGCTTAATTTGTAATCAACTGGGACACTGGGGAAAAAAGGTGTCCTCAAAGGCCCTATGCAAACTCTTCTCAAATGCCCTCATATCTACCTCCAAAGGAGGGCCTCCATATGGGCCCCTCCTACAGGTGCTGGGGCTCTGAGGGGTTCTCTGGTAAACTATTGCCAGTAATTCCCTTAAACAGCCAAGGGCAAACTAAAATTACAATTAATGGGGTTGCTCAGTACTGCCAAAAATACCCACTGTTTGTCCCAGCTGAAACTTGATGAAATATTTGAAAGGATTTAATAACTTTATGATCAGAAATTTGGCCAAATTGGAAGCTGATATTCAGAGTCTGATGGGAATTTTTTTTAGGCCTTCTCTAAGCTAAATGTATCTAGAGGGAAAGAAAAACATTCTAGCATAGGCGAATGGGTGTGCCAGCCTTTTGATACCATTTAGATGGCAACCCAGTTCTTTGGGGAATTGAAAACTGTCTTTGTCTTGCAAATTTCTGCAGGGCCAAAGACGTGGCTCTGGAAGTTCTAGGTTTACCTCCCTTTTTTGCCAATCTCCCAAACCTTGCCCATTCCTCTCAAAATGCTCGAAAATATCAGGACATTGGAAACAGAGTTGTCATGCACTTAATCTTTGTGATGTAAATTTTCTATCCTCACCTTCTCTAGGACCTAAGAGCCATTCTTTGAAATGCAAACCTTAGGGAGAAGTTTTTGTTTTCATCCAAAGAGAAAAAGGAGGGGAGTGTATTTGGAAATTGGGCTAATGAAAAACCTTAAATGTCCGCTCTGCAAATATTAGTAAACAAAAGCTATATAATCTCTGTTTGCATCTGTCTGTGCATTTGTGTTTGTGGTCATATATGTATGTTGTAAATGTGAGATATTTTTCTGCCTCTGGATTGTATCGTGAAAATTGATTGGTAAAAGAGCTCTATTTAATTGGGTTGAAGGTCAAGTGCTTGTAAGGGTCGGCCATTCTAAAACTCTTAGAAATATAGAAACTAATCCAAATGTTTTTCAAGTTCACATAATCTGAGATCATCTTTAGTAAACAAAAGCTAGTTTAAGTTTGCTGGTTTAATTAAAATAAACATGTCTTCAGAGTTATTGCATTAAATGTAATGCAGATAAACCACTTTTATTCTACTTGAGTTTATTAGTCAAATAAGCTCTGCTATCTCTTACAAAACTTATCAGCCAAAAAAAAAAAAAGAATGATGGCTGATTTTGTCTAATGTCTCATGATGTTTTTGTGGGTAATCTAAACATAATAGTTGGGAGCAAATGATTTAGATAGATGTAAATGGAATAAGAGTTTATAGATAAACTTTTTAGCAACAATTACATTTTATGGTATGTGTACTTAAAAATAGCTTCCAAAATTTTTTTTGGTAACTTGAGACCTTAGAGTTTTGCTAAGTTAAATTAAATGATGGAAATTCATTGATTGTCTAGATCATTTCCAAATAAGATAAAATACTGAAACATTAATTGCAAAACAAGCCTAAGTTTACCTACTTTTGACCTCTATTACAGAGGAACTAAAGATATTTGGGTCTGTTAGTGTATGATTATAATTTTTATGACTTTGTGTTAAAAATATATATTTGAGGTGGGGGGAGATCAGCCCTGAGCTAACATTCATTGCCAATCTTCCTCTTTTTGCTTGAGGAGGATTGTTTCTGAACTAACATTTGTGCCAATCTTCCTCCATTTTGTATGTGGGACGCCACCACAGTGTGGCCTGATGAGTGGCATGTAGGTCTGTGCCTGGGATCCAAATCCCTGAAGCTCAGGCCGCCAAAGTGGAGTGCGCTAACTTAACTACTATGCCACTGGGCTGCCCCCATGTGTTTAAAATATTGATGGTTCTTTTTTTTTTCCCTCCAGATATAAAGAAACCTTTTCTCTTTAGCCAAAGTATGACTTACAGCAGTTTGGTAAATTATACCTTTGTAAGCAAAGACGGAAACATTTACTTTTTCTCCCTACCTGATCCCTGCAAAATTTGAAAACTCTTGCATATTCTTCTCATGGCAATATAGTTAGTTATTTGTATAAATTCAATAAGAATCTGTTCTTCTTGTAACAGGACACAGTTGGAAACAAGGGAATTTTGTTGTTGTTTTTTTTAAAGATTTTTTTCCTTTTTCTCCCCAAAGCCCCCTGGCGCATAGTTGTATATTCTTAGTTGTGGGTCCTTCTAGTTGTGGCATGTGGGACACCACCTCAGCGTGGCTCAATGAGTGGTGCCATGTCTGTGCCCAGGATTCGAACTGATGAAACACTGGGCTTCCTGCAGCAGAGCGCGCAAACTTAACCACTCGGCCATGGGCCGGCCCCAACAAGGGAGTTTTTTTATGTTCTCTGAGACCCCAATCAAAACTGGGCGACACATAAGCACTCTACTTATTGCTATTCTCTAACCTTCTGAAATCACTGACATCAAAATTGAGGCTCACACTAAAAGAACTGAATCTGGATATCAGGAAAATGCCCTGGCTGACTTTCACGCAAAGGCAGCAGCAACAGAATCCACTGTATAAAGATCGTGGCACAAGTAGATGAAGTCCATTTTGCTTTTGCAAAATATGGCCCCCCATTGCCAGACTTTTGCCATCCTGATGTCCTTGCAACATGGCAATAGTCTGCTTCTGAATCAGAGAAGTTAGGATGGGCAAACAATGGCTGTAAATTTAACAAACAGTTAGGGCTATGGGAAACTCAAGATGGCTGCTTGATTCTTTGCCACTCCCTGGATAACCTCATTTTTTTGGTTTTTGCTTTCCTTCACCCGCCACAGAGCATTTAAGATGACTCAAATTAGGAATAGACATTGGTGGGAAGACTTCTATAAAACTGCAACAACAGTTTACCAACAATGTCTGACCTGCCAGGTCCATAATCCTGGAAAAATTACTTTTTGTCCCCATGGGCTTTTTTGTCTCCTCTGGACCCTTTGAACACTTGTAGCTGGACTCATGCAACTTGAGTTATCAATATGTCCTTGTTATTTTATGTAGGTTTCCTGGATGGGCTGAAGACTTCCCTTGCTGCAAGGCTGATGTCCTTACAGTGGCAAAGAAACTGTTAGAAAATGTGTTTCCCACTTGGGGTCTACCTTCCATAATCTCTAAAATGATTGAGGCACCCACTTCCCTGGGGAAATCATACCTTAATGAAAACCTTGGAATGAATTCCTTCTTAGAATTATCACTATCCCTATCACCCTATCACCCAATCATTAGGCAAGGTCAAGAGAACTTGACCTCTTGATGTGATCCTCAAAATTAAAATTCCTAAACTTGCCAAAACTACTGGACTCCCTCGGCTTAAAGTATTTCCTTTGGTCTTGCTGACTGTTCACAGTACCCACTTTGGGAGACATAAACTCACTCCACACAATATAGTCTGGTAGGCCAAGTCTATTGGTATACAACCTGCTGCTGACCCCTTGTTGCCTCATGCTAGTATGACCAGTTACTGTAAGTCTCTATGTCTTATGTTCAAGCCTGTTATCAACAGGGTAAAGAAGCTTTCCTGGATCCCAATTCAGAGGATCCTCTTGATCACAGTCTAGAGCCTGGTGACTAGGTATTCTGGAAATGTCATCAGAGGAAGACAGCCCTTGAGCCTTGTTGGAAGAGCCTTTACCAAGTGCTCCTGACCACTGACACTGCTGCAAAACTAGAAGGCATTGAGCCTTGGATACACATCTCACAGCTAAAGAATGCTCCACCTGACATCTGGTCCTGCACAGACGCTGGAAATCTCTCAATCAAATTGACGAGGAAGAGAAATAGCTGACATCAAGGTAGACAGCTTTTGCCTAACATGACAGATCAAGACTTCATACTTTAAATGTAAACCTGTTCTTCTTTTCTTCCTTTCTTTCTGTCCTTCACTCTGGCATTGGCCTGGATAACGCCGTCATCCATATCTCGCAGGCCATCGCTAAGGTGGGTGACCCCTGGAATTTAGAACAACTTTTTATTTCGGGCTAAGAGAAAACCTAACTGACGCCTGGCTTGAATGGGCAAATGCAACAATTCCTGCAAATTAATCCATTAACAGTACCACCTTACAGGAAGTAGTGCGTGTCCTGACAGGATATATCTCTATCTGTGGTGATTATCATTCTCCTTGGCCTATGAAGGCCTAGACAGCTGGTGCACAGCTGGGCAATGCCTCTTAGGTTATCTAACTGTGCCCCTAACTGCTCTAGAAAAGACCTACTAGGAGGCTTCCATGATTTAGGGCTCGCTTCCTTTGGCAGGTCCCTACTTCCCTGGTTAGGAGTAAATACAAATGAGGCTACGATCAGGAACCTCTCCTTAACTCTTAGAGACAATGTAGATTCCAAGACATTATCTGCCTAGCAAACATCCTTAGGCTCTTTGGCTAAAGTTGTTCCTGATTATGGGATAGCCCTTGATCATCTTTGAGCTGAGCAAGGAGGTGTCTATGGTGTGGCCAACACCACCAGCTGTACCTGGATCAACACTCCTGGCAAAGTTGAAATTCACTTACTTAAGATCACTCACCAAGCCATTTGGCTTAAAAAGGTGACTCTTTCATATGACCCAGCTATCCCACTACTGGGTATCTACCCAGACAACTTGAAATCAACAATCCAAAGTAAAATATGCACCCCTATGTTCATTGCAGTACTATTCACAATAGCCAAGACATGGAAACCATCCAAGTGCCCATCGACTGATGATTGGATAAAGAAGATGTGGTATATATATACAATGGAAGACTACTCAGCCATAAAAAAGACAAAATCATCCCATTTACAACAACATGGAGGGACCTAAAAGGAATTATGCTAATAGAAATATTCCAGACTGAGAAAGACAAACACCAGATGATTTCACTCATATGTGGACTATAAACAAACACATGGACAAAGAAAACAGTTCAGTGGTTACCAGGGGAAGGGGGGTGGAGGATGGGCACAGGGGGTGGGGGGGAACACTTATGTGGTGACGGGCAAGAAATAATGTACAACTGAAATTTCACAATGATGTAAACTATTATGAACTCAATTTTAAAAAGAAATTTAAAAAAAAAAAGTGACTCCTTCAATGGGGCCTGTCTTGGACTGACTTGATTTTGATTGGTTTGGCTCTTGGGCACCATGGCTCTGAAGTACTCTCCAAACACTGGGAATTATCCTGCTTACAATCTCCCTGGCATGTCATATCTTCCCAAAAGCTTTAAATGCGTGTTTGCAGCCACTAACTACCAAGCAAATGATCTCTTTAAGACTGGAAAGAAAAAAGAAGCAAAGAGAATGATCAACTTAAAACTGTGGACCCAGAGCCATGACCTATCAATATGACACGCGGGAGCAGTCAAAGCTGCGAGAACCACAGAGCGCTAGCTGAGAGTGGAGCTGAGGCATCACACTTTGTTTTCCTCCCCAAAGCCCCAGTACACAGTTGTATAGCCCAGTTGTAGGTCATTCTAGTTCTGCTATGTGGGACACCACCTCAGCATGGCTTGATGAGCGGTGTGTAGGTCTGTGTCCAGGATCTGATCCTGCGAACCCCACGCCACCAGGCGGAGTGCATGAACTTAACCGCTAGGCCACCAGGCCGGCCCCTAATGCATTAATTTTTGATCACATCTCTCACTTAGGCTGAGAGTTTGATCAAAAGGGTAAAAGTGTTAGAAAAGAAATAACAGGCTCAAATGGAGTCCTCTGCCCTCAAGACAGCAAACCAAGACTTAACTCCAGCTTCACCCCATCCCAGGAACGCGACCTTTTTAACAATCAATCTGAAATTTCCTGATTAGGACTAGAGAGGTAATCTGCACAATAACACTCCTGTGTTCTCTTCCCCCCAAAAAGATGTCCTGGCCTGAAACAATCCTTTCTTTTCTTTTGTTAATAACTTCCTCACCCCACCCTCCTGCTTATAAAAACCTTGCATTTTGTAAGACTCCTTGGACTATCTCCCTACTTGCTAGATGCGATGCTGCCCGATTCATGGATCATTGAATAAAGCCAATTAGATCTTCAAGTTTACTCGGTTGAATTTTGTTTTTTAACACTGGAATGAAGGGCAGTGTGCTCACTAAGTAGTCAGCAGGGAGTTCTGCAACTTCCAGCCTTTTTCTCCATAGTAACAACTGGACCTTTGCACCAGGCACTTTTCTAAGCCCTTTAAATGTTATCAACTTATTTAATTCATCAACCCTACGAGAGTTACTACCACTATTCCCATTTATGAGAGAAAAATGAAGCACAAAGAAAGTGATTTGCCAGGTCACTCAGCCAGGGAGGGGAGTGCCCAGGCAGTCCACTGTCGTTCACAGCACAGTGCTTCTCCCACTGAGCCCGGGCCCCAAGGCACTCGCTCTGGTCACAGATATGAATGCCTTCCTCTCAAGAGCCTTCTACGGCATATCCACACGATGGAATATTGTTCAGCCACAAACAGAATGGAGTATGATAGATGCTACAACCTTGATGAACTTAAAAACATTATACTAAGTGAAAGAAGCCAGACATAATGACTGCATACTATGGATTCCATTTATATGAAATGTCCAGCATAGGCAAATCCATAGAGATAGAAAGCAGATTAGAGATGGGGCTAAGGGGAGGGCAGAAAAAGAGTGACTGCTAAGGAGTCTGGGATTTCTTTTTCGGGTAATGAAATGTTCTGGAATTTGTGGTGATGGTTGCTCAACTTTGCGAATATATTAAAAACTAACTGAGTTATACTTTTAAAGGGGTAAATTTTATGGCATATAATTTATATCTCAAAAAAAAATGTTTGGCATAAGGATTATTTTGAGCTGAAGGCAATTGAGAAGAAGCAGATATGAGAAAAGCTTTCTCCCCTCTTCCTATTTGCCTAAAAGCAGGACATAAATTTGCAGATATGTCCCTCCTCCTCTCTCTACCAGGAAGGACAGAAGTTAATTACCAGAGACAACCCTACACCTTCCTCAGCCTGGAGATGGCACCAGAGGAACCGACATAACAAACCTTGCTAAAACTAGCCCGTATCTACCATTAATTCCCCTACATATTTACCTTCCCACAATCTGTCACCCTAGAAACTCAAAGTCCTTTTCTTTTGTCTTGTCACTTCTCTAAAAATTTATTGTTCTTTTGTTAAGATGCTATAATAAGCCCAAGTTCTAACCACCCCTTTGAGTTAGTCATCACTGGGCGCTCCCCTGTGTATGTGTGATGCACATTTGGTAATCTGTCTTTTGTTACTCTAATTAACAAGGCTCCAGTCAGAGAATCTAAAATGAGGAGAAGAAAAAGGTTTTTTCTTCTATACTCCTACAGAAATCTCCACGGTCTGGCTCCTTTCTGTGCCTCAGCTTCTGTCGCTCCTGTCCCCCAGCTCACATGCCCAGGCTTTCTGGACTTCAGTTCCTCAACTTTGATGTGCACTTTCTCTCTTCAGATTCTAAGACAATGTTGGGCTCAGTTGAAGCATCACTGCCTCCAGGAAGCTTCCTTGGTTTTCTACCCAAGTCAGGGCCACTGCCACCTTAGGTAGCACCCCACCATCCTACACTCACCACCCTGGCAATTTGCTCAGGGTTTGGCTTCCTCAGTAAACTCTAGGCTCCATGAGAGCAGGGATGGGTTGTCTTGTTCACTATTCTATCCTCTGCCACCAGCACCCAAACAGAGGTGGCACTTACAAATCCACTGAACAGAGAACACAGGGCCCAGATGCAGACAGGCTGAGCCCTGGGCTTACAGATGGCTCTGCTGCTTTGAGAGGGCAAGGGTCCTTCCCTCTCAGTGTTCCAGTTGACATCCAACCCCACCCTTCAGACCCTTTCAAAGATGGGAGGGGGACCTTACATGAGACCATTTCACGTAAGCCCTTTTATTATTTACTCCAGATAAAGCATGTGCCTGATGCATCGAGGAACCTGAGTCATTTCTGCGGTGAGTTTAAAATCTTCTCCTTCCTTGATCAAAAGTCTTGAGCAAGGGCCAGCCCCAGGGCCAAGCAGTTAAGTTTGTGTGCTCTGCTTCTGTGGCCCAGGGTTTCACCTGTTCGGATCCTGGGCACCGACCCAGCACCGCTCATCAAGCCATGCTGAGGCGGCGTCCCCCATAGCAAAACGAGAAGGATCTACAACTACAATATATGACTATGACTGGGGGGCTTTGGGGAGACGAAGAAGAAAAACAAAAGATTGGCAATAGTATATTCTAATTGTAGACTTAGATGTTGTTTGGGGTGGAACTGGGCACACGGTTGTGATCTGCATGGAGCTATATTAATGTTTCCTCAAAGGATTCTGCTACTCTTAACACAGAATAGCAACTCAACACAAGTGCTGCCGTTTATTTATTGAGCACCTGCTACGGTCCAGGGACTTTACAAACATCTCCAATTGTCCCTTAAACTCTGCCAGGATGTATTCTCATCCACATTTTACAGATGAGAAGACAGAATCAGAAGCAACTTGGCAAAGCCACCAGCTACTAAGTGTTAAAGTACTTTCTTTTACAAAATGTCAGAAAAGGCAATCATCTAGGAAGCTTTTCACAGTCGCTGGAACTTTTTGATTTTCTAGGAACAATTCAAAATGCTTATTAGGAATTCGTGATTCAATAAAGAGAGGGACCAAAAAGACAGGATATCTCTGTGTGTGAGACTTGAAATCATATTTTGGTTCCATTTCCTATTTTTTCCAGTTCTAAAATTAAAAGAACATTAGGGTTTTCTCATATTCATGACGCATTAATGAATAAAAGTAGGTGACATATTACTTGGTAAAGAAAAACCAAATTCATATTGCAATATAAGAAACTAATCAAAGGATGAGCTGCTTTACACAAGTAAACAAACAAAAGGGACAAAAAGGGTGTTGATAAACAGGTGGACTAAAGGATTAATGAATGTGAGGGATGTGCTAGCTGCATACCCCTTGATGGTTAAGAATAGACAATCTTGGGGGCTGGCTCTGTGGCTGAGTGGTTAAGTTGGTGTCTCTGCTTCGGCAGCCCAGGGTTTCACCAGTTCTGACCCTGGGTGTGGGCATGGAATTGCTCATCAGGCCATGCTGAGGCAGCATCCCACATGCCACACTAGATGGGCCCACAACTAAAATTTACAACTATGTACTGGGGGGTTTTGGGGAGAAAAAGAAGAAAAATTAAAAAAAATAAAAATTAAAAAAAAAGATTGGCAACAGGATTGGCTCAGGTGCCAGTCTTTAAAAAAAAAAAAAGAATAGACAATCTTTCACCAAGCAAGAGAAGTAGGTACCATTTATCAGTAATGCTGGGTGTTGGGATCTCCATCTTGTTAGAGTTTAGACAAATGAGCATGGACATAATTACAGATCCTTTGAAAGCCAAGGACCTGGAGACTGAGGTTGCAATAGCCTCAACGTGGATGAAGGATCTCTGCTCCACTGTCTATTAGCTGATGAGCTTGGGCAAGACCCTCCATCTCAGCTGCTTCATCTGTAAATGAGGAGTCTCCCTACCCGGCTCCTGCCACCTTGAGAGCTGACCCTATCCTGATCTGTGAAAATCCGTTGCTATAGGCTAAAATGAGCTTGGGAAACTATAAAGTAAGGCAATAATGACCTGAGAAGCTGCCAAGTAGGGGAAAAAAGGAAGGAAGGAATAAGGAGGCTTTTCCTCCCATCCCCAGAAATGATCACATGAGCCACGGGAGTGCTCCAGGATCGCTAGATGTCAACCTTCTAGAGCTGGGTGCCGCTGAGGCATCACCCCGTGCAGCCTCCTAACAGCCCAGGACCAAGGTGCCCAGAGACAGCGAGGAACCTCCAAGAGCCTGCCAAGATTTCTCCATCCGTTCAACCACAGCGCTCCCAATTAAGCAAAAAACGCCACAAATTGCATGCATAACATGAACCAAACTTCCTAACGCACAGAAAAACACTGGCGGGAACGCCAGCTTCTTAAATAGTGGCCGTCTTGGTAGTGGGTTTACTGCTTTTTCTACTTCCCTGTACTTTAAGTACTTTTGTGGACTTAACCTCCTTGTGCTTGCTTCTCCATCTGTACCTGGCTATGAAGATTAAAGCACTTAAAAAAGCGCCTGGCATGTAAGTATTCAGCGAATGCCACCTGTCATTTCTTGCTAAGTTTTCTGCCAAGAACATGTGTTACTTATAATGACGAAAAATATTTTGAAAAATGTTTTTTGGACTACTGCTTTTAAAGAACGTCTCTTTAATGGGAAACAATTTACTCTTTTGGCATCAGTGTCCTCCCCCCTCCCCCAAATCCACATTCTCAATTTGAAGCAGCAAGTTGCAAACTACTGTATTAATTTGCGGAGGGATCTGCGTGCCCTTTATGAAAAACTCTGGGCATCACATTCTAGAAACTTCCTCAGGAGCTCCATCGCCCTGCTTCCGCGCTGAAACGCGGGGGCCGAAGAAAGAGCTTGGCGAGAAGGCCTCGGGCTCTCCCGGAGGCCAGCCCTCCCCTCCGCGCCCGGGAACGGCGCCCAGTTCCGCCATCGGGGCGCGCGACGAAAAATGGAGGTACCCAGGCCTCCCCGCAGCGGCCGCGCCTGCGCCCTGCGCGTCCGGCCCGCCCCGGCGCGCGAGGCCGTTACAGCCGTTGAGGGAGGCCGAGGGGAGGGGAAGGAGCACCGCACAAGGCCCCGCCCCGCGTCTGAGCGCGCGGTTCCGGCGAGCCCGGCTCCGGCGCCGGTAGTCCGCTCCAGGCCGCTCCGGACCGCGAGCCGCTCCGTAGGCGCCGGCCGCGCTCCGTGCTTTCCCTCCAGCCCTTTGTGTCCTGGCGCGCGTCGGAGGCAACGCGGGAACGCGCGCCGCGCCGTGCGCCTGCGCAAGGGGGCGGGCGGCGCGCCCTGCCGGGAGTGGGTGCCGCTCCCGGGCGCCCCGCCCCTCGCCCCGCCCCCTGCCGCCATTTCGTGCTCGGGCGCCTCGCCTGGGCCCGGCGCGCGCGGTCTCCGCGTGATGGACGCCCGGAAGCCGGGACAACAAAGGCCCGAGCGCAGGGGCTGCGCTGGCCGCAGGGCCTTCCGCTGTCCGCGGGGCGAAGATGGCGCCCGGAGGCTGCAGCTGGGCCTGAGTGTGGAGGGAAATGGGCGCTTCTGCTTCCCCCGGCTGGGCCTATGGGCTGACCGCGGGGGCCTGCACGTCCTCGTGTGCTCACACCCCTGGGGTGTGCATCTTCCTGTGTATGCACCACCTCGGGAGCGTGCACATGCCCAAACTCGTGTTTGCACCTTCCGGCACGCACCAACCCGTAGGCTTCCATGTATTCCTGTGGCACGACCTCGAGGATGTGCTCGCAGTGGACTATGCCCGCACTTTTGTTCGCACCACGCGGCTACCGACAGAGGCCTGGTGTCCATGGATTCATGTTCGCACGACCCCGGGATATGCACGGACGCGTGCATACACGAATCTGGTGTATGCACGAATCTCTATTTCGTGGCCCCGGGTTTGTGGGCAGATCCACGAGTGTAAGCACCACCCCCTACAGTCTGCCCCACCCCCACCCCCATGAAAACTATCCGGTTTCTGGCCTGTTTTGGACTCATTCCCTGTTGCTGAGTTTACATGCAAAGCATAACCACCTGTCCGCTTACCGTAATGTATTCTCTGCTATTCTTAACCTTTCATTTATTCTTTCCTCCCCCGTTCACTGGGCTCCTGCTGTGGACCCAACTGTGCACTGGGGGTCACTGGTGACAGTGATGCGCGACCGGGGAGGGAAACAGACCGAGAAACGGGCAGTTAGAGGCATCATGATGCAGCTGTGAAGGAGGTGCCTGGCCCACCAGGGTCAAGAGCTTCCTGGAGGAAGCCATGAGCTGAGGCCAGTCGACCCAAGGGCAGTCTAGCCAGCCAGGGCCTGGTGGCAGAAGGAATGAAGGAAGCCCCAGGTTCAGGCTCAGGCCTGAGAACTTTGTTCTGGGAGGCATTTAAACAGGACATGCCACCACATTTGGCGTTTGAGAGAGGACGGGGGTGGAAGCAGAGGGAGCAGGTGATGGAGATGAGGTGTGTGGGCAAAGGAGGCCTGCTTGGGACTAGGCTTAGCAGGCAACTGGCCTCCCGAAGGAGGGAATGGGGAGGAAAAGCAGGTTCGGGACTGCTCACCAGCTGTAGGCCTGCTGCTGCTTCTTGTTCTTCTGTGTGGAGCATAGTGCTCTCTCTAGAAGGACAGAGACTCTGCCCCAGCGCTGCCCTTTATCAGCTGGGCAAGCGCCTATGTCAGTGGGGTGGAGGGAGCTCTGCCTGCAGGAGAACAGTGGAGGCACGGAGGAAGTGTGCAGTGAGCGTGGGATGTTAGCACTGAGCTGGACTCACTTTAGAAGTTCCCGTGTCTGGCCCTCCTTGCCCTTCCAACAGAGAACCACCCTGTTGGGGGGAGGGTACCTTTAATATGGTTGTGGATATTCTCTTGATATGCTTGCTGTTCCTAGGTACATATTAAGGGCACGGGAGTCCTTTACATTCCCATTGAGAACTCCTCTACACAATCCCCAGTATGTTGTCATTGAGCCCCGGTTTGAACATGAGTCATGATGGACAACAGGCCACTTCACAGGACAGAGTTTCTTCTGTAGCATGTAAAGTCTACCTTTATGAGGCCCAGATCTTTGGGATCTGAAATGAAGGCTTTTTGTCTGTCACCCAAAAGATACTTTCTGAGCACACCCTGTGTGTTAGGCCTGTGTCCAGGCTAGGGGTATAGCAGCCAGATACAGTGCCTGCCTCTAGGAGCTAACAGACCCTAAATTGCAGGACGTCAGGATCGGAGAGCAGACAAATAGCCTCTTCATACTGGATACAATGAGACTGGAAGTCTGTGCAGTGTGATTACAGCACCCTGGGCCTGCCCTCCTGCATCTTGAATTAAAACTGTAGGGGGCTGCGGGGGTGGGAATTGGATGGGCGCATGCCCCCTCCCCTCATGGGGAGCGACCTTGTCAGGCACAGCCTCCCTCTCCCACGTCCCTCCGGTGCTCGCTTCAGGCCTGGTCATGGTCCATAGTCCATGCTACTGGGAGTAGGGGGAGCTGACCGCCGGCTCAGCAGCACCAGCGACATTACGCAGAAAGAACCAGCTAGGATCCTCCGCAGAAAGATGGATGTGGGCATGGAAGACACTTGGCTGTCCTGAGGGGTGGGGCCATCCTGCTGAGCCCTCTCAGCAGCCACTTCAGGGCAGCCCTGCCTGCCTGGGAGGTGGGGCCTTGGGGATAAGCAGCTGTTGTTTCTCTGTGGCTCAGGCGTTGGGGCAAGTTTTTCTACCACTTTAACCAGCCAGCAGGGCCACAGGCTGGAGCCTCCTAGGAAACCAAGCCTGAGATCTGATGTAAATAAAGTCTGTGTAAGCTGGAAATAGGTGAGTGAGGTGGTCTCACCTCCTCTCCTGCTGAACAGGCAGGTTGTACTGGATCACTGCTCTGCATTTCACACTTTTCCCAAAGGCCCAAGGATCTGGGTGATGTCATCCTCCCTCAAGGGCCCTTTCCTGGAGTTGGGTTCCAGAAGTGAGCTCCCCGCCCCCTAGACCCTGAGCAGCCCCGTCTGACTGACGCACTGGGCATCGTGGGCAATTTCTCTGGCTCCCAAGAGTAAACCACAGGGACCTAGAAGGTGCTACCCTTGCTCACAGTAAGAGAGGAGGGGTCCCTTGAGAAATGAGACTGTCTGCAGAAGAATAAATGCCACCTTGTGCCTGCCGACTTCCTGCAGAGGTCTGTGGGCCTGTTCCGGGCTTGTGTAAATAATTTAATGGAAAACTCCAGAAGGGAGGCAGCCCACATGAGCCTGACCTTGCGGGCCAGCAGGCAGGTTATAAAATGTTCCCCTTTAAGCAGTGGCTGGGGGTCAAGGATGATGCAGTCGGACCCCAGAGCCATGAGACCCGGCTCTGGGCTCCCGGGGAGAGACAGCGGGGCTGTGCGCGTCTCTGCTGGGCAGCGGGATTTCTTCGAGAAAACCATCCCTTCCGCTGCCCCGCGGTCCTGGTCACAGACTCCTGGGTGTGGCGCCTCCGGATCGCAAAGCCAGGGTCCTGGCGGTCCCAGATGCGTCCTGTCCTCCCTCCCCTCCCAGCGCAGGGCAGCCCTGGGCCCAAAAGCAGTTTGCTGGGACTGGGGGTGGGGGCGGGGAGAAGGCTTCCGCCGAGCCAGGCAGGGTGTCCCCTGGGGCAGCACGGCCGGAGGGCCACCAGCGCGGCCCCACCCGCCCGCCGAGGCGCGTCGGGGGCTGGGCGGTCCCCCTGCGCGCGCTCGGGGCGGTTCCTCCGGGTCCGCCCGCCCCAGCTCGGTCCGTCTGGGAGGCGGCCGGGGGGAGGAGGGAGGAGGGAGCGAGTGGAGCCACTGGCCGGAGGCCGCCCCGCCGAGGCACAAACATTTCCTTATGTGGTGGCTCCGAGGGCCGGGGCGGCGCCCCGGGGGCTGCTGGGGACGGCCGGACACGCCCTGGGCGATCGCGGCGACCCTGGCCGCCGCCCCACGGCATCTCAGCCTCATCTCGTGGACTCGACAAAGAGCAACGGCCCCCTGCTCTGCTCTTTGTCCCCTGGAGCCATCCCACCTTCCCCCAGGAGGAAGTAGCCGCTGCTTCTAGGCCAGACCCTTTCTCTCCCCGACTTCCTCTGCATTTGTGGGAAAGTGACCCTGAGATCGGAGGTTCAGGGACCTCAGGCCTGGGCGAGGAGGGGGCGGACCGGGTGGCTCCCCTTGTCCGCGGCACCACCCTGGTCCCGCCCCGGCCATCTGCACAATGCAGCCCCCTCGTCGGCCTTGAGAACTATATTTAGCCGTGGAGGGATAACAGGGTGACTCATGGGCGGAACAGCCCGCGAATGGGCAGTGGACGAGCTGCATCGCTGGAAATGCTGCTTGTTTCTGTTCCAGGCGGCCTTCAGGTTCCAGCCGCCCAAGAGGGCTTGACGTCAAAACGTGGGGCAGATGGGGCTGCCTTCCCTGCAAGGGCCCGTCTCCAGGGGCCCTGCTCTGCTGGGTTGGTGGGGGGGCAGGACAGTGGCCTGGACACGTGCAGAGCTTCCCAGACCCTGATTAGTGGACCCCTGGCTCTGACACCAGGACTGTTCTAGATTCTTGGGCCGGTATCTCTCTTCTCCAGTATTAGAGCCTTGGAGCAGACTTTACTATCTGATAGGGCAGGTTCCCGTGGGATATTTTTTAAGTGGGGCTTTTAGCAGGACGTGTGCTCACCCCAGTGAATCTCTAATTGGTCTAATTTCAGGGAGTATAATTTGAGGCTGCATCTGAGAGAGAATCCCAGCCGGAGGCCGTTGCATGCAGCAACACCCCCACCAGGCTGCTCGGGAAGAAACTCTGTGCCTGGCCGCCGGCCCTTCCCACCAGCTTCTCGGTGCCTCGTTTCCCTCCTCTTGCAGCCCCTTGATCCCTGGCTCCCTTGGGTCCCTGGGCACTCATACTCAAGTTGCCTTCCCCTGCCACTGCCCCTGCTACTCAAAACTGGGAAAACATCTCCAGCCTCAGAGTTCCCCTCAGCCCCAGCCCACGCCCTGTCCTGGTTTGTGGGAACGGGCAGGGTTCAGGTCCCCTACTTGGGAACCACTCTTCTGTGGGACACCAGGTTCTGGGAGCTGAAGTAAAGAATCGGGCCAGTCAGATGGCAATGGCCGTCCTTGCCCATTGCACTGCAACGGTACATCCGTGGATAGACTGTCCAGTTTTAAGATTCTCTTTTCACACTGGGGAGAGGTCCCCAAGGAATCTGAAGAAGGAAGATGGGGAAATGGACACTCAAAAGCATGAGACACTCTGTAACCCATTCACTGATAAAATGGCCAAGTCTTAGGGTCAGAAGGGATCTTAGCAGTCATCTCATTCACCCCAACTACCTAAAGCAGAAACCTCATCTACCAAATTCCTTGATTGCTTCCAGTGGCAGGGAACTCACTACTTCGGTGTGTTCTATCTCATATAAAATTAAAATCTGCCTTCTTTAATGTCCATCTTCATGCCGCTCGTCTGTCCGATCTAGTGTTCTGTGAAGGCAGAGTCCCGGTGACTCTCACTGCCTCCCACAGTGCTGGAGCATAGTGGTGCTCAAAGAACGTGTTCGAATGAAGGATGCGGCAATATCAAATGTTCGCCAAAGTGCCACCTCAAAGCCATCCACTCTGGGCTAAACCACACCAGCTTTTCCCACCATCCCATATAGGATGTGGTTTCCAGGACACTCTTTATCTTTCCCACCTGCTACAACATCCAGGTTGCAGTGTTTCTTCTAAGCCGTGGACGCCTGAAGTGAGCTCACTTCTCCAGGTGTGCCTCAAACGGCACACAAGTGGCGTGGGGCGTGCCCTCTCACCGTGCGCTCTGTGCTACCATCCACGCAGCCTGACCCTGCGAGGCCTTATTTTTAGCAGCCTGCTGTGGTCGCATCTCTCTGAGCCCCAGGCTGGTCCTTTGTGTGGCATGCTGTAACTGTAACCGTCACGGTTTTAACAAAGAGGAGGGCTCCTTGCTGCATGGGACAGCAGTGCCGTGCCCTGGGATGGGCTCTTGGTGCCCACTGGCATGTCAGGGGGCTGGGCTGGGGAATGGGCAGCCCCAGTCCTCCTGGGCGGGACCTCCTCATGGGGCCAAGATTCTGGTTGTGGGCAAAGAAGATGCCAGAGGGTGCCCTCTGCTCAACAATCAAAATCTGGTTTCGGGGCTCTCCCAAAGACCCCCTAAGACCCATAATCGGGTAATCAGCATGTCCCCGACCATGCTTGGTGGAGCCCCTTGAGGCCCCAGGGCTTCCGGATGCTGTGCCTCAGCTTTGCCCTACCACATAGCTGAACAGGCGCGGGATAGCTGTGAACACACAGCTATGGGTTAATATGTGTTTGTTGACTGACTCTTAGATGGCAAGGAGGTGAGGAGCAATCCCAGGCTGGCGTCCACACCTTGGACATCTGCTTCTCCCTGTCCCCTCTGCAGTTTGGAGCCAGGGCACACTCACCCATCTTGCCCTCAGTTTGTGGATCCGCTGAAGGGCGACGAGAGGAGGCTCTGGCCCTGAGCCTGCCTCAGGTGGCCTGGGAGTCTGGTCTGGGCCCAGGCCTGGCCTGCACTTACAGACCAAAGGCTGATGGAGGGTGAAATCCATAAAGTGCCCCAAGGAAGGACTGGGAGCCTCTGCCCAGAGAGGTTGTTCTCTCCTGAAAGGGCTTTATGCCACGTAGAGTGCCCACCCACTAGAATGGCCTGGCAGCCAGGGAGGGCGCAGGCATCATTCCAGGTCATCTGATGGTGCAGGGGCCTGGCCAGCGGGGGAGGGCCGTGAGGGCAGAGGGAAGGGCAGGAGCATCGTGACAAGGAGGAAACGCCAGAAACCAACAAGGTCAGTGCAGGGCAACCGAAAGGAAGATGACAGTCGCCAGAGTCTGAGAAGGGAAGGAAGGCTCGGAGGGGGCCCGTGATGGCGGCACTCCTGGCCCTCGAACTGCGCAGGCTCTCTGGTCAGCATGATTCAGCACGGAGGGCACTGGGGCCACTGGCTCGGGCTAGCTCCGGGAGGACCGCAGCTTGGCCTCCACACCATGGGGCTCACAGGGGGGCCCAAATGTGCCAAGGAGAGCGGGAGCCCATGCCCAGATCCCAGCCTCACATCCCCTACCCTCCGCCAGCTCCCACACACACCTTCGCTCCATCACCCCCTTCCCAACTGGGCTGACTCTGAGTGGAGGCAGGTGCCGCCTCTGCTCGCTGACATCGGTGTGGGTTTGCACACCCGCTCAGGCCCAGACCCATGGGTCCTGCCGCAGGCCTTCGAGAGCCTGAGAGAGCCCCTTGGAGCCCCTTGTGGTCCATCTAAGGCAGGCTGTGTGCGTACTGAAAGAGCCCTAGACGGGTTCTCTGGACGGGGTTGAGGTCCAGCTCTGACCCTAGCTGGGCAGATGACCTCGGGCAGATCATGCTGCTCATTGGTCCTCCGTTCCGGATCCCAGCTCTGCGTCATTGTGATTCTCAGGGAGCGAGCCATCTGAGCTTTCCCGAGGTGGGAAGGAGCAGGGAGGAGAAGGTCAAGGCCAGAGCCTGCATATGAAATGCAAATGGGAGCCCCATATGTAAATCAGCCAATGTTTGTTCCTTCTCTTCTCACAAGGCCCAGTGCGAGCAGATGTCTCAAAGAGTGCCCATGACCTTCCCCTGATGTCCTCACGGAGAGGAGCAGGCTGGGCATCTGGGGTCACAGTGGCATTGACCTGCTGGGACGGGGGCCCAGCTGGAAGCCAGCCCTCCCCTGCCGGAGCCCAGGGCACTCGGTCCCCTGCTCAGTGAAACACACAGCTTTCTGCCCCTTCTGCAGTCACTTGTGTCCTGTGTCGTCCCACTCACTTTGGGTGGCATCTGTCCCCACCCAGGAGCAGAGTGGAATGTTTTTCAGTCTGTGAGTCTGGGGGTTGATACGGCAAAGACCTTTGAGGAGTTGGCTGGCCACCCACTATAACAGGGACAGTTGTGGCTGTGGGCAGGGGTCTCTGGAGTCCAGGCCCCCGAGGCTCTTTCTTGCATGAAATACCTTGAGGTGAGAGGGGGCCAAGCTTGGGACCCTGCCTCCAAGGATGCCAGGCACTCAAACGATGCCGGGCAGGGTGACCAGCACTGGGGTGGTGGGGGGGCTGTTTCTGAGGCTGCCGGCCAGGCAGGCAGCTGGGCCACTGGGGCCCTGGAGAGACCCAGATGTTGTCTCTTTTCAGCTCATTGCTTCCCAAAGTGGGAGGGGGGAGCCCGGGGAGGCCACACAGAGGAGCCAAGGGGCCCCCTGGGTTTTACTGAGGAGCCGCCTGGGAGGGAGAGTGGGGCCATCTGTTCCCCAGGCTGCAGGGAGCAGAATGGGCCATGGCGAGGGAGGGGCTTCCCAGCACCAGCATGCAGGGACCACTCCAGGGGGTCCTAGTGGGGGCCTGAGGGGTTGAGGAGGGGATGGGTCCCAAGATCCCTGCCCAGAGTGAGCCCCAGTAGGACCCTGAGAATTTGGTGTTGGAGGGGCACCAGGCCGAGGGAGGAGGGCCAGACCCCAAGAGAAGACGGGGGGTCCACCCCCAGCTCCTTCCCTGCCCCTGCCTGCTGGAGGGCACCAAAAACACCTTCGACCTAGACCAGCTGGCTGTTTCAAAGCCCTTTCAGGCCCTGGACAAGGACAGAGGTCTCCATTTTACTGAAACTCTTGTTTTCCACCAAAATCAGTCAGCCTCAATTCTTGAGGGTCCTCGGAGTCCCCCTGAAGAGCCTCAGAGGGAGGAGGCATGAGGAGGGGTTACAGACCTGGAAGGCTGTGGACACTGTCCCCCCAGGGCTGGCACATCTGATCACCCCCCAGCCCTGAGCAGCTGCAAAGCACCACTTCCTCCCCTTCCCCCAGCCCTCCTCTGGGTCCCTCTCCCCCCCATCCAGGTCCCAGAGAAAAGAGAGCCCCACCCCGCATCTGTCACCTGCGACGCTCAGATCCCTGTCCCCAATGAGGAAGCAGAGGTGACTCCACCGCTGTGCTGGCTCCCCCCTCCCCCACCCCTGGTTCCGGGCACCTGACTCCACATCATTCATCCTCAAGGCTGGCGCCTTTCCGTCAACGCTGAAGCCACCAAGACCCTCCGTGTTAACATGAGCGCCCCGAGCTCGCCTCCCTGTCGGCCCCCTTTCCTCACGGCCACCCTCTAGAGAGAGATGTCCACGCCCGGCTCCGCTTCCTCCTCCCTTCCTCCCTTCCTCATTCCTCAGTCCCTGGCTGCCCTGCAACCGCTCAGAGCTCGTCTCTGCTGCGCCAGGTCCGCTCTGTCCTCCTCTTCCCTGCTCCCCCAGAGCGTCCACCTCTTCCGCAGTTCCTGTCCCCCTGGAAGCTCCCTCTGTCTGTCTGGGTCACACTGCTGGAGTTCTCCCTCTGCGAGTGGCAGACAGCGGGATGGGGCGGAACGAGGGCACTGGCACCAGACACCCTGGTTCAAAGAGGCCTCGCTGCCTGCCAGCTGGGCGGCCTTGACCACGTCCCTTCACCCTCGGTGCCTCGGTCTCCTCAGCTGTAAAGTGGGGGGACAGCATGGAAGGGACCTCTTGGATCCTGTGAGGATTCAGAAGTACGTGCCCTCCCTTAGCACGGACCGGCGCAGAGCGCCTGCTGCTCGGAGCAGCGGGAGGGGGCACCGGTTCTGGGCTCTGCCTGGTGGCCCGTGGCACTGGGCCACCAGTGACAGCAGTGGGCCAGGTAGCCACGGGCTTTGGGCAGCGAGGGTGACCTGGGAATGCCAGTGATCTTAGAAGCCCCAGGCACGCTCAGCCAGTCCATGCATTGCTCTTCCTGGGCATGGGGTGGGGACATTTCGAGGGGTTCAGTCATGTGCACGGAATACTGTGTTTTCCCCTCTGCTGCCACTGCTCCCAAGGAGGTCGAGTCGCCCCAGCCCACCCTACTCTGGGCATCTCTATCCAGAGCCTGGAGGCCCCTGGGGCATAGGGGTGCCGGCTGGCCACAGATGGGTTAACTCCTGGCCTGGCTCCTAGACAGGATGCTTCCTAGGGCACGCAATGCCCCCTCCACTCCTTGCCTTTCCTTGGTCCCCAGAGCAGCAGGCACCCCTCCCTTCTCACATCCCCCTCCACTCCCTCTGACCGACCGAAGGGGACAGAGGGCTCCCCCAGGTGGCCAAATGTGCCAAGGCCAGAAGCTGGGGAGTCTGCAAGGACTGGCTTCAAGCATCCTGCCCCTTCAGCCCTGTAAATACGTCTGCATGGTCAAGACTAGGTGTTCCAATTTGGGGTTCGGAAAAATCAGGTCCCCTGTATGTGTATTGGTATCTGTATGAAACCAGCAATGTGTGTGATCCACGTGTTGTGAAGTATTCCTAGCCAGATGGTAGGGAATTGCTTGCAGCCATTCTGAACACCGGGGGAGGATTATCTGCAGGGCCTGGCCTAACACTCTGCCTTGTGTCGTGGGTCACAGGATGCAGAGACATGGGGACAGGAAGCAGAGCGCAGAGGCCCAGCTAGAAGCCAAAAACACACCAGTACCAGTAATCACCACCATTTACCACAGGCCTTCTGTGTGTCTGTCACCATGCCCTGGGCTTTCCTTCCTTCGTTTCCTTTACTTCTCACAACCACCTAGGAAACAGACATTATTATTTTCCTCACTGAGCAGATGGGGAAACTGAGGCTCAGTGAAGTTAAATCCCTTGTCTAAAATCACACAGCTAGGTGAAGACTGAATTGGAGCTCAGACATGTCTGACTCCAAATGCCTTGCTCTTATGCAAGTCTGCCTATGCACGGGAAGATCATCTGGCAGAGAACTAAGAGAGACATGAGTATACTCAGGAGACGCTCATGGGGGAGGCTGGACAACTCCTTCCCACCCCAAGAGCACACACAGCAGGTGCTCAGCAGAAGCAGGTGGAACTACGACGGGTCAGTTACACAGCACAGTGAATACATGCATATGTACATACATACATACATACATGTATACATACATGTGAGAGAAAGGGGAGGTAAACCAGCGGGCCCTCCAAGGTATGCACACAGGCCGGGGTCCTGATACCTGCCCATGAATGCAGGCAGGCTCTGGACTTGGGTATTGGTCCTTCTAGAATGTGGGCACCTGGACACCATGGAGTGCACTAAGATCCAGAGGGTTCCAGCGATGCTGCAGCCTACCCTCAGCTCACTGGCAGGCCGAGGCCCAGTGTTCTCAACCCAGACAGGTTCTGGTGATAGCCACACACGAGCAGGGACACATATATGAATGTGGGCTCCATCACACACGCCCCCCCACACATACATCTTCCCAAGACAGAGCCTGCTGCCGCCATCTGTTCTGTGCAGACACAGTCGAAGTCTTGGGCACAGAGTCCAGCTCACACTGACAAGTACACACACACACACACACACACACACACACATACATAGAGCTCTCAGAGAGAAGGGAAGAAAGGTCGAGCTGTCTGGGGGGCTGAAAGTCGCTGCAGCCCCATAGACACTGGGGCCTAAGCCCTGGCATCAACCCCCTGGGTGGCAGAGTCTGTCCTCAGGGGTCCCCCTCCCACCTTCCCAGGCCGGGAGACTGTCTTCTGCCCTCCCATTTGAAAGGCTCGGCCCAGGCCTGAAATGCCCAGGATTACCACCAGGGGGCGCGTGAGCATTGAATAATCCTTTCAGCCAGGCCTCCTCCCCAAACCCTCCTTCATTCATTCTTAAATATGTATAAAGCCCCCCTTCTGTGCCAGGTGACCGACCCAGAGAAGAAAGGGGAGGAGGGGGTGGAGGTGGTTGGGCCAAGGGGACTGGCAGGTGCCTATGCTTCTGTGGGACTGGAGGTTACGGGGAAGGCGTTGGTGGGGGTCTGGGTCAGAACTAACAGCTAGAATGTACTGAGCACCGGCTGTGTTCAAGCTCTTCTAGATTTTCATATGCATTGACTCACTTAATCCACAACTGTATGAACTAGGTACTCCCATTCTTCTGCTCTTATTGTGGCTATTGTGGGTGCAGTAGAGCAGGTATAATGACAGTGACTGACCCCACAGAGTTGTTAGAAGAATTAAATGGATCAATAGGATTATGTGCAAACCACTCGGAACACTGCCCAGTTGTCAGCACCATCCCCATTTTACAGATGGGGAAACCAAGGCACAGTTAACAAGGAGTGGCCTCAGGATTCAATCCTGAGCAGGCTGGTTCCAGAGTATGGCCTTACTGAGTTACTAGACCCCCTGGGGTCCAGCAGGTCCAATCAGGGGGTCCTGGGGGCCATGGGGGGGCCACTGGAGAATTTTAGCAGGAAGGGACAAGACCTAGTTTGCATTTCATGCTGGCTGTAGGGTGGGCCAGCCTGGTGGCAGGCAGACTGGTCAGTTGGAGGCCGTCACCATGGTCCCAGCTGTGACAAGGATGGCAGTGGAGGGGTAGAGGGGAGAAGACAGATCTGAGAGATATTAAGGAAGCAGCCTGAAGGGTCTTGGTGACCAATTTCATGCCAGAGCTGGGGGAGGGAAGAGGCAGAAAGCAGTGGACAGGGAAGAAGACTGGGGAGAGGGTAGGAGCGTGTGGGGCATCTGAAGGGAGAAATGTGTGGGTCCCCAACCTGCCCTCTGGCCTTGCCCTGGGGGAGGGCTCCTCACCCTCATGGCTGAAGAAGATAAAGGAAAAGCAGCCCCCAGAGCCCTCTGCCCCATCTTTCCTGGAAAGCCTGGGAACAGAGTGAGGGCCAGGAACCCTAAACTCTGGCTCCCTTCTGTTCACAGCCTATGGGGCTCTGGGCTCCACAGGCATGGCACTGTGCTGGTCTGTCCCATCCCACCCTGCACCCTGGCCCTTGCTCACAGGGCAGGACCTGGGACTCCCACCCACCCTCTCTGGCTGCTTGTCCCCAGCACTGGGACAGAGTGAAAACATCCCCCTCCCCTCCCAGACACATGGAGGCTTCAGCCTCACAGAGCTTTCTCCTCTACAGGATTACACTGAACCCTCACAACGACCTGGGAGTAGCCCTTATTATCTTGGATTCACAACTGAGGGGCCACCTCAGACACAGGTAAAGGGGCCTGCCCTGGGCTACACAGCTTGTGCCTGGACCAGCCTTCTGCCGGGACTTTTGCATAAATCATGGGCTCTTACCCCCTCCACTCCCAGCACCACCAGGCCCTTGGTGGCCATCTTGGGGAGGTGGAGGCAGCTCTGCCCTGCAGCTTACTTGTCTCTGTGCAGAGCTGAGAATGGGGCTGAGACTGGGGCATGGTGTGGAGTCACCAGGGCTCCAGGTAGAGGAACCGGGAGCCGTGGGGAACCAGCTGGGGCACCGGGTCTCCCAAAGGGACCGGGTGGAGTGGGAGGTGCCTAGGCTAGCAAGTGGGGACAAAGAGAGCGCCAGCACACCTGGCAGCCAGGCAGCCAAGGAGCTGAGCCCGCCAGTCCAGATTCAAAGCCGAGCTGAGGCTGTGATTGGTGGCCAGGGTCCCTCACTCCACCCCTTCTCTCTCACCTCCCAGGCAGCTGGGAAAGGGGGATGGAGCTGAGAAGGCCCCTCATCATAAATCCTCAAGCACTGAGGGGTGGCCTGGCTGGCAGTGAACTCAATTAACTCCCTCTCGTGCCCCAAGCCCTGCCGGGACCCTGTCTGCCGTTCTGGGGCCGCTATCAGCCCTGATGGCTCCCCAAGCTGCCAGGCTTGGGTGGCCCAAGCCTCAGGTCACCCAAACACCCCTCCTCTGAGGCGTCCTTCAGCCCGCGGCCTCCTCCGCTCCTTTCCCCCCAGCTCGTCCTCTCGGAGTGTGCCCTGTTCTCTGACCCCTCTCCCCGTCTAGGCTCCCGGAAGGGGCAGCTTCCTGGGCCGTGGCCCCTTTCCATTTGGGCACCCTGGCCCTCCCGTGCCCGGAAACTCTGCTCTCCAGGCCTCCCCACGGGGCGGCGGCCGAGGCCTCTCTGCCCGGGCCCCGGGGGACCCTGCGCGCAGCTGGGCCGCGGCGGCGGTGGGGGCGCTGGGTGCACAGGTTGCCGGGCTCTGCAGAGGGCTGGCCGAGGGGGCTGGGCAGGAACCCGGCTCCGTCCGGCGCCCCGCCCCCGGCGCAGATGGCGCGGCCGCGGGCGGGTCCCGGCCGCCGGTCTGGGCTCGGGTTTCGGCCGCGAGGGGCGGGGCGGGCGCGAGGGGCCCGCTGAGGCCGCGGCCAATCAGCGCCCGGCCGGACTCCCCAGCCGCCAATCCCGGCCCGGCCCGGCCGCCCCCGCCCCGCCGCGTCCTTTGTTCCCGCTCTCCCTGGCGGCCCCCGGCGCGGCCCTCGCGGCCTTGGCCCTGCGACTTCCGGCGCACGCGGACCGGGCTGTGTGCACGGCCCCGTGTACTCGGTGTGTGCACGCGCGTGTGCAGGGCCTGCCCCTGCCTGCCCCAGGGACATTGTGGGCCTCGCTGCCAGGCACAGGCCTGCCCGTGGCCTTGCTCGCTCGTGTAGCCGCAGCCGCCCGAAGGACCCCCGTGTGCCTGGCCAAAGCCCCAGAGAGCTCTTTCGAGAGCCTTAACTTCGACCACGGGCGGGGGGCTACGAGTGAGCCCCAGGATCTGGGCAGAGGTCCAGCTCAGGCCGCACCTTTCCTTCCTGGGCCATGGTTGGTTTTCCTCACTCACGCTTCCTTGTCTTGGCCTGGCTGCTTCCCCCTTTCAGATACATTCACCTAATGAACTCAGAGCCGTGCTTCCAGACCTGTCTTGGGGAGTGCATCCTCTGTGGAGTCGCAGGTGCCTCCCTCTGCTGCCCCCCATCAAGCCCCCACCCAGCACGTGGTCCCCTCTAGTCTGGATTTGTGGCATCTGCAGCAGTGAGCCCCTGAGGGACCCAGGCTCAGTAACTCCAGCGCCTGGCAGAGCATGGTGGTCCCTGCATGTCTACTCAAGGGGCAGCAACAAGCCCTTGTCTTGAGCACTTCAGGGGTCGCACTGCTCCTTCAGGCCTAATCTTGGTTCCACCTGAGACTGAGGATGTTATCCCAGGCCTGTTGTAAGGATAAAAAGAACTGAAATCTTTGAAGATCAGAGGGCCACGCCATGGACAGCCCTCCCAGAATTCGGAAGGCTGCCATTTCCGAATTCCCAAATCCAGTGGACACTCCTCTTGCTTTCTCTCCCCCTCCTTGCAGTCCCTTCCCTTGACCCCTGAGCCTTCTACTCAGGACTCCAACCTCAGTCCCCTTTCTGCCCTTATTCTCTCCACCTTCCATGAGCTCATCCACTCCCAGACCTCCATCTGTCCTGCCCTGCCCTGTCTCTTGGGTCCCCTGAAGACCTCCACCTGGACATCCCTGAAACATGTCAAACCCAGTTTGTGTCAAACTCAAGGTCCTCATCCCACCACGTCTGCTCCTATACCTATAAAGGACTCACACCCTCACCATTGCCCAGGCCAGACACCTGGGTGTCATCCCCAGCCCCTCGCCCACCAGCCAGGTGACCAGTTGTGTGGCTCTCAAATCTGGCTGCCCTGCTTCCCCAGGGCCAGCGCCTTGGCCCACACTCTTCCACTTTTTGTCTGTTCTCATAGGCCTCTGTGCTCTCGGCCCCTACAGTCTGCAGGGCCCACTGCTTGCAAGGTTCCGTCTCCCACCACCCTCAGCCTCCAGTCTCAACTCCTGGGTATAACAGACGGGGCCCTGCCGTCCAGCCCTGCCTGCCTTCCTGTCTCAGCCACAGGCACACAGAATTATGTCAGTTGAAGCCCTTGACACAGGCTAGGAGGTTGGGAGCGGGTCCACCTTCCCAGGGCCCCATAATAGAAGCAGTGCTAGGCACTGGGGTGATCAGAGGAACAGCTAAGGCTGGGGAGTAGACTGATTCAGCAAACAGCCTCTGCAAACAGGCACATCTGGGTCTGGATCCTGGCTCTGCACATGTCCACTTTGTGACTTTGGCTCTGTTACTCACCCTCTCTGGCTCTCACGTCCCTGATGGGTTTAATATGACCTCTTTGAGGGGCTAGAGGAGAACTTAGGATCTGAGGCCAAGAGTGGGCTGGAGCTGCCTCTTCTCCCAGGTACTCCCCAGAGCCCAGCTTCTAAATCACCTGGGGGAGGGGCAGGGCCAGAGAAGGAAGAGCCAGGTGGGAGGCATGGGGAGGAGGGAAGAGGGGGGGAGAGGAGGAGGGGAGGCTGACAAAAGAGACCAGCTGCTGTTTGCACACAAACCCCAAGTTGATAATGAGTGGAGGGGCGGGGCGGGAAATGTCTTGGCAGGAGCCTCTGCCAGCTGAAGAGCCTGCCCAGAATCATCGTGCCCCTCCCTCCGCCGCCCCCCACTCCTGGCCCTCACTGCTCACACACAGCCATACGTTTGCTCCTAGGACTGTGGCAGGGGAGGGCAGGAAGGGCCCAGTCTGGGTGATCTGGTCCCCTCAGCCCAAAGCTCAAAGCCTCCCCCTCAGGCCACACATATCCTGAGAGCAGCCCTGGGGAAGCCCACAGGAAAAGCCTGAGTCTGATCGAGCCCAAGGGCGTCTGAGGAGCAGGCCCAGACTCCTAGGCTCTGAGCTCCTGGTCAGAAGGCAGGCCCTTGGAGGAACTCTGAGTGCCTGGAGAAGAGAGGAGGCTCCAAAGGTGAGGCTAGGGAGAGTCCTCTGCCCCTGGGGCCTCCCCCACAGGGCAAAGCAGCAGACCAGGGCTAGAGGGAGGCCAGGAGGTTCTTGTCAGCCCCTTGGCCCCCAGTAAGGCCAGGAGGTCCCCTGGGAGGCCCCTCAGACAGGATGCAGATAAATAAGGCCCAAGGAAGACCATCGGGGACCCTGGGTGTCAGGGGTGGAACCCCCACCACCATTTGGTCACCCACACCTGGATGGTTGTAGAAGGGTTTCACCTCCTGTGTCCCCAGGGCCCGGCTCCATCTGTGCCTGTCTCCCCCTGCCCCCAGGGTCTGGCTAGTCTGTTGGCATCTCCCCTGGGCAAAGAGTTGCCCCATGCCCACAGCTGCCTCCTGCCATGTGGGCTGTGGGTGCAGCCAACAGGCTGCGTCTGTGCAAGAGCGTGTGCTCCTGTCACTGCCGTGTGCCAGCCTAGCAACCGCTCCCAGGGGCTGGGAGAGACGGTGCCAGCAAGGGATGGCAGCTCTCGTGCACTCCCCTCTGCCCACTGTGTCCTCTTTCCCTTGCTACTTGAGCTCCCTGCCAACACCTGCTCCAGAAGAGGGTCAGCCTGGGGCCGGGCTCCAAGGACAGAGGCAGGACCAACCGACTGTGGCAAACTGCACAGCGTGGGTCCTTGGGCTTCTGTGGGTCAGTCTTTAAGGGGCCAGGGCTGAGTTTTGTGGGCAGCAGCAAGGAGGAAGCCTCCACTGTGTGGATCAGGAGCCCAGGACCAGAGCACAGTAGGGGAGAGGACTGTCCCCTTCAGTGTCCTTCTCAGCAGCTCACTTCTCCTCTCCTCAATGCCAGAGAGGGCAGTCCAGGGAGGTGGAAGAGCTGGACAAAGGTTTAGAGACGGGACTGAGAGGGGCACAGGAGCAGAGGTTCACAGTGAGGGGGCTGCATGGGGCCAGGCGATAGAGGGGCCTTGAACGCCAAGATGAGTGAGGAGTATATCCTGGAGCCTGTGAAAGCCACAGAAGATGCTGAGCAAGGAGTGACAAGATGGACAGGGCAGTGGAGAGACCACAGCCACAGTCCAGTGACAGATAGGCCTGCGTTCCAATCCAGATGTTGAGCCTCTCTGGCCCACAGCTCCCTCAGCTGTAATTCTGGGGCAATAGGAGACCTCCCTCACGGGTCTGTTGGGAGGGTTGGATGATAATGCATGCGGGAGCTCTCCTGAACGTGAACTATTGTCACTAGTGGGAAGCAAGAGTGGCTTGAATGGGGGCTCGGGCTCCTGAGTCACAGGGCGGGCTCGTGTGGTCCGAGAAGGGCACTGTTGTCCCCTTCCCTTCCTGGGGGGTGGGGGGAGCAGTGGTGTATACAGTCAGAATGTTGATGGGCTCCCGAGGGGGGCACTGCCCAGCTATGGCAGGGAAGCCGGCGACCAGAAGCGCAGGTTGTGTCCCTGAGCCGAGCTCAGCCTCAGAGGACCTGTGGGGGCAAGCACGGGGGTACTGGAGCAGTGGCCTGCAGAGGTCAACGGCTTTGAGGATCTCCAGGGCCCCCATGCAAGGCCTGGGTACCACCAGGGAAAAGGCAGGGTGGGGGCAAGAAGCCTGCACCCCACCACAGTTCTAGATGGTGAATGGGGCTTGACATAAAAAGGCCATTGGAGTGTAGAAAAACAAATCTGTGCTTCTCCCACGCCCACATGTGTGCGCACATGAGCCCATTTTGTGGAGCCCGAATGAGTGTGTTCAGGGACATTTTCCCTGAGCTTGATTTCACAAGTGAGCACAGGGCCAGCCTTGGCAGACAACGGGCCCCAGGCTCTAAGGATGGAGAAAGCCCACTTAAGACCCAAGGCCAGTGCCCAGGAGGCCGTCCCAGTGCCACCCCGAGAGGGGACCAGGCTGGCTGGGGCCCAAGGCCTTACCCGGCCCACCCTCCCAGGCCCAGGCCACAGAGGAGGCATTGATGGTGAAAGAGGCGTCCAGAGGCTGCTGCAGCTGGCGCATGTGGGCATCGCCCGGCCTTGGAGGGGGCGCAAGAGGATCCCTGCAACACCCAGGCCTCTGTCAGGTCCCGGGGCCCAGGCCTGAGCATCTCTGGGCAGTGTGGGTGCCCTGGGCATCCTCATCTGAAGGTGTTTCTGTGTGGCAGGCATGGTGCCCACACACCCCTGGAAGGAAGAACCATGGGCCTTCCTTCCCCCTCAACCCTCAAACCCCACAATGGCCGGTCTCTGCCCTACCTAGACCTCTTCAGTGACCCTCCACCACCAGGCGGATCCGGGTGCCTGTGCCTGGCCCCCCTCTCTAGCATGACTTTTCACCTTTAGACAACTATGGGATCTTTTGCCCGCCCAGCATGCCCCCGCCTCCTTCACTGATTCTCTGCTTTCTGTGCCCTGAGCCCATTGGGCACCCCACATCCTGCCCATCTTGCCTGCTGTCCAACTCTCAGGCTTTACCCACCCCTCAAGCCTCAGCTCAGGCCTGCCTCCTCCATGGAGCCTTCCAGGATTGCTCCAGGCTGACTTAGGCTCCCCCTCCCCTTTTCAGCTACCTCCAGCGTAGTTATCATCTTAGTGGTCAGGCTGGATTATAACTGTTCACAGGCAAAGCTCCTTAGAAATGGAACTTGACTCAGTATCTTCTCTCTTTCTGCTTGTGGGCACCGGATAAACACTAAAGTGGCCAGTGGCCAACTCTGCCCCTCCCAGCCTCCCACTGATGCCCATGTGAGCTGTCTACTCTGGGGACCAAGTGGCCAGGGCACTTTCAGCTGAACCAATGCGGGCAGTGCAAATGCTACAAGGTAGAGCCCAGCTCCATTCACACCCCACACGTCCAAGCCCGGGTGGACAGATGTGTGCACAGATACGCACACTCACATAGATGTGTACCCACACAGACACACACAGAAACACATGCACACAGATGCATACATTCTCAGACAGGCACAAACTCAGATACACATACAACTGCACACACAAATACAAATACAGGTGTGCACACGCACCAACACACACACTGATATGTGCTCAGACAGATATGCACACGCAGACATACTCACATAGATACATGCCACACACGGGCACCCACAGACACAGCTACAGACGTACACACATAGACCCTCTCACACACAGGCACACACTCACAGACACGGACATACACTTGCATGCACAGCACACACACACACACACAGAGGTACCCACCAGCGCACACCCAGCCAGGCCTCAGGTGCAGGAGGAGGAACTGCTGATCCAGGCCTACAGCTGCCACCTCCTCCCTCCCCCTCCCGGAGCCCCCAGGCCGGCAGAGGGCGCCCGAGGCCCCTTCCCTCCATGCTCAGCCCTGGCAGGAGGGAGAGCGTGTGGTCACCACCCACTCTCCCAAGCCAGGTCCTCTTTGTTTCCCCGCCCCAGGAGGAGTCCGCCAAGCCTGGGGACCGCCCAGTCACAGAGTTCTCCAGGCCCTGCTTGGTCGTGCTGGCCTGGTCAGATGAGTCTGGGGATGCTATGCCCTGGGGGAGGTTGGGGGGGAGGGCAATGATACGACCAAGGCTCAAGGCCTGTGCCCAGCGCAGGGATGGCTCATCGCCCGCTGCCGGTCCAGGCTGGAACATGCAGCCCCCAGGGCCCTACCAGCTCACACCCCTCCCCATTGTCTCTCCAAGAATTCCTTAATGTGTGGTCCCCTGGGCGGGGGAGTGTCTGAGAACACGGAAATGAGAGCTAGGACCCCAAAGGCAAGCCCTTTGGTCCTCCCCTTCCACCAGTGCCCAGCTCTTTTGGCCCCTTTAAGCTGCTGGTGAGGTCTTTGACTCCTTAAGGACAGAAGCCCGAGTTCCTTCCCCTGCACCCCAAACCTGGAGTCCTGGCACTGTGCTAAGCAGAGGTTACTCACGGGAGTCGTTCCAGACCTGCCTCCGCTGCTTACGAGTTAAGGACCTGGCGCGCGTGAGCTACCCTTCTGAGCCTCGGTTTTCGCATCTGTCAAATGGGCATCCTTAATAGTCCCTGCTTTGCAGGTGGATGCGAGGACCAACAAGGCAGCATGTGGAGAGCCTTGGTTTGGTGTGATTTCCTTGTGCTGAGCCCTTTCCTGGCTGAGCCTTTGGGACAGCGTTTGGACCCCAGCAGAGAGCCAGGCAGTATGTGCTCACTAAACCCTGGGACATCAAGACGATGGGGGCAGCCCGAAAATGCCGCCCCTGTGCCACCAGCAAACAGCGCGCACCAGGGAGAGCCTGGCAGGAAGCCAGGCCTTGTTTTCCAAGTGATTCGTTTCCTGGGGACTTGAGTGTCTATTCCTGGTGGGACTGAGCTTTTGACCTGGCCATGTGCCTTGGCTGAACGGGGTTCCTCTTCTTCCTTCTCCCAGGAGGGGAGGACTAAGCTGGCCCTCCCTGTCCATTCCCCTAAGACCCCTTCGCAGTTGTCCCACCATAATTAGGCTCTTTGCAACTCTAGGGGGACAGTGTCTGTGCCTCCTCTCCATCCCCAGACTCGGGCTGGCCCAGGATGGGGGTCTCCCTTCCCTCAGAGCATTGCTGCCCCTCCTGAAGGCAAGTGGGGAGCCCCAGCCAAGCCTGTGGCAAGGGTGGGCCCTCCTGTCCCCTGCTGCCGGCCCCTTGCTCAGTGGTCAGTCGTGCGTGGAGCTCAGCAGGGCCCGGGCAGGCTGCTCTCGTCATTAGCAGCCCGGCCTCGCTCCAAGTGAATTAGCTGGTCCTGGGGGAGCGAGTGCTGAGGCCTGCAGGCTCCTGGCACTGGCCAGTGATTCATTCACCATGGCCTCACCCCTGCCAGAGGCCAGTGGCATCCCTGCCCCCAGCCCACCGGCCTGGCTGGCAGGCGGGGAGCGGGAGGCTGGTGCCCAGAGCGGTCCTGGCTGCCCGTCCATCTGCCCCTATCATCCTATTAATCAGGCTGCTCCCTGCTCCCTCGGGTCGCGCTTGCTTCCATCCGCCTGCCCCTCCCACATGCAGGCCTGGTGGCCCTGGGTCTGTGCCCGGCCCTGCTTCCGCCAACCTGGTGTGCCCTGCCAGGCTGTGTCTCCTGCTCCCTTCATCCCTGGGCACCTTGAGTGACTTGAGGAAGGCTCCCTCATTCTTGTTTCTCCTCCCTCTGTGCCTTCCTGCCTTCCTCAACCGAAGCCCTGGGATCCACTTAACTGGTTTTGATGAAAACCAGAAGTCCTGTCCGTGCATAGGAGGCCCCGGATAGGTGCCCGGGGCTGGTCCCTGCGAGCCTCAGGCTGGCCTCGGCTTCAGGACTAACACAGATGTGGAAGGCACCACCTTGGTCTCTGCCACCAAAGCCCTTAGGAGCCCACCTGCATCCCTTCAATAACCCCCTCCTTATTTTCATTTACTCAACAGGAGACAGGTGCTCAGAAGGTGGTGGTGATGAATGAACGCCCTTCTCCCAGCAAATGTGACTTCTCTGCGTCCATTCATGTGACTCACGTCTTCTTAGATCTCTCCGGCTTGAAAACTGTCCTACTGCAGCTACAGAGTGGAAAGCACCCACATTTTGCGGCCAGAAGACCTGAATTCCAGACCCGGCCTGTTGTCTAGATCGCGTCTCTGAGCCAACAGGTCCTCATGGTCACGTGGGGCTGATTCCCCTCCCCCAGGCTGGCTCGGAGGATTAAAGGCGTTTATCTTGTGCAGGGGACACAGGGCACAGAGATACCACCCAAATGGCAGCCACAAGAGGACTCCGCTCAAAGTGCTCTTCCTTGGGGGCCTCCCTAGCACATGTGTGCAATTTCCCCTGTATTGTTCTCTAATCCTTGATGGTTACTCTGTAATTGCTCTCAAATGGTTTCATCATAATAAATAGCATCTGCAGAGCCGTTTACGAACTGTACCTTTTTCCTCATCCCTTTCCCACCTTTACAAAAAGAAACTGAGGCTCAGAGAAGTGAATTGATTTCTCTAAGACCACACAGTGAGGAGGAGGCGAGCTCACCCCTCCTTGGCCCGTGGGGCCTGCAGGCCCCCAGCCCACTGTGTCCCCAGTTCCAGGCAGGGGAGGGAGGGACAGAGAGGGAGCTTGGCAGGAGTCCAGGGGCAACCTGGGGTCTGATGGCTGAGGGAGGAGGCGGGCAGTTCACTCGGCCCCAGGCAGGCTGGGTGCATGGGCGTCCATACAGAATCATGCACTCACCTGTGTGTGCAAGTGTGCAGGCTGAGACCAGGTGACCCCCAAGGGGGCTTATAGAGGGATCACGCCTCTGGGGTGGGATGTGGGACTAGGTTGGCTCTGGAATCCCTTTCTGTTCTTAGGCTTATGTGACTCGGAAACTTCTGGAAAAAGACTGGGCCAAATGAAACACTTCCACTGGAACTGAGGTTCCATTATTACCCAGATAAGCTGCATTATTAGCTGTTTGTTTGATTTGCTTATTTTGTTGTTTTGGTCAGAAAACTGAGGCACCAGGGAGGTCTGTGGCCTTGTCCCAGAGGCACAGTGAGGTAAGAATGGGAGACGAAGACAGCAGAGCAAGGAGCCACAGGAGAGAGGGAAAGGGGATGGGGGCAGGGAAGAGCGATCGCAGGGAAGGTCCCAATAGACCTGGAGCTGCTCCTCATCTTTGAAGTCAGCTCAGAGGATGCCTCCTCTGGGAAGCCCTCCCTAACTGCTCAGGCAGAGTTCTCTGCTCTCTCCTCCAGGTTCCCACTCCTGTGGCCCTTGACACACTCAGTGTCGACCTTCCTGACTGTGCCTGCCTCCCCCACTGGGTGGTGAGCAGGGCAGGGAGCCTGTGTGTGTGTGTAAGCTTATATTTGGGAAGATTAAAAAAATATAGAAAAATGAAAGGAGAATGAAGCAAATGCCCATGTACCTGGAGGGACTGGCTTTGTGCCCCATCCCTAGATGGGAAGGGTGCTTGTGTGACTGCCGACATGGCAGGCACACATTCATGTCTGCACATGCACAAACACACGTGTGGCCCAACCTCATGAAACATGTTACCCACCATGAATACATGTTCACGGTTGTACCTACAATGCACGTGCACCCCCATAATCGGGATGTGGAAGGACTGGAAAGGGGCCTATTCCAGAGAAGCGAGGAGCTGGGCCAAGGACAGGGGTGTGGCCACTGCGGGCCTGCCGTGTGTCTGTCTGCAGAGGGTTTCCAGACCCGCCCCGACTGCCACTCCCACTCCATGCTTCTGTCTAGAGAGAGAAGGCAGGCTCCCTCATCTACGGGGAGCCCACAGTAGCCAGCAGGGTTGCAGCTCCCTGACCCCATTTTCGAGGTTTCAGGCTGTGACACTTGGCTCTTTTCCAGCCTTTCCTGCTGTCCCCTCTGCCAGATCAGTCCCTGACCTCGAGCAGCTGGGAGCAGCAGCAGCCCTGGCTCCAGGACGGCTTACTGCGGGTGCGGCCGGCATGGACAGATAAGGACTGAGGCGCCCTGAGAGGGCGACCCGAGGACGGGGAGCAGAGCCTTCGGGCAGAGCTGGGTGACCTCGGAGTAATACCATGAACCGCACTGCCAGTTTCTGAAAGGCAACAATCGAGAGCTTTGTAGGCTGAGAAGGGAAATTCCCACCAAGTAATATAATAAAAATTACCAACAAGTTCTAAGCTGTGGGTTGCTTTGCCACTGAGATGTCAACAAAATGAGAGGTACTCAGCCTCCTGGGAAAGCTCAGAACCCCCCCCCCCCCCACTTCTGCAGAATGGTTCATCTCTCTCCACTCTGGCCCCAACTCAGTTCCAGACCCACGTGGGTGCCTCTGGAGCCCCAGGTGTTCAGCTGGACTCAAAGGCTCTGAGCCTCAGAGGGCAGCTTGGGGTTTAGAGAGGATCCCCTCTGCATTTCACTGGGAGTTGGGGAGCCCCTTGGGGTTCTGGGCCTTCCCCAGGAAGCCCACTCAGGGCGTGAGGGGGTGCCAGGCTGGGGATGGCTCTTCTTAGCCTGCCTTTGGGTTTTCTGAGGGACCGGCCTGGGCCTTGCCGTGGAGTGTCCAGGTCAGTGGTCCCAGGAAAGGGGCAGGGAGGCCGTCCGTGTTCCCAGTTCCTGTGCTTATTCCTGTGGGTGTTGGGCCATACTTCCTTAAGGCTGAGCACCATGCCAATACTCCGGGGACATTCCTGTCTCTCCAGGAGAGCTCAAAATCTGAATTATTAGGTGTAAATGCCATGGAGGGGGCCTTAGCGAGGGGTGGCCGATTCCTCGCTCATCCTCCAATAACTCAATGAACTTTACCCCCTCTTGGAAAGCCCCCCAAAAGATAAGAGAATGACATGGGGAAATGGAAGGTGGGATGGAAGTGAAGTGGGAGGGAGGGGCGGAGATGCTGGGAAGGGCTGGGAGAGTGGGGCCAACCACTTATGGGGGCAGCACAGGAGCAAAGGGAGGTCAGCGCTGGGCGGCGGGGCTGGCAGGGGGTGACCTGTCTCCACCCCATCAGCTCCCTTTAGGGATCTTGATGTCCTGTTCTGTAAAAAGGGGCACCTACTGGGGTGGGCGTGAGGCTTCAATGGCACACCCTGCGAGAAAGCGCTTTAGGTATAAAGGGCTCCGGCTTAAATTACCCCTTTAATTAGTTCAGGCCTTGGTTCGAAAGTTTATAGAAATACCTAAAGGCCAACAGGAAAAGAAAGTCACAGAAAAAGTTGGACTAAGGAAAATAGGTCAGGAAATAAGAGGAAGGCAGTGGTAGGGCTGGTCCCATCAACCTCGGGGGGTGTTCTGGAATCCAGAAGGGCCTCTGGTGGGTGCTGAGCTCCTGGCAGCCCAGACAAATAGGGAAATGGGATTAGTTATGAAGCACAGGGGTCTATATAGAAAAAATGAAACGAGTTATTCAGGAGAGTCTTAGGAGGTTGTTATTGATCCCCATTTTACCGGGGAGAAAAGTGAAGGTCACGGGGGCTCAGTCTTGCCCGAGGACCCTCATTCTAAGCCACAGAGGCAGGCATGGAGCCCTGGTCTGGTGGGCTCTTGCCCCTCACACAGGAGGACAGGAGGGGGGACCGAAGTTTGTGCTCCTAAATGCCAGGCCACGCTGCCCTGCTGGTCCTAAGGCCCGAGAGAAATTTGTCCTGTGGGTTGTACAATGTTGTGCAATGTTGTACTTCCACAGCCCGGAGCAAGCCAGGGGAAATGGTAGCGGGAGAAGCATTCAAGGCAGATGTTACCAATTGTCTACTGAGGCCATGAAACAGCTCATTGGAACACCCCGGGAGCACTTAGTTTTTAGGAGGCTGGCTTTTTGGTGAGCCCCTGGTGACAAACAGTTGCAAAATACCCTTTCCCCCAGGTCATCAGGTCCCACTGGAAAAAAATCTTGCCTCATAGGGGCCCACCCAGAGGCGCACTGGTTAAGTTCGTGTGCTCTGCTGCAGCAGCCTGGGGTTTGCCAGTTCGGATCCTGGGTGCAAACCTAAGCCCTGCTCATCAAGCTATGCTGTGGCAGGCCTCATATATAAAATAGAGGAAGATGTGCAGAGATGTTAGCTCAGGGCCAATCTTCCTCACCAAAAAGAGAAGGATTGACAGTGGATTTTAGCTCAGGGCTAATCTTCCTTTAGGGGAAAAAAAATCTTGCCTGACAACCAGAAATCACCTATCTGGGACTCCTTCTCCGCTCCCCCTGCAACCTGAGAGGCATCTGCTGGGGGATAAGCACTCAGGTGGTGAGAATAAACTTACCAATCCACAGAGGAAACCCCCAGATCCTGTCCAGGACGTTCGAGGAGAGGGGATGGGCAGAGGCAGATGACGATGGGCTTGCTTATGACCAGTGACTTTTCCCTCTGAAAGCTGGGGGCTGCACCTGCAGCTGCAGCGAGCATGGGGCCCTGGAGCCAGGTTGCCTGGTTTCCAATCCCAGCTCTGTCACTTTGGGCAACACCTGGCCACTTGTGCCTCAGTTTCCCCTTTCATAAGGTGGGGATAAGAACAAGCCTCATAGGATTGAACGAGTAAACGTGTGTCTAGAACTCAGAACAATGCCTGGCCCAGTTTGTTCAGTAAGCAGGAGGTGCCATTCTCATGTGCCCCTTCTACTGCTCACATCTAAGGTTGCTGGGGTTGTGGCTGTGGTCATTGCTATGTCCCGATGGGGCAGGTCTGCAGGTTTCTATCCTCATAGCTGTTCACCAAGTGGACCGGCACACTGGAATGTCCCTGCCTGGTTGGGGCAAGCCAGGTTTCAGAAGTGCCCCCTCCCCATTGACCCCTTGCCCTGTGTTCTTGTTGGTGTGCCCACCTGGCTTGTTTCCATGTTGGAACAGCCCAGACTCAGCAGTGCACTCTCCCTCACATCTTACCCTGACTTCAGGCTCTTGCCAAGTCTTACTTGCTCCAGGAAGCGGCCCCAACCGCTCTGGTCTGCCCTGGTCTCTGAGTTTTCAGAGCTGGTGTCAGCCAGGGCCTCAGTCATTCCACAAGAGGGTGGGTAGGTGGCATAGAGCCCTGGCAGCCAGGGCCGAGGGGGCTCTATTCCTGGCCAGGGGCCACTCTGCTGGCAAATCAGGCTCCCGTTATGGGTCCCAGCATCTCCATCTGTAAAATGAGGCTCTTTCCCATCCTCTCCATCTGCAGGGGTGCTGCCATGGCTCTTTGAAATGTGTTCGATTTTTCTCTTCTCCTCTGGCACAGAGCAGGCGTGAACACTCCAGGATGGGGGCTCAGGCAAACGTCAGGCCCAATTCCATCTGATTCAGAGCCACGGAACAGTCATTTCTTGATGAAGTATAGCCAGCTGTACAAGGCACAGGGCCACACTGAGAGGGGACACAACCAGACCTGCCCCTGCCACCCCCAGCCCAGGTGCCTGCAGGGACGTGAGTGCTTAGTCCACTGTCCACGGCCAGAAATCCCCCCATTTCAGTCCAGATGAGAGGAAGAAGGTGGGGAAGGTAAAGGGCCTTGCTTAGAACCAGTGTCTGTCACACCTAGGAGTGGATCCTCCAGGCTGCACTCCTCCTGGTGGCCCCGTGAGGAGAGAGGCTGGGACAAAAGAGAGGAAGCACTGAGGACCCCCACCATAGCCAGCTGACAGCCTTCCCCGAAGCTGGAAGCTTTAGTAACCAGAAGCTGGGATTCTCGGCTAAGGATGAGTCTGGACGCGTGTCCCTCCCTGCTCTGAGAGCTGTTTCATTTCATGTAGGCTCATTTATTATTGGTAATCATTAATTTCTAATTTCCATTTTATCTGTTGTGCAGGTCTTCAGAACACATTTTACTTTCCTTCCTGAATGCCCCTGAATCCAAATTCGGCCTTGTTTAGCAGTGATGGTGACTTCTGAAGAACATCCTGGAATACATTGTCTCATCCTGAAAATCTTAATTGAGGAAACCTCCAACACGTGGCCCAAGAGGAGACTGATTCCCACCAAAGTGATAAATACTTCGGGGGTCTCAAAACTGTGTCTTGGCCAAGGACGTTCCACGTCAGAGCCCTGTGGCTCTGCGAACAGCGCAGGACAGAGACGGGACAAACAGCCATACATACTGTTCTCTCCCTGGGAGCTGGGCCATATTCTCCTCTCTGTTTAGCAAGTGGGAAAACTGAGATCTTGCCAGCAGCCAAGTGGATGGGGAGGTGTCTGGCTGATGCTTTTGAGGTAACACTCTTAAAGCACCTAAGTGGCCAGAGAGAATGGGCTAACCTGAGAAAGCCGCTGAGTGCCAGGAAATGGTCACAATTCAAAGCCTGGCTACAATGCAGCAAGTCAAGAAGACAGCACAGCTGAGGAAAGCGCAGGGCAGCTCCCAGTTCAGGTGTGTGTACTCTGGCTTTCCCCTCGGGCTTGAAATGCACGTGGAGCTCGCACTTCCCTAGAAACAGTGCCATCACCTTCCTTTCCCTTCCCTTCCCTGGGGAGGTTAGAGTTCTGGGCTTGTGCTTCATCCCCTTTTGAGGTTTTCCTACAGAATTGGCCAAGGGAGAGCCTCAATTTCTTCCCCCTGCGAGAGTCTCAGAAAACCTCTTGGAGGAGAGAACGTGCTTGAAAGGAGCCTGACAAATCTCCTCCCCCAGTTCTAGAGACCCCTGCTCCTACCTGGATCTAGAAACGAGCGGATTCCCATGCTCACAGCTGTCACAGCCCACGGCAGCCTTCACACACATGGCAGCCAAGAGCCCTCCCTGAAGGGTGCGGGAGGTCCTGATCCCAGCGCCGCCAGCTTGTTCTGTGATCTTCACTAAGCCCCTCAATCCTGCTCTGCCATGTGCAAACCAAACGCTCCCGGCGTCCCCCTGGGTTCTCCGTGGCTAACGGCAGGAGGATCCAAGTGGGAGGCTGTTTTGGATGGAGGGCCACAGGACTCTGCTTTCTGGCGGGGGTTATAGATTCCTTCAGAAATGCCATTCTCCCCAGCATGTCAACAAGGACTGGACCAGTGCGATCGTGTCCCCGTGTGCCTGGGAAGTTCCCTGGTTGTAGCACTGAGAGTTCCACGTTCCGCAACAACCCGGGCAGTTGGTCACCCTGTTTGTACTCCCCTTTGGAGAGAGAGAGTGAGCAGATCCTGGCTAGTGGTGTGTCCTCCATCCCTGACACCTTCTCCCCCGTCCGTGCTGAAGGGAAGGCAGAAAAGACCCATCTGACATTAACTGAGAAGAGGAGAGAACACTCCAAGCTGTTGAAGAGCCTGCCTCTTCTCAACTCCAAGCTTAGCTGGGCTGGGACTCCTGGCCTGGCCCGGGGCACACAGACCCTTAGGGGGCCTCTTGACGCTCCTTGTCTTGCTGGGTTCCTACATGGGGCTGGGTGGCAGGAAGGGGCAGGTGTGGAGGTGCCTAGTTAAATGCCTCCTCATGGTCACATACCGGTGTTTAACCTTTCCTCAGGGGCACTGGTCTCAAAGGCATTCCCAGGCAGGGCAACCAGCTATGTGTCCTCACCTGTGCTCCCCCACGGGCTCCTTCACCTGCCAGCGTGATGCTGTGCCCACACGCTCACAAACGGTAACCAGAGCTTAAGCAAAACACCCACGGTGCTCAAGCTATGCAAATAGGTGTGCAGACAAATGCATGCAGGGAAGAGGGGCTGGGAAATGGCGCCAAGAGGCAGAAAGATTCCTGGAGACACTGCAGGGGGCATGTGCCCAGGGAGTCCAGAACTGGCATCACAGCACAAGTGTGCACAGGAGGCAGCGATGGCTGTGTACACAGCACATACACCTCCCCCAGCCTCCTGAGCTCATCTCCAATCAGGGTATCAGTTTGGGGGCAGGCCCTGAATGTCAAGAGATGTTCCCTACCCTCTCCCTGACAGGCAGGAGCTTCTAGGGGCGGTCAGACCTGTGTGGGTACCAGGGCCTCTGGCACAGCTCCTCGGGAGCACGGGCAGGCCTGGGCGTGCTGCACAAGGGAGCAGGCATGGGGGGGTGGGGGGGTGGGGCAGGGGGATGGCTCTTACACAATCCCGTCCGGTCGGTAGGGCGGGAGAGTTGAAAGGCCCCTGGCAGCTCCCCAGGCCCTTATGCCTGGGCCAGGAAACCACAGCCTGAAACTCCTGGGTTTCTGATGGGCGGGAAGGCGGGATTTTTTGAGGCCTGTTCCACTCAGGCTGCCTCCCAGACTCTGTCATTCCTCTGAGGCCAGAGGGGCTGCCAAGCATGTTGGGCACCAAATCATAGGCTTCCAGCAACTCAGCTAGGCCGGTGCCCTCATTTCCCACCGAATATGGGATGAATTTGCTGAAGACATTGTTCCTTTGCCCAGAGTCCTCCAAACAGTGTGAAACCAACCCACTTAGGTGCAGATGGCAACTGGAAAGTGGGGTCCCAGAACACGGATGGTTTTCCTGGATGCGCCAGACACTATTTTAAGCACTTTCTGAAAATTAACTCGTTCAGTTCCCACCATAACCCTGGAAGGTAGGCACTATTATTGTGGTCTCCATTTTATAGAGGTAAGGAAGTAACTTGCCTAATTTCACACAGCTAGTATGTGGCAGGCTGGGACTTGAACCCAAGCAGCTTTACCAGCATTCATCAGAAAGATCTTTTGGGAATCAAGCAGAATTGTAAGACAACCAATTAGGAATACGTTGGAAATGGCTTAGGTGTAAGGGTTGCAAACTTAAGTGCCTACAGGGCTCAGCAGGTGAAATAAACGTATGACTCAGGCCGGGCAGGGAGAGGCCTGTGGTCCAACTGGAGAGCATGTAGGCAACCCTATGCAAATTCCCTAAAAACAAAACTTGCCTGGAGGCCATTTGGGGCCCCTGGCTTAGAGCAGCTCTAACTTAAGCCCAGTGCACTTCGGGCTGTAAACAGACCTGGGCCAGGAAATGCAGCCTACCTGGGCATACCATCTGGTGTTGGGGGGGTTTGAAAGGCCACAGAAGCAGCAAAGGGCAAGGATGCCTTAATGAGTGGAAGTGCCAGGGGACAGGAAGAATGTTCACAAACAGCAAAGGAGGTGGGGAGTTGCCTGTCACTTGGGGAATGAGGCTCTTGGTAGCCTAAATAACTCCACCACTCATGAGCCATCAAAGCCACACTTCTACGGTGGAGGAGGTCCGAGGAGACCACTTCTGCTCCAGGGCTCATCTAACAACACAGATTCCTCCAACCTAGGATTTTAGCCCCAGCCTGGTCACTGATTTACTTGGTTACTGCAAGTCCCTTGCTATAATCCCTTAGTCTGCTTTTTTGACTTGTTAAAAGGAGAGTGATACCATATTAGAGGTTGAACCTATAAATCTGCTGATTTTCAATTGGTTTTGACCTACAAAAACATCAATTTCATACGATTCCACCCTATAATTGTCCAACCTACCTTGCAAGGTGCAGAGAATAAATGAAAATTCTTGACGCATGAGCCAGAGGCTTACTGCCATGTACACAGCAGGCACTCGGTGAGGCTTGGTAAAAGTGAATGCTGGTTCCACAGCTAAGCAGACGTGAGCCCCTCCCTTACCCAGTTCTAGCAAAGCCAGTTGCATGGGGACAGGGTCAGGCAAAGCAGTTCTTCGAGGGAAATTCACATTCACCTAGCTCCTCCCGCATGTTTGCCCCTGCTCCCCACCCCCACCCGCATCCCCCCTAATAGCCAGAATCCAAATAGTCACGTCTAGTTTTCAGCTGTGGACACAGAGACGACTGCCTAAGACCATCCTCCAGACAGGGAAGAAGACTCCATCGCCTAGATGTGGCACAGACCCAGCTCTCGCTGCGGCTGCTGCATCCGGGTTTTGTGGACTGAACAATCCCCTCGAGGGTAACCAGAGTTTAACGGATGTGCCGCAGGTAGAAGGCGCTCTCCTGCTCTATTTACGATGCCGCACAGTCCCTCCACCTCTCGGAGAATGTGGCACGAAGGAGGGGGTCGCGGCGGCAGCGGGCATAGAAACCCGTTCCTCCTCTGGGGCGAAGGGCGGCCGCAGGTCCGCGCCGCCATAAAGGCAGACGGCGGCGGGCGGGAGGGGACCGAACAAAGAGTTGGGACGCGTGGCCCTCGGGGACACCATTGTGAGTCTCTTGGATCGGCGCGCGCCCATCCTCGGGGAGAATCCCACCTCCACCCATTGGGGCGCGTTGGGGCAGGGCGGAGACCCGCCGGACGCCTCCGCCGCGGCTGTGTACCTGGGACGGGATGGCGACCGCTGGGCAGCGGGAGGTGGCGCGGTGCCCCCGCCCTGTCCAGCACCTGCCCCATGTTTCTCCCGGCGAAAGGACAGGGATCCCGAGCTTCTCTCTCCCCTAAGGACAACTCGCTCGGGAAAGCCCCACAGGCCAGCGGCCAGACTGTCAGATGTGAAGGGGGATGCGGGCATGAGGCGTACAGGAGAGGGAGAGTAGGAAGGGGCCCAGACCCGGGAGGCGCCCCGGCACTTGTGCCTCCTCCCGGCCGGGCAGCGGAGCCCGGGGCGCGGAGAGGCAGCCGGGCGAGTGCGTGGTACCCTCAGCAAAGGGGGGGTCTCGCGGTGGTAATGGGGCGAGTTGGCCCCTGACCTAAGAAAACTAAGAAGGGCGACTCAGTCTCCCCTCTCGCCTCTGACTTCAAGCTCTAATGGACTTGACATCCGTCCCTCCTCCATGATCCCGGACTCCGGGTTTTCTTCGTTCCCTCATCGGCGGCCCCAAGAGACAGGCAGCGGAACCAGCCAATGGCAGGACGCAAAGCGTCAACTTTGTGTTCGCCCGCCACTCTCAGCCAATGTGTGCTCGTTTCTCCGGAGTCCCGCCTTCCGTGTCGGGCGCCCCCTGCTGGTAACATAGGGATGAACAGTATCTGTCGCCATCTTGTGTGTGGCACGGATATTTTTCTGGACCATCTTTCCACCTATTCCAAGCTTTCCTTCCACGCAGCTGGTTTCTCAGTTAGACAGCCGAGTGCGCTGGCAATAAGGAAAGTGTAAGCTATGGTTTTCGGGTCATCTGCGCAGGTTGGATCGCCGCGTCACGCCACGCTTGCCGAGCCCAACGCCATCTTGAGTGTGGCGTCTTGATGGTTCCCTTCTCGGGGCTCCGCGTGGTTCCCCAAATGGCGCCCTAAACTTCAAGGAGCCCCCAAGGACTAACCCAACTGGTCTAGATGATTATTTCTCTCCAATAACCCTGCAATGTATAAGTTCATGTGCCCCTCGCAGCCCCGTAAGTGGAGTGGGAGCGGGGCAGATTCGATGGCCGGGCCCTGGAAAGAGGCTCCCTGAGGCTGTCGCGACGGCAGTGACCAACCGCTCGTGACAGGCGCCGTCCGGAACCCTGGCGTTCGGGACCGCTGTGTGGCGCGACCCCCGCGGGCTGTCCTGCTCGAGGGCAGGAGCCCGCACCGGCCCTAGCGCCCCCTCGATGCATGAGTCTCCGACTGTGTGTGCTTGGCAGGGAGCCCGCTCGTCGGCTGACTCGGGCGGCGGACGCCCGGGCTAGCGGTGGGCGACGGGGTCACCTCCCCAAGGGCTCGGGACGTCCGGGGCTGGGAAGGGGAGGTGGACGTGATAGAGACGGGGCGGACCAGGTGCGCGGATCTCGGCCTCGCGCCCTCATCGCTCGTCTTTGGGGTTTCCGCCCACATGCGCTGGGACAATTCTCGGTCGAAGGTGCCCAGGCGCGGTGGGCGGGCATCTCCGCGGGCACTGCGCTGGGCACCGCCCGGGGCGAGCGCAGCCCAGCACCGGGCCTTCCCCTCCCCCATCGCTGGCAGCCGTCGCGAAGGCCGACCGCCGCCCCCTCTTCCCTCCCCCTCCTTCCCAGCAGTCGCGGGGAGGGGGAGGACGGGGGACTGGGCGGGCAGCTTTGCCGCGCTTTGGCTTTCTGCGTCAGCAGCCCCAGCAAAACAGCGGCGGGAGCGCGCGCCCCGAGCGCGCCCGCGCGCCCCTCCCCCGCGGCCTCGGCGCCGCTGAGACCCGGCAAACTCAGGCCCTGAATGACAGTGCGGCCGGCGACTGCGCAGCGCGGGACGCACCAAGGCACTGCCGCTTTAAGCACGCTTGCCCATTGTTCGGAATCGAGCCAATGAGCGAGCGCCCGCTCCCTGCGCTCAGCCAATAGCCTTCGGGCAGGGGAGGCCGAGCGCCGCCCACTAATCTATATTAAAGGTTCTGGCGCCGCGTGAGTTCCCCACTGGCTGCTCTGAAAAGCCATCTTTGCATTGTTCCCGTACCGGCACCCGCTCGCCGCAGCCACCTCCGCCGCGCGCCTCAGCCGCCGCCGACTCCGGCAGCTTTGTCGCCAGAGTCCTCGAACTCTCGCTTCCTTTTTAATCCGCTGCATCGGATCACCGGCGTGCCCCACCATGTCAGACGCGGCCGTGGACACCAGCTCCGAGATCACCACCAAGGTGAGGCTGGACGCCGCCCGCCCCTTCGGGCTCTGCGCGCCGCTGCCGCTGGAGCGGTGTTTGGCGCGCGGTGGCTGGGTTGCCCCGAGCCCGCTGCGGTTCCTTTCCGCGGGGAGGCCAGCCGTCCCGGCCTAGGCCCCCAGGCAGCCCACTCTTTGTGTGCGCGGGGGTGGGGGGGGCGGGAAACGCCGCGGGCAGACGTGATGCCCGTCGGGGAGTGGGCCGGGCGCCCTCGGGGACGCCGGGGGTGCGGACGCGGAGGCTGCGGGGCTGGTGGGGAGGTTGTTCCACGGTTCCTGAAACTTGTTTGTGAATGGCCTGAGCAGCAGCGGGAGGAGTGGGGCCGGGCTGGGGTCGTCGGCCCGCCGGGCGCACGGAAATAACTTTGAAACTCGAGCGCGGTTGCAATCGGAAGTGTTGGGGGGGGCGCGCGTGCGGGCGCGGGCCGGCTGCGGGAAGTGGCGGCTCCGCGGCAAGCGCCCGCCGGCGGCGCTGCTCTTTGTTCGGTGCCGGGCCGCCCGGTTTCGCGCCTTGCTGTGGGTCCGAGGAGGCTTATCTGGACTAAGCTCCGATAAGGCGGAGTGGGGCGGCGGGCCGGCCGGCCGCGACGTCGATTGTCTCCGCGGAGATGCGAAGGTTTTCATCTCCCGGGGTGCTCTCGGGGAGGCGGGGGTGGGCGTCCTGCGGGGGTGTTCCCTGGGAGCAGCCGCCCAGCTTCAGTAAATCACCAGCGGTGCCGGGCTTGGCTCAGGAGGCGAGCCCACGCGCCGGAGGGGAGGAAACGGAAAGTGAAGGAGCGGCGCGCCGGGGTGCCGATGGGCGCCCCCCGCGGCTGCCCGGGAGCCCCGGGTGCGCAGCGCGCCGGGGGCGCCGCGGGCGAACAAAAGCTGTGGCCGCGGCTGGCCCGTGGCGAGGTCGAGCCGGGCGCTGAGTGTTGTCGGGCTCGGTGCTGTGGGCTCGTTGCCTTCGGTTTAGAGGTTCTGCGCGTTTGGCGCAGCTCCGCTCCTGCGCGCCGCGTCGGTCCTGCTGCTCGCGCCGGGGCGAGCGTCTCCGCCCTCGGCGGGAGCGCGGGCCTTGGAGAAGGACCGGCTTTTTTACTCTTTGGTCCCTGTCCGTACTCTTTTCGTTTTCCTTCGGGGATGGGCGCGAGTCACCTTGGCGTCTCCTTAACCCCGGTGCCCCTGGCGTCACTTCTGGCTCTGTCCCATGGGCGACTCCCCCAGCGGAGCGGAGTTTGCGACCCGCATCTCCGCAGGGGCTCCCGCCGGCCGCCTCTGGGCCCAGCCCGGGAAGTAGTTTGGGGAAGACGGCCGGCCTTCCCCTGCGCGGGCATCCGCGCTCGTTTTTTTCCGAGGTAATTTCTCGCTAGGGGCAATAAATCGCCCCGTGGAGCGCGTCCCCGACGGCCTCCGGCTGCGGGACTGCAAAAACCCCGCGGACTTCGGGGCGGCCTCCCGCGGGACTTTGCCCGCCAAATGCAGAGACGCGGCGGATGCATGTAGGCCCTCTGGGGGGGGAGCCGGTGGGATGTCCGGAAGGACTGGCGCGCAACTCGCGCGCTCGGCGGGGCTATCGCAGCCCGTGGGCTCCGGGTCTCCAGGGTCAGGGGAGCACTCGGCAGCTCTGGGCCACGTGCTCCGCGCGCGCGGTGCGTGCCGAGGCCCGCGCGCAAAGCCCGCCGGGCGGGGGTTGCGCGCCTGCGCGCCGCGACCTCCCCGCCCCCACCCGCTCCCCGGGGCTTCGGCCGCCAGGGGGCGGGAGCGGGCGGCGCCGGGGTCCGCAGCGGGCAGTCTGGGGCGAGCGGGGCCAGCAGGTGCCCCGGGGCTTCTCGCCGGACCGTGCCGAGCGGTCCCCGAGCTCGGGCCGTTCGACGCCTGTTTGTGTTGGCGGCCGGTTCGGCCTCGCCGGGTAGAAAAAGTTATGGGGCTTCGGGGTGGCCGCGTGGTTCTGCTCTTTGGCATGCGGGCTGTGTGCGCCCCGAGAGGTGCGGTCCGACGGACACCGAGAGCCACGGCGGGGACGGGCGAGGGGCTGGGAGGGAGATGGGGCGCTCCAGGCGGCGCGCCTCTGAGCGAGGGAAGGCCTTGGGCCTGGGTGCGCGGCGCCTGCTCCCCGTTTCCAGGCAGCGGTCTGTGACCTGCTGGGACAGCTGGCGGATGCAGGGGATTGGTGGGATTTGGGTTTCTCAAAGACATGCGCTTGCCGCGTTCTGGGGTCCTGGGCTCCTGTGGGCTTGGCGCTCGGGCTCAGCGAAGAGGCCTGAATGGTGAGGCGGCCTCTCCAGCTCTGCTTGTTAGTTCCCGCCCAGTCCTTTCCCAGGCTGGTCCACCCACGGGAGTTCTCCCGCAGTTTCAGGGTCCTTCCTGTATTACTAGGTTTATTTATGGCGCATATCTGCAGCCTTCCAAGAGGGATTTGTGGGAGGCGGAGCTCCTGCTTCGAAACAAGTCTGTGATAGGTGTATGTGAGTGAAGTGTTCCCGGGCTCGTCCGCCCGGCCAGACGGGTTTGGGCCTGGGCACATGGCTCTTTTCCTAAGAAACCTAAGTTAAGGGGGCAGTGGGAACAGCTGTAGTGCGCCATCTTTAGTGTGTTTCTTCAGGGGTTGAGAAATGGCACGAAATCCTGACCACAGTCACACTGGGATCCTGGGGCCCTTTTAACTGGGTATCCGGCTCAGCACGACGCACATACCTGTAGTCCCGGGCCCCTTTGCCAGCCCTGGGTTGCTGAGAAGACTCATTGGCTCCCTTTTCCTTTTTGAAGGACTTAAAGGAGAAGAAGGAAGTTGTGGAGGAGGTGGAGAACGGCAGAGACGCTCCTGCTAACGGGAATGCTGTGAGTGTCCTTGCTTTTGACGTTTAGCAGCTCCTGGCCGAGAACTTGTCATAGTCTGGTGTTGGGTTTAGTCCAGGTGGAGGCGGCGGCTGAGCTCTGGGGCAGTTCCTGTGTGCAGCTGTCCTGATAGAGCTTCCAGGGGATCAGCTGATGAGGGCCTCGGGTGGGCTGAGGCTGTGGAAGCCTGGGGCAGGGTCTGGGGGAAGGGGTCATGCTCTGTCCTCTTTAATAACCTGGCATGTTTTTTGTCGAGCAGAATGAGGAAAATGGGGAGCAGGAGGCTGACAACGAGGTAGATGAAGAAGAGGAAGAAGGTGGGGAGGAGGAGGAGGAGGAGGAGGAAGGCGATGGTGAGTAGCCTTGTCCGTCTCCTCCTTTTTGGGTACCTTTCTCTGGCCTTGTCTGGCAAATGGGGAGGTATTGGGGGATCCTGGGGATGGGGGCGGGAGGACCACTTAGAACTGGCTTGCTCCTATGGAGTCGGAACTTTCTAATTTTTTGTTGGTGATGTGGAGCCGTGCCCCACACATGCATGTTTGCTCCCACGGAACTGCCTTCCGTGTGCTGTTGCTCTGGTCTCTGGGTGCAGCGGCTTGGGCTCTTCTCCCCTGTGAGGCCAAGTGCCTGTATGGGTGGCGTGGGTGCCCTGACTGCCCCGTTTGTCAGGCCGCAGAGCCAGATCAGGGACACTCGACCCTGGCAGATGTCTTCCTGGGAGGTTCTGCAAGGAGCAGCCGCCCCCCATTCTGGCTGCCACTGGGTGTGAGCGGATGCAGGCTGAGGAAGGCAGTGTGGTTTACCTGGGATTTGGTTTCTCTCTAGGTGAGGAAGAGGATGGAGATGAAGATGAGGAGGCTGAGGCAGCTACGGGCAAACGGGCAGCTGAAGATGACGAGGTGAGTTCTGGTTTGAGGGGAGAGGGCTGGGGCGGGAGGCCCTAAATAAAGCTGGAGGGGCTGAGTGGGACCTACTGTTTGTACTTGGGGTTGTCTGTGGTCCTGAGTGGACCCTCATGAGGAGGACCGAGGAGCATGGGGCCTGGCTTCCGCAGGCCTCTAGCTGCCGGGGTCTGGTCCTTGTCTGTCCTGGCTCTGCCAGCAGGAGCTGAGGCAGTTGGTGGGTGGGCCCAGTGGGTTGGAGGGGACCTTGACAGTCTTTCCCTGCCCAGGACGACGATGTTGACACCAAGAAGCAGAAGACCGACGAGGATGACTAGACAGCAAAAAAGGAAAAGTTAAACTTAAAAAAAAAGGCCTCCGTGACCTATTCACCCTCCACTTCCGGTCTCAGAATCTAAACGTGGTCACCTTCGAGTAGAGAGTCCGCCCGCCTGCCCACCGCAGGCAGTGCCACCCGCAGATGACACACGCTCTTCACCACCCAACCACAACCACAACGTGAATTTGCAACAGGGGAGGAAAAAAGAACCAAAACTTCTAAGGCCCTGCTTTTTTTCTTAAAAGTACTTTAAAAAGGAAAATTTGTTTGTATTTTTTATTTACATTTTATATTTTTGTACATATTGTTAGGGGTCAGCCATTTTTAATGATCTCGGATGACCAAACCAGCCTTCGGAGCGTCCTCTGTCCTACTTCTGACTTTACTTGTGGTGTGACCATGTTCATTATAATCTCAAAGGAGAAAAAAAACCTTGTAAAAAAAGCAAAAACAACAACAAAAAAACAATCTTATTCCGAGCATTCCAGTAACTTTTTTGTGTATGTACTTAGCTGTACTATAAGTAGTTGGTTTGTATGAGATGGTTAAAAAGGCCAAAGATAAAAGGTTTCTTTTTTTCCTTTTTTGTCTATGAAGTTGCTGTTTATTTTTTTTGGCCTGTTTGATGTATGTGTGAAACAATGTTGTCCAACAATAAACCGGAATTTTATTTTGCTGAGTTGTTCTAACAAAGCTGTCTCGAGCCTGGTTTTTCTGTGTTTGGGTTTCTTTAGGCCTGGGGAGGGGGCGAGGATGAGGAGGGGTGGATCTTGAACTGGCCCAGCTGATCGCGGGGACAGTGTGCTGGAGACGCCAGTTTGGGAGGGGTAGGCGTGCCTTCGGGCGACTGGGTGTGGTGGGTGGCCAAGGGTGACCGAGCTGCTGCTGCCAGGCCGGACACGGTGGGGGGCGCTGGAGTTAGGACCGAAGGAGCTGTTAACAAGTTCGGTCGCCCCCTGGTCGTACCAAGAACCTTTACCCATGTGGGACCACGTTGGTGCCAGGTGCTCTGGAAGGAGGTGTGCACGGCCCCGGGCACCCTGGCGGAACGGTGCGGGTGGGGCTGCCGTTCTGTGGGGCCTGGGGTGGGTGTTGGGCCGAGCGTACACCCAGGGGGAAGGTGCCAGAGACTCCGCCTGCCAGTGGGAGGACTGGCGGTTGCGGCCTTCCCTACAGGGGCCTCACCCGATTAGCTCGGCTGCGGAGTGGCTCCCCCTGGTGGTGGCATGTGGCATTTTGTGGGCCCTTAAGACGTATTTTCCAGGGCACCGGTGCGGTCTCGGCCTCATTCCCCCAGCTCTGACCTCCAGGAGAAACAAGTAGAGGGGTCCCTCGGTATCCGCCAGGAGTCGGCTCCAGGACCCCCTCGGTTACCAAAATAAGCGCATATTTAAGTCCCTTACATAAAATGGCGTATTTGCACATAATGTACGCACGTCCTCCCCTACACTTTAAATCATTTCTAGATTATAATAATGCCATATACATAGTTGTACTGTGGGGAATAATGACCAAGTTCATTATCCTACACGTTCAGTACGGTGCAGCATCGGTGCAGTGCCGGTGGACACGGAGGGCCGACTGCTTGGGCGGTCGGGAGGCCGGCCACCCGGCCTCGGGACCGGCCGGAGACGGCGAGTAGGCCGTTTAATTCTCAGGCAGGTTGTGAGCAGAGTCAGGAGAGCTAACTGAAGGAAGTGTGACCTCGAGCTCCAGTCCTCAGGGAGAGAGGTGACAGCCCACTCAGAACCTTCTGGGCTCCATGATGAGCTTCACAGGCCGAAGACCCCCGCGGGCATCCGTAGTGTGCGTCCTTGAATGGGGGTGTTTGTGCCGGTTCTCTAGGGGCTCAAGGAGGCTGGAGACCCCAGGCGTGGAGGGGCCGGGAGTCGGCTTCTGGCTTCTGACTTCGAGGTGGAGAGGCTGCAGGACCCACCCTGAGGGAGAAGCTGTGTTGGCCCTGAGAATGCAGAGGTGTGGGCCTGCTGCCACCTCTGCCACCAGCTGGGTGACCCTGGGCCTCCTTCTCCCTCCTGAACGCGGTCTTAAAGACGCCTCTCTCTGATGTCACGGGATCCAAGTGAGGTACTCATGGGCGTGAGGAAAGCAGGGTCAGAATCCGGGGGCACTTTCCCCAGCCTCCAGTGCCCCTGAGTCTGTCCCACAGGCAGGGGGAGCTGTGGGCAGAGGAGGGGGTGGGGGGCCGAGAAGCCATCCCCCCCCCCCCACCCCCGCTCCCCGCCGCCAACCCTCTGGCCATGTGGACGTTCCTTCCCTCACCTTTGAGCTGACTGGGGTGGGGCACACACTGCTTTAAAATAAGAAAGAGCCCCTGGGACCCCAGACCCTTCTGGGGCGGGGCCGGGGGAGGGGGTGGGGGACAACACACATTTGTGGGGTTTCATCCACCCCCCTCCCCTGCCTTCCTCTCTCCCTCCCTTCCTCCCTCTCAGGCCACCACTATTTGCATTAAGGAGTCGTCTGTCATCAAAACGCTTGCAGTGGGGAGGGGCTTGGGGGCACAAAGGTTAACAAGGGATGAGCACAAGGACAAGGGACTGACATAGCAGGGAGGGCTTCCCTGGGGAGGTGACACTGAAGCTGAGGCTGGAAGGGCCAGGAGGATGAAAAAGGAGGTGCAGGGAAAGTTTAGGGGGCAGGAGCAGTGTGTGGACAGGCCCCGATGCAGGAGGGTGGTGAGGGTGCAGGGGTGAAGGGGCAGGCCAGGTACCAAGGTAGGATTTGAGGAAGCTCTGGAGGAATTTTAAGCAGGAAAACTCTGGAAAGCACTGAAGAGGTATCTGCAGAGGTGGGGGCCTGGATTAAGAGGAGGTGCTGGGAGGCAGAGAGACGGGTGCATGGAAGACCACACGGGGTAGGGTGTCAGCACTGAGGGATGGGTTGGATGTTGGAGGCAGGGCCCACCAAGAATGCCCTGAGCTCAGGCTTGAGCCCTCCAGCACAGGGAGGGGCTGTTTACCACAGAGAAGGGGCAGGAGATGGAGGTCTGGAGCCGCCTGGCAGCCTCACTGCATTGAGGTGAACTGTCAAACGATGTTGGGGGCCCAGGTCTGGAGGGCGGGAGGGAGGCTGGGCTGGGCCAGAGTAACAGAGGCCAGGGTGTGAACAAGGCAGGCCAGGGTGAGGGCACAGCAAGAAGAGACAAAGCTCAGGGCACACCAGGGAGCACACCGAGCTGGGCGCTGTCCCTCTGCCCCACCTTCCTTACTCATCAGCCACATCAGCCTCCTCATGTCTATGGCAAGCGTGGTCCTCCCTCAGGGCCTTTGCATATGCTACTTCTGCCACAGAAATACCTGGCTCCCAGACTTCTCATGTCTGGCTCCATGTTACGTCTCAAAGCCAATGTTATCTCTGTAGGGAGCCCTTCTCTGGTCCCTAATCTAAAGAAGGCCCTCCCCAATTCTTTCCCTTGGCCACATAGCAATTCTCACAAAAAAGGTGAGTTTGTATATTTATTTACCTGTTTGTGTGTTTTTTGGCCCCACTGAAGTCAGGGGCCACTTCTTATTCACCACATTTCCCTTCAGACGGTCAGTATTCTGTCCATTCCCTTAATTTGTTCATTCATTCATTCATTCATTCATTCGTGTATGTACCGAGTGTTCTTTCTGTGCCAGCCATGGTTCTAGGCTCCAGAGACAGAGAAAGGAGCAAGAGAGACGAGGCCCCTCCTGACACAGCAGGACACCTCCGGGTGGCGGGACACCATTCCACACCTTGACTCCCCCACATCTGTGGTTTCCGCCAGGCGCCACGTTCTGGGGGCTCCCAGGTGCTGGAGCTATGGAGGGAGACACAGTGTGGGGTGCCCTCCCTGGCCACTCAGGCCCCAGGCCCGTCTCCCACGGAGCTGTCTCCAAACCGCGGCCAGGGTCAGGGTCAGACCCAGGCTTTGGTAGGAGCGACCCTGTGACCCTGTGTGCCCACCCCATGGCCCTGCGCAGGCTGGCTGTTGGTCTCTCAAGGCCGGACTGGCCGGCTGCTCTCTGTCCCACTGCCAAGGGCAGCTCCGTCCTGTGGATGTTCCCAAGGCCCAGTGCCACGGGGTCTCCAAGGCAGGAGAAGGGGCGAGGAAGACCACACAGCAGGCAACGCCCGGGGCTGGGACCAGGTCTAATGCAGCTCCCTCAGGCTGAGGCCCACTCAGAACTACTACCTCCCGAAAGCCCCAGAAAGGAGGCGAGGATCTTAGCCATGTCCAGATGCAGACGTGGCAGCCATGTTAATATGGGGCGAGTAACTGGATTTTGCTGGGCCTCCATCTCCTCCTCTGCACAGTGGGAGCAATGGCATGAGGCCTGAGCCAAGGGCCAGAGCTGCCTGTCTTAGGGTCCCACGTCGGTGCTGAGCTCGTTGTACCCTCTGTCCCACTGGCATGGCCTTGCCCCACCAAAGCTTTGGCCTGGAACAGCCCTTGCTGAAGGGCTTTTCAGCAGAACCCCCTTTCCTCTAGTCCTGATTTATCACTGCCTGGCGACCTGTCTTCGGGGTCAAGGGTCACCCGGATGGGACTCCCAAATTTGCCTCCAGGGGCAAGGACTGGGCCACCCAAGGAGCCAAAGTTGGAAGATTTGCAGGGGACGGGCGCCCTCTGGTGGACACAGAGGAACTGCAGGGGGCTCCCCTGGGTTTTGCTCAGACCAGGAAAGAGTCCTTGAATGGGCCCTGGCCCCAGAGGACATGGCCACCCCCTCCCCGCAACAAGACCTTCCTCTGTCTCTGTGGCTGGAACCCCAGTTAGATGTGCGAGTCAGTGGCATTTCCCAAGTCTTACCTCTGAGCAGCTGATGGCCCATCCCAGGAATCTGGTCCTTCTGTTCCTGGAGGGAGACCCCAGGCCTCCCCAGAGTCAGAGCTGAGGCCGAGTCAGCTCCTCCGGAGTCACGGGCCATCTCTGGGTTCTGGGTTCCTAGGCTCCCTCTTGCTTAGCTCTGTTCAAATGCTCGGTGTGCACAGTGCCCTCCCAGGGCAGGCCAGCTCTAGGTCATCTCTGGGCCCTATTGTAGGACTCTTCACACTGGCCGCTGCCCTGAGTGCAGCCGCAGGGCCTTCAGCTGCTTGGAATTGGGGACTGGGGGTGGGGGCTCCCAGCTGCACTCCCTGGCACTCTCTACCCCAGGCCTGAGGGTCAGGATCTGGTGCCACCTCTCCTCTACTGCCATCACTGGCCCAGGGTCCAAAGGCCTCCTGGATCTGAGTCCTTCCAGGGCCCCGACGGCTGGCATCCTCCTACCAGGTCTCCTCTGTGGCCTCCTGTGTCCTGGATGCAGGCCAGCTCTGCCTCCCTCAGGCCCCTGGCCACTCCCTGGTGCCCTCCTGGTGGAAGCTGCTTAATGGGGGTGGAAACCCTGGTCTCAGCTTTACTTGAAGTAGTCTAATTTTGCAGTGTGGCTGCTTGTCCCCACCCTGAATCTCAAGCCTTTGAAGGCAAGGTCAGGGCCAGCCAGGGAAGGGGGCAGGGCTCTCCCCAGGACCATCTCTCCAGAGACCTCAGCCTACATTCACAGGGTCTGGTCTGAGCTCCGACTGGTGGTGATGAAAGCTCAAATCAGGAAACACAGCTGAAACATTCTAAGGCTGCCTGGGACACTCACCTTGTATACCGGGTGAAGGATATGTGCATTATTTATGGAAAAAGGCCTAGCAGCCAGTGGCTGGTGTAGATTCTGTGAAGTCCTGAGCACAGCCAAGGGACCCAGTTTGGAGGGTAGATGCCTTCACAAGCTGTCTGTCAAGGCTGCTGCCCATAGCAACAGGAAGTGCCAGGTGGTCACTTGAGACAATCTCATTTCACATGCACCCGTGCTGGGGCCCAGCTGCGAGGCTCTTGGCAGGGAGCAGATCCCTTGCAGGAAGGAGCTGCTGGTGAGGATTCCAGAAGGTACCAGGGGACACCTGTTGTTTTTGCCACCAGCAGCCATCCCTTCACCCTTCTCTCGGCAGTAATCTCCTGAAACAGGGTCCAGTTTGCCACCTGGAGAACTTCTTCTCTCCTGCTCTCAATCAAGCCGAATGGGCAGAACACGTGACTCCGTCCTGGCCAGTCAGTGCTCTGAGCCTGCTCTCCCTGGCCATACTGATTGGCTCAGAGCTGGCATATGACCCAAGCTGGTGACTGAATCAGAGTGAGCCCTGGGATTTTAGATTCAGTTGCTGGGAAGGGAAGAAACTTGGGCCTGGGCCTTGCGCCTTGAACTTAGGCAGCTGAATGAGAGGCAGAGGCTGTAGCCCATGCAGATAGAAGCAGAGTTGAGCCAAGAGGAAGAGGAACTCTAAGTTCTGACAACATTCCTTGAGCCCCTGGGTCCAGCCATGCCAGAAGCTAGATCAATCTCTGGACTTTTCAGTTATATATCAATCAGTTTCTTCCTGGCTTAGGAAGGTTCAGGTTGGGTGTTCTGTCATCTCTAACTGAGTGATACCAGTAAACAGGAGACTATGGGGCTCCCAGCTCCAGTCTCCAAGACCAACCAGGCCTCCATGAACACAGACAGCTAGAGGAGAGAGGAGCTCAGAGTTGTGGGGGATTGCTTCCCTGGTGTGGTCTCAGGTTGATAGGGAACAGAAGGAGATGAATGGGCCTCAGAAGAGGCTGTGATGCCCATGGTCCAACTCTCAATGGAATCGCAGAGTACTGCTTGACTCATTCCCAGCCAGGTGGTGGTGGTGCGGGGGGTGGCCCAGGGTCATCTGAGCTGCCCACCTTGTGTCCCCTGCCTGGAGTCCACTTTTCCCTCCTCTCCAGCTGGCGGTGCTCTTGGGTCCTCTGACCTCCCAGGGACCCTCTGAACCTACACTGTTCCCACCCGTGCCTCACAGCCAAACACAGTCTCATTGAACTGAGTCGATTGCTCTGTGAGGCTCCTGGATAAGGGGTGAGACCCCCATCTTCATGCAGCCCGGCGCCTCCTACCTGTCTCTCGGCCCCAAGGTCTGCCTGAGAGATGAGATCCATCCCGTTTGGCAAAGTGCTGGGGTAAGCAGTGTTAAAAGGGTTTTCTTTCTGCAGAACTCATTGGGTCTTTAATAAACCGAGGAGTCTCCAAGAGGAAGGTTTAACATGCAGCTCATCTCAAATTTATTTGACCTGGAGTTTTTTCACCAAAAGCCTATTAACATAGTGAAGGACATTAGTGTCCAGAAAAAGCTGATCTTGCACAACAAGGACCCTCACCAGGGCTCAGGAATATTTGCTGAACTAAACAGATGATGGAAAAGGATTCCTTTTGGGAACCAGTTCCACAGTCTGGCTCTTAGAACCCTGCGTGGGCCTCATGCAGGCTCCCTTGGCTGCAGGAGTTCGGGGCCCTGTGCTCACAGTGGTGTCCCTTGTCAACACAGCCCAGGAGGTGACTGATGTCAGTAGGTCGGGGGACAGTAAAGGGTGGAAACTGGTACAAACCTTTCTGGAAAGCATTTAACCCTATATATCAAGATCCAAAAAATGTACACATTTTTTTTTGACCTAGAAATTCATCTGCAGTCCCATTCTGTATCCTAGGAAAACATCTACCGCTTCCCACAGTTAGTTATTCTCTGGATCCTTCTGGCCAGCCTCCCCACAATGTCCCAACTCTGACTCCTGTGGCTTCCACTGGAGCCTGGGGCCGTGGCCTGCTGGACAGTGATGCTGGGCCGTCACCTAGAAGGTGCTGAGGAAGGACAGGTTCCAGTCCCATAGGAGAGGTGGCAGTGGATTCTACAATTCTGAACCCTTGGGCAACAGTGTCCCTGGTGAGCTTTGAGGGCCTGCTAGCTTCTCTACCAGTCAACCTCTCAGTAAGCATCTCTCCCCAGGAGATGCTCATTCCTGTCCTTGGAGACAATGTAGTCTGAATCCATTTTAAAGGTTTTTTTATTTTTCTTTTTTCTCCCCAAAGCCCCCTGGTACATAGTTGTGTATTTTTAGTTGTGGGTCCTTCTAGTTGTGGCATGTGGGATGCTGCCTCAGCATGGCCTGATGAGCGGTGCCATGTCTGCACTCAGGATTCGAACTGGTGAAACCCTGGGCTGCTGAAGTGGAGCGCATGGACTTAACCACTCGGCCATGGGGCCAGCCCCTGAATCCATTTTAAAGAGAGAACATTTCCTGACCTTGGCATCAAATGGGTCCCATTACTAGGTAGGTGGGCTTTCTGTTATTTTTCTGCTCAGCTCTGGGGCCTGCCAAAATCACAAACAGCGACTTCACTTTTAAATGCTTATTCTCTTGTTATGCAATGCCATTTTTTAGCTGTGGCACTTCCAATGGTTACTTGCCTCCCCAGGGAGGCTAAGGAGGTGCCTGTGGGCAGGGGCAAGGTTTTCCTCATCAAATGATTGTGCACCTCCTCCAGAACACCGCCAGATCCACAACTGAGGTCCCAGAACTCCTGCCATAACAATACCATTGGGGCCAGGAAGTGTCTGAGGATCAATATTGTCATACAAGCATTTCAATATCATAAAATATCTACTTTTAAGTAAGTGTGAACCCTCCAAGAAGAACCTTAGCCTGATTGTGGCAAATGCATTGTAGACTGTTGCTGAATCTAAGCCAATTAAAAGAGAGTAACGATTAGTAGACCATCTGCCAGAAGAGATGGTTTGGATTCCAATCCTGACCAAGGGCTGGGCCCCCAGTACACAGTATGTATGACCAACAATCTCCCATGAAAGAAGAGAAATGACCATTATCAACCTCTGTGATAACATAGAACAGTAAAATGCAATTCTAAGTTCTGTAAATAGGTACACCAACCATGTATAGCTCTACTACATAGGGGTGCCCTGTGTACCACAAATATTCAGATGCCATAATGTTTAGCTCTCATGCACACACTTTAGCCCAAAATCAAAGTAATGATTATAATATAAATGAAACATCCAAGTGACAATAATTTTGCTTATCCTCTAATAATTGAGAAGAGCTATGTGGGGGATGATTTGAATAAATCAAGTCACTTAAAAAGTCATTCTAGGAAATTTGAGTAAATGCATTCTCTTTCTTTGAATGCATTTCTTTAATAAGTACAAGAATTCAAAAGCATTCCCTGGAACCAAGAGCTGTCTCAGAGTTCAGAAGCAGGTGCTGCAGGGGAGGAGGAACTATTCCTGTGCCCTCTGGGTCCTTCTGGCTGGTCTGAGACTTAAATCGACATGAGGCAGAATAACAGGAGGAAATAAAAGTTTAATAACACGTATACATGGGTGAAACCCAGGAAAACTTGAGTAACTCTCCAAAACAGCCAAAGCCACCACCTTAAATACCATCTTTAGCTAAAGACAAAGGAGGATGTTGGGGGTAGTGGTTTGGGACTTCAAAGGGGAGGAAGGCAATTTATATGGAGATGGAAAAGCAAATGTTTGGTAAACAAAAGTTTGCTGGGCCTCTATAGACAATGAGAGCAGAGAACTTTGATAAAAATGGGCTTGCGAGTCTCCTCCTGCACCACACCTAGTTTATATTATGTTAGGGCTATCTTATTGTATTAGCTACTTCCTGGAACAGGCCTTCTATCTTAAATTCTTTTAGGCAATTAGGGGGAAGGTCAACGTTTCTTTCAGAGTCTTTTGTCTCTCAAAATAATCAAGCTAAAGAGACACATTTTGGGGTGGCTAGTTCTGATCCTCCACAGTGGTCAATACCCACTTGTTGTTGCTGCTGTCAGTGATGTATGTTTCTATAAGTGCGGGCCCTCCACAACCAGTTCAACTGACCCCATCTTGTCAACAGAGAAATTCAGAGTGGTTTCTCAGGAACTGAGACCCCTTGTCCAGTTCAGGCCAGTTGAGGCCACCAAGCCATCAACTGGGCCTGTGCAAATGCTCAATATTATTGACAACAAGGAGCTAAACTCCACCCTCTGTCATGGTAACACTGCCATTTTGTAACCATGCATCCTAGAAGAGGCATGAAGCTTGACTGTGCTTGCACAGATCATCAATTACCTCACCTCTCCTCACCTCCCATCATCTATCTCCACACTTCAGACCACCCTGCCCTTCATCCCATAAATTGCCCCATACCCAGGATCAAGGAGAGAGATCTGGGGGGACACACCCTCTATCTCCTTGCAGATCAACCTCGCAAAATAAGCTGATTTCTTTTCCCAAAAGCTGTTGCCATAATTAGCTGGCTTTTTTATGTGCATTGGGTAGGAGAACCCCAATTTTGTGCAGTAACATTTCTAACCCTCTGAAAGGCATATTTTAAAACTAAGGGCTTACCAGAGTTCTCCAAACTTTCTCTGTTCCAGCATACTTAGTGTCTTAGTAACTTTTTCACAGTGCAAGTTGACCAAAATAAATAACAATTCTCTTTATTAAGTACTTATATCTTAGTAGCTGTTGTATTATTTTGGAGAAAGAAAAGCCACATCAATTGAGAGGAAAAATACTTTTATTTCATTTATAATCACAATGACTTACTAATGGAGTGAGTGTGCCTGTTGGGCACTGCACAGCTTCTCAGACCTTGGAATCAGATTGGACACCACCATCCTCACTTCTTGTTCACAGTGACTTTTGAAGGGTACTTGCTTTTTATCACCAAAACCTTCAAAAATCAGGTTTCCCAAAGATAGTTCATCAAAAAGAATGTACTGTGGTCTAATGTTGAAACCGAACTATCTCAAGCTAATGGTTTGAGCAGCGTGCGACAGATGTCTCGTATTGCTGTGTTTCCTTTGAAAATTAAAAGATCCTGAGGCACCCCTGTGACTTTGCTGCAGTGCCCTGGGGTGCCTTGATGTACAGTTTGAGAACCAAATGTATCCACCAAATCTCTGCTTCTTACTCCATTGCACTCTGCGCCTCAGTTTATTCAAAGCTACAGTCGAAGCCACTGTTTCAGACCAAATAAAAGCACCAAAAGAACTGCTAAAGCAGATTATGTCTTCACTTTGAGGGCCATTGTAACAGTGCATTTTGAATGCTGCAAAACAATTACCAGGGCACTATCAAGTTCTAAAAATAAACTTGACAGTACCAAGGGATTGGTGACCAGATGCACATCTTGGGGCTCTCTCTTGTGATGTGAAGGATAAATCAGAAGGGGAGGCAGTGCCATTCATTGGCTGGACTGGCCCCAGATGGTTATAGGAAGTGCGCCGGGGCAGTGGGGATGAAGGACACAATGGGGGAGATGTTCCTGAAGCTCAGTCAATAGGCCTCCGTCTACTGGATTGTGGGGCAGCCCATTCTCCCCTCTAACCTGCAGGAAGTTCTCATCTTTCTCCCACACCTGGGTGGTTGTTTCTATCTACCCCTCCCGGCCAAGCCTGGGGGGTGAAGGAAGCAGGCCATCAGCACCTGGCCTCTTTGCCCCTCGTCTTCCTCATTTCTCCTCTCTAACCTGCACCAGGCTGGAGGGGCAACCTTCACTCCTCCCGCAGGGCAGGCCTGTCCTGTCACATCCTGGGTTCTTTGTAGTAAAGGAGACAAAGGCGGGTGGCACGCCTGATTCTTGCATTGTTGATGATGGTTTAAGGGATTTAAAAAATCTTTTCTTTCAAGTAAAACGTGGCTTTCCAGACTACTGACATGCTGGGGACTGTCCCTCCTGTTTTGGTGGTCAAAAGCTGAATCCTGACTTCTCTCTGTTTTTTCACCTCCTCACTCCAGACTGACGCTGCCATTGTGCTGTGCTGTTTCTTCAGAGCGTTGATTACCACCTGAAATGGTTTGCTTTCTGTCTCGTCTCGTTAGAATCTAACGGTAGGGACTTCACTCATCTTGTCCAGCAAGTATCTCCATCATTTAGAACAATGTCTGGTACATAAAAAGTGCTCAATAAATATGCATGGAGGGAATGTATAATGCTTCAAGAATTTGTACATAGCACGTTCTCAATATACAACAGCTAGAAAAAAAATCCAAAATCCACCAACAAATATTTTAGGGACAAGGCAGCTGGAAGAAAATAAAGAGCCTGCAAAGGAGCAAGGAGAACACCCAGGAAAGGGGCTCCCAGAATCCAAGAAGAGAATTTCCAGGAGACGGCGCAAGAACGGAATGCAGCAGATTAAGCAAGGAGGACTGGAAGGGGTAGATCAGTGGAGTTCGTCGATGCACCCCAGTGGAGGAGAACACTGGCCAGAGCCAGACAGCACGGGCTTGAGGAGCAAATGAGAGGTAGGGAGTGGAGACAATCCCAAGAAGTTTGGATCTGTAGAGAAAGAGGATGGAGCAGGGGCTGGAGGCGGTGCAGGATTGAAGGAAAGCCTTATTTTTAAAAATTTATTTTTTAGGGTAACTTGAACATGTTTTGTAGGCTCAGAGTTGAAGGATCCAGAGAAGAGAGGGCTTTCCTGATTTTTCTGAATTGTGTGTAATCTCTTTTTCCTTTAAACTCCCACCTTGTACTTCCCTGCTGGCAGGCATTTCTAATTACTTGTCATATCCCTCTGCTGGAGAGGAAGCTCCGTCAAGGCAGCCCTGTGCCTGGCACGACATCTTGTTGATACAGACAATAGGCCTGTGAGTGTGGCCGGAGTGTGGCTAGATCCCCTTTGGTAGACTTTGCTTCCTGCTACCCCCTCATGCCCAAAGAGGGTCAGACTCAGTGCTTCACCACACGCCCCACCACACAAGTCCAACTCTCAAAATACTGCCAAGTAACACAGATGGGGAGATGGATGCACATGGCAGAGGTTAACCACGATTCTTGAAATAGAAATCTATGTTTGAAAGAGTCTCTAAGTTCTCCCAAATCCCTCTTCAGGGCTGTGCTTCCTGATTCTTCTGTCCTCTCCTCCCCTACACAGACTCTAAACGTCTTCTTGTTGCCCTGAGCGGCTGAACGCTTCCCCTCAGCCTCACAGGGCAGGACTGGGCCCACACTTTGTTCCTTGAGCATGCTGCTCGGAGACCTGTTTATTTTACAGCCATCGCGCTTGTACGTACGTCTCTAACATTCACTAAGTGCCTCGACCAGTGTTTCTCCAAGTATGGTCCACAGGCCACCTGCATCAAAACCTGGGTGCTTTCACAGGCAGATTTCTGGGCCCCATATCTACTGAATCAGAATTGCTGGGGTGTGGCAGGTGCCCATCAATGTTTGAGAACCAGTGGCTGTACACCGTGCCAGGCCCGGTCTGCATGCTGCTGCTTCCAATAACATTCTGTGGCCTTCGATGTATCCACAAAAACCCCAGACGCAGGCATCTGCACTTGCACCCACCCTACAGGGGCCACCCTGGACCTACCAAGGGTCTTCGTCCCCGCAGCTCCTGTGTCCTCTCCTCTTGCTTGCGTTCACCCCGGCCTGTACCACTTCCCTTGTGCTCCCACCGTAGCGTTCAGCCGTCCCCTCTGCCAGCTCAGATCCCACCTGCACAGCTTACAGAACCCCTTGATCAGTGCTGTCCCTGGAGCACACACTTTTTGCCTTGCTTATTTTATAATAAAATGATAAATATTTCCTGAGCATATGTATTGTTACCCAGAGAGATGGTAAGCTTCTAACTACAATTGGCCTCTAATTCTGTGTTCTCAGAGCAGCTAGCAAAGCAGTGTGTCCCTGACCGTCCGGGCTGGGTGAGCAAGTGGAGAAGACAGTGAAGGAGGCTCTAAGCAGGTGGAGAATTCGCTGGGAAGCCCTTTCTCCATGAGAATGTGTCCCGTGCTCTGAGAGCCTTCCCTGATGGAATTCTGGGGAGCAGATATGGTTCAGGAAATGGGAAGGAGACGGGTTCACTCTGAGAATATTGATGGCATTTTTAGAACGCAAAAGGAATCCTTGACTCATTTTTACCTTGTTTTTTTAAATCCAATCTTTGGTATTTAAAAATCAGCTTTTGGGCCGGCTCCGTGGCCGAGTGGTTAAGTTCGCGCGCTCCGCTGCGGCGGCCCAGGGTTCGGATCCTGGGCGCGGACATGGCACCGCTCGTCAGGCCACGTTGAGGCGGTGCCCCATATCCCACAACTAGAAGGACATGCAACTAAGATATACAACTGTGTACGGGGGGGGTTTGGGGAGATAAAGCAGAAAAAAAAGGAAAAAAAATCAGTTTTTGAAGACAAGAGATCTAACGTGAGGAACAGAATCATCAGGGAAAGGTGGCGAGAGGATGCTTAAATATACTGCTTCTCCTCCCCCCGCACAGATGCAAACAGACGCTTCAGGAACAACAGAGGAGAGCAGGAACCAGAGCAGGGGCACACCAAAGAAGGCCCATCTCTTGGTGTATTCTGCTCTCCTCTGGCTCAGATCTTACTACTTTGGGAACCAGAAAACTTTTAATTGTTGGTATTTTATAAAGGACAGTGAAGGCTCCTGGTAGCTCAGAGGTAAGTTCCTAAAACAGAACGCTTTTTATTTTTCTCTCTTATGCCAGACTTGAGAGCACTGCAGATGTAATCACTGCTCCCCCACACTGGCTTCCTCTGACCACGGTTTGTAAGGCCTCCCAGCATTCCGCCCCATCCCAATGCTTGCCCATCGTCCTCCAGTTAAGTTCAGGAGATCTTTTCTTCATTTTGTAACTTCTATTCTCTCACTTAGTCCCTACTCTACCAGCTTAGCACTTCTACACTTTCTGGAAACCTCTTGAACAAATGCACATTATAAAGGAATGGAAAAAGTTAAAAACAATGACAATGAACAAACACAAGGGTGCATGTATGTTGTGGAAGAGAACCACTGACTATGCTGCCTGAAGACAAATGTTAAGGTCATGGGTCTTGTTCGGGTTCGTTGTACATTCTTGGAAAGCAGCAACTGAAGCGCTCAGGAATCGCAAGATCTATCAGTTGATCTCCGGAGTACAATATAGTTGTGATCCGACGGTCTGATAAATCTTCCTTCTCGTCATGGAGCGAGGTTCACGTTCCAGAAAAAGGAGAGATGAAAGCAGTGCCATGCTAAAGACTGTAGGAATGTTTTAATTCATGTTTTAATTCAGTACATAATAATATCACAGTCTATTTTACAAGTTAAATGTATGAGAATGTATGAAATAGAAATGGTACGAAAAAACTAAACATGGGTCACGAACTAGAAGTTTTCCAAAACGGGGGGCCAAAGGAAGACATGTTGCCTACCGGGCCCAAGGAAGAGGTAGGGAGGGTGACAGGAACAGCATCAGCTCGTGGTATGTGTTCGTCCCCAGGTTTACTCTGGGAGGAGTTGAGGCACGTCCTCTGCCCCGGTCTGGGGTTGGGAATTTAGTCTGGTGGGTGGAAGATGGCAGCTTGAGAGAAAAAAGCCATCTGGCTACCTACACAGAGCTGGTCCCCTGGTGGCCGCAGGTGGGTTTTGCCATAGAGGGAATTAGGGGTAGAAGTGTCAAAAATCAAAAGTGTGGAGGAAAAAAGTAAACCATTTCCTCCTTCCCCCAAAAAACCCCAAATTCTTGAAATGCACACACATTCTTCTCTCAAACGTAGAAAAGTCTCACTCTGGATGTGCTTACAAGAAGGTCGTCGTCAAAAAACTTTGTCTCTATGATAACATTCCCACTATAAGGAAGGAGAGAGGGTGAAAGAGCGAGCATGTTAGGCAACCGATTTCATTGGCGCAAAGTGGTTTCAATCTGGGTCTGCTGGGCCCACGGACGTGCACCCACCTAGAACCTTGGCTCGAGGACATTAAATCTGTGTCCATATGGGGTTAGAAGTCTAACATGACATTTAACTTACGTGACTAGGTGTGTCCTCCTCGAGTTCAGAAATCAGAAGAGAGAGCACGTCTTAATCCTTGGTACACTTATGGCCCTTAGCAGGGTGCTCTGCACACAGAGGTGCTTAGGATACGGCTGGCCTCCTGATACACATGGAAGCCTGCAGAACTCAGAGGGTAGCTGTCCCTCCAACGCCCATGTCAGTCGACAGCTGTGGGTCGGCCTGTCCTGCATCTGCTCTCCTCACTTGCTCTTCTTTTGGGGAACCACCCCATCGCCAGTCCTTGGGTCAATCAAGTGGTCCCTCCCTCACCTGGCAAAGGGGTGGGCACAGGATGGAATTTGGGCCAATCAGACTCTCTCCCCTGAGCAGGATCCTTCCTATGGTTGCTCCTTGAGGAGGAGACCACCCCCAGGTTGCTGCATCTTTCTAGTTGCCCAGGTCTTAGCGCTACCCTTTCAACTCTGTCACGTTAGCCAGAGTCAGTTTCTGTGGCTTCAACCAAAGAAACTAAACGGCACAGCTGTATTGTGCAGAGTGGGATTTCATTTTTCTTGGTGGGTATCTCAGGGTTTCCAAACCAAACCACACTTGAATCATGATAAGGGCAAGAGAGGCACTGTTTTGGGTTCTAAAAAGCAAGACAGGACTTAACCTAAGTATGTTATCAGACTTACCGGTTTTAGTACCTGAAAGAAATCAGGCCTGGCCAAGAAGAAGTCAAACGAAGTTTAATGAAACCTAAAAAATGCCCTTCTACATACTACACTGTACTTTCCCAGGGTAATTAATAGCCAGCAGATACTTTTTTTAGTAATTAGTTATAAAATAGATAAGGAACTCAAGATCTGACTGATTGATAGAATATAAAAATACCCACTATTGTAATTAAAAATCTATTAAAGACTTATAAAGTAAATAACCTCTGTGTATAAATTTCAATGTGGTTTTCCTAAAGGACCTGTTTAAAGAGATGGGCCAATACTACACAATTATCTGTGTGAATAACTTATTACTAGGCACTATGACCAAAACCTTTGAAAGACTGATATCTTTTCCCAAGAAAAAATGGTAGGTGGGCAGTTATTGACTATTTTTGGACAATGGACAAACTATTCTTTGAGCAGGAAGCATAGCTAAGCTATGCTAGTCTCTGAAAAACTGCAACCAAACATTGTCCTCTGAAACAGAATTAGGACTTTGCCAAATTCCATTAAAGGCCATCCAAACAAAGTATAGAGTACCAAAAGTTTGGTAGTCAGGAAAGGGAGCAAATTAGCATAGATTTAATATATATTATATACCAGTTTCTTTCCGTATCATCTCATTTTATCCTCACTACACCTTGGTGAAAGAGAATTATTAATTCTCTGTTTAGAAAGGAGAAGAATAAGGCCCAGAGAGGTAAAGTACATTGTCCCAGATTATACAGCTAGTGAGGGTTAATCAGGAATTTAGTCTAAAAGTCTAATCTAAATCTTTTCACTCTCTCCATTCCATCACACTGTCTTCTTCACATGACAATGTCAGTAACCGGTAACCCGGATTCCCCTGGATACTCTTTTATTCTTATGTTCAGCCTAGGTTGCCTTCCTGCTAAACGGGACCACGAGTCCCACCTGCCTGGAATGCCTGCTTCTAGACATACTCCACAATTCCCGTGGCCTGTCACTCACGTTAGCATGCTGGCTGGCATCATCTGGGACTCGGGTGCTGCCTCTATCAGGGACTGCCAGGTGTTTGTGGAATTAGGGATCACAAAGCCAAACTCGAAGAACCATTCTGAAGGAAGAAGGAAAAGCAGGTGAGAGGGCACCCCAGAGTTTCAGGGCTCCTTGTCCCCCTTATTTAGAGGGAACCTCTTCCTACCTGGAGAACCCGCAAAGAACCCATCAGAAACCTCCCAGGCCAGAGGCATAAGAAAGGACACGGAAGCCCCCTTCAGGCTGTCCTTTGAACCACATGAGGGGCCTGCTCCCTATGCACTGGGGTCTAAAGGACAAGAGCCAGCAGGAGGATACAGTACAAGCAACACTTTCTTAGAAGTGGCTGGATGTAAAGTATAAAGAGAAGTGCAGAATAGGCCCTCTGACTTGGAATTTCAGCTCTGAGACACACATGTGCACTCTTACACTTGTGCTGAAAACTCAGTGCAGAGTGGCCTTGTTGGTCAATCTGTAGGAGACCGTATGGAGAGCACCGTACCAGGCCCTAGTCAGCAGCTGCCCTGTGACCATGTTACAATAACATGTCACTGACAAAGGAGGTACCAACCCCAGGCCCACCAGTGTCAGAAACCCTTTTGTTGGGCTCAAAGCCCCTTGTAGCTGTCAGCGTTGTTTCTGTTTGTTTTCGCTGGGGGTCCCAATGTCACAGGGTATAGGAATCCTATCACAAACTGAGTTGCAAAATGAATGTTACCGAAGCAGTGCTTTGGTCCCTTGGGACGTGCCTTTTGTCCCTGTGACCTAAGCCCAGATTTCAGGCACGCAGGCAGCAGAATACCTTCTAGGCATTGCCCTTTGAAGTAAACTTTTTGTTCCAAGCGGAATTTTTCCATTTGCTCTGCTGAAGAGAAGTTCAATTCTCGAGACACTGCCTTACACTTGAGGATTTTCTTGGGAACACGGGCTGGTAAAGAAAAAGAAATATCGAAGTCATTCTAAATGAAAACCCCATGCCCGTGGTGCTTCAAGTTTCTGGGAGCTTCTGAGAGCTGATTTAGAGAGCACGTTATCTACGTTAAATTTCAGAGAATGCCCTGGTAATAGAATTACAGAATTTTTAGTTAAAGGCAGAGGTCCCCAAGTGGTCGAGTGCATTTGACCGCAGTGTTCGAGGTCTACCCAATTTAGTGCATCTAAGAGCCCTACCTACCTACTCTCATCAGGAAGGGGGCTGAATGGGCACCTTCTCTTTACTCTGCTCTGTTGGTTTTAACTCCTTAGTTTTTCTTTTATTGCAGGGAGATAAAAATGCAAATTTTCTTTTGGAAAAGAAAGTTGAGATCTTAGTTTATATATTTGGGTATGTTCTAATGCTAAAATTTCAGCACAAAGTGGGTTTTGGGAAGTGGGAGAAAGAAACAAAGAAAGGAACCGGAAATCTCAACACCATGTGGACCAACATGTTGTGCCTCCAGGAGCTTGCCCCCTGTGAGGTCTGCATTAACTCAGCTCCCTGACGCCTAGGTCCTGCTCCGACTGCCCAGTGCAGACAGACAAAGGGGTGGGGAGTACCTTCATGCTCCACTCCAGGGATGGACAGGTCTTCTGTTCCTTGCCAGAGTATCTTCCCTGTCTCAGCATCCCGAAGGTTCATCCAATTTCTGATCAAATATATTAAGGAAAAACAAGGCACTCAAAGTGACTCCTACTTTGTACTCTAGGTGTCTCAGATTTGCTCCTACCAACTCTTGTTTACTTTTCAGTAAGTCAGTCTAACTGCTAAGCGCCATGAAAGTGAATAAGAATGTGTAGGAGAGTCCAAAAGGCAGCTAGAGGAAGAAGCAGAGACCCAGAGGAGATATTTTTGTCTACGACATAAGAACCCAAAGACTGTACACATCTAGAAATGGTAAGAAAGAGGGAGAAAATGAACAGTGCAAAATTTAAAAATTTCCAACAGAATCTGACCAGCCAAGATAAAAGACCTAAAGAAACAGACTTGAGAGGTATCCCAGGAAACGACTCAGGCAGATCGCCCTACAGTGAAGATCACAGTCCAGGAGCTTCACCCACAAGCCCAGAGCTCTCCTGTAGCTTGTTAGTGGTCTGCTCTTGAATGTGAGAAGATAGCCAAGCATGGCCAGAAACCCAAGAAAGCATTTACCATGAAAGACAGACCAAGACAAAGAGAAAAAAGCAACTGAGAGGAAAAAAGAGACTACTGAGGAAGACACACTTTTAAAAAGGAGCATTATAAACAAACAAACAAACAATCAGAGACAACATAACCCTTACAGACAGTAAAAATTATATATAATTGAATTTTGTGTATTTTAGGTGATTTTCTCTGGCTCAAGGTTAAAACTTTTGAGGCTGGTGAGTCGATAATCTCTTTCAGTCAGAAAATACCTCTAACTTAAGTATTTTTACTTTCTAGGTCCTGTATTGTTCATCATACAAGATGTGAGGCAATAATACGAATTTAAAAAAAGAACAGAGAACAAAGAAGAACTCCAGAAAACACACATTTTGATGGCAGAACCAAATAACTCAATCCAAGGGTTGGAAGACAAAGTTGAACTCTTTCAGAAAGAAAAATAAAAAGATAACAATGATAGAAAATAGGAGAGGAAAGATACGAAAACTGGACATTAGTCCAAGAGGTCCGACATCTCGCTAACAGGAGTTCGAGAAAGAGCAGAAAAAACCAGGGAGAGGACGCCATCAGTGAATTAACTCAAGAAAACGTCCCCGATTGAAGGGCTACAGCAAGCGCCCACGCCACATCATTGTGAACTTGCAGAATGTTAAGGATAAAGAGAAGCTTCCAGAGGGAAAACAAGTTCTCACATAAAAGGTCAGAAGTAGAATGGGGAAAAAAAATCAGAGTGAATCAGACTTTTCAATAGGGGCGCTGGAGGATAGAAAAAAATGGAGCAGTGCCTTTAAACTCTCAGGGAAATGATCTCCAAAACTAATGATAATATGCTCTTTCAGAATGGCAGGGAAGACGAAGGAAGAGGATGACATGGGATCCAGGAAGCAAGGGATCCAAAACAAGAGACAGCTGATAGGGGTCCTGGGAGTGACAGAGAAGGAGACTCCAGAACAACAGCTCTTTAGTAGGCCTGGAGGGCAACTGGTCCGGGGTCCAGACAAGAGCAGGTCAGACGCTCAGGGACAGATTTCCTTTAAAAAGGTGAAATTCATAGAATATCTAATGTGTTTATATGGAAAGAAGATTTATACAATTAGGGAAGATTTGGGGGTTAAATTAGTGAGAAGCACAGAAAATCTAAGCAAATGAATAAAAAACCAAGACAATTAACATCAGGGAAGAATCAAAGGTGGTACGGAAGAAGGCAATAGTCACAGTATACCACGGGCTTCACCGCAAGCAGAGCTGACATAGTCATAACAATACGGGCCGATGCAATTATCCTGCGATGGGGGAAGGAGAAGAGCACGTAGGTGCGGTTAGGCCTAAAGTGTTGAGAAAAACAAAATTCATTTTCCATAGTAGGAAGTCGATAAATAATGCCTAAAATGGCAATATGAAGACATAGCCACAGTGTACCATTTAGAAACATCAAGATAAATACTGAATAAATCAGCGAGAAAGAATTGAAAATAGTTTTCTCTGGGGCGAAAACAGGAGTGGGAGGACATGGAATGCTGCTCCTCATTAGAAACCGGTAGAACTATGGTTCCAAACAACGTACACATACAACTGTGATAAAAATAAAGACAAAATTTAAAAAGATAGTTCCAAGTTCTAAAAAAATTTAAAACAATGGATGAATCATTAAAGGAAAAGAAAGTGAATATTATCCATGCATGGAGGCTAAGTCTGAGAAAGATGGTTAATATTTGTAAAGAGACTGAGCTTCATATAAATACAGGTGATACAGTTTACAAGCGTCTTTTTTTTTTTTTTTTTTGCTGTCTAGCAACCAAACCCTCTTCCCAACAGCACCCTGCAGCCTCGCTTCCCCATGGGAGGCAGTGACTGCTTTGCACTATAGCAACTAGATGATCCAGATCCTTCTCTCCTGATTCTGGTACAGCTGGGGGCAAGCATGTGACCTGGGCTTTGACATCTGGGTACCTCATTCTGGGGCCCTGAAGCTGTAGTCACACAACGCCTTGAGGAAAAGTCAGCAGTTCTTCAGGGTAGGGCAGTGGGTAGTGCCAACCTGACCTTTCCTTTCATGTCAGTGGCTCTGGTCCTCCAACTGCCAGTCAGTTCTGAAAGGCCCAGAGAGCCTGCGAACCCCTCCCACTGTTGGGCAGCCTGCAGTGGGGAACCGTGAGCAACACAGGTGATTCACATCGTTGTGTGTGCAATGGTACTACATTTAAGCCTCTGGAGAGATTGCTGCTACATAAAAGAAGTCACAAAAGATACCCAAGGGTTCTCCAGTGGAGGCCTGTGATGTGATGTGGACCCTAGCTTCCTGTGCCCTCAACCTGTGCACTGCCTCCCCCACGCATGGACCTGTCACTGCTTTGAAGCTGTGTTGGTTGTGCTACTCTCCCCTCTGTGTATGCAATCCTAATAAACTCTCCTGGAATGCTCATTACAGTCATGCGTTACTTAGCGATACGTTCTGAGAAACGCGTCGTTGGGTGATTTCATTGTGTACAAACAGCAGACTGAACTTATGCAAATCTAGACGGTACAGCCTACTACACACCTCATCTATATGGTGCTAATCTTATGGGACCACTGTTGTATGCTCAGTCTGTCATTAACTGAAACGTTGCTATGTGGCGCATGGCTGTATATTGGCAGATACTGATTAGGTGGTTCTCTCTCCTCTGCTTCATATTTCCAAACTCTACTTGTTTTTTTTCCTCAAGCTTTCTTAATTTTTCCTTTTTCTCCCCAAAGTCCCCCAGCACAGAGTTGTGTACATTTTTAATTGTGGGTCCCTCCAGTTATGGCATGTGGGACGCTGCCCCAGCATGGTTTGACGAGTGGTGCCATGTCCACGCCCAGGATTTGAACTGGTGAAACCCTGGGCCGCCAAAGTGGAGTGCACAAACCCAACCACTAGGCCATGGGGCCAGCCTCACCACTTTTTTTTTTTAATAACTAAATTCAAAAGCAAGTCAAAAGTATACATACTTGCTTAGGTCATGTCTTAAATTCTAATTACTACAAATATCCTTACCCATTCTGGGGGTCTCCACATATTAAACATTTTATTTTATTTTTTCCTTTTTCTCCCCAAAGCCCCCCGGTACATAGTTGTATATTCTTCGTTGTGGGTCCTTCTAGTTGTGGTATGTGGGATGCTGCCTCAGCGTAGTTTGATGAGCAGTGCCATGTCCGCGCCCAGGATTCGAACCAACGAAACACTGGGCCGCCTGCAGCGGAGCGCGTGAACTTAGCCACTTGGCCATGGGGCCAGCCCCGGGTCTCCACATATTAAAAGAACGCTTCCCCAGCTGGAGAAATACAGCAACACATACTAGTGCTCCAGCAAGTCCACCCTGAGCTCAGATCCACACAGAACTGCCTTAGACATTGAAACCCAAGGTTTCCAAAGACACAGTACTCATTCAATCTGCTCTGTACATACTTTTCATTCCTTCTCTACACATAGTCTCTTATGTACCGATACAGCCACATTGGACACCAGACTTCTTAAGCTAAACAACAAAACCAAACAAAACTAAAATTACTTCTAAAGTTCTAAGCTCACAAGCAAATGGGGCATTTTAGCAAAACTACTGCAAGAAAAGCATTGGAGAAGGGACTCCCCTCACAGAGCAACAGCTGGATGACACCCAGCAGCTTCCAGAAAAAGCATTACTGCCGCGGGCCCAGGTCAGCAAAGACAAGCCTGGGACCAGGACTTACTCTTCATTCTGTTGGGGGATAATAAGAAAAAAAGCCTTAAATTAGAGGGTTCCTTGTGATAGTTAGCGGGTAGTGGATTTAAGATCCTTCCATTTTATAGCAAGGGAGAGAACCTGCTAAAAATACATGGTTTATCTCCCTAACATAAGCATCTCTTTTTTTTTTCCTTGAGGAAGATTAGCCCTGAGCTAACATCTGCTGCCAATCCTCCTCTACTTTATATGTGGGACGCCTACCACAGCATGGTTTGCCAAGTGGTGCCATGTCCGCACCCGGGATCCAAACTGGTGAACCCTGGGCCAGCGAAGAGGAATGTGTGAGCTTAACTGCTGCGCCACCGGCTGGCCCCCATAAGCGTCTCTTGTCTTTATAAATAATCAGGTTAAGGACTTAATTATCTTTTAGGAAAATATATTTTTTCAAAATATCTTTAGCCAGTTCAACGATTAGGCATTTCCTGCAAGTCTTCTAATCTAGAAAACTGTCCATCAGTGTCTATATCACATGCTTCATTTTATAATCCTAACAAGACCTGTAAGATCCTGTCCTCAATAAATGATACACAATTAGAGACGTACAGACAGAGCTCCATCCAACGAGGCTGGGATGGAGGCTACTAGAGCCCCTCCATGTTCTGCAATTTTAGGGGTGAAAAGGAAAGTTCCTAGTTCATGGTAGAGATGCAGACATTTGGGAACAGCTTTACAAATTATAAAAATACAAATCTATGATAGCCTATTAGTAAAAAGAAATAAAAATTATTGAGGTAGGTGTCTTAAAATAGTAACAGTGAGAAAAGCTGGTCCTCAAAAGAGGAAGCATGTTTAGCTAAAAATGTTGGAAATGAAAGGCAAGTTTTGATGGCTGATCATCATCTGGCTGAAAATATTTTTGTTTTAACAGCTTTTTGTTAACCAGAGTTTTCAGAGAAAAAGAGCCTGAGTTTTAAGACTCAAAGGTTAAGTCACTTCCAATCTTGAGAGAGGAGAGGATTAGGTGGACAGGCTTTAAGGAGGGGGCTGGAGGACTATTTATAAATACCACACCTTCTGGGTCAGCCAGGTCTTTTCTCAGTTAAAAGCTCCCTTGCGATCTATACCAGGATGAGCACAAAGGAATGCTCCTGTACCCTGGGAAGCCTCTGCTCAGAGGAGAGCTGTCCCTGGGAGCCTCTTCTTGGAACCAGGCAGACAAACGAAGCACTCTTATATTTAAAAGTAGGAGCATCTTAAAAATAAGCTTCAGAGCCAAATCAACAGTTTGTAAAGTGTCAAGCCTTAGGAAAGGTAACAAAGGAAATCAACTGAGATAAACATTGTGGAAAAATGAGAGACACTTGGCTCAACATGGAAGGATGCATGGTCCTCATGCTTTAAAGAAGTGATGTGGTCTGGAAGGATTTAGGGGGCAGGCCATTGCAGGTGCCGGGGGCAGACCTGAGACGGAGAAGGTGGTCAGGGAGGTGGTGGGGGCGTGGCAGGGGAAGGCTTGGGGACTGGAAGAAACCAGTCAGATGAATGGGGTACTGGGTAAACTTCCTTGAGACGTGAATGCAGGAACTGGGATAAAAGGATTTAAAACTTTTTGTAACAATCATCTATAGAAGCATTTTGGAATGAGTACACTGGCTCTTAGAGTCTTAATGAGTTTTAAATGGAAATGGTCAACATCAATTTTTATATATTAAACAGAACAGATCCACTGTACATGCCAGTGCTTCCCTGGCCAGTTGAGGAAGGAGGAATGCGGCACATCAGGGGAAGGGAAGAGCAGAGAGAGAGGGAATGGGGAAGGCAAAGAGTGGAAAGAGGAAAGAAACACACAAAAACAGAGGGAGAGAGAGAAAGACCCAAGGGAGGGAGGGAAAGAAAAAATGAAACTGAGAAAAAGAGACAAACAGAAATGCCCACATATAACTCAAAACCAAGAGACAGGGTCAAGATAGAAGGGAGCAAAAAGGAAGAGGCTCCGGACGTCTGGAGATGACATTCCACAGTTTTTCCTACTTTAATACTGGATTATAGGGTTGTCTTAGATAGTGGCTGTCACAGAATGACTTGAAATGGACGGCAGAGGACGAAGACCAAGCACTCCAACCGTTAAGTCCCTCTGAAAATGTTAATTGGTTGGTTGATAGCTTTCTGTAATTTGTCATCCAAGCTGTGGCACTGCTGAGAATGAAAGCGGATGCTAACTGCATAGCACACTTAAATGAGCTGGTTCATGTCTAGTGCTTGCTTACAACAGCACCTGGGCATTTTCAGTAAGCAGTGTTGGCTATTACTATTATTATTAATTCATTATCATCTCCTATTTAGCCTCCTGATGGTTTTCCTTGCTTCCTTTCTTGACTCTCCCTCCAATCCATTCTCCTCACAAAAGGAAGTGGTTTCTTAAAACTGTAAGTCAGGTGTCACTCCCTGTTTTCCTTTCTGAGTCCTCTGCATGGTCAACCCGGCCCCGTCACTATGCTCTAGCCACATGGACGCCTTTCTCTCTCTCCAACACACTCCAGTCTCTTCCGCCTGTGATGCCCGCCGAGTGTTCTGGCCCTTACTCTCCATACCCTCAGCTCCTGGCCTCAGTGGTTTCTCTTCAGAGAGGCTCTTGGGACCACTCAGTCTACTTCAGTCTCTGGATCCAGATCTGCCTGACTCCCAAGTCAGGGTTCCGATTGTGCCCCCACACCAACAACTGGCCACACCCTGGCCTCCCCTAAGCAGGCAATTCGTGATATCTCCATCTCCCCCGAGAAGAGCCTAAATACACTCCAATTTAGTGTGTTACTTTCCGGCCAAAGACCTTCAATGGATCCTCACAGACTGATCTAGGGCTCTCTATCTATTTGATCTCAAACTACCATTTATTCACTAAGTGCTTATTGACAACCTACTACGAGTCAGGTATTGACATCAAAGTTGCATGTAAAAAATTTGGGCAATATTGTTTCAGAAAAAGTGACAGGTGAAGGGGGACAGTATTTCTAAATTCATACATTATTTTATAAAATTTATGGTCTTAAATATATATGTGAAAATATATATTTGTCTATTCTATCCACATCTCTTTTAAAAATATTTTTTCACTGGAAAGATAAGATATTACCTTATATTCAGGGTCAACTTATACAGTATTTGGGCATTTTTCTGATAATTTTGTGGGTTTCCTCTGCTTAAAACCAAGTAACTTATTTACTCATCTCCTTCAAAACAATTTATACTCAAGCTGGATAATTCTCAAGGATACTGAGATAATTCTCTAATGATATTAACCCAAATCCTGATTACTAATCTAGGGCTGGAAAATTTACAACATTTCAATTCATAACAATTCATCAAGAAGGGAATTGGTTTATCAGGTGTTATTCTAATCTTTTTTAAAAAATAAACTTTAAATTTTAGAATAGTTTTAGATTTACAGAAAAGTTGTAAAATAGTAGAGTTCTCATATACCCCACACCAGTTTCCCCTATTTATAAACATGTTACATTTGTTACAACTAATGAACCAATATTGATACATTATCATTAACTAAAGTCACCAGGATCCTACATTACATTTAGTTGTCATGTCTCCTGAAGTTCTTCTTGCCTGTGAGTTTCTCAGACTTTCCTTGATTTAATGACCTTGACAGTCGAGGAGTACTGGTCAGGGATTTTCTGGGTGTCGGTGAATTGGGGTTTGTCTGATGATATTCTCATGATTAGACTGGGGGTGTGGGTTTTTGGGAGGAAGACCACAGAGGCAGTCGTTTTGATTATATCACGTCAAGGGTACATACTATTAACATGACTTTGCACTGTTATGTTGACCTCGATGACTTGGCTGAGGTAGTGCCTGTCAGGCTCCTCCACTGTCACTTTCTCCCTCCTTTCCACATTGTACTCTTGGAAGGAAGTCACTATATGCAGCCCAAATTAAGGGATGGGGAGTCAGGTTCCACCACCTTGAGGGAAGAATAACTATGTGAATTATTTGGAATTATGTGGTGGAGATTTGTCTCTTCTCCCATTTATTTTTAATTCAATTATTTATTTATATCAATCCAGTTGTTTTCTTATCAAATGACTGTGCTCCAATACCTAAATTTTTATTTCCAATATGAAAATATTTCAACATTAACCAGTCTGCTTAAGAATATTTATTTAGGGCCCGGCCCTGTGGCCGAGTGGTTAAGTTCGCATGCTCCGCTGCAGCAGCCCAGGGTTTCACCGGTTCGGATCGTGGGTGCAGACATAGCACCACTCATGAAGCCATGCTGAGGTGGCATCCCACATGCCACAACTAGAAGGACCCACGACTAAAAATATACAACTATGTACTGGGGGGCTTTGGGGAGAAAAAGGAAAAAAAAATCTTTAAAAAAAATATTTATTTAAGATGCTCATCTCTAAGTCTCAGGGATTCATCTGGGCTGTGGGGAGCAGATAGAGACCACAGGGTGTATTAGTGTATAGTCACAAGAAAAAGCTGAGGGCTGGCCCCATGGCCCAGTGGTTAAGTTTGTGCGCTCCGCTGCAGGCGGCCCAGTGTTTCGCTGGTTTGAATCCTGGGCGTGGACATGGCACTGATCATCAAACCACGCCGAGGCAGCGTCCCACATGCCACAACTAGAAGGACCCACAACGAAGAATATACAACTATATACCGAGGGGCTTTGGGGAGAAAAAGGAAAAAAAAATAAAAATAAAGAAAAAGCTGAGAGAGGGGAAAATAAAATTGGTTTAGAGCAGCACACCTGGATTGGAGTCCAGTCTCTACCACATAATAGCTGTGTGATCTTAGATAAGTCATTTCACCTGCCTGAGGTTAAATGTTTTAGTTTGTAAACTACAGATAATACCAAAGCTGTAAGGTTATCACAGGGTTATATGAAATGGCTACAGAAATGGTTTATAAATCATAAAACATAATACAACTGTAGGACATTATTACATTCTAATTATTCAGGATTGGAAAAAAGCAAAAAAAAATTACAGAAATAACTTCTTATGAGTTATTTCAAATTCTCTAATAAAAGCACATATTATCTTAAACCCTCAATAATCTTCACTAAGAGAAAATTCACTGAAAGCTTAGTTGTATTAATTAATGTTTGACTTTGGTTTTATTCACTTAAAACCTTAAAATTCTTAGAAAATCTGCTGTAGTCCCTGTGTTGCTCCTATGTTAATCAGTGTCCCTTCTCCCATCTTCATCTAAGAGTACAGATAAGATCTAATTCCACTTTTACACTTGTAAACACTTATATCCTCAATACTAGGTATAAAGAGAGTAGAAACTGTATTTGAGGGGTTTGAGTATCTTAAACTGAAAACAAATTAAAGGATGGGATGGCTCCCTTAGTTTCAGAACTTCAAATAAAACCTAACTTTAATTCCTTATGGTTTTCTACTTTACCCACATTTGACACAGACCTCATGACTGATATAGATTAACTAAAATAAGAGGTAGGTAGAATTTTTTTGAGAAAAATCACTAGAAAACAATGATTTTTTTCTACTCTTGGTACTTGCTGTTAAGCTGGTTCTCTTAAGGTATTTTTTCTCTTTTATATTGTTGATAAATAGCCTCTCAACTAATTTCTCTCCTCCAATCTCTATTGCATTGTTTCTCAAAGTGTGGTCTGATAATCTTGTTAGAAATGCCATTTCCAAGGCCTCATTTCAGACCTACTTAATCAGAATCTCTCCAGGCGAGGCCTGGGAATGCTCCTTTTAAAAAGCAATTCTTATGTGCAATGAAGTTGAAGTACCTCTTGTCTAGCCTTTACAATTAATACACTGTGATTAGAGTTACATTCCTAAAATACAAGCTGGATTGTGTCATTACTTCTTCAAAAACCTTCAAAAGATTTTCAGTGTTCACAGAAAATTTCCTAACTTCTTAGCTTAGCATTTAAAGTTCTTTACATTGTGGCCCAAACATCTCCCTTCCTACATCCCACTCATCCAGGTACAGGGAATAAACTCTGCCCTCACACACGCCATGCTCTCTGGTCGGCTCGGACACTTGTCTGAAGTATCTCACAAGAGGAGCCAGCAAAATCAAGGGTTGAGTTGCCTTTTGGAGACCTAGTCAAGTGTTATGACCAGCACAAGGCCACACCAGACAAACTGATAAAAGGAGGTGGGAAGAAACCTTTCTTTAGTTTAGAGGACCCCTGTGGAGGCAATCGGGCAGAGAAATGGGAGTAACAAAGACACAGTAATTATCACTGGCAGAGGTCAGCTATAAATGCCCCAGATGTACCATTCATACAGCCCCAAGAAAATCTCTCTACAATACATCAAGTGTGACCAGTCTTCACTTCCACTGCTGAGAGAAGGAAATGCCCTTTGTCTTTTTTGTGTAATGCCATAAACACTGTGCACCAAAATCTGTTCCAAAGAATGGCAGAGATTTTCATTGTGTGATGAGACTAAGAGAAAGGCAATGAAGCAGAGCTGTTAAGGACCGTAACCAAAGTTACACAGCTGGCAGTAGCAGCCCAGGATTTGGAAGGGTGGTCATACTTTGAAGCTCAAGCTTCTTTCACTATCCCCTGCTGCCTCCCCACAACAATGAAGCAATGACAAAACAAAGATCTTATTCTTCGTGCTCTGCCATCATCTTTCTTATCCTTTTCTCCAAAGATTAAAATTCACCTTTGGGAGGCCAGCCTGGTGGCGTAGTGCTTAAGTTCGCACGCTCCGCTTTGGCAGCACGGGGTCTTCAGGTTTCGATCCCAGGTGTGGATCTACATACCTACCGTTCATCACTCCACACCGTGGTGGTGTCTTACATACAAAATAGAGGAAGACTGGCACAGATGTTGGCTCAGGGCCAATCTTGCTCACAAACCCCCCACCCCCACCCCCCGCCCTTCCCACTCCCAAATTCACCCTTGGTTCTATTACAACTTTTTAAATTACCGTGTTTTTCTCTTAATGAGATAAAAACAATTTATTTGTAAAAAGACTCAGGAAAACTAAGTCTTAAGTGTCTCTATAAACACCAAACTGCTCAAACCAATGGCAATTCTAATTTTAGTCATAGGCTCCCACTCTAGGCAAAGCTGATTGCTCATGAAAGTGATTCACAGGTAAAATACGCTTTTAATCCTTTCAACCAGTAGCAGTTGAGGTCTCCTTTAGTTTGCTCATTCTTGTATATCTTGAGTTTTATGGTCTTTGGATGACATAGAGTTGAACATGAATATTAGGTGATGGAAGAGGAATGTAAGTTTTAATAATGAGTGAAAAGAAATATTTGCATTCAGGGAAGAGAATGAGTCAAGAAATGTTGAGTAAGGAGAAATAAAGATGCGATGTATAAAGTAAGCCATGATTCACGCTTACTGGGGGAACACCAGAAGCACTCCCTTTAAAGTCAGAAATAGGACAGAGATACCGCCCAGCACCACTATTATTTAACATTATTCTGGAGGTACTAGACAATATAATATAAGAGAAAGAAATATAAAAATTGGAAAAGACAAAGTAAAATTATCATTCTTTGAAAGTGATATGATTATATATCTAGAAAACCCCAAAGAATCAAATGAAAACCTATTGTAAATAATAAATAAGTAAGGCTGTGTGGCTCAAAATTAATATACAAAAAGTAATAAATGTCTTGTATATTAACAAAAATCAGAAAATGTAATGGAACAAAAAATATTAGCAGAAACAACAAAAAGTTAAAATATTTAGGAGGAAATATATCATAAAACTTGTAAGCTCTATAAGAAAAAAATTTTACATACTACTGAGGGACACAAAAGAAATCTTAAATAAATGGAAAAGAATACCCTAATTTTGGATAGAAAAAAAACCTGATGTCATAAAGATGTAATACTCCATAAATTCATCTGTAAGTTTAATGCAATCCAAGTATTTTTCTAAAACCAGATGAACTGATTCTAAAATTCGTATGGAAAGTATGAGAATCACCGTGAAAATTCTGAAGAGTAACAAGAAACAAACAACAAGAAACATATCCTCCAGATATTAAAACTTACAAAGCTACAGTAATTAAAATAGTGTGTAGTGCTGGATATGACTAGACAGTTCAATGGAACAGAATAGAAAGTTCACCAAGAAAACAAAATCGTACAGAATTTAGTATATGTTAATAGCGACACTTTTTTTTTTTCTGAGGAAGATTAGCCTTGATCTATCTCTTTTTGCTGAGGAAGACTGGCCCTGAGCTAACATCCGTGCCCATCTTCCTCTAATTTATACGTGGGACGCCTACCATAGCATAGCTTGCCAAGCAGTGCCATGTCTGCACCTGGGATCCGAACCGGCGAACCTTGGGCCGTCAAAGTGGAATGTGGGCACTTAACCACTGCGCCACCAGGTGGGTCCCAATAGCGACATTTTAAATCAGTGACAAAAAAGATGGACTACTGAATAAATAGTGTTGGGACAAAAGGGTAGCCATCTAGAAAAATTAAATTAAATCTCTCCCTTACTCTTTCCATTAAAATGTATTTCAGGCAGATCAAAGATTAAAAAAAGAAAGAAACCAGAAAAATACTAAGGGAAAATGTGGGAATCTTTTTTATAATCTAGCAGTGGGAAAGGTCTACGATGGGAAAAAATCCAGAAGCCTTTGTAGGCAGTCTCTTCCTTCTCTGACCAAACCTGCCAACTGCCAGGACTCTTACTTCAGTGCCACTGTCATTGTCTTATTCCTCCCACTTAAAGCCTGTAAAGGCTCCCTGTTTCTTTAATATATAATTTATTCCTCCACCTGATGTTTTTAAAAACATAGTCCATCTTTTAAACTGAAAAAACATTTTTGCTTAGGGGAGACTTAGTGTTCACTGTATAACCTTTCATACTGTTTGAGAAATTTTAAATCTGTATATTAGTTAAAAATAAAAGCATAAATAACTTTGATAACAATCAACTCTTAATTATTAACCAAAGGACAGGCTTAGTTTTTCATACCCCAGGTCACCTGAATTTCCTTCTTTCACTGGAAGCTTTTCTCTTTAGTGATGATTCGGACCTGGGTTCCTCATTACTCTCATATACAGGAACCTCCTGTGGAAGGAGAGGATTCCAGCAGCATCTGTTGAATTTGATGAGACAATCTTTGCAGCAGCTTCTGCCATGTCGACTCTGGTCTCGCTGATTTCCCCTCACCAAAGGCAGAGGTGTGTGGCTTCTTTAGAGGGGCAGAAATGCCAGGCCACACATTTGTACCTCCTGGCTAAAACAGACACTAGAGTCCTACATCTCTGAACCAACATTTAAAAATCAGCTTCCACTTGCCAGATGGCCCCTCCTCAATGCCTGTCTCTTGTCTTCCTCTGTCTGATTTTCTAGCACTACTTGCTCCCAATTACACTTCCTTTTATTCTGAACTCTCCTTGTGCTTTTAGTGGGTGTTTTGTCTACTAGTTACTGTTCCCCTAATTTGATTATGGGCTTCTTGAGGGCAGAGGTGTTTCCTCTTGTTGAGTTGATAGCAAAACAACGGAAATCTTTGGCTGTGAGTTCCTGGCATTTGGTTACGTCAATCAGTAACTTTCCAGTGTACCAAAAGTACTTAGCAAAGATTTTATTTTTCTTTTGGGTAATATGGCTAAGAAGAATGAACAATGGAGAAGCTGCTTACAGATTATTAGGTTTGGGGTACTCTATATAAGCATAGTCAATATTAATTTTTTATAGGGTACATTTTCTAAGGAAGAATATTTTAGAATTATGTTTGAATTAAGGCAAAAAGAGCACTAATTTCTTAATCAGTATTTTATTTTTATTCTACTTTGTAAAGTCCAAATAAATTTCTCTCTTTTTCATGGCACTTATTAACAAGTATCTTAGAGTTATTGTACAGTTCTTACTTATCTAGGACTCGGTTCTTATTTTCAATCTATTTCAAAAATAATCAAATTTTAGAAATAATGCTTTCCTGCCAGTTTAAGAACATTTTAGAATTATAAACTTTGGAAAATGGAATCTTTTAAAGATGCTACCAAAGTCAAAACAGGGGCACGTTCCTAAAGCTGTGCCAGAGAAACAAAGATCATTAGCTCTATTAGCATGAAACGACCAAGTGCAAAGAATTACTTTTAAATGGGATATTATTATTATAAATAATACAATAATTTAGAAAATATGACGAGTCTCCTTTATATTTTCATACCATTTTTAGAGATTTGCTAGCTTTTGAAAATAAATGAGTATGTCTGCTTGCTGGTCAGTTGAATGTACACATTTAACTAGAAAAAGGTACCATATCAAAAATCCTGTGAGATGCCTTAATGTATGAGCACAGAGAAAACACTTTTTATACAGGTGAATTTAATTTTAGCAATTTAAAACAGTTGTGTGAAAATGAAGATTTTTTTTTTGTAAATTAAACAATTTTAAAAGCTCTGTAGGAATTTACTGTTTTTAAAGGCTCCAAATGAGTTATCTTATAAATGGAACAAATTTTCTGTCCTATTAACCTTTAAAGCCCCAATCTGAGAGCTGTAAGTGAATTTCTGTTTACTGTGATTTCTTAAGGCAGGGTGTGTCTATGGTAAGTCTTCATGTGATAGGGAAGAATTCCAGTCATGTTAGATGATAACAATTTCTAAAGATTATACCTCATTTAGATACATTCATATTTCAGATACTGAACCCCCTAAAAAGCCAGAACTTAATTTGTCACACCATTGTAATATATCTTTCCCTACTGCACAAGACCTCTCTTTAAAAAAAGAAAATTCCTTTGATGTCTTCATAAAGCTACATTTTTTTTCCTTTTTTTAAAGCCAAAGAACCTGAAATGCATCACTGTCATATTAATGCCACCTTATAATAACCATACACTTTCAATGTTGCCTCAAGCAAGGGCCAAGCCCCAATGATTTGTATGGGAAACAACTTCCAAGGCAGCACTAGCTTTGCTCCACCTGGAGAACCTGAAACTCTATGCTGTGTTAGGAATTGCCGGCAGAGGTGGCCACTGTCAATGTGCCCCTGTCATATTATTTTCCTTTGTCTCAGAAGCCACAGGGGAGGGCTACAGGGTTTGCTTTTGACTTGTAACAACAGCAGAGGCTATGGATTCCCTCCCCTGCCTAACCTGGCTCCTGGCTCCTGGCTCCTCCCCTGGAAACAGGGTGCAACTGGAGACAGAACATACCAAACAGGACGAGTAATCTGCTAGGTTGGCTACTTGGGGAACATGGAAACGTCTGTCAGAGGAAGGAACGAAAGGAAACTCTGGAGAGGTGGCTTTGACCAGAAAGTCCACTAGGTTCCTGGTGACCCTTTGTTTCTTTGCTCAACTTCTCACTTCTTTTAATATACATTGCTGAGTGTGACTGTAAATAAGACAGCTGAAAGCAGCCGGGTCCCCGACTCTTTTGCACAGTTATTCACAAGATGAACTCTCAGGGCAATTCTAGAATGTATGTTATCCAGGTAAAACGGTAGTTAATGGTATTGCACCAATGTCCATTTCCTGGTTTTGATAACATACTTGGCTATGTAAGATGTTATCATTGAGGGGCACTGGATAGAAAAGGTCACTGTACTATTTTTGCAACTTGTGAGCTAAAATTATTTTAAAATGAAGTTTAAAAATAAAGAACTAGACACCCATATGCACATCCACACTACTAGTTTCTCAGACATTTAAGACTCTAAGGCTGTGCTTTTCTTTATGGCCTTCAATATCCCATTGTTGTTTTCTTGTGTTTAAACCTTATCACTTCATTTTTTTCCTCAGTAATATAACAAAAATTTTCAATAGGGAAATAAGGCAAAGAGAGGCCGGGAGGCTATCCAAGAGAAACTTTGGAAAGGACCAGGAGGAGTTTCCTGTCCTCCTTTGACTGGAGTTTTATTTCTCACCCTGAGAATTACAGGCTTCGGGGGAAGGGAAGGATGCAGAGGAGTTAATAGCCGTGGAGAGAGCTGCTGAGTTATAAACAGCTGGCGGTGGTTCTGAACCCAGTCACTAGAAAAATAATGGTACTTTATAAAAATTAAGGAATTCAAGAGAGAAAATTGATTTTATTTTAGAGAGGAGGGGAAAAGAGTTGGTAATAGTCTGATGGAGGAGGATGCCAACAAGGGAGGCCCTTCAAAACCCTCAAGGATGAAATTAAAAAAAAAGCTAATGTAGAACATGTAGGTGGTAGTGGTGGAAAGTACACTGAAGTTACTTCAAGCTGCAGTTAGTGTGCTACTAGCACAAAGATAGGCAAATTGATACACCAGAAAACCTAACCATGACCCCTGCAGAGATTAAGGCTTCTGTATACGCCAAATTCCAAATCAGTGAAGAAAAGTGGATATCTCACACTGTTACTATAATATACGCCAACTGGTCTCGAGAGTTAGATATCAATAAAATAATATTTATATGACCCAAGGATGAGGAAGGCCTCTAAGCAGAAAAGCAAAAGAGAAGTCATAAAAAGACTAAAGTATATACAATTCCGTAGGAAAAGTTCAGGACCTGAGTGGTTTCAGCAGGAGGGGGAGGGGACTAGGGGTGAGGACAGAGATCACGTAGTCGAATTGTTTTAAGTTTTTACAAGGAGAATGTATTTGTGTATTATTTGAGTTAATTAAATTTAATTTTAAAAGTATTTCAGAAAGTAAAAACAGAACATCTTCAACATCGCAAAATCATGATAAAGTCAAATTGAAAAACTAGAAGAAGATTTATGACAAGCAAGGGGACAAGGTCTTTATGAGGAGCACTTATATAAGAAAAAGATAATCCGCTTTCAAAAGAACACTAGGCAAAACACAGGAGAAATGCAAATATTCACCTGTTCAACTGGTCCCTTAGAGTAGCTGAGGGAGAGAGCTGTCCTCCCCAGGGTCCCCAGGGAGCCACCTCCCTGGGGAGGGTCAGGTTCCAGTGAGACAGCAGTGAGAGGGAGGGGACTTTGTGCAGACTGGAAAGGGCTTTCTGACAGAGGGTGTTGGGGAGCAAGGGGATGAGACCCCCAGAAGGGACCAGTGCCTGGAGGAGCCTGTACTTTGGGAGGTACAGGAAGTTCACAGGAACAGAGTCATGGACTCATTTATAGCCTATTCTCAAGGTTTCCAACTTCAACACATTTATTTTGGTGCCAAAATTGCCTGAGGGCTTTGTCTCTTTGGGCATCGACCTTCATGACCTTCCCTGACCTTCCTTTCCAGTCAGTCACCAAGCCTGCTATTTCTTCCATCTTCACGGTTTTTTCAATCCAATCTGTACACTACTGCCAGACTATTGTTTCTAAAATATCACTTGGATTGTGTCACCTCCCAGCTCAAAAATCTTTCAGTGCCTTCCACTGTCACTGGATCAAGCGTAGACACACACCCTTGTCCAACATCCAGAGTTAACTGAGGTGTCTCCAGTTCACCTCAGAAAACATCTGCTCCAGGGAAAGTGGTTCAACCCCTCCGACCTGCCTGTACCTGTGACACCATCCCCCGAAATCATTTCCCTGCTTTTCCCAAGCCTGATTTCCCCCCGAAACACCCTTTTCTTTCCCTTCTGCCTCTCCATATGCGGGCATTCCTTCACACGCAGTTGCGCGCCCTCTCCTCCCATCAGTGGACCGTGTGGGTAACACACAGCGCCGAGTCTCATGGCCCTGGTGCGGATCATGGCTCTGCCATTTCAGTTTCGGGAACTCGGGCTTAGCTTCTTACGGCTTAGTTTGCTTCATCTCCATAATGTAATAACTACTTATCTCAGATGATTTTTGTGAAGTTTCAATGAAAATTAATGACTGTAAAATTATACAGTGCCTGGAACACAGTAAGTACTCACTAGATTAGTATTAATATTATTGTCCAAATACACTCTTTTCTCTGAGTATAAAGTCTTACTAGCATGTAATAGTTTGTGTGCCCTGTTATTTTATCTCTTACATTTAAACTTTTTATACTTAGATCTTGTTTCCTCATACTTTATATACTTCATTTCAGTAACACTGGTGAGCCGAGCCCTGTATTAGGTGCTTTACAGACACAAACCCCATGAGTTAGGTCTCGTTATCTCTGTTACTTCACTTTGGGGATGGGAAAACTAAGGTTTGGAGATATTAAAAGCTCTACCTAATATTAAACAGCTAGTAACTAGTGGGATGAGGATGCAGGTGGTTTTTTTGACTGATTTACTATTTTTAAAATTGAAAGTTGCCGAGGATTTCTACAAACGATCACTAGGCAGTCCTAATGAGCCAGTTCTGCTGCTCTTCCCTTACCTGGAGATTTCCCCCAGGGAGGACTGAGCACTGTCACTAGATGTGGCTTCAACATCACTCCCCAAACAGCCAGAACCTGTGTTTTCCTCCAGGGACTGCTGTTACCCTTTGACTTTCAGAAAGAAAGCATACTAGAGGCCCCATGTTTTGTTTTAAGAGAGGAAGATCATTTCCAGTCAGAAATCAAGCCATCAGACATCAAGAACAAAAACCAAGTTTCCATTAGCAAAAAGCATCCTTTATCCTCCTTTAGTTTTCTGGGGGGTGGGGGGGAGGGGGAGGCTCTTAATGGAAGGAGCCAAGTCTTCTGAGTATAGAAGAGGCCAACTTTTCCCAAAGGTAACATTCCAAAGAGTGTGAGTCTTAAGAGTCAGAAAGACAAAACCCTAAAAGGCATGGGAAGGATGGACCCCACTAGTATTTATCCTTTACTCTGATCTATTACATGAGAGTGCAACCACATACAAGTAGAATTTTTTTGGGGGTAAGAATTAAATGAAAAAAAAATGAACCATTAACTGATATTATAATTATGTTTACAAACTGATTTCCAGTGGCATCATCACACATTAGGCCTCTTCAGGAGCCTATAGTTTCCAGATGTGAAAAAGCATGGTCTCTGAGCTAAACCTGGAAATTTTACCTTGCTAACTCTCAAACTATTTTGGCTGATGAAGTTTAAAGAACTCCTCCAAGGGGCCGCCCCATGGCCGAGTGGTTAAGTTCGCGCACTCTGCGTTGGTGGCCCAGGTTTCACTGGTTCAGATCCTGGGCGCACACATGGCACCGCTCATCAGGCCATGCTGAGGCGGTGTCCCACATAACACAGCCAGAAGGATCTACAACTATGTACTGGGGGGCTTGGGGAGAAGAAGAAGAGGAGAAAAAAAAAGAACTCCAAAATAGCCAAACAAAAGAAACCAACAACCTGCCACTAAGATATACAACTATGTACTGGAGGGGATTTGGGGAGATAAAGCAGAAAAAAAAAAAAAAGATTGGCAACAGTTGTTAGCTCAGGTGCCAATCTTTAAGAAAAAAAAGAAGAAGAAACCAACAGCCATAAAACAACAGCAACAAAAAGCAAACTTCTCATGTCAGGAAAGTTAAAGGTTTAAAGGCTACAAAAACAACAGGTTCATCTACTTCGGAAATAAGTATGCCCCAGGCCCCACCCCTGGCTCTACTGTCTCTAACAACCTAGGATACTAGGAGTGGAATATACATCCCCATCAGTAGGGGACCAGTGCGCTGCCAGCCTCTGGAAACCCTGGGCGTGGATTCTCGAAGGCTCTGTAGATTCAACTCCCTGAGCTGGGAGACTGGGATTCATGGATGACTAACAGCCGGTCTGAGGTTTCCCCCTTTGTTCATCCCCTTGTCAAACTCTCCCTAGAGGCTCTTTACTTGTGGAGAGAGAGCAAAGAACTTCTTTCTTTACAATGCTTTTTGTTATTCTTTCAAACAGGTCAAAAAAGAATTACATGGATTGAACAAATTAATACTGTTAAGATGGCTATATTCCCCAAGTTGATCTACAGATTCAACTTAATCTTTATCAAAATCCCAGCTGGCTTTTCTGTGGAAATTGACAAAGTGATCCTAAAATTCATCTGGAAATCAAGGAACTCAGAGCAGCCGAACAATCTTAGGAGAACAAAGATGGACAACTCACACTTGCTGATTTCAAAACTTACTACAAAGCTACAGTAATCAAGACAGTGTGGTACTGGCATAAAGACAGACATACAGATCAATTGAGAATCAATAAATAAATCTCACATTTATGGTCAATTGATTTTTGACAAGGGTGCCAAGACAATTCAATGGGAGAAAGAATAGTCTTTTCAAAAAAATGGTGCTAGGACAACAAGATATCTACATGCAAAAAAATAAAGTCGGACACCCAACTCTCACACAATACTTAAAAATTAACTCAAAATGGATCATAGCCCCCAATGTAAGAGCTAAAATTATAAAACTCTTAGAAAAAAATATAGGAGTAATCTTTGTGACCTTGAGTTAGACAAAGCCTTCTTAGATATGCAACAAAAACACAGTGAGAAAAGAAAAAACAAATTGGACTTCATCAAAATTAAAACCTCTTATGCTTCAAAGGACACTATCAAGAAAGTGAAAAACCCTACAAAATGGGAGAAAATATTTGCAAATCATAGATCTGATAAGGGAATTGGATCCAGAATATATAAAGAACTCTTACAACTCCATTATAAGACAAATAACCTAATTAAAAAATGGGCAAGAATCTGAACAGACGTTTCTCCAAAGAAGATACACAAATGGCCAATAAGCATGTGAAAAGATGCTCAATATCATTAGTCATCAAGAAATACAAATTAAAGCCACAACGAGGTATCACTTTATACCCTCTAGAATGGCTATTACCAAAAAGACATAATAAGTGTTGATGAGGAGGTATAGAAATTAGAACTCCCATACACTGCTGTTGGAAATGTAAAATGGTGCAGCCACTTTGGAAAAGAGTCTGGCAGTTCCTCAAAAGGTTAAACATAGAGTCACCATATGGCCCAGCTATTCTACTGCTAGGTATATGCCCAAGAGAAATGAAAACATATGTTCACACAAAAACTTATGCATGAATGTTCATAGCAGCATTATTCATAATAGCCAAAAAAGTGGAAATAGCCCAAATGTTCATCAACTCATGAATGGATAAATAAAAACTGGCATATCCACACGATGGACTATTATTTGGCCATAAAAAGGAATTAAGTTCTGATGCATGCTACAACACAGATGAACCCTGAAAACATTATCTTAAGTGAAAGGCATCAGTCACAAAAGACCACATAACATACTCTATGATTCCATTTATATGAAATATCAAGACTAGGCAAATCTATAGAGACAGAAAGTAGATTAATGGTTTCCTAGGGCTGGGGTGGAAGGGTAGGGGAAATAGAGAATGATTACTGATGGGTACAGGGCTTCTTTTTGGGGTGATGAAATGTCCTAAAAGTGATTGTGCTGATGGTTGCACAACATTGTGAATACACCAATAACCATTGAATAGTATATTTTAAATGGGTGAATTGTATGTTATGGTGAATTATATCCCAATAAAGCTGTTTGTTTTGCTGAGGAAGATTAGCCCTGAGCTAACATCTGTGCCAATCTTCCTCTTTTTTGCTGAGGAAGATTAGCTCTGAGCTAACATCTGTTGTCATTCTTCATCTTTTTCACTGAGGAAGATTCACCTGAGCTAACATCTGTTGCCATCTTCCTCTACTTTGCATGTGAGCCACTGCCATAGCATGGACACTGACAGACGAGTGGTGTAGGTCTGCACCTGGGAACAAACCTCAGGCTGCCAAAGCAGAGTGCACCAAACTCAACCACTAGGCAACGGGGGCTGGCCCATGTTTTTATATATATATATATATAACAATTATACAGATATCAAGAACAGGCCTTCAAAATGAACAAAAGGGTCACAAAATGTTTCAAAAGCAAAAATCCAGAAAAGAATCAGAGACACTTGGTAATCATGTGAAAAAGGGGTCTGTAGGAATGGAAAGGATCCAGCACAAAGATGAAATATTTTTTTCGTCTGGATCTATTCTGAAAAACAAACATATGAAAAACAAAGTCACATTATAAGTCAATTACATCTCAATAAAACTTGGAAAAAATAACACTAAGGAGAATCTAGCACAACCTGTTCCATCTTTGTTTGCAGTCTTAGTGTGTAAATAATAAAAAAAAAAAAGAGTCTGGTCTGCACATGACCTCTGCATTTATATGAAAAGCTCAATACTAGTTATTTCTCAGGCCCAAATAAACCTTCCACCCTCATGTTTTCTAAACCATTGCTCTAATAATAACAAAAAATACAGAACTGGGCTATCAACCCCACTAAGGCCATCAGTGAAAATCCATCATTCATTTGCACAGCACCTTAAGTTTATAAATCACTTTTGCACACATTATCTCAGCTGACCCTCTTGAAGCAGGTATTATCCCCATTTAAAGATGAAGAAACCGCCTCAGAGACATTAGCAGACTTACTTAAAGCCTCACAGCTGGTGAGATGGAACAGAACCTAGATCTTTCTTCTACTAAGCCACTTTTTAAGCTTACAAAGAAATGGCTCTTTTGCATAGAATATTCCTTTATTTTATTACAATTTTTTCTTGATGAATGTTCTCTTATATATAGTGTTTGGAACTCATTTAAAATAGTCATTTGGTACATACTGAAACACAGTTTAATATACAATATATATTTTACACTAATCTCAATCATATATTTCAATTTTTAAAAATCAAAAAACTATTACTCAGGATAAACAGATTCCAAGCTGACTACTACAAATAGTTTTTGACTAAGGGTTAAGAAGTCAAAACAATGCTTCAGAGCAATAGCTTTGCTAGGTATCCCAAAATCAAACATGTGTCTCATCCGTTTAATTTCCCTAATACATTAACACCAGTGGTCAGAGCAATATTCTTTCCTTAATTTGAATTATCATATCTTATTTAAGAGTTAAGGCATTATGATAACAGACAGTACAGTATAGACACATCCTCTAAAACACAGTATCATTCTGAACATAAACAAATGTGGTCTAAAAATCGAATCCCCAAATTGTGCTATAATTTTAGATAAAAGTCTTCATAATTATTTTCCCTCCAGAAGGTCCAGAAGTCATCTGCTTTACAGTTGTTAAACACTGGTGTTAAGTAACAATCAACTTACAATTGGTTAAAAAATATCACGTTAACCCAGATTTGAATATGACCAAAGGGTTTTGGATTATAACAAGGCTAAATTGGACATTTCAGTCGTCCAGCATTTACCGAACATTTGTGAGTCTTAGGCTCAGGGCTAGGATAGACTATGATTAATAAGACATGATTCCCATAGTTCTCCTCCACGTAGGGAAAACACCAGGTAAAAGAATAATTACAACACAATGTGAGAAGGACAATCTATAAATGGAGGCTTGTACAAAGTACCATCTTTGGCTTGCTTGTGATCAGGTCTCACGAGATAAGATAAGTATCAGTGTCTAGAACATGCCTCCAGAGCTGAATATCCACTCACTAACCTGTATCACCTTTCAATACCATGCCGCACCCAGAGGTCTCATCTCTTCCTGATTTGCATATGCAGACAAGATAGCCAAGGTCGATAGCGCTACCATCTCAGGTTAAGGCACAAACTCAGATCAAACTCCACCCTGTCATGACCTTAGTCAATAGGAACAGCTCCTGAAGTCTTTAGGTTGTGAAGTGCCTTGGAATGCTTCTCCTGAGAAGAAACGCTAAGTTTAAAAGCTCTTTTAGTCAGAACTTCAATTCTGTGAGTAAAATACCAAGGCTACTTCTCTGAAACTAAAAACCACCCATTTCTGAAACTTTTATATACAAGTTCTGGTAGAGAAAAGGTTAAACGAGGTAAAAAGTTGAGAAACAGAGCTGTTCTCCTGCAGAGTAACCTACTGTGCGTCTTTAGAGAGGTTCTCCAACTCCAAAACATGTCTCCCTTCTCCTGATTGTAAAGAAACCATTAGTAAAATTATTCTTTTTCCATACAATGCAACTGGACCAGGTCAAGAACAGAACAATTTTATAGGCGAATCATTTTTTTTGAAGTTGTAGGACTGGTATTTACTCCCAAGGTTTGGGAAAGAGGATTACTTGACTTTCTTTGATTACAACAGAGCTTGGCCAACCACACACCACTGAGGTTTTCAAGATGTTGCTCTAAGGATTTTCCAGCTTTCCATATCATAATGTACGTATTAATGCAGAGGAAACTCAAAATGTAAGAGATATTAGTTGTCCTGAAGCACAATTCCAACCAAACCAAAAGGATTTGAAGAGGAAGTTTAGAAAGATAATTCCCTCCACCAGGACACATAGGTTGCAATCCAAACGTGGTAAGGAATTCCCTGGGGTGCAGCCTCTTCCAGGACGGTAAAGGCAACTCCTATGTGTTTAAGAGCTCAAAAAAATGCTGGCACTCAACTGATGACAGTTGCAAAAGCCTCTGGGAAGGTCTGCTCTGACCTCACTCACTGCAGTTTCAGCAGCTCCATTTAAACACCTCCCCTTCCGTGGACAAGGAAAGCTTCCGAACACGAAAGGTGTCCAGGAGTCAAACAGTCGGTCTCTCAAAGACCCCAGTCAGTATGCAAACGTAATTTTTAAGGTAAAAATCCAGTCATCTTGGGTAAGGATTCACTTTAAACAATAAAAAGGCCTATGTAAGTGATATTTAATGGTAGGAGAAAATATTTCTAATATACTGATAGGTGAAAAAGGATAAAAATTTTTAAAATTTAAAAAGCAGTTTACAAAGCATGGATGATGTGACCACATTTATTAAAAAGTATATATACACATATGAAGATTCTTTACCAAAAGAATTCATGGCTATTATAGAAAGATTGGAAAAATAGAGGACAAAAAACAACAAATAGTTGTAATCCATAATTACCATTTAATATTTTGGTGTATATATTTCCAATTTTTTCTATGCATATATACTTCCTCTCTCATTAAATGGAATTGTAAAAAATATAGTGTTTTTAGTCATTAGTCTTGCATTGATTAGAATACACATGATATTCTAAGAAATAGGACAAATTAAAGATTTATGTGCAACAGTGGTTCTCAGCCTTGGCTGCATATTAGCATCACCTAGGGAGTGTTTAAAACTCCCAATGCCTGGACCACCCCTCAGACCAATTACACCAGAATCTCCAGATAGAACCCAAGCATCAGGATTTTTCAAAGTTTCCCAGGTGATTCCACTGAACAGCAGAGCTGAGAACCATTACTTGACAGAGTTTTCCCCGTTTTGAGCAAAACATAATTTACAGCAATGCTTTCTTCAACTTTCATGTGCATACAAATCACCCAGGGATCTTGTTAAAATATAGATTCGGGTTCAGTAGGTCTGGGGTAGGACCCGAGATTCTGCATTTCTAACCAGTTCCTGGGTGATGCCAAGGCTACGGTCTTGGGGACCATACTTTGAGTATCTTTAGGGTTCTGGGAATGAAAACTTTTAAAGAACAGAAAGAAAAAATTATAGCCACTGAAGCCCATGTTCTATACCACCAATCAGAGATAGGGTGTCTACAGTGGATGAACAAAGAACTGATACTGGGAGTTAAAAGTTATTTCTAGGAAATAAGATTTTAGGGAACTGAAAGTCTGGAACAACACATTTTTCAGGGGAAAAATAGTCATTAGAGCTTATATATGTTGTGTGCATAAAGAAGGGCAAGCTAGCATGGGGGAGAAGAGAGGTGGGCAGTGAGAGAAAAAGATCAAATGTCTAAAAATTGTTAAGGAAGAAAAGAAACCCTTGGCTGCAGTACTGGAAAGGGATAGAGAAACACCGAAAGGGGATCTGAAGAATTCATTTCTCTGCCAAAACCATGTTTGAGAACCAGCACAGCTAATAAACTGAAGTTGGTGTAGATTAATAACCATCTTCCATCAACTCCCCGCTGGGGACTTAAGAAGAGACCCCAGGAGTCTAAGTCTCCCCTGGCAGTGCTTTAGGAACCAACAACAAACAGTGAACTGTATGCCCAAATGCTTCCCTTTGTGCGCAGAAAGAACGTCAAGAAGCTCAAGCTTGGGTTCCCTTTGTAGCTTCTTGACAATAGCCTTCTTCAAATTTCTAAACTTCACTAGAGCTGTAACAAAAAAGAGAAGGGAAAAACATTTTTTTCCTGAGGGCTTTTCCATAGAAGTTGGAAACGTTTAGTATATTTTTTAGAATGATAAACTCAATATTTAATATAAAAATATTTCTAAGTACTACCAGATCGTTATTCCTCCAAAATAATTTCTAAAGACAGTAAAATAGGAAAACTTTCAAATAAAATTATCTGGAGCAATTATATGAATCAGCTGGCACACTTTATCTGACATTCCTTATCAAATGGGCCATATCTAAGTAAATTTCTTTTTTTTAAAAAGATTTTATTTTTCCTTTTTCTCCCAAAGCCCCCCAGTACCTAGTTGTGTACTTTTAGTTGTGGGTCCTTCTAGTAGTGGCATGTGGGATGCTGCCTCAGCATGGCCTGATGAGTGGCGCCATGTCCGCGCCCAGGATTCAAACTGGTAAAACCCTGGGCTGCCGAAGCAGAGCGCGCGAACTTAACCATTTGGCCATGGGGCCAGCCCCAGTAAATTTCTGTATAAATGAACAGAAAAAACTTAAAGGGAAGATTTTACCAAGAAATGGGAAGAATTCTGTCGTCAGATGATTCATGTTACACATCTCTCAGGTGTAAGAATCTTTGGCAGAAACATACGCAATCATAACAGCACCACTGATCTTTACATCCAGCACCTCTTTACTGCATAATGACGATGGCTAACGTGTACTGAGTGCCAGATAATGAGCTAACTGCTTTATCTATATCTAAATTAATCCTCACAAGCCTATGAAATAGACATTATTATTAGAGCCCTTACATGGATGAGGAATCTCTGGTTTAGGGATGGCAAGTACCTTGCTTAGGAAGCCAATTAAGCGGTAAAGTTGGTTTTTGACTGCCTGATTTCAACATCCAGGCTCTTAACATTTATATGATATGATCAGCTATCCTACACACCCAGTTTGTACCAGGGAGAGGCTATCCTCAAGACTAGGGGATAGATGAATGAGTCATGATTCCTAAGCTCAGGGTACAGGACAAGCAATCCTTCCAAGACATGAGGCTAGAAAGGCACCTCCAAATACTGCAGGACATAGGATGCCTTTGGTGTCATGGAACACCGGTTCAGATTATGATGCTAGTGTGTTCCACAGGTTAGAACTCACTCACTTTGGGGGTCCCTGATTCTTTTCTTTTTTTTTTAAATTAGCACTATTACTATTACTTTTTAAAGATTTTATTTTGCCTTCTTCTCCCCAAAGCCCCCTGGTACACAGTTGTATATTTTTAGTTGTGGGTCCTTCTAGTTGGGGCATGGGGATGCTGCCTCAGCACGGCTTGATGAGCGGTGCCATGTCCGCCTCCAGGATCCGAACTGGGGAAACCCTGGGCTGCCGAAGCAGAGTGCGTGAACTTAACCACTCAGCCACGGGGCCGGCCCCCTAATTCTTGATCTTTTATATATCCTTGATGTGTGATAGACATACTTACAAAGAGGACGTGTTGCGTGACTAGAGAAACTATTTTCTAGCTTAGGCAAACTTTCCAGAAATTACTGAATCACATCAAAATAGATAAAATCGAGAAAGGATTTGAAGAGGAAGTTTAGAAAAATAATTCCCTCCAATAGGACACATAGGTTGCAATCCAAACATGGTTAAGAATTCCCTGGTGTGCAGCATCTTCTGGGATGGTCAAGTCAAGTCCTATGACCACGTCCGGGTAGCAGATCTAGTACTAGTTGAGGCGTTGGTCTCTTCCACCTTTAAATGACAAGGGATGTGGCCAGACAATCCAGTCCAGTCAGGATTAGGAGAATAGACGCAGTCTGAGGTTCGGGTGTCTCTTCTGAGTTTCTATAAAATCTCCAAAGGCTAAAGGAAACCCCATTCATTGCATTAGCCTAACAATGCCTGTAAGGGTGGATAATTCTTAATCTATGGTTTATTATCAATGCAGACAGATAAAGCCCTCACTCTTGCCTTTTTCAGAGCTAGCTTCCTAACAGTCTTGTTTAACTTGATAATTGCAGACAGTATAAGGCCAGGGAAAAGGTGAACAATATTTCCCGGTTTCTCTGGCATCTGGTACATTCATCGCTTAAACCTAGTCCTCAAAGACAGAGGAGGCAGGGTAAAAGAATTAACATCTGAGTACCTACATTCAATACACATGCCAAGTGCTGTACTAAGAGCCCCTCTCTTTTTTATTTTTGAGTCCTAATACTGGCGCCCACATGAAATAGCGGTGTTCTCAGAAGTGAAATACATTTCTCAGGAGCTCATAGCTAGTAAATTACATAGCATTCAGACAGAGTTTGTCCAACCTACATACTCTTGGAAAGAGAGTGGCTTCAGTCATCTGCAGGGTCCTGGGTATCTTTGCAGCCCTCCAGAGCTACAAGAGCTGAGGGAACTGAAGAGAGGGAGAGCAAGGCAGGCAGACCCCCAAATATACCATGGAAATGGTCCTTTTGCCCTTCTGAACAATGTTCTCTTGGGATATGCTTAGTAGAGAATGAGATGATGTATTGAGTTACTGATGCTGTACTGATCCATGATGGAAACAAAATTCTATTTATGGTAATAAAACTTCTATATTATAAGTTGCATTCAAATATTATTTAGTTTAAATATTTCAAAATAATGTTCTCCTTCAAATGCAGCTATGTGTTTGAAAGTTGAAAAGCAGAACTCCTGTTTTCCTATCCCCTGAATGATTCTGTGAATTCCTCTCATTTGAAGGGGATTCAAGACCTTACAATTTGCTTTTAAGAACTGAAAATCTGCAGTGTTGTAAGCAATCTGAAATTATCTTAATTGACATGGAAGCCTTATTTGTTTGTTACAAAGTTTTTGATAAGAAGACTTATTACCCTATTCAGCTAATCTTCTGAGAAGACACAGAAGGAAACAAAATCTCAGGCCAGGAGAGCATTTGGCAGTATGGTCCTTATCACGACATGGAGAAACACTTTGATTCAAACAGCGGGGTTAGTATTTGAAATCAATCCTAGCCAACTGTACATTTGCTCATAAGAGCTAGTTCAGATAAGCAGGTTGATATCTTTCTGCCAACATTTAAGTAAGTTTTACAAATACAGCAAGATCAAAACTAGTATTTCTCAGAAATTCACACAAGTGATTTACTAATATATATTTGCCTCACTAGAGAGCCAAAGGAACGATGTTCAGAGAGAGTGACGTGAAAAAGTTTGTCTTACATGGAGGGTAACATTATTGTAGTGCAATTTACTTTCTCACTTAATTATTTCCTCCCAATTCTCCAAAGACAGCTGCTACTATCATTTCTTCCTTCCTACTACTATAATCATGCTAACCATCTAATTCACATATTTTTTCCCCAAATATGCACTGAAGTTCTACTGTGTATCAGGCACAAGTTGTACTGGGGTTACTCAAAATGTGTCCACAGAATGGCGCTGGTTTGTGAATCCATTTTTTACCAGTCTGTGACAAGATAAACATTCCAATTTTTTAATAGCAGTTTAGCAGAGTAATCTGTTTGTTGATTCTAATAATAAATTTTTTTCACTTTTATTTTATATGTCATTTGTCTAATAATTCGTTTTTATTTATTTTATAAAAACATTGGTCTGAAAAATTAGAAGTAAAGACCTGGTTCTTTACCAGTGATAGTTGAAGAAGCGCAGTTCTAGAGAAAGACAAGCTCTCTGCTTTGGACTCCGTCTCAGTTTAATCCTATGTGTGTGTCCAATAAAAAAAGTCCTTCCATCCTCAGACATACACATTTCCAAGGAACATATAAAGTTCAGGTTTTGTAAAGAGGTTTGGGGAATACTGACTTTTTTAAAAAAAGGGTTGTAAGTTAAAAAAAGCAATAGAGAAGGGTGAGATAGGAAGGTAGTGTCAAGTAGAAAGGACAATTTGATAAAGAACAGGAAATCAACAGGCAGTAGGAAGGTTGAAGAAATCAACCAGGAGGCAGCAGGTATAATAAACTGCTATAAGCCTGGGGTGAAGAAGTCAAGAAGGCAACTACTGGAGGGAGGAAGACACTGAGTCTAGTGTCTGCATCCATTCCACTCTCCAGGGTCACCTCCTACGCCAGCCCCTAGATGCACACTATCCTCCGGCCGTGCCTAGCTGCTGCACTTCCCAGACATTATATGCCTGTGCTTCAGTGCCTTAGCACAGCCGCTCCACTCTGCCTAGAATGTGCATCCCCCCCCCCCAGTACTCTCCTTAAAGACCTAGTGCTGTCAACCTCCCCTCTAAGCGTGGCCCCTGATACACCCGAGGCAAAGCTATTGGATCCCTCCTCAGTGCTCTTGTACACTTGTTTACACCTGCATCACAGAATGTACTGTGCATATAAGCTTACAAGTCAGCTTCCATTGGCACTATATTATTTGCCCTTCTCTTCTCAGTGCTCAGCACACAATCGATACTCAAATATGTGCTGAACTGCACTGAGCATGACAGCAAGTCAGAGGGATTATTAGAATTTTCTTTCAGGCTGAGCAACTAGAAAGCAAGGCTCATTGAAGAGCGTCTAGGAACCAAAGCAGGAGAGCTACGCATTCAGGGTTCAGCGGGCCATGGAAAGGGCAATTTAGAGCTGGAGCTCAGCAAAAAACAAAAAGCAAACAAACCAAAAAAAACCTCCATTCTCCCTAAGGAGAACGGCTCAGTCAGTCAGCGAAATTGCAGGGGAAAACATAGTAGAATTTAAAAGCCCATCCTGCATAAGTTGAATTCATGACTTGGCAGAGTACCTGTAAATTATATACGGACATGCAGCTCATTACCTGTAGTCTGAGGAATTTCAAGGTAAGTCAAATTTTCAGGCAAAATGGCTGACTAAGCACATAATGATGTATGCTAATATCTACCATGGCAGACCACAGCAACGGGAGGCAAAGCTTCAACACCAAGGTCACGGGCATGAGAAAAACCTCTCCCTTCTCATTCCTCTGGGGTGGAAGAGCTGCAGCGACCAGCAGGAAACAAAGGGAGTTTGTATTTAGTGGTATCCTGAGCATTTTCATCATAGCAAGGCCTTTCTTTGCTCTGCTTTCCTAGTTTTTGGTTGTGACTTTTTCTTTTTCTTCTTGTTCTCTGTCTTTTAACACTCTGCCTTTATGATCTCTCCCCTCTCAAACTCTCTCCTCCTTACTCACTTTCTGAACTCACTTCCTTCTTTTACTCCCACCTTCATTACTTCTTAAATATCACTTCTGTCAAAACCCTCCTTCTAGGCTTCTTCTGCACCAGCATTGGTTATACAGAGCATCTTGTCTTTTAGTACATCCTTAAGAACCAATTCCAATTCAGGGACATTTAAACATCTTACTCTGCCCAATAATTTCCCGGTGACTTTCCCTGTGGTATTTTTCCTATTTATGGGGAACATGGTGAGGAAATATAGATGGAGCCCTGAGAAACCAGGCTTCAGTATCCTTGAAACACAATATGCAGCAGTGTAATCAGTGGTGATATCCCTGTAAAATAATACTCTGGCGCTGGCAAAGCTACTGTGCTTGGAAAGCACACAATCCAAATTCAAACTGGCCTGGGAAACAGTGGAGGCAAGTAATTTAGTAATGAGAAAAAGATCGCTATTTGAAACATAACACAGTCTTCTAACTAGCAAAATCAAACAATGAAACAAACTTTTCTTTCTCTACTAAGTCTATTATTCCACTGGTATGTGCAGTTATGTGCCTGAAACCGGTCAGAAACGAGCTAAAATAGACATAGCCAAAGAGAGTCTTAAAGACTCCTTTTGCATTTTTATTTGCTTCCCAGAACCTCCTGATTGAAGAAGAGATAATACAAGGCCCTCTCCCAAGGGGACATTCCCAAAAGGATCAGCCACTGTTTCACATATGTTATTCGCACGCATAGAAATATTGCTTTGAATCCTATCAAAATCTACATTCAGAGATCCCTGAATTTAACCTAGTTTTAAAAAAAATGCTACAGTATTAAGAGGGAAATCAACTTCCTCAAGTTACAACCCTCTTACAAAAATAAAAGGTGGGGCCGCCTCTGTGGTTGAGAGGTTAAGTTCACGGACTCTGCTTCAGTAGCCTGGGGTTTGCAGATTCCGATGCTGGGCGAGGACCTAGGACTGCTCATCAAGCCATGCTGTGGTGGCATCCCACATGGAGGAAGTAGATTGACTTGCAACAAGGATGTACAACTATGTACTGGGGCTTTGGGGAGGAAAAAAAAAAGAGAGGAAGACTGGCAACAGATGTTAGCTCAGGGCCAATCTTCTAAAAAATTTTTAAAAAATAAAAAGCAAAGCCAAAGATGATTTGGCTTTCAAACGGGACATATGTGTCATATAGAGGGCTTTCTTTGCTATCACTCAACAGCCACCATTACTTCCCAGAAGTGTGAAAAAAGGCTTCAGATATCTAAGCTGGAGTAAAAAAGAATCACTTACACTCTGGCTTTATCAACACCCTGAAACACGAAACCTATAAATTTGCAAAATAGAAAGCAACCTGAACTTTAAAGTAAAGATAAACAAATAATTGTAACAATGCCATAGTAAACATAATGGCTCTGTAGAGCTATGGTTTTTAAAGTGAGTTGGCATATATTATTTCTTTCATGTTTCATAAGATCTCTGTAAGGCTGACAGAGAAAGCATTATCCTTGTTTTATAGATGTTAAGCAACTTGCACAAAGCTAGACGGCTTAAACAAGTGATTTCTATTCTTTAATAAAATCTCTCTACCTGCTCAAGCTACTCCCCTAATGTCTGCTTCTCTAGAACACCAGGTTTCTTGAAAGAGTAATATATTCTTGGTGACTTTATTTTCTCATCTATATTCCATTTTCTAATCTTGGCAGATTATAGTTAATTTGTTTCCTCAAATAGCCTCTCTTCTCAAAAAGATCACCTCTGATCTAAAACGTATCATGGGGCTCTCAGTAGTCTCAAATATTCGTTGAATGAATGAAATTTCCAGAAATTCCAAGGACGTGGTTTTTGATCCTCATTCTTCCTTATTCTTGACGCCAACTCCCCTCTGAAACACTCTCTTCCCTCATTTTTCATGTCATCACTTTCCTTACTGTTACTCTCCAGTATCTTAAAAATTAAACTGCTCAACACCTACTCATCTTTCAAGATAGTAGTGACCTGTCCACGAACCATCCGTTCCCAACAGAACTGTCACCCAGGCAGCAGTGCCACACATGGTATAGTTATGACTCCCCTACCATTTGCCCATCCACTCTCTCTCCACCATGTGAGGACACAGGGAGAAGGTGGCCATCTGCAAGCCAGGAACTGAGCTCTCACCAGGAACCAAATCAGCTGGCCCCTGGATCTTGGACTCCCCACCCTCCAGAACTGTTGAGAAATAAACGTCTGTTGTTCAAGCCACCCAGTCTAGGGTATTCTATTATAGCAGCTCTAGCAGACTAAGACTTTCTGGAAAATGTCCATTTTTTAGGTAACTCTGATTGTTAGGAAATTCTTCCTTAGCCCAGTCTGAACCTTGCCCTCTGTATCCAAGAGTTAAGGAAAAACAAAGAAGAATATAGGGGATATGACCACAATGGAAGAGAATAATTTTCAAGTGAACAAGAAATCGTGACTTAAACACTGAGGAAAAATTTTAAACTCAAAATCAGCGATACAGCAAAAAAATAAATTCTCCAGATGGGCATTATGGTTTACTGAAGAAAACAGCAGTTTATAGAAGGACAAGCCAAGGTTTAAATTAAGGTTCTGCATTTATCTGAGCGACATTCTCATCAATCCTTAATTCCACTTCTATAAAGTGGAGATAATAATGTACAGAATTGTTGCGATAATGTAATAATGTATCTAAGTGCTTTGAAAACCTGAAAAAGACTACAAGAATGTCGGATATTATTAGGCCACCCCTTTTATCCTGGTGGCTATATTTATAGTGTTATTTATATTAGAGTTATTTATGTTTAGTTCTCTAGACTTTATCTAAATTCAGAGGCAATAACTGCTCTGTGTGACTCTGAATCAGTGGATCCACAATGCATTAAACAAATTACTTCACCAATACTGAGTATCTAAGAAAAGAGTCGTCTGAAAAACAAAAAGAAAGTGATATCTTACTTTAATTACATCAAATCACAAAAAATGTTTTGCCTATTTTAGGTGTAACACATATCTTATTAGAAATATTTGCTGACAAGAATCCTAAGATTAACTAAGGAAGGTTGTGACCAAATCAAGAACTGCGGTGTTAGAAACTGGATTTGAGTCCTTCTGGAGATCACCTCCTCTAATGTCTTATCTGACGCATACGTAATTTCCCTCTGCAATACACTTGATGGACAACCATCTATCTGCTGCTTAAAATACTTTCTGGAAAATGTTTTTTTTTTTCCAGGTAACTCTAATTGTTAGAAATTGGGCTAAACTCTGTCCCCTGTAACTTCTACCCTTGAGTTTTGTACTCACTCTGATAGCCACACAGCACACATTTAATTCTTCCTCTTAAGAACAGTTTTTTAAACGTTGGAACACTCACATCCCTTGCTCAACTCTTTTCATCTTCAGTTCTGCAGTTATTGTATGTATGGCATGTTTCAAGCGCTTCTCCTCTAGACCAGCTCCACTTTGCCGTGCCCCAATTCACTGTAGACTAAATAATTCCTCATGTGTTCTTATAGTGGGATTATCACCTTCTTTGCTACAAACAGTGTGCTTCTTTAGTTCAATCCACTCAGATCTTTATGGATGGTGGACTGTAAGAAAATATATTTGCTTTTCCTTTCACCTTCAAAATTATCACCGGGTCAAAAGCAAGAAAAGAATGCTTCTCCTAAAATGTTGACAATTTGAGTTTTAAGCATTCAAGCAATGGTTTGAACAGTGAGATTACTAGACAAGATGGTCTTTAAAATACCCTCCTATGATGCTAAAGCTCAGGAACAAGGAGAGGTCCATATATTCAGAAGTCAAGTCCTCCTCTATCATGGAGAGTGCTGACAGTGAGGCCTGTGAGGCAAGAGTGAGGTCAATCCTAACAAGAACCTAGAGCTGCCAAACCTCAGCACCACTGCCAGCCCTCTGTCAAATACTGTGATGATACAACTGAATTTTCCATGAAAGTCTTACTGAGTTATGTTCCATTTCTCCAGAAGTTACTATCATGTTTCACTATAAACCACATACACAATCCTGGAAAGAAATTTAGAAGGTCTGAACAAGTCTGTAAGTATTTAATCATACTACAAATTCCTCCCAAAAATGTGAAAGCAGGAAAGCTGGTTTAAAAATCCTCAACAACACGGTCAATAGGACATTATATTTATTTAATCCATTCAGGATAACAATAACAATGTCTCAGAGTCTATGCATGAGGCTCTTGGAAAACAAACTGCCAATCACAGTCTACACGAAGTCCATCACTAGACAATTTGTGACCAACAGTGCTCACTGGCTGTATGGGTGGAATGCTTTGGTTGCTTTCCCAGAACTTTGGTGGACAGACAAAACTTATCATTTTAGAAAATCACAAACCTCAAACTCATTTTTAACATTTAGCCAAGGCATCTATTAGGCAATACTGACATTTAAGAGAAGTTCAACAGTCTACTACTCTTAATAAGAAAATCTAAGTGAATAGAAGATTTAAAGCCAACTATTTTTGACTGGAAGTCAAGTCAAAGATGAAGGTGCTATGAGAAAGAGGATATGGGGGATCCAGGAGCAAATTATGGGAGAGGAAAAGCAAGAACACAAGTGAGAGGTGCTTTCAGAAACCTTCTGAGCCAAATTAGTTCTTTTTTTTTTTTTGCTAACCTGCCATAAAGTGGAATGTGATTTGTTCCTAGAAAACAAGACAAACACTAAGTCTACATCAATGCTTATTAACTGAATATTCCTTCAAAGAGGCAAAATAGAAATATTATAGCTTTGCAGTAAGAAAAGAGAATAACAGCATGAAGGCATTGGTTACATCTCAGAAAAATAAGTGGCTTTAAATAATATTAACATTACTCTTATTAACAACTTTAATAATTATTAATAAAACAAATACTAACAGCAGTTAATGTTTGTTACTTATGATGTGCCAGGCACTGTACTAAGCATTTTACACGCAGTCTCATTTAGTCCTCATAACCACCCTCTGAGGAAATGATACAGACATGGAGATTCAGACTCTGAGTGCTCTGCCTAGGGTCACAGTGGAGGCAGGAAGCCTGAACCCACAGTCCACACTCTTAACCTCTGCTCTAGGCTCTACTGCAGTTACATGTAAATTCTAATAGCCACCAATGACTCTCCACAAAGGCTACACACACACACACACACACACACACACAGAGGAAATGAAGTGTACCTTTTCCCCAATAGCTACCAACATTGAACATTATCAATCTTTTTAATTTTTGTCAGTTAATTGGGGAAAAAAGAGTTAGTTTGTTGTTTTAATAAGGTTGACCATCTCTTAATTTGTGTTGGTCATTTGTGTTTTTCTTCTGTATCTTTCTTCCTTTGTCCATTTTGAGTTAAAATATTTACCTTATTGATTTGTGGGCAGTCATTTTTATTAACATCTGGAGTATAGATAAATAAATAAATGTGGACAATTAGCTGATCTTAAAAAAATTAAATCACTATTTCATACTAAAGCAAATTCTGGATGGATTAAAAATAATGAAATCATAAAAGCATAATTCTTTCTTATGGCAGTCTGTCATTTTTCATTGATATCAGTTTAATAAAGTTCTATATTTATGTTGAAGAAAAAGTAATTCGAATAGGCAGAACAGTGCATTACAGACTATACTAGAAAACTAGTATAAGAGGACTGTGACAAATCTATGTCACTGAAAGCAACTGAAAGTATCTTTGGAAATTATGAACATGGTAGATTTGTGAAGTGAAAAAAGCAAGTTACAAAATAATACATATGCTTCCATTTTATAAAAGCAAATACATTAAACATTAGCTATATTAAATATTAACAAACATCATTTCTGGGTGGCTGGAGTTTGTAGTAGAAAGATTAAATACTATTTAAAAAAAATCATTGCCTTTGAAGATACCTCTTCCAAACAGACATAAAGATGGTTAAGCTTCTGGAAAGAAGGGACTGTGACTCCTTCATTTTTGTATCCTTCAAGTGCACAGTGCCCTGTATAGAAGGCACCCAAGAGGGGCCAGCCTGGTGGTGCAGCAGTTAAGTTTGCACGCACTGCTTCGGTGGCCTGGGGGTGCACATACCCAGGTGCACCGCTTATCAAGGCATGCTGTGGCAGGCATTCCACATATAAAGTAGAGGAAGATGGGCACGGATGTTAGCTCAGGGCCAATCTTCCTCAGCAAAAAAAAAGAGGAGGATTGGCAGCAGATATTAGCTCAGGGCTAATCTTCCTCAAAAAAAAAAAGTCACTCAACAGACCTTTGTTGAATGAATGAAATGGGGACCATGGGATTCACAAACACAATATCTATATGAGCTACTTAAAATATTCAAATTCAAAAACTTTGAAGGAGAATCACATTTGTTTCCCAAGTAATATTTCATTCATAACTTTAATTTACGATTAGGAAATGTTATGTTTTTAACAAAGAAGAAAAAAAATGCAAGACAATGTGTATGAGCTGAAAGGGGATAGAATGGAGGTGATATGAGAAAGAAATCTTACAAATATTTCTTTTTTGAAATAACTTATGGGAAATACAAAAGCTTTTACTGAATTCTCTCAGACAAAAACTATCCCTGATTTATGAAGTATGTTACTCATACTTATTGAGTATCTATTATGGGCATATGGGCAAGGTTCTATGTGTATAAAAGGGATACAAATATTTATAAGGACCTTATAACATGACTTTAAACATATACACTCTATTCATGACATATCAATCCTACTGTTAACTATGCTAAATCATACCATAAAACAATAATAATTAAACCAATGTGTACAGGCACGGGAAGAGACAAATGGATCAATGAAACAGAAATATTCCAAAAATAAACTTATGTTTTATGTAAAGTATGTATACGACAAAGATAGCATTTCCAAACAGTGGGGAAAGGATGGACTAACTACTTAGTAAATAGTACTGGGACAAGTGGCTATCCAAACAGCAAAAGAAGTTGGATTTCTACCACATACCATATGTGTAAACACATTCCAGGAGGATTAGAGAGCTAAACATTAAAAAGAGAAGAAAACATAGGAGGATATTTAATTAATCTTGGGATAAGGAAGGTTTTCTTAAACAAGACACAAAATGCAGAAGCCACAGTGAAAATACTGATGAATTTGAAATGATAATGTAAAATTCCTTTTCGACAAAAAAAGAACACAAGCAATACACTGAGGGAAAATATTTGCAAGATACTTAACAGGCAAAGGATAGATATTAAAATAAAGAACACCTACGAAGCGATAAGAAAAATAAACAATTCAATAGTGAAGTGACTAAAAACAAAATTAACAAGAAGAAATGGTCAAAAAGAACATTTTGCAACTTCTCTTACAACAAGAATAATAAAGGTTAATACACAATGCTTACTAGGCATCAGGTGCTTTTCGAAATGCTTTAGATATCAACTCATTTAATTTTCACAACAACCCTATGAGACAGGTACTGTTTTTATCCCCATTTACAACCGAGGAAATTGAGGCAGAGGTTAAAGAAGTTGCTCAGGGACACACAACCAGGAAGGCAGGGCTGGGATTCCCACGCAGGCAGTAGAGCTCTACAGTCCAGTATAGCCCGTAACCACTATGCTATATTACCTCTCCTGCAATCTAGAGATCCAGGGAAATACAAAGTAAAACAAGACATCATTTGTTGTCCAAATTGGCAAAAATAAAAAAGATCGATATAGTCAATATGGAAACAGTATTGTCAACACTGTTGATAAGGGAATATAACAGTGCTTTCCTTTTGTAGTAAAAACTTCTTAAAACAGACACTCTGAGAGTTTACAAAAAGAATTTACCCAATAAAAGGTAGACAATAGGTAATTTCTTCCTAAAACATTAATTTTATTTTTTTCCTGAAGGTAGCAGCAAATCCTAGAACTCCCTTCCATTTCCGTCATAATCCTCAGATGCCAATAAAGGCTATCAGAGGATAAGCATTCCATCGCTCCCACGCTAACCTTTTATGTGGCAGCTTCCCCTGCGATTTAATCAGCTAAGGTTAAACTTTCACTGAAAGCCCGTTTCTTGATGCATTAACGTCATCACTGAATTGGTTCATTTACCTTCCCTTCTAGTGGGCTGACACAGGCTCTGCTTTCTATTCTTTCCCAGATTTGTCCCTTAGCCTCTTTCTCAACAGGTTCAAGAGCCAAAAGTGTGAAGCTCGAACTTTCCCTTTCTGCTTTGTTCAAAAGCCATTAAAAGGACCCCTTCTTGTTTTCAGCAACATGTTAATTCCAAGCAGACAAAAAACTTCTGAAATCTCTCCATTCTCCATAGTCTCCAGTTTACTGTCTATAGCATACATGCTAAGTAACAATACAAATTACTTAAGGGAAAAATAAAATCCATGTCACAGCTGTTGAAACACTTCAGCCATCCCTATCTACTTATAGGCACCATTATGAAGAGCAACACGGAAAGGTACAGGGAGCTATAAAAGAGCCTATCACGAAACTTCACTGCATAAAAGTACTGAAAGTATATCATGAATGGCAGTATGCAAAGGCAATAATGCTGTCCATTAAAAAAAAAATACACAGCAGGTCATCTTCCATTTGAAAAATCTCATTTGTACATCGAAACTTCTTGGAACTTTTTTGCCTTTTGTGTTCTAAAACTGACTGCCAACTTGGTGTCTTATTATGACAAAGCAATTAAAATGTGCAGGGGTGAAATGGCATTGTGAACACACACAGGCAGCTTGGAGAACAGCGCTTTACTAAACCTCCAGGGGAGGAGCCCTAAAGGGACGACTACATTTTCACTGAGAGAGGAATTTAAGAATGTTCCATATTGTACGCAGAGGATGTAAGAAGAGATTAAGGTCAGCAGGAAAATGTAAAATTGGAATGCACAAGATTGCATTTTTTTCATCCGCATCATATGGTTAGAGATTAACACTCCAATAAAACACAAAACTTCCTCACTACATTAAGAGGCTTGCACAAGAGGCACCACACAGGCCTAAGGCAATGATTTCTATATCCTATCGTGCCCCCAATGTAATCAAATAATTGCTGGACAGCTCCACCATGTCTACGCGTTAACCACACACGCGAGCACGCAAAGACCCCTTTGCCAAGAGTTCCAGGACAAGACCAAAACCCCTCAAGGCATCTCACGCAAAAGTTTGGGGTCCTCATTTTCTCTGGAAAGAAAACTGGAGGGAGAAGCAGCGACCGTCCAATGCCTCAAAAGGCCAAGAGAGTTCGATCTGGGACTTCCCTCTCCCCACCTTGCTCTGCTCCAGCCCTGGAAGGAGCCACAAGTGAGGAAGAGAAGTTGCAGAAACAAGACGGGGGTGGGGTGGGATGGGATGAGATGCGGGCACCCGAGAGAGTTTAACACAAGCATTTGCGTTTGTCCCACACAAGGTCACTCGCTCCAAGCCACTTTTCCCTGCTCCAGCGGAGGGCTTCCCGCCCAAGAGGCTGCTGGGCTTCAAAGCCAGCCCACCGCGCCCCCTCGGCCCTTCCCCGCGGGCCGCAGCCCCTTCCCGGCTTCTGCGTGCGGGCCGGAGCTCGGACCCACGCTGGCCTCCCTGCCACCCGTTTCCCACGCCCGGCGCCTCTCCCTGACCGATTCCGGGGCTCCGCCGCTTGCACCCCCGGCGCTCCCGTCAACGACCCCTTCATGCCTCAGGACGCCCCTTTCCCCGCCGTCAGAACCCGGTCCCGCCAGGGGCCCGGGACGCCGCTCCTTCCTTCTCCTCCGCCCGCCCTCTCCTCGGCACCCACCTGGCGCGGCCCCCGTCCCTGGCCCGTGTACTCCACGAGCGGCCACCTCCCAAGTCCTCCCGGCCCCGCCCCGCTCCCGGGCGGATACAGTTTGAAGCCCCTCAGGATCTCCCTGGCCCGCTCGTCCTTGGCTGACATGATGCGGCGGCCGCCGCCTGCGGCTCTCCCACGCTGGCCCGGAGGAGCCTCGTAAACGGTGCCCAGGAGTCGTGGATAGAGCTGCAACCCGGCCTGAAGACCTCGGGCGAGCAGCGGTAGCGGCCAGACCCGGACTGGCCTCTCTCTCCCCTCAGCTCCCGCTCCTGATCCCTTCTCCTTCCCTGTAGCCTCAGAGCGCCCGCCCTGAAGCCAATGGAAAGCCCGTCTTTGCGATTGGCATCCTGGCCAGCCAATAGAAACACTCAGCGGCTTCGAAGGGAGACGAGGAGCGTCAATGGGAAGGGCCCTCCCCTGGAAGTCCCGTAGGACAAATTTTTCATTCGGTGTTGTTGCCTAGAGTTTGCCCCAGCGGAGGGTTGGCTTCGGATCTGCAGAGGCTCGAGGGGCCCGATTCTGCTGCTGGGCACACAAGGGCTCTGAGATGACAGCGGGTTGCACCGTGCGATGTGGTGAAAACTACATTTCCCAGCATTCTAGGGGATTGCTCGGGGGACCACAGATCCCAGAACGCAACAAAAAGGCCCAGGGACTACAAATCCCAGCATTCCCTGCAACCTAGTCCTCTGTAACTTAGACTCCAGTGTGCCGCGCAGTGTGCGCAAATTCGTAAACCTTACCTCAGGTTTGGTAGTTTGTGAATCCCGGGACTTGAAACCAGGCGGGAAGACCCTCTTCACCCTCAAAAGAAGATGACAGCCCACAGAGAGGTAACTTCTGTTTACATGGAACTCAGAAGTCTCCTGCAAATCATGGTAAGCCTGCAAACAACAAACAAAAACACTAATTAAACCATGAAAGATAATATAAAAAAAATGACTCCTTCAAGTCGTGGTTGTTTGTTCGTGTGGGGCGTCTTTTAGTGTTTTGCAGGGGTTTTTGGTGTGCTTCTGCGTTGGGCTGGGAGAGATATCGATAGTGTACTCAGAATATCAGTACAGGAAGGGACTTTAGAGAATTTGCTAATCAAACTCCTGTTGTTTTACATATGAGGAAACTGAGGCCCCGAGAGGCGAAGAGATTGTCCATGAAGTTAGAATTCAGCCCTCAGTCTGCTGACCCGCAGTCTGGACTCTTTGCACCACACTAGGGTGGCGATATTTTTAGCAGCATGGCTACGTGATTTTTATTCTTCCTGGTAAAGTTTCCCCAACCAGGTTGAAACACCCAGAGGTTAGGTAAGCATTTATTTGGTGGATTTCCTCCAAGTGAAGGAGTGTGATGTTTATCTTCAGTCTAGGTAGGACTTGGTGTTTGGGTTTGTTCTTTGTTTGTTGCTCAAGGTGACATTTCATGTGATTTCAGGAACTAGGTAATATTGTAGTGTAAGCTAAGGTTTCCTGGGAGATGTTCTATCTCTTTTCCTAGGCCTGCCTTCCTCTTCCTGTCCCCCTTTCACCTCTCTGGGCACCCACCCAATGTTTCCTTCCGTGTAATTCAACAAACAGCTTTTTCAGCTGTCGTTATTTGCCAGGCTCTCTCTGGGTAAAAGATGAAAGTCATGGTCATTGCCACCAGGAAGATAACCATCTATTTAGGGAAATAAGGAGACTCAACTGAGATTCAAGATGGACTGTGATAAATGTCATTTTAAAAAAGGCCATCAGAATGCTACAGAGGCTCTGATGGAGAGATTTATTCCACATATTGATGGAGGAGGTGGCATTTGAACTTGAAGGATGGGTAGGATTTTTTTCTCTGTTAAAAATTTTATCTTTACATTTTTTTGTTAATGAGGTATAACATACAGTAAGGGCACAATATTTGCATATGTATACACCTGTGTCACCACCCCCCAATCAAGATACAGAACCTTTCCAGCACCCCTTGTGCTTCTTTCCAATCAGTACTGCATCCTCCCACCCAGTAACACTCTTCCGACTTCTATTACCACAGCTCAGTTTTGTCTGTTCTTGAATTTCATTTAAATGTAATCATACAATATGTACAGTATGTCTGGCTTTTTTCATTCATCAATATTTTTGTGAAATTCATCCATGTGGTATGTAGCAGTAGCTTATTTTTTTTAATTGCTGAGTAGTATTCCATTGTATGCACATAGCACTGTTTATCTATTCTATTGTTGATGGGCATTTAGGTTATCAGTTATCAATTTTTGGCTTTCATTAACAAAGCTGCAATGAATTCTTATATGTTGCTTCTTGTGGACTCGTGGACTCATTTCTAGGAGAGGAGTTGCTGGCTTGTATGGTGTGCATATGATCAGCAATAGTAGATATTGCCAGTTTTCCAAAGTGTTTGTACCAATCTTCGCCTTCATCGGCAATGTAAGAGAGTTCTAGTTGACTCTTATCCTTGTCAATAGAGGGTATTGTCAGCCTTTTAATTTTAGCCATTTTGGCTAGATGTGGTATTTCATTATAGTTTATTTACATTGTCTCTGGTGTTGAGCACTTTTTCATATGCTTACTGGCTATTTGAATGTCCTCTTTTTGTGAAGTGCTTGTTAAGTCTTTTGCCCACTTTTTAAATTGGGCTGTTGGTCTTCTTACTGATTTGTAGTTCTTTATATAGTCTGGATATAGAATTCTTTGTCTGATACATGATTTGCAAATATCTTTTCCGAGTGTGTGGCTTATCTCTTCAGTCTCCTCCTGGTGTCTTTTGATATACATAAACTCTTAATTTTAATGTAGTCCAATAGTTCGGTGTTTTCTTTTTTGATCAGTGCTTTTTGCATCGAGTTTAAGAAACCTTTGCCTACAGGGTTAGTAGGATTTTAACAGGCAAATATGAGAGAAGAGCATTGCAAAAAAGAAGAGAGAGCAAGCTTGAGCATAGACCCTGGGATCAGAGAGGGAGGGTGTAAATCGTGTTGGGCATGGGAAGGCGTGGAGTTCCGGCTGTAAACAAGCTAGGGTGAAACAAAGCTGGAAGGGCAAGAGGGAGACATACTGAGAAGGGCTTTAACTGCAGTCTTGAGCCTGGACATTATTCTGGAGGAAGTGGAGGCTCTGCCAGAATATTTATGAATTCAAATAGAACTTAGTTGTCTTCCTTCCGCCACCAAATTTGCCTCTTCTCCTCCACAGCCCTGTTCACACCACCTCCAGACAGCTCTGGCCTCCCCAGCCAGAATCCCGGGTGACATCTTCCTTCCCTAGTCCTGCATTCAACTGGTCACCAAGTCTGACAGATTCTATGGTCTAAATGTCTCCAAAGTGTCCCTTCTTTTTCATGCACAACTGCCACTACCTTTGCTCAAGACCTCTCAATCTCTTATCTGGAGTATATCAGTCACCTCCAGAGGTCCCTGCTTCCACTACTCTCCACATCCAATCCATTCCTAGAGCAGTTAATGTGATCATTCTAAAATGGCAATTATTCATACCTCTCCAAACCTTAAAAACCCTACATAGCTCCCCAGTGCTCTTAAAATGAAATAAAAACTCCTTTACGTGGCTTACGCCCTTTATGATCTGCTTGCTCATTCTTCCAGGCTCAACTCGAGACTCGTCTCCAGAAGTCTGCCTTAAATCACCTCTCCCCAGGGCACAGTCAGGAGAGCCTTATCTGTACCCCTAGCGTGTGTGGTAGCCAGACAGGCCTGTCTCTCCCAGGGGGCTATGAGCTCTCCCAGGTGGGAACTTTGCTGTATTTAGGTTTTTACTGGATATAGTGACTTGCATGTGGTCTCCAAGACCCTTGATGACCCGATTCCAGCTCTGTAGCCCTCGTTTCTCACCCCTGAACACAGGATTCCAGCCACTCTGGGTTTCTTTCCGACATCAGTATATGCTGCACACTGCAAGCCTCTGTGATTATAGTTACTGCCCCCTTCTCTTCCCCTTTTTGCCTGGAAGATGCCTTTTTTCTCTTCTCCGGTATTCTCTTCTGTGCTTCCAAAGTGTTGTCATCTCTCTCTCCTAGCACTTAATACACTGAAGCTTTCTGAGGGCAAGAACCTTATCTTCATATAAACTTCTAGAACATAACAGGTGCTAAAGAGATTTTTTGAATAAATGAATAGGTTGGTGCCAGGCTCCTGTGCATCTGTCTGATTTCTGCACTCTAATGGGCAAAAGGCAAATATGCACTCTAAGGCGCAAAACGCACCAAGACCTGAAAGTCTGTGGTGCATACTTTAAAGGAATCAACTTAGGCATTCAGTTTATGTAGCATTCCTTAGCCGTCTTCCAAGGGAGTCGGTAAGTACCAAATGCAACCCCACGAATGTCATTTCGGTCACAGAACCATAGTTGGCTCAACCCACCTCTTGTTTATTTTAAAACGCTTTTTGAATAGAGTGCGAGAACGTGGTCTTTGGCTTCAGATAGTCTGGGTTCCAATCGGACTTTGCCACTTAGTGGCTTTTGGATTTTTAGGTTTAGTTAAGTCACCTGAAAAATGGGAATAATATTACAGGCCATAGAGGAGTTAGGAGAATTCGACGAGGCAATGTATAGTACATGTCGCATAGGAAAACGCTCAATAAACGGTATTTTTAATAGGCTTAATATGTCTCTGGACCCCAGGGCAGCGGCAGTCGCCATAGGGAGCTTCTGAGGGGTAAGGCTCCGCCAGACGGGTGGATTTCAGGCCCAGGATGGTGATGGCGATGGTTTGGGCCCCGGTACTGCCCAGGTTGGATTGCTCTGCTCAGGTCCCTCCCCACCCTGCTCCTGGATTATACCCCGGGCTTGGACCCTCTGTCCCCGGCCCGGGCCTCATGGGAGGTCTGAGACTGCGAAAGCGCCCGGGGGAACCTAGTGTGGGCGGAACTCGAGTGCAGCGGCGGGAGGCTTCCGGGGGAGCCGCAAGGGCAACGGGTCGGCGGAGGCAGAAAAGCGTCGGACGCCGGGCCGATCATGGACGCTTGACAACCTGCGGGCAGGCGCCGGGAGGCTGAGCCAGCGACCCAGAGGACGGAGAGGCGGCGAGGACAGGTAGGGGCTGGCGAGAGGGCAGGGCCCGGCGCGCCAGCCTAGTTCTAGCCGTCCGACTTCGCGCTCGCCGACGGGAAAGCCCGCGGCCCCACAGCCCCGCCCCCGCCCCGGGGAGCGCGCCCCGCGGTGCCTCCCTCCGCGTCCGCGGCCCTGCCGGGAGCACGCTCCCTGCCTGGAGTCCACCACGGCTAGCGACCCTCAGCTCCCGCCCCGCGGCTGCTCTCCCTTCCGCACCGCCGAAGGCTGCCTCTTTGCCCCTCTGCCGTTATCAAAATAGCGCTCCCCACGATGGGAATCCATCTCCCTGTGTCCCTAGCCTTCTCCTCGGGCCCTCCCACTCCAGAAGAAAGCGACCAGCAGCGCCTCCTTACCTCTTTGCCTCCACGGACTTTGCTCCTTAGGCCGAGATTATCTTGAGGGACCGAAGTTTCTGTCCATTTCTGTACCCTCTCCCCACCCCCAGGCCCTTCCCTTCAGTCTCTTCACACGTGTCCACTTGGAAGGGAGGTTTTCGGTCCTCCTCTCCTAACCATCACCTCCTCCCCTTCTCCCTCTCCCCCTCTTCCTTCTCTCTCCTCCTTCCCCTTCTCCTCCTCAGCAACCTTTTGTTCCCTAGCACTTCGCTTTGCTGTTTCTGATAAGAGCTTAGGTAACCCTAAGTGAGGCGGCATACTTGTTTCTCTAATACTGTGAAAGGGCTGCCGCTCTGTGTGCCTGCCTCCACAGGAAAACTTAGTTTCTCTTGCACCCAACTATCCTTCTTTGAATGGTTCTCGGTTTTACTCTCTTATACCTCTTTTCCTTCATTTTGTCACGCTGCCCCAATATGTATCATTTTTAGAGGAATAATCTTTTCTTATGCAGGATCCCTGTAGAGTAGGTAGGCAGTGTGTGTTCGCATACACTCAGCATGTAATTAGATGGTACAGTGGAGGGACCCTCATGTACCTAATGTCTTCGGGATGGCAAAAGAGTATCTTCCTTGTTTTCTCAAGTCTTTTTATTGTCTTCTGGAGGTTTTCTACAAGTTCTGAAGTCATGTTTGGTAAAATGTTGCATATCAGTAGAAGGCCAAATAGAGGGATTTTCCTCGTGGACAGCATGTATTTTCTTAGTTTGAATATGTTATTGCTTATCTTTCAAGATGATTTTTCCGCTTTTTCTATGCTTCAATAAGTTCTTTGATTAAATTCACGTCTTTCTTGTCTGCTTTTTGTGTCTTTTTCTTATCCGTACTTGGCTGTAGGTGAGATTCTAATGACACACTGGAAGCTATAACTGATTGCTTTTGCTCACACCTGCTGCCTCTGTGTATGGGTGAGATTCTCTGTTTCTTAACTAGAGTCTATAAATGAGGTGGATATAAAACGGCTACTGAGAAACTCCTGTGGTTTCTTTAGCTCCTGGTTAGGTTTAAGGGCTTAGAAGGTGCTGCCTCTGGGAGAGGGCTAGATGGGGATGAAGTGGCTTTTACTAAGTGTGTTTCAGACCTCAGAATAAGGACAAAATCTGTTTAACTCCAGGTTGAACCCTACCCATCTCACAAAGTGGTTGTAGCATCCGGACTCAGGAGCTGTTTTTCCTTTTTGAGTTCTATAAAGTTAAAGTATTCTGATGTCTGACCCAGCATTAAATAAGCATAGACTTTGTAGAGGAGAAGGAGGAATGACTGAAGCTTTCTTTTGGACAGATCTCAAGGCCGGAGAATGGCAGGTGAACAGAAACCCTCAAGTAACCTCCTGGAACAGTTTATTTTACTAGCCAAAGGTACCAGTGGCTCAGCCCTCACTGCTCTCATAAGCCAAGTCTTGGAGGCTCCTGGAGTGTATGTCTTTGGAGAACTGCTGGAGCTGGCCAATGTGCAGGAGGTAAGAGCATTTTCCAAACAGTTTGTCTTCTTTGTTCTAAGCCTTCCTTTGATTCTCCAGGTTTCCAAGGAGTTCCAGGGCTGAAGCATTATGGACCTGTGAGGTGCCCTGTTGAGGGAGGGCTGGGGATTGGTGGGGCAGGGGAGGAGAGCAAGGATGATGTCCTAGGTTCCTTCTAGTCAATATTTTCATCTGAACTTGGGGTAAAACTAGGTTGGGTTGCTAATTTGAAAAATAAAGAAAAATCTAATTGAACCTGATAAATTAGAGTATAAGCATGGACTGATGTTGAATGGGTAGTTTCAGGCATTCTTAGGGACAAAATACCTCCATTGCAAATATAGACAAGGAAGATTGGTTAGGTACATGCATAGCAGAAAGTGATTGCTCCTGGACATGCAGTGGGTATGAGTAGGGGATATGTTATTCCTGTGGAAAAGGGTGATGTGCTAAAGTAGATGTGTGGAAAAGATATGATGTGACTAGCTGGGAAGCAATCCTTTTTGTTTTGTTTGCTTGTTGTTGTTAAAGCCTTAGGTATCTGATTATGTTTGTTGTGCCTTAAAAATGAGATCTGGTGAAGAATGACCAGGTGGGAAAAAGAGATGTAAAGAAACCTAGACTTTTGCAACCCCTCCTTCCCACTTTGGATACTTTTGTATTGATTGATACTTCTATATTGATTGATTGAAAAGTCTGGTGACATCTTATTACTTTGGTGGTTGTGCTCAGGGGTTCTTGGTGGGGTAGGTTGGTTTCCTCTTCATCATCACAGCTTCTTTCTGACTGTCCAGGATGGTGCTGGCTCTGTGGGTGGGTGCCGGCTCTGCAGATGGCTGCCATTTGCAGATCTAGGCGGTACTTGTTCTTGTGGATCACGTGCATGATGCTGCTGAGGGCTGCCAGGGCGTTCCTGTTTATGGTAATCCACACCTAGGAGGTGGCTGGCTTTTTTTTTTTTTTTTTTTTTTTGAGGAAGATTAGCCCTGAACTAACATCTGCCACTAATTCTCCTCTTTTTGCTGAGGAAGACTGGCCCTGAGCTAACATCTGTGCCCATCTTCCTCTACTTTATATGTGGGACGCCTCCCACGGCATGGCTTAACAAGCAGTGCATAGATCCGCACCCAGGATTTGAACTGGCGAGCCCTGGGCCGCTGGAGCAGAGTGTGCAAACTTAACTGCTGTACCACTGGGCAGGCCCTGGGAGGTGGCTGGCTTTTGCTGGCCGGTTCTTCACGTCATGACCACTAGGACACCTTTGCTGTTGGCTACTGGCTCCATGCCCACAGCTTGGTGGTGAATCAGCCCATTGTAGCAGGAGTTGTGGGCCTTCAGGTTACTGGACTTGCTGTTGTATGTGTGCTTATTCCTCTTGATCCGGAAACTGGATTGGGTCCCCATGACTATCTGTTGCAGATGTGTGGACATGGCGTCATCTCCTTTGCCTGCCACAGCTGGAGACAGAAAGAGCCACTTTTATTTTTTAATTGTGAATTTTTATTTATTGTGAGTCTTGCTTGCCAGACTGTAAGCTCTGTGAGGGTGAGATCTACTGTGCTCCCCATTGTTTCTTTACATGAGCTTAACATGTAGCCTGACACACAGTAGGCTTTCAGTAAAAATTTGATATATCAGGTGGAAAAGGAATCTTGTGAGGAAAATATAAGAAAACTGAGTTCATTAAAAAAAAAAAACTGTATTTTTTAGAGCAGTTTTAGATTCACAGCAAAATTGGAGGAAGGAACAGAGATTTCCTATATGTCCTCTGTCCTCACACATTTATAGCCTCCCCCATTATCAACATCCTTCACCAGAGTGGAACCTACACTGACACATCAGTATCACCCAAAGACCATAGTTATGTTAGGGTTCACGCCTGGGGTTGTACGTTCTGTGGGTTTGGACAAATGTATAGTGACATATATCCTCCATTACAGTATCATACAGAGTGGTTTCACTGCCCTAAAAATCCCCTGTATTCTGCTTGTTCATCCCTGTTTCCCCTCTAATCCTTGGCAACCACTGATCTTTTCATTGTTTTGTAATTTTGGCTTTTCCAGAATGTCATTTATGTAGTTGGAATCATACAGTATGTAGCCTTTTCAGATTGGCTCCTTTCACTTAGTAATATGCATTTAAATTTCCTTCACATCTTTTCATGGCTTGATAGCTCGTTATTTTTCAACAGAAGAGATGACCAAGGAGTAATATGTTCCTTCAGGTTCATGAAAGCCTGAATGAATTTCCCAAGCAGTTGTTTTTTAACGATGGAAGATTGGCTAAGAGGAGATGGATGAAAATTAAAGCCTGAAAGACCTTATTGATTTAGGCCAGTGGGAGACATTTTGGAGTATCTGCTCTCGAAAAGATATTCTCAATATGGCTAGTTTTGTCATTGTCTGTTTGAAAAGTAGGGGCTAGATTTGATGTCTTTCCACCTCTGGTTCAGGACCTCAGGAGGTTCTTGATAACCTGAGAAGGTAGACTGCGTATTCGGATGCCAGAGTTCTCACTGGGGTGCTTAGCAAATCACCTTTATCTCCACACAGTTTTTTTTTTTTCCACTTGTGAGCTGGGAATAAGCTAGTGGCCTTTCAGTGGTCTGAAATTATGGATGTAGTTCTTGGAACCTTTTTTTAAAAACATGTTTAGAATTGAGTAGTATTACTATTGATGTCCACAGAATACACTTGGATATTCCTATTTAGACTCTATGAAGTTTGGTAAATTGTGAGTAAAAGAAACACCAGTTAAGGTAACTGACAGCAGAGCAGAGCAGTTCAAGGGAAAACAGTATCTCTTTTGTTTTTCTTCTACAGATGGCTCTTTGCCATCAGCAAAGAGTAAGTAATAAGGAATAATAATGAAGAATAAGTAATTTTAACGAAAATTTTTATTTGGGGCAGCCTGATATCCTGTGTTCCTGTCCCCACCAGGCTCTTCTGTTGCACCTTAAGCTGTGCTAATCTCTCCCAGCGTTTGTGGTCCCCACGTAGTCCTGAGACTTGGAACAACCCCTGCTTTGTTCTGTTTGGATTGACAGTGGCTGTGCTGTACCTGCCAGGCTGGTGTGTAGACAAGGCTGCTCCAGTCTTTGTTTTAATGGCCAGGGAATCCTGAGAAAACACAAACTGCTTCCAATACTTACTGCTTTGTGTGCACACAAGTGTGACAAAAGCAGTTACTTGGTTGTGCTATGTGGAGTGTAAAATATGTATTCCTGAGAGAGAAAAATTAATTTTGGGGCCATAATAATCATATTTATTTTTTTCCCAAAGAATCAAAGAATCAGAAGGGACCTCAGGGACCAACTAATAAAGCTGTACAGAGGCATGGCACCCCCAACCCTCTGCTTGAACCCTGTGGGGCTTGGTAGCAGCTTGGTCTGTGAACTGTTTTCTTTCCTTTTTTTTTTAAGATTTTATTTTTCCTTTTTGTCCCCAAAGCCCCCCGGTACATAGTTGTGTATTTTTAGTTATGGGTCTTTCTAGTTGTGGCATGTGGGATGCCATCTCAGCATGGCCTGGTGAGCGGTGCCATGTCCACACCCGGGATTCGAACCCGTGAAACCCTGGGCCACTCAAGCGGAGTGCGCAGACTTAACCACTCAGCTGTGGGGCCAGCCCCTGTGAACTGTTTTCTTTTCCTCCTCAGCTTGCAGAAGGAGCTAATGCTGCTTATTTGCAGTTGCTGAACCTGTTTGCCTATGGAACATACCCAGATTACATAGGTGAGTTGGTTAAGATCCTCCAAAGATTTGTCTTAATTATGTTGCTTGTTTTGATGTGTTCCCTCCATGAGGATCACGAAGGTCTGGGACATAAAGTACAGTGTGGGCACTTCTTGACCTGGCTGCTTCCCATTTTACTGTGCGCTGTAGGTGACCCCACAGGAAGACTTTCCCTTTTCACCTTTTATTCCCTCTGGGTAAAATGGGTACTGTGTTTGTGCTCATCCGTAAATGTAGCCCCTGTATATTTTTTAGATGAGATTCTTGAGGACTGGTATTTGTAGAATGCTTGGAGTGCCGTGAAATGTCAGAATACCCACCTGTAAAGTATTAAGGCATTTAAAATATTATCTAAATAATATGACTATATTGAAAATTTGGAAAATAAAAAGTCACTCATGGTTGTACCACCATTAAACACTGTTAGGATTGTGGTGCTGGACTTTTCCCCTTGCACTTTCTATTATGTAGGCGTAATGAGATTATGTCTACAATTTTGTATCTTGCTTTTTCCTCTTATTTCATTGGCATTTATCCATGTTTTTAGTCTTTTTAGTCATTTTTACTAGTCCATAATCTAATACTCCATAATCTATTTCACCCATTCTATTTTGTAGGTCATTTGAGTTATTTTAAATTAGAATCTTAAATATCAGGAATGAGGTGCATGCATGTCCAAATGCTAACTTACCTTCCACCCAAGCCGTTTTTGTCTGGCTTCCCTTGTTTATTTTAGTGGTCTGACAAAAGCCTGGTAGTTTATTTTAGTGATATGACTCAAGGCCTCCCCTGCTACATCCCTGACTTCCCCTTCTGCCTCACTTTCTTTCTCACTGGTCACTTCTACTTACTCTGCGCTGCTCTCACACTCAGTAATTTGCCACTTGCCAATCTTTCTGACCTTCTCTTTGTTCCAACGAGTGTGTCTTCTGTTTCTCTCCTCACTAAAGAAGCAACATTGCACAGACTGTGGAACCAGACTGCCTGTATTATATTCCACCTCCACTTCCACTAGTTGTGGGTCCTTTGGCAAATTAAATAATCTTCTGTACCTCAGTTTCCTTATCTGTAAAATGGGAGTAATAATACAGGTCCACAGTCCCTTACCTGCACTCTTTGGGTTAGAAGTTTTGGAATTTAGAATTTTGGGACTTTAAAAAGGTAATATCATGCATATACCTTTTTATGTAACACCCTCGAGGGATATGGGCAGCACCTGTTGTTAAACACATTCATAATTTTGCAGCAAAACAAGTGAATATTCACAAGTGAGATGAAAAGCCTGCCTCAAATCAGGTCAGGAGTTGCCACCAGGTGAATTTCAGCACCATGCTCAAGAGAAAAACATTAGTTTGGATTCCCCTTTTTGGAATCCAGGATTATGAATAAGGATTTGAAGACATTGGGAATCTATCTCATGGGATTGTTGTGAGGGCTGGCTGGATGAGTGCGTACTCATGGATCTGTGTGTGCATTTGCACTAAGTAAAGCTTGTTGTGTATGTTACCCATGGCTGCTGCCATTGCTTCTATCATCGTTATTGTTACTACTAAAATTTTCCCATCCTTCAAGGCTTATCACAAACTCCATCATTCTTCCTTTTCCTCTCTTGTACTTCCCCAGTGTGATTGCACTCACTTGCTCTCTCTTTTTCCCCCTTTTTCTTTTTCTCCCTTTCCCCCTTTCTCCCGTTCTGTCTCTCCCCTTCCTTCTCACCCTTTTGTTCTCTTCTGGTAGTTTGTACCTTTCTTCTGATAGTTCTGTCCTGCATTTGTAACTGTTGAAACATCTGATTGTAAAACTGAGGACAAGTCCAGGGCCATTGAGTTGCACAACTCTGGGTGGTTGCTGCCCCTTGAGCTGTGTAGCATAGCAGCCTAGACAAGGCCAATCTGATTTATCTCTGATTCCCCTGAATCACTTAAGACAGTGCATTGCACATAGCAGATGCTCAGTAAAGACGTGTTGAACTTGATTGAATGTCACAAAGGGCACAGATAGTATTCTATTAAGAAAATTGTCGAATCGTTTTGTGCATTCATGCCTGACTCTTCAGGAGACTAAGCTCCTTGAGTCTATTCTTCTTTGGAAGACCATGGGCTTCTCGTGGAGCATTTGCATAATGAATAAGTGAGTCACTTATTCAGAGTCATGACAGTGATTCAGGGGTAGTAGGTTTTGTGTGGGGAGTTAGCTTATTCCATAAAGAAATCCTAATTTTATTTTGTGTCTTGATTTTTGTGGTGGGTGGGACTGAGCAGCCAGCAAGGAGAGCCTGCCAGAACTGAGCACAGCTCAGCAGAACAAGCTGAAGCACCTTACCATCGTGAGCTTGGCATCGAGAATGAAGGTCAGTCCCAAACCCCTTCCTGTCTACCTCCTCACCCAGAGGCAGGTGTCTCATTGCATCAGTGTGGGAGCTCCCAGCTACACACAGTGCAGTCACATCACAAATGCGTAAAATTTGCTTGGCAAAGGACAAAAGAGAAAACGATAATTAAATTAGTGTAGACAATTACTCACCATTCCATTCAGGAAAAGTATGCCCAGGAGGGATTGTGAATCAGCAGGTCTCAGTTCTGGCATGCCGTGGTGCCTCACTTGGTGTGAGCATTTTGCCACCCTAAAGGGAGACTGCTTAAAGACACATGTTTAAAGATACATGTTTTCCTAACAGCAGGGCGTCTCAAGGCAAGTTAACCACTTCATCTGTTGCTCAGTGCACAGTGAACTGTGCCAGTGCTGGAAGAAAACTTGCTAGATCAGACTTACTGAGAGGTAGATCTTTAATATGCTGCCTTCCTCTGGGGATTTTCAAGGTTAATTATACTGATCGGAATTTTTGCTTTATATGCTAAATTTAGACCTTAACTTCTGTAGGATACCACTCCACTACATCTCTCTGAGTTCTCTGCCTCACTTGATTTAGAAGCCTTGCGACCAGCTGCTCATAGCCATTAACAAAGAAGATCCAGGTTCAGTTGATTTTTAATTGATTTTGGCTCTCTGCCCAATCCCAGCCTAAGTGTCTAAAAGTTTTTGTGGGGCTATTTGCACTTTCCCTCTGTGATTGAACTTGAGAGAGATATATTTATTCTTGGATTGGGCTTTCAGTTGCTGAAATCATTGTACCTGCTTGAATTACAGATTTCTCATTCTCAGCCTGGCATTTCAGGTGGAAGGCTTATTTTGTTAGGAAATGAGGACCTGATCTTTTTTCAGATCATGGACTTCTCAAGTGTAGCAAAGAATAGGAGTAAGTTTTTTTCCTCATTTCTGCAACCTGTCATTGTCAGCGCACTTACTGCCCTGGGATTTAAGATGTTTAGTCATCAAAAACCCCTCTAGGAACATTTGCTGTTACTCTCTTCTCTGTATACCTCTTCCTCCTGTCTCTGCAGATTTGATTGCTCTGTTAATTTCCAAACTAATAGTGATGTGTCAGAGGATTTGCAGAGAACTGGATGTTTAGGTATCCAGTGGTCTTGGAGTCATGCAGAATGTTGGTACAGCCCGATAAAGGACTATTGTCGGGGAACTGGCGTTGGTTGCAAGTCTGAGAAAACCCGTGTAAACTTGAGGATGACCTCTGAGCTGGCAGTTCCCACTGGCCATCTGTAGGGTGACATGTTATCCTGCAAGTTGTTTCGCTTGCTCTGCTGGGCCCGCAGGCAGTTCGCCTCTCCAGTGTCTGAGATTGTTTGGTGTTTTGTGATGATCCAACATTTTATGCAAAGTCTGCAAGCTTTCAGAAGGCAGTAGAGTGGCATATACCAAGTATTTCCCTTTTTCCTCTGGAAGGATTCTTTAGGATCTCTAAGAGTATGCTTCATAGCATGAAAGCTGAAGGCTGGGTGAAGTCCAGGAGGCAGAGAATCTAGGAGAATGCATTCCTAGGTGCTGTGGTCTTGTTTGGATCCCACAGGTCTCACAGCTCATTTGTCCATCTCTTGTTGCCGTAGAGGTTGATAATTACCACTAAACTGCATTTCTCAAAGCCCTGAGGCAGCTGTTGGCTATGTGGGTAATGCCTGCATTTTCTTGAATGTTTGTCAGTGGTTTTTGTAAATACCACATGGCCTTATCTACAGTGTATCCCCTACTCCGTGCTGCTGAAGGACCTGGAGATGCGGAATCTCCGGGAATTGGAAGACCTCATCATCGAGGCTGTCTACACTGACATTATTCAAGGCAAGCTGGACCAGCGAAACCAGCTGCTGGAAGTGGATTTCTGCATTGGCCGTGACATCCGAAAGAAGGACATCAATAATATTGTCAAGACCTTGCATGAATGGTGAGGCTGAAGGAAGGAGGGATCCCTTCTCTCTAGGGAGGGGGATATCTAGCATGCCCTTCGTGTATCTGCCTAGGGAAATGTGGTCTCCAGGTATCAGCTGGTGCTGCCTGGGAGCTGGGGCCTTGCGACAGGAAGCCAGAGATGGGCGCTGCATTTGTGACTACAGCTGTGTGGCAACAGGAATCATTTCAGGTCTCCCAGTGCCCTGGTTGTAAAACAGTTCTTGTCCTAGTCCAGCTGGGGGCTACTTAATAGTGGGCCGTGAAATGCCCAGGGTTGGCACATGAAGCCTCTGAAGCCCAGCTGTGTGTCGCTGATCCCAAGCTTTCCAAACTCAGCCACAGAGTCTGAACCAGCTCAGGAAGTTAGTGTTGGTAAGATTCCTTGGATAAGAGAACCCGTGTTCAGTGTCAGTAGCATGTTGGACTCGTGTTTGTAAAACAGTGTGAGGGATATTGAAGTTAAGGATGGGTTATTCTCAGTTGGAACACAGACTCAAACGCAGAATATTTGATAACCACATTCTGGTATATAAAAGGAAGTGAAATGTTTGCATGTACTCTATTTTAATAGAATTTGATGTTTGCAAGAGCTGTCGCATGTTCTGCAAAGATTCGTTATGGAGTTACTTAAATGATTTGGGGCTTATGAAGCCACCTGGGCTTAGGGGTAAAAGAGGTTTTAGGTGAGTTTTGAAGGAGGTCCAGGGTTAGAGTATGATTGCAGGTGAGGAGAGTATGTTTCCAGGCAGACACATGGTGTGTCGGGGGTCATGAGGCAGAGCAGGCAAGCTTTGTGCAGAGGGCTGGGGAAATTGTTTTCTTTAAAACAGACGGAACCTCTGGCCTGTCCCCAAGAGGAGTAGATCCAGAGGTGTATGGCCCAGTGTTGATCCCCTGGGGTCCAACGCCCCTGAGTTTCCCTCACTTCAGCTACTATTGGTCCCAAGGACATGTACTGTTCACCCCTTTCCCCAAGTTCTCTCCCAAGTCTGGCCCCAAACACCTTCGCTTTATGTCCAACACAAACAGGAGCTTTCAAAAGATCATAAAACTGTTAAATCAGAATAAATGAGAAATAAACTTAGAAAATACCCCCGACATGAAAATTGTCTGGCGTAGAATCTAGGCTTCCACTTCTACTAAAGTGGGCTCTCTTACTCTGTTTTTGAGATGCTGACACAGTTTTTACTGTGTCCATAGTCTGGCTTCCCACTTTTTAGCCCCCAACATCTTTCTACCCAGAGGTGCCATCCCAGGATGCTTACTAGTGCAGATTCTTAAAACTTGTGTTTAGGTGCGGGAGTTAGATTTGAAACAGAATTGGTGTGTAGAGTGGTACCGTAAATATGGCAAAATGTTCACAACTGTTGGATCTTAAGTGGAGGGTAGGGAGGTGTCCATTGTACTGTTCTTTCAGATTTTTCTTAGGTTTTAAAATTTTCAAAGTAAAAAGAGAAAATAAAATAATGAAGAGGGGGATGGCAATTAGGAAGTAACGTAAGTGTCTGAGAGAAGGGGCGATCTCCAAAATAGGATGCTTTTAGAAAATAATGTTTTCTCTTGGGAAAAGTGGTGAATCAGCCCCCCCCGTAAAGTTTCCTAATTCATTTCATCTCACATTCTGTAAAACTTTCCCATGGGATACGAAGTTTGGAAATTAAAGCTATATTCTAAGAATACCCTACAACCTCCATGTTTGTCTCCACGTGCCCTGTGTTATGTATTCAGAAACACTTGTCTTTTGGAAGGAATGGAGGGGCAAGAACCCTGGCCAAGGGGGTGTTTCAGGAAGTCCTGGGAGGACTCGGGGAGGGAGATTTCGGAGGCTGGAGGAGAGCTTCCAGGCCTTTCTGTGGCTCAGGGCTGGTTATCTCCTTTGTAGGTGTGATGGCTGCGAAGCAGTTCTGCTAGGCATCGAGCAGCAAGTTCTGCGAGCCAATCAGTACAAGGAGAACCACAGCCGAACTCAGCAGCAGGTAGAGGCAGAGGTAAGGAAGGGAGTGTTTGTTCCCCACTCCAGGGTATCCCTGTCTGTTCCTTCACTGTGTGAGTCTTGGTGTCGATGAAGCAAACAGTCACCAACAGATAGGCAGTGGGCTAGGTGCTGGGCCAGAGATGACTGGGACATGCTCCCTGCTCTTGGTGCTCCCTGTCTCGTTTCTGATTCTGGTCGGGAGCAGGGGAGCAGGCTTGGAGAGCAGAGAATGTTGTAATTCCTCAGCACATGCGCACTCTGCATCTATAGAGCAAGAGAAATGAGTTTGGGGATGGATGTTAAAGACAGATGGAAGGATGGTGATCACAGGCGCGGTGGAGAGGGGTGCAGTTGGGCAGGGGCATGTGGGGCTTCAGGGCCCTGGTACGGCTCTGCTTCTAAAGCCATGTGGTAGGTGCACAGTGTTCATTTTATTCTTCTTTTCTAAACCGTACGTATATGTTACAGCCTTTCAAAATGTATGATGTATCTCGTACTGAAAAAGAAGAAAGGGAAAAAATTCAATGGATAAAATGCAAATGATGTGTGTGATTGTGGTTTAGGAGCACCTGGGTGTTCAGGACACTTTTAGCCTCTTGGAGGGACACAGCCCCAGCCTTGAGTGCATGGGGGTTTGTTTGTGTGCCTGTAGCCTGGACACGTGTGGAGTGGCCTCAGAATTTGTTTGGAGCCCTTAAGATCAAGATGTTAGCATTGGAAGTCCTTTTCTAGCATGATGGGGCTTGACGTGTTAATGGTATTTAATGAGTTTTATAAATCAAGTGTCCTAGAGTGTGGCAGAGTGGGGCCCAGGATTACAGCTAAGGAACGTAAGAAATAAGTAGCTGTGCCTTTCAAAGGGGGATTTGTGAACTTTGAAGATTTCTTCTCCTCTGTTATATGTACTCCTTGAAAATAAAACCTGTGTTGTATTTGTCTTTGTTAGACCAGTTCCTTGTCCCATCCTACCCGTAGTAGGTCCTCGAGTGTTTGATGTACTGTTTCTGGCACACCCTGTAAGTGTGTCAGTGGACTACTGAACTCTGCTTTTTGTGGACTAGAGCAGGTTTATTTTGGATATACACCCCCCCCCACTCCTGTGTACATATACATACCTACACTGTGAATTTTCAGTCTGTTGTTAATTTCTAACCCTACTTCTAGCCAAAGGATTACGACCGGCATTTCATTTAGTGTTAGCCAGAGACAAATACAGTGAGGAAAGTGAGCCTGCTGCTCCTCTAATAAGCTGTGTCACCCCCCTCTTCAGTATTGTGGCCTCTTCTCTGACCTGGGGTTGAGGTCTGAGCAAAGTAGGAACGGCTAACCACTCTCTCCTCTCCATTGATTCTTCCCTGTAAATCAAACCCTGGAAACAACTGAGGTTTGGAGACGAAACATGCCCACCTGACCTGCGGTGGCCTGCGTGAAACAAACTGTCTTTAACCTGATGGGTAGCCCAGGAGGACCCTGATCCCTGCTGGCTGCCCCATGGTACCTGGACTGTCACTCACTGTGTGGTAGGTGATAGGCTTGGCTTGTGGTCGTTAGCAAAGATGGATGATACTAGTTTTTGGAATTTGAATGGTTTAAGTGTATTTCCGTGACAAATGGCATCTGAAAAAAGAAGGCACTGACTGCTGTTGAGGCATGACCAATCCTTAGACAATAGTGTAGGCTCTTCAGATTATGGTTATTAAAGACAAGAGAGAGCCAGCCCTCGTGGGTTTGTTACTATGGCCCACTGTTTGCAAACACAGCCATGGCTTCCCCTGCTGGCAGAGCCTGATGCTGCCACCAGGTGGCAGTAAGGATTTGAATAAGGTTGAGAGAAAGAAATTTGAGGAAAAGACCAAGGCTACCTCTGCCACCAGTTAAAGCACTCTCCTGACTTAATAATCTTCTAGAAATCTGAAACAGACCCGTATGAGAAGAGAAGGCATGTGGTCAAAGCCTAGAGCCTTGTCAGTTTTTCCATTCTGTGAATGTATGATCTGGCTACTATGTGTAGGATGCTGATCCTCAGCCCAGCTTAAGGCAGTAGAAGGCTCGTCAGGTATCTGTTGACTTGAAAACAAATCTACACAGAACAAAGGTGTAATTCTGTCTTCTTTTGCTTGTATTTATGCTTCTGTTACCCCTGACCTAAATTTTCTAGCCATTTTCTCAACTAAGTTGACCTTTTCTTTAATTGTCCTTAAATTGGATTGTTCTCAGAGGGAAAACCATGATGTTTTCCCCCAAAATCTTGTAACAGCAGCTTTTTTCTGGTGAGTATTAGCTTCAAGAGCCTTCCCTCTTAATGAAGTCACCCTATCACATGCTCTCTTTCACAGAAAGAACACATATTAGTTAGAATTCCAGCATACCTGGGGGAGATAGAACAATAACATTATGAGCTGTTTCATTATCTCTGAGCAGTCACTCTGGAGGGGGACAGTGATTAGTCAAAGCATTGCAAAGCACCTCATTTATATTTGATTTTGGAGTGTGTTTTTCTTTGTATTTGAGTGTGCTTATGTCTGATGTTCTGTGCAATGTCAATGTACAGCTCTTGCTACATTCACAAAATAGGCTGTGTTCCGGTGATGTAGGTAAGAAAGCATAATTGGACAAAGTAAGCTCTGTTTTCCATTATGTAGTAAATCCCACAGGAGTTAAGTAAGTGACAGATCTTGATGCTTGTTGGCTGTTAGAGTGCAAAACGTGTGCCTCCTGGTTCCTCCCGGAGAGCTGTTCTCCATCTCCCAGCTCTCCGTGTCTGTGTTGCACTTCTCCAACTGTGGACTCTACTTCCTGTTGTTTACCTTTGCCTTGCCTCACAACTGGAAGTTTTCCTTCCCCAGGAGGCTCCTCTTTGTCCTTTTGCCTGAATATTTAAGGTCTCTGATAGAGCTAGGCTGCAGTTTTGTCAGCTGGTGCATTCCTGTCTGAAAATCCCCAAGGCCCGTGTTTTGAAGGGCTTGACAAACTCTAGGTTATCTGGAGTAGGTGGGAAAGAGATGGCCTGCAAGCCAGGCCACTCAAGGAAGAAAAGTGGAAAGAACCAGGGACATTTAGGCCAAAGAAGACAATTTTGTGGGGATTTTTGTCATCATTTGAAGGGCGGCTCTGTGAATGAGGAATTAGACTTCTCAAGAATATTCCACAAAGCCGAAACAGGTTTAATTGGTGGACCTCTTGGGGCAGCCACTCTTGGGTCCCAGAAGGAGCCATCTACAGTTAGACTGCAAGATGCTAGTTCTCTCTTAACTCCCCCTCAACTATGAGAGTCTGCCATTGGTCCAGCAGTCTCCTCTGTGAGTTCTGTGTGTTTAAAATGCTGGTGATCAAGCTGACTTGAGCAAGGCACATCTGTAGTGGAACCCAGTGTAAGGGCCACGTCACTCCTGTGCAGGCCGAGACTTTGTTGAGCATAAAGGGCCTCATTTCTTAGGCTAAGAGACACTTGCCCAGGAAGGCCTGTTTTCCTCTCTGGGGTGTTTACACGACTATGGAGGCCTTCCATTTGTCAGTAGTCTGACTGGAAGCTGGATGTGAAGTGGCACATGAGGCCGTCTGTCTAAGAGTGAGAGGTACTGCCAGGCAGGCCTAGGTTGAGGGGAGGCAGCTGGGCTTGGCCTAGGAGGGTCAGGACAGGTTTGTGGCAGAGGTGCTCGAGTCTGCAGGAAGGGTCGGGGGTGGCTAGCTGAGGAGGAGGCTCACCCAGGCTAGAGTAACAGGGTGCAGGGAAGGCAAAAAGGCGGAAGTGGAATGCCTCCCTCGGAGCATGGTGCAGCAGACTAGCAGGGCTCAAGTGGAGGGCGTGTGCTAAGGAGGAGTGAGGGAGGTACAGGATCTTGAGTGACGTTTCCGAACTGGAGAAAGAACCGAGTTTTCCCTTGGGGTAAATCTCATTCCTCTTTTCCTTGTGCAGCAGGGTCACTGGGCACCTACAGTGATAGCTTGTTAGGAGTGTGGTTTCTGTAAGAGAAAACTGCTTGAGATACATAGCATTTGAATGATGAGGGGGTGGTGTCCGTGCTTCTATTTATTCGGTCAAATGCTTTTGACAGGATCCTGAATCAAAGGTGTTTAAATAGAATCGAGCCTCCCTGAGATGGGAGGCTGCATTACCATGGTGGGGAGTGATGGTATAGACCAAGCGTGAGTGTGAACAGGCCCTTCTGCGAATGGAGAAGGGTGATGAGCAGGAAGTTTCAGAACTTTTTGAGGGGAAAAAAAAGAATATACACAGCAAAAGAGTCAAACAGCAAAGCACTGGGGTCAGGTAAGCTGGTCAGCTGTTGAGAGGCCAACAGGGGAGCTCTGCCTTAGTGAGTGGGCTGAATGGGGTGCATGGGGTTCTAGTCTGCTCCTTGGGCTGGCAGGTCGGGAACTGGCTTCTCAGCTCAGCCACAGATACTCGACTCCAAAGCTAGCCCAAGTCACCTGAGGCCACGATAGAAAGAGAAATGCCAGCTAATTTCTGCTAGGCTTGAATGACTTATTCTACAGAAACTTAGGTGCAAGAGATTGAAACTAGAACCATTATTTGAGGATTGATTAAATACTTTTTCCTTATTCATGTAGGGATTATGAGACTGAGTAAACCTAAGATATATTAAGTGGAAGAATTGATATAGAAAACCATTTGTGGTATAAGCTGATTAGTAAAAATTACTGCACAAAGAACTTGAGGAAATAAGGTTAAATGGTATTTATCAGTCAAGATAAAATTAAGGAAACTATACTTTTTAATTTATTTTTAATAAAGCTGTTTTGCTAAATGGGAAAGGTAATCATTTGCTTGGAAAGATACCATTTTTGGGGTGCCAGCCCCATGATGTGGTGGTTGGGTTCAGTGCGCTCCACTTTGGTGGGCCAGGTTCGTGGGTTCAGATCCCGGGCTTGGACCTACACCACTTGTCAGCCACACTGTGGCAGCGACCCACATACAAAATAGAGGAAGATTGGCACAGATGTTAGCTCAGGGCAGATCTTCCTCAAGCAAAAAAAGAGGAAGATTCGCAACAGTTGTTAGCTCAGGGTGAATCTTCCTTAGTAAAAAAAAAAATGCCATTTTTGGAAATACAGGCCTGGTAACAAAAACTTATTAGTTTTCTAATGTTTTACTTAAAAATAAAATTTTATCAGCTTTCAGGGAAGCCTTAAAACAAATTTCCTTAGACAGTGCATCTCAGGTACTGAAAATATGAGGCATGGATCTTTGTCTTTTTCATTTTCTTAATATGTTTTTAAGTTGTAGGATCTTTTAACACATTGGGAGTCAGAAGTAATTGATATACAAAGAAATAAACTTAAGTGATGCTGTTACCGCCTATTAAGATTTTAATTAATCTTTCTCAGAATACCTAGAAAGCGTGTCAAACTGGAGAAACCTTGGAATGTTATTTGATACAGCAGTGAAAACTGAGAAATCACATTTCTTATCTCCTCCAAGGCCATCAAAATATGCCTTGAAATAAAACAAACAATAACAAATCTCTTTTATAAGAGAAAGCGTGGCGAGCCCTCCACTGCTCCAGATTCTTCATGCCCTGTCTCACCAAGTAACTACCGAACAAGAGAGACAAGCATCACTGAGCCACCGGGAGGAGGTCGCCGGGTTCCAAGCCGGCGCCACATCGTCTGGCAGGACACTGGATAAACCCTGACCAGACAGGCTGCCCTGTCTACTCTACTAGTGCCCACACAACTCTGTCAGTGCTCCTTTAAGAAAGGTTATAGTGTTGATTGAAGTGACAGCAGGGTGGGGCATGGTGGTTCTGTATCTCAAAACAGCAAAAATCAGGATAAAAATAACCTACAATCCAGTTGAGACTCCTTCTGCAGATGTTAGATCCTCTCCAGCAAGCTACGTGTGTCTCACTCTCACGGTGTTTCATCTCTGCAGTTGTACTCTCTTCTGCTCCAGCTCCTGATGCTCTGACTGCTGAGAACTTTTGACCCTGATGACTCCCTTCTCGTTTCTATAGAAAACCAGACCTGCTTCCCAGGAAACATGGAAGCACCTTCCTTTCTCACCAACAAACATGTACCTTACTCGGCACCAGCCATATCTTCTTTCTTCCTTTTAATGATTAAAGAAAAAAAAAGGCTAATATTTTCTCTTCTGTTTTTTTCATCCCTTTTTTCTTCCTCTCAGCTAGCTGATGGGCAAAGGCATAGAAGACCCATTAGAACTGGGTTGGGGAATGTATATATAAACAGGCACAAGAGTACACAGTTGGTAGAAGTACGAGTTGGTCCAGCACTTTTCAGAAGGCAGTAGAGCCATAGTTATTAAAAAGGAATGTGCAAACCCTTTGATCTGGAAAGCTCACTTCTAGGAATATGTCCTGCACAGATGTTCACAAAAGTACACAAGGTAAGCACAGAAGGCTGTTCCTAGGAGCACTGTGTGTAAGTGAAAAGCAGGTGGCAACCCATGTAAAAATTGTCGAAGATCCCTAATGGGATTGTACAGATGCTACAGAGGATGTGCCTTCGGACATGGAAGAATATTCTGGAGATGCTTAAGTATTTCTGAGCCCCTCCTTTGTTAAGTGAAGAAGGGTCTACTGGAAACGGTAGAGGGATTGAATTTTGCCAGTTCTTTTACTGCATTTTTGTCCTTTGTCACTTAGTTGGCTGAAGTCCCTTCTCTAGTTTATTCAAGAAGGGCTCATGGAGCTGTATTCCCAAAGTTGTGAAAATCTGTGGTTTCATATATGAACAACGATAGTTGAGCATAGCATTCTTGGTCACCCTTTCTTTTTCCAAGGCAGCTTTAACCGGTGTTTCTTTCATGTTCTGTGTTGTACCTCTTTGCAAAATGGTCCACTTCCACTTGGGTTGTTCTCTCTTTTCAACCAATAGAGCATTAGTTTTTCAGATTTTTAAAGTAAGTAATTAACTTGCTGAGGAAGATTGGCCCTGAGCTAACATCTGTTGCTAATCTCCCTCTTTTTGCTTGAGGAAGGTTGTCACTGAGCTAATATCTATGCCCATCTTCCTCTATTTTGTATGTGGGATGCCACCACAGCATGACTTGATAAGCAGTGTGTAGGTCTGCGCCTGGGATCCGAACCTGTGAACCCCAGGCCGCCAAAGCAGAGCACACCAAACTTAACCACTACGTGACTAGGCTGGTCCCTGAGGCATTAGTTTTACTTTTTTGCTTGACCTATTTCCACGTATCTTCCAGGAGTAGCCCCTGCTTGTTTCTCCTCATCTGGGTTTCTGAAGATAATCTCAGATTTTCTTGCAGAGTATTCTGGCTCCTTCCCTGGGTGGCTCCCTTTATAGTAAGAACAAGTCTCAGTGAGTTTCTCATGCTTACAGGCTGAGCACACCAATTCTGTCTCTCTCTCCAGGTTACCAACATCAAGAAGACACTAAAAGCCACCGCGTCCTCCTCAGCACAGGAGATGGAGCAACAGTTGGCCGAACGGGAATGTCCCCCTCATGCTGAGCAGAGGCAGCCCACCAAGAAGATGTCCAAAGTGAAAGGTCTGGTCTCCAGCCGCCACTAGGGCCGGCTGGGGCAGCTGGCACTCACCAGGCCTGGGTCAGGTGGGGAGGGGACACCAAGGGCCTATTTCCTCCCCTCTCTACCTTCAGTGAGTTCCAGACCTGCCCGTCCCCTCACCAGCACCTCCCCACCCTGTTGGAACTGTTCCAGAAGAACCGTTAACTCTTTTTCCCTCGCCCACTCCCTCCTTCCCTGTTGTTCCCTTCAGACTCAGGGGCTCCACTGATGCCATCCCAACAGGGTCAGACACTGCCCAGCTTCCCTCCAGGAGGATCTCGTCTCTGTTTAAGGGCTTGTCTCCTTCCCAGTTTTCTTTTGCTCCATGTCATTGTGTCAGGCTGGTCATAAGCCGGAGGCATCTTTAACCGGCCCACCGGGATGACTGCGAAGGAGGCCCCTCTCTGATGAGGAGGGGGTATTCCTCCTCCAGCCCCGTGTACCACAGTACCCACAAGGGTGCAGGCGATCTCTAGCCAGGTATCAAATGCTTGTCCCTCTCCTGCCTTGTTCCTTGTTGGCAGCTCCGATCAGGCCATGGAGGGATGTGATGCTGGGCTATGTTTACTAAACCTGCGGGTTTTCAGCCTCTTAAGCCCAGCTCTGATCTCTCAGTTGGGAGCACTGGGTTGGCTAACATCTGGTATCCTGGCACCAGTGAAGGGTGCTGTGGGTCTGCCTGGTGGCAGAAGTTTCTTCCAGCTTGGTCTTCTCTGCTGGCCATGCTTCCTGCTGCCTCTGACTGACTACTCAGACTGGTTTTCAGTGTGAAGTCCCCAGCTGCACACTGGGGCTGTCTGCCAACGTTTGCTCTCCCAAGATCTTTAATTCCTCCTGGCTGCATTCGTGGTGGGGATGGTGGTGCCAAGGCCCCCCTATCTGGTGAAGGACCTGTTGCTGCTTCTGTCTCTTTCCACCCCTTCCTGGCTGATGACCCAGAGCCCTCTGATGATGGCATTCTCCTGGCAAGAGAAAAGGACTTGACTAGCCTTTCTGAACTTGAACAGTTTCAGGTTATATTTTAATTTTTTTTTTGTACAGGTTCTGATTAATACATTTCAACATGCTTTTTTTCCCCTTTGTGTCAATATTTGTTATAGACTAATCGCCGGGGATTTTTATCCTGGTTGGAGGGTGGCGTGTGTGTATGTGTGTGTGTGTTATGTCTTTTTAAAGGGGAGGTGGAGGTCCTGGACTGATATTAAAGTTCGTTGAGGGAAAAAGCACATTTTAGAACAAAAAATAAAAGTGTAGATTTACTGTATCTGACTTTGGAGTGCGGGGTTGCCTAGCTGGGGGATCTTGAGGGGCTGGGATTAGGGCGGTTCAGGGAAATGTGATGCTGTTTCACTTCCGTAGTTAAAAAGTGGATTTCTCCTTCTTCCAAATTGTCCAGTAGCTGCCTACCGTCGATCAAGTGTTAACAAAGTATTCTCATTTCCCTTTGCAGCTGGTCCATATGCCCATATAATATTATGCCCAACTGGAGAGTCTCATTGACAGATGCTCTGTGGAAAAGGGGTTCTGTTGTTAAATAAATTTGGCACATCCTGCATCCCATATTCTCATTGGAAATTCATTATTATGGTCTCAGAGAAGGCCTGGGTGAGGAAGCCTGTTCCCACATGAATGTCACTATCAAATTCTTTTTGGTAATATCTAGTGGAACACATTTGGGGGAAATTTTTGGAAACATTGTCTTTCTCAAAAACACCTCCCAGCCTTATAGGTGTTTTCCACCTATTCTTTCCAGACCCAAGGCAGGCACTCACTCTCAGCAAGTGATCCTTCATCCTTATCCTTCCCACTGGTGAGTAGACCAGGAAGCTGGCCTGACCTACCCTGTGTGACCACTTGTTTGCCCACAGCCCTCAGGATCTCTAGGGTCACCTTCTCAGTGGTTCTGCTGTTTCCCTAAAATTGGAATGACAATAGTGACGCATTTGTAAAGTGCTCTGCAAAGTCTTCACGTATGGTGAGTCATTGAATCCCTTCCACCCAAACAGTCCGCTGAGGTCGGTGAGGGTAAGTGTTATTTACAGTCATTCTCACTGTGCATATGAGAAAATGGAAACTTGGAGATTCAAAGGACCCCGTGGTAAGTGGCAAAAGGAAGACTCCTGAATCTCCTGACTTGTGTGTCCTGCCATCTTATCTGTGTTACATTCTCATTTAGAGTCTGCTCTCCAAACTGACCCTTGATATCACTCTACCTGCTTGTTCCTCTGAGGGCTCCTCTTGCTTTTAAAACTGATACCAAATACACCCCAGCCTCTGCTTCTCAAACCCACCCAGCTACTTTATAAGGAAGCAGAGAGTATGGGGGTGGGACCCCAGGAATTGCGGGAATAGCTGGAATGTTCACTGCTCTGTTGGGACTCTGGTAGGAGACCTGGCCTCTGAGGTCTGCAGTTTCCCATCTGGTGTGCTGTGACTAGGCTCGGATTTTAAATGTATGTAGATATTTTGCATATAAATAGAACATTCAGAAGAGGAGTCCTCATCAACAGTGAAACATCTTAGGTCAGGAAGGAGACGCTGCAGGATTAAACAGACTTAGCTTGGTACTAGTGCCTGTGGGCTGGCTCTGCCACCTTCGTGAACTCTGAGCTGTCTGCCTCCTGAGGTCCTCTTTGGTCTTTACTGTCTGTCCAGATGGAAGCATTATGGTTTCTACTTGGGTGACATTAGGGAGATAGTCAGAAGTCCCCAGGACAGGCCATTCTTGTGTTCCAAATCTGGGGTGACCACCATAAAGAGTAGGATTACCCCCCAAACTTTTGAGTCTTAGAAAATGGGGTAGTGAGCAAAGAAGCTAATATGATCAACTGCTCGTGATATTTTACATATTTGCTGTTTTCTCTCTCTCTGATAGGCTGGGTTTCCTGAAACCAAATCACATCCCCATTCTTGTAAATGGAGTCATTATGCTAACAGCCTGAGACTTCAAACAATTTTTTAAAAATGCAGCAATTGGTCAACTTTTACTGGAACACTGTCACACTACTCATGTAATTGAGTTTCAAGCGTAGCACACTTTGGCCAGTCTGTGACTGTCCCCAAGTCTTCCTGGGGATTCTTTGTAAGACATGAGCATCTGACTGCTTCGTTAAATCTTTCCTTGTAGTTATGCTTGAGATTTACATATTGAAACACATATTTTATTATAAATTTCACTTTACATCTCCTTTGCATTACCCTGAGGGCATTATATAGATTTTTTAAACTTACGTCTTCTGGGTAGGTTATATATGACTGGACCTCAGGACAGTAAAGGTGGTGTTAACAAAGTGTCCGTTATAAAAAGGGAATGTTGGGACTATTAAGGATGAGAACTGTTGTCCTTGGTTAAGGGTGAATCACACAAGGAAGTAAGTGAAGGGGAAAGCAAAGATGGGAGGCAGCTCAACTCATTTATGCCCATTCTTACATTGCTTTTCCCTAGCAAAAACCCCACTAGGGGGCATTCATCTCATTACTTACCTTTCCTCCTCATACAGCTCCTACATGGTGGTGCTACTACATACTTGTTGTCACTAACCTTAACTGGGTCCTCGGAGTTGTTGGGCCATCTGTCACATGTCCTTAGTTTTCACTCATCCCCTACAGCTCTTAGAGAACTTCATCATTCTCTTAGAATAGTTTACCCCATCACACCCCTCTCACTCTCAGTGGATGACTGTATTTTCCTACTTCATAGTGAAAATAGAGAACATTAGATGGGAAAACCCTCAGTTTCTTGTTTTCCACCTACAGAGTCATCTACATCCATCCTTACCTCCTTTCTTCTTATCAGGGTGGAAAAGGCATCCCTCCTTCCATGTGAGTGTAATTTGTCCACCTGTGTGGTATCCATCCACCTCAGCTTCTCTCCCAGGAGTTTTCACTTCTGCATCTTTAGCCTCCTCTAATGGCTGTATGAGATGAATTTCACACATTAAGGAGACTCTCCCTGAAACCGGTGTCTCTCCAGCCACCACCTTTTTTTCTTCAACAAACAAGCTTCTTGAGTTATCCACCCTACTTTCTCCCTGTTCGCACCTAAATTCTTTGCCACACAGCTTCTACTGCCAGCCATCTGATGGTTTTCCTGTCAAGGAGACCATTGATCTCCAACGTGCTAACCTTTTCAGTCTTTATCTGGCTCGATCTTTATGTTACAACTGGCACTGTTGAGTCCACTTCAAGTGTTGTTCTCTTAGTTCTCATGGTCCCAATCTGTCAATTTACCTTGTGTTTCCCTGCCTCTCCTAAAATTTCTTCAGGGGCATCTCTTCCTTTAAAGTCCAGTTGGAGGTGTTTGCTCGGGTTCCATTGTGAGCTTTTTATTTTATGTCTATGTATTCTCCATAGGTATATGATTCACTCCCATGGTTCCACTTCCATTTATAACACCCAAATCTCGATCTCTGGTTCATTCTGCCAATATGTAGAGTCAACAGCCAATTGGGCATCTCTGCTTACCATCTCCCAGATCTACTCATCTAGTCAGTAAATGGTGCCCACCATTCACCTAGTGTATTATTTTGTAGGGCTGCCATAACAAAGTACCACAGACTAGGAGGCTTAAACACAGAAATGTATTTCCTCAGAATTCTGGGGATCGAGAGTCCAAGATGAAGGTGTTCACAGATTTGGTATCTCCTAAGCCCTCTCCTTGGCTTACAGATACCCACCTTCTTGCTGTGTCCTCACATGGCCTTTTCTCTGCGTGTGCATTCCTGGTGTCTCTTCCTCTTTTTTTTTTTTTTCCTTCTCCCTAAAGCCCCTCAGTACATAGTGGTGTATTCTAGTTGTAGGCCCTTCTGGTTGTGCTACGTGGGACACTGCCTCAGCATGGCTTGATGAACAGTGCCAGGTCCTCACCCAGGATGCGAACCGGTGAAACCCTGGGCCACTGGAGCAGAGCGCGTGAACTTAACCAGTCAGCCATGGGGCCGGCCCCCTCTTCCTCTTCTTATAAGGACAGTAGTCATATTGGATTAGGGCCCCGCCTTTATGACTTCATTTAACCTTAATCACCTCTTGAAAGACCCTATCCCCAAATACAGTCACACTGGGGTTAGGGCTTCAACATAGGAATTTTAGGAGGACATAATTCAGTCCATAAAACTTAATTACCTGAGCCAGAAGCTGGGGTTCATCCTTAACTCTTCCCTCCCCCGCATCTGATTCAGCACATCCTGACTCTTCTACTTCTGTTATTTTTGAACTCATCCTTTTTCTTTCCTCAGCCACTTCAAGCATTTCAGGATTCATTCATTCATCCAGTACACGCTTTGGATACCCATTATATGCTGGAATGCAGCCAAAGAAGGTTAAAAAATACAAGATTGAGAAAAGTAGATAGAGGGGGCTGGTCCAGTGGCGCAGCGGTTAAGTGCGCACGTTCTGCTTCGGCGACCTGGGGTTCGCCAGTTCGGGTCCCAGGTGCGGGCATGGGACAGTGTGGCAAGCCATGCTGTGGTAGGCATCCTACATATAAAGTAGAGGAAGATGGGCATGGATGTTAGCTCAGGGCCAGTCCTCCTCAGCAAAAAGAGGAGGATTGGCAGATGTTAGCTCAGGGCTAATCTCCCTAGGAAAAAGAAAAAGGAAAAAAAAAGTATATAGAAGGAAATGGTAAAGATAAATGCAGAAATTAACTGGCAAAATCAAAATCATAAGTCTAAGAGGGTTTTTTTTTAAATAATGAAAAAAATATACCTAGCAATCTAATTAATAAAAGATAACAGAGAATAGTTAATGATTTTAAAAATATAAGGTGTTACCTACTATCAATTTGAAACTGTTAATGATATAGACAATTTTCAGGAAAAATATGAATGACCATAATTTACTCATTAGAAATAAAATGATGGAAATGGCTAAAAATCAAGAAATGAAGTTTGGAAGCTACTGAAGGTGTACCTCTAAAAAGGCTCTCTCATCTTGTTCGCCTGGTAGATTCTTGTTATTAAAAGATTCAGTGATTCCCTTTCATCATAAGCTGACCAGGTTTTAGAAAAGGAATGGAAAACTCAGTTTTAAAAAATGTTTCTGGTTGAGCCCTATTACTAAAATGCAACAAAGATTTTTTTTCCCTTTTAAAGTAACCTTGTTTATGAATGTAGATGAAAAGAATTCTATAAAATTAGACATACAATCCTAATAAAATCTTTTAGGAAGCTAAGAAAAGGATGCTCCCTTAACATGATGAAGTGTCATATGTATTTAAATGCAGTGACCACATTGACATTTCAGTAAAAACACCAAGGTATTCCCACTAAAGAACTCCTTGATCTTTTGTCTTGCTTTTATTGCACTTATCTTGCTATGCTGCTGACCTTTCAGAATGAGTTGTAAATTTGAGCAGGGACTGATGGTTCTGGCAAGGAGAGCACCTCCAGCCATGGACAAGTTTCTTGAACAGCTGGGGTCTTGGGTGAGGCAGGGCCAGTGAGAGGCAGTATTGCCTGATGGTTAGGGGCGAGAGGCCTGCAGCAGGGAGTGCGACCCGCCCCTCTTGCCTCTTCCACTTCTGGAAAGAGAGCAGAATAGTAACACCCTCTTCCCAGAGGGGTTGTGAGGATTACAGGAGGCAAAGCCAGACTCGCTGTGAGCATAAGTTGCAGCAATTGTTACTGGTGTTCATATTTTTGTTGTAGATGTTTGGATTCCACTGGTGGTCAGGATCACAGCACACTTTGTTTCAGAACCCTCTAGCTTGATCATTTCAGGATAGAGTGGAGTCAGCAAGGTGGGCCCCAGGAATTAGGCTGACAGCTCTGCAAGCCCAAATCTGCCACACCCCAGTGTTCTGTCCCCATGCTGCTTGTTCCTCCCCCTGTGCCCTCGTCGCTTCACTGCAGCCCTCCAGCCTTCCCTGCTCTATGGCAGCAGCCTCTCCCGCCATCAGTGTAACCTCCCACTGCCGCCTGTGTTATCTTTTAAGTATTAGTCTCCACTGCAGACTCTCCAGCAGTGTCCCCTCCATAAAGTCCAAGTCTGTCAGGGCTTGAGAAGCCCCTCATGCTGGACCCAGACCTTGTCGCATGTGCCCCTCCTCACCCATTCACTTCAGTCTCCCTGAACTGCTGTGCTTCAGAAAGTGCTATGCCCATCTGCGCCAGCTGACCTCTGCCTTTGACTGCTGTTTGCTCTGCCTGCGTTTCCTCCCTTCCCTCCCCCTTGTCCACCTGGCAAACGCTCATCCATGAAACCCTTTTCTGATCTCCCACTGAGGGATAATCCCCCGCTCTGCACTGTTTGGTACCCCACACCTTTTTCTGTGTTCCTGCCTGTTCCCTGCATTACAGTCCTTGTTAATTCTTCTATCCTCCCACTAGCGTGTGAGTTCCTGAGAGCAGAGGCTGTCCTCTCCTCTCCTCATGTCTGCAGCGCCTTGCATGGCGCTCAGCATGTGGAAGGCCTTGCCCAGCCCAGGAGGCCTGTCCTGTGGGAATTGGCAGAGGCACAGTCTGGTCCAGGTGTGGTAGAGGGTGGCTGCTGTGGTTACCCGGAGCTCCAGAATTTGGAGTCACACTCCACTGTGGTGGGACTCACACTAGTGGAACAGCATCCAGTCACTGCCAAAAACATTCACCGGGGTCTTAGCTCCCAGTGTGTAGGCCTGTGCCAGTCTAGGCTTGTCCAGGTGGAGCCGCTAGCAGCTGAGCGCTTACTGTGTACCAGGTGCTGGGTTAACACTTGGGTAGCTCACTGGATCCTCACAACAGCTCTAAGGTGGGTACTATTAGAACTGTGGTTTTACTACTAAGGGAACAACTCTGAGTTACTGTCTGGGGGAACAGAGATTATATCCGGATGTGACTCAGCCTACGCCTGGAGATTAGGCATGGCTGTACCGCTGGGAGGCTGGGGTGGCCAGGTTCCTTCCGGTCCCAGTACTGGGGGTGGGTGGATAGCAAAGGGGCTGCTAGCTTGGCCAGCCTGTTCATACTGTTCTGTAATTTGCTTTTTTCTCTTAATATATTGTGAACATCTTTCTACGTGGTGGTTTTACTCTATGTCTACAAATTCTTTGACACTCCTCTCACAAAAGACAGAGCCTGAATCCCCTCCCCTTGAATATGAGCTGGTCTAAGTGACACACTTCTATTGAAGAGAACGTGGCAGAAGTGATGCTGAATGACCTCTGAGTCTAGATCAGAGAAGGCAATACAGCCTCCACCCAGCTCTGTCTTTCTTGGCATGCATGCCATGGGATCCCTCAGCTTGGCTGAAGCTGCCCTGCTGGAGAGATCACGTGGAGGGGCAGGGGCAGGACAAGGGAGGGAAGAAGGGAGAGAGAGGGATGCCCAAGGAGTCTTCACAGTCCAGGTGCCACCTGGGAGTGAGTGAGCCTTCAGGAGATTCCAGCGGCTGGCCTTCAAGGTGCCAAATGGAGCAGAGACAAGCTCTGTCTGCCAGCCCTCCCAGACTGCAGATTGGTGAGGAAAATCAATGGTGCTCTTATTTAAGCTCTAAGGTTGGGAGTGGCTTGTTACTGAGCTTTAGCAGACTGGAACAGATGTCAGTAGGAATAGTGCCACTCCCTCCCTTTGAGTTCCATCATGTGGATGTATCAATTTGTATAGCCATTCTCCTACAGCTGGTCATCCAATGTTTTCTCTTATCGTAAGTAACCCTGTGAAAAATATCCATGTTGATGTAGAGGTTTACACAGATGTAACACAGATGTCAGCCTCCTGTTTTTGAAGGTTGTCACCTTCCTCCAGCATGTTTGGGAGGGCAGGCTATTGTCCCACATCCACCTGGGCCAGTTCTAAACTGCAGCTCCTCAGTGCTCATTGGGCTACTCACGCTCCTGTTTACTCCCCCGCTGCTGGCCACCCCTTGGAACTCCTGGACGGCATCTCTGCCTTCATTCAGCTTTTGTTCTAGTGAGGAGATAGACAATAAAGGAAAGAGTAAAACAGGTGGAGACTGGCCCCATTACTGTGAGTGTGGAGGGGGGTGGGGGAAAGGTTTCGGGTAACAAAGGGCCTCTTGGCGGTCAGCTTCAAAGGAACCACCAGCCTGGTTCTAAATTTTGAAATGGCTGCTTGGTTGGCTTCTGGGAGAAGGATGGGGGCATCTCGTCTGAGAACGTGGCAGTATGAAGATTGGCTCTTCTGCTTATAACTTCTTCACTCAATTGTCTAATAACTTCTTTAGGAAAAATTCCTAGAAGTGGAATGTTTGAGATTCAGAGTGGTTGGAATTTTTAAGGTCATTGGTACATGGAACCAAACTGCTCCCCCAAAAGACCTTGCCGACTTACCCTCACTCCAGCTGTGCAATCCCAATGGGGTGCCGGGGCGCCAGAGCCCGGGTGTGTTACAGGGGGTGCCCGGCTGAGGTGATCACTTTCTGTGCATGCCTTGTTGTGACAAGCCAAGTCCCCAGCCCGAGACGTCATTCTTTTCCCTTATCATGAATCTGATTGAGGGGGGCTAGTACCTCCTTGCTGTTATAGTGTGCACGTCTTTAATTAGCGGTGAGAGTAAATCTTTTTCATGAGCTTATTATCCCATTGCATTTCTTCTTTTCTGTCTTTCTTGTTCTTGTCCTGTACTCATTTTTCCACTGGGGCTCCGGCTTTTTTCTTCGGGTTTCCAAGTACTGCTGAGAAGCCAGCAGCAGAGGGCAGCAGAGCATCAGGGTGCTGAGGGGCTGTGCTGGAACCTGAATCTCAACAAGACGTTTTGGACGAAAGCAGAGCCGGGGCCCTGGGGCGTTGGCACCAGTGGACTCAGGGGAACTTAGAGCCGAGAAGGTGCATAATTTCCTCTCCCAACTGAGTTATTTGTCTGAAAGTCTATGTGTGGGCTAGGAACAAGAAGATGACTTTGAAAGGTCGAGAGTGTAGGTCCCAGAGTGGTAACTGAATTCTGATAGGAGACCTCTGGGAGCCCTTAGATGGAGGGCACTTTTCGTATTGTGGCACTGCATGAGTCTCAGGTTGTTGCAGAGTACGGGGGTGGGTGTGTGTGCATGTGCAAATGCCCACCCCGCCCTCAAGAAAAGTAGCTGAAAAGCTTTCACGTATGCTCACCTCTCTCTTTGAGCTGCCTTGTTCTCAGTCTCACTGGGAAATTGAAGCAGCTTAATAGGGAGGGCCTGGGTGGTGATGGTGGGGTGTGGGGTTGTGTGTGGGAGGACCTGTGAATACTGCCCTGGCCTCCTTTCATCCTAGCAAGCTAGATGAGCCCCAGGAAGTTGTGAAGTCCCTGAAATCATGTGCAGAATTGTCTATGCATTTACATATCTTCTTTTTTAAAATGTTTAATTTTGAAATAATTATAGATTCAGAAATTGTTGCAAAAATAATAGGCCCCGTGTACTTTTTACCTAGTTTTCCCCAATGGTAACATCTCCTGTAACTTTAGTACAGTATCTTAACCAGGAAATTGACATTGGTACAATCCAGGCCTTATTTGGATGCCATGACATTCGTTCATACATGCATTCATGTGTGTGCGTGACACCACTGAGCTACGTGAGCAGTTCTGGACCATCACCTTTCCAACTTCATATTTTGTGTAAAAAGTATACCTATATTTGATTAAGTCATTGTTAGTAGAGATTTCTGTTACCTGCAGCCACATGGTTCCTAACATGTCCAGTTGCAAGGTGCAGAAAACTTGATGCAAACTGGTTCAATTAAAAGAAAAAAAAAGGAAGAGGAGGAATATTGGTTCATGTAATGAAACCCAAAGGAATGACTAAACTGGCCCCAGAGGTTCAGAATGTCTTCAGAGAACTTGCTCCATTTCTCTGCAATGTCCATCGCTCTGCACACCTCTGAGTTCCAGCTTTATTCTCAGGGCACCTTCCCTCAAGTTCCCAATAGTGGCTGTGGTAGTTCCGGACCTTTCATCTTCACCCCACACCATGCAGAAGATAGGGAGTTGGGGGGGGGGGCGGGGCAGGGGAATGGAGTGTCTCATTCCCTATAGGAGTTGTAAGGTTCATTCTGATTGGACCAGCCTGAGTCAAGTGCTCATCCCTCAACCAATCACGGGCCAAGGGAACAAGATACAGTGGCACGTGCCTGGACTCCTAACCCCTCCATGAACACCTGGCAATAGGCTTAATTTGTTGGCTTAATCCAGTCTCAAACTGCAGATGGGGTTATCCCACCCTGACCACATGGGAGAAGGGAGGTGTCTGAAAAGAAATTTGAGGTGCTCTTAGCAGAGGGAGGGGAAATAGATGCTGGGCAGTAAAGCACAGGTGTCCACTATCTCCAGCAGGGGTTTTGTGTCCCTCCCTGGTCAAATCAGCTAGGACCAGGAGGACAGGATCACATAGTACAGGCATGTCTACTGGGTTGTGGGTACAGTTCTTGATGTGGAGAGGTGACAGCTGGACAGGTACCCCCCGAGGTCTCTACCACAGTCATGGCTCTTGCCTCCAAGACACTTCTGCTGCAGGTTTCTGTGTACCTCAGGAAGTTAATCTAGCTGTGGCATCTCTGGCCATCCCCACTGGCCTCGCGCAGTTCTGCAGGGGCCAAAGTGGGCTGCCGAGGAGATGCTATGGTTGAAACAGGGTCCCGGGTTTCAGCCGCATATGTTGGGTAGGACTTGGGATGTATTTAGATAGGAGCTCCTCCACCCACACCATGCCCACTGGCTGTCTCTTGTATCCTCAAGCTGTCCAATACAGACACTAGTTTCCTGCTGTACTCCTCCCCACCCCCGACCTTGAAGTCCATCCACTCCAAGTGGGCACAGAGGGCTTTAGAGAGAGACTTTCCTGGGGCAAGGTGGCTTCTGGTTCCCAGTGATACTCAGGTTTATGGCAAAGGTCAATGTTTCCCAAAGTGTGCTATTCATATGTGCTATATGAATATATGCTAGTCAATATGAATATATGCTAGTCACATATGAATAGCACACACGTGCTATATGAATATGAATATGAATATGCAGTATGTGACTTATTTTAATAGATATGCATCATTTTTTTTCAAAGATTTTGTTTTTCCTTTTTTTCCCCAAAGCCCCCTGGTATATAGTTGTATATTTTTAGTTGTGGGTCCTTCTAGTTGTGGCATGTGGGATGCCGCCTCAGCACGGCTTGATGAGTGGTGCCATGTCTGCGCCCAGGATCCGAACTGGCGAAACCCTGGGCCGCCAAAGTGGAGCACGCAAACTTAACCACTCAGCCACAGGGCCGGCCCCTGCATCAGTTTTTAAGCATTCCTTTTTAAAAAATCTTTTTTACAGTAAAATAAAATAGAGATACAGAAAAATACACAAAACAAACAGAATTTAATGAAGTAGTGTAAGGCAAACACCCAAAAGCTCTTGTAACCCAAGAGATAGGATGTTGCAGCCACCCCAGCAGCTCCTTCCTGTTCCCTGTCCCAATCGCATCCCCCCCCTCACCCCCCGCAAGAGTAACCACTACCTGGCTTCTACAGTAATCACGTCCTGGCATTTCTTTATAGTTTATCATCCAAGTGTGCATCCCTAGAAACTACAGCTCAGTCTTGCCCACCTTAAAACTGTATCTTTTACCTCTCTTTTAATCTATAGCTTCTCACTTCATCCCTTTTTTTTCATTTCATGTGTTGAAGAATCCAGGCTCTTTGACTGTGGGTTTCCCACAGTCTGGAGTTTGCTTGCTGCCCACTCATGGGACAGTTTGATGGGCTCCGCTGCTCATGGTCAGCTGGATCTAGAAGCTTGATCAGACTCAGCTTCTGTCTCTTTACACAGGACTCATGGTGGTGATGTTTTCCTTCATCAGGGGCCACATAATGTTGGGCTGCCTCTCCTTCTGTGGTGTTCATAGCCATGGATGCTCGGTCCCTAGATCCGTTAACTCACTGGGGGTCCAAAATGGTGACATATATTGTTTTCATTGTGCTGTGATTCAAATTTTATTGCTTATTAATTTTGTCATTCCACACAATTTATAAGTAAATAGGCTTTGAGAAAATATACTGAGAGTGTTAAACAGATGATGGCAACATTGATGAGACTGTTCCAGTGTTTTACATAAGATAATGAAAAGAACCACAGCTGCCACCGCTACAAAATGATATTTTAATTCCATCATTTCTTTTTCATTTACTTGCTGGAATTCTCTATAAACAGATGCTTCCTTTCATCTACCACGAAGCTACCCAGTGATATAGCTCATATGGGAGAGGCAGGATAAATGTGTCCTTCCTCCCCTATATGTACCAGTTTGCAAAATAACAAACTAGTTTTTTATTATCCTCTGGAAGTGACCAATTCATTTTTACAATATATTATGAATTTGTGGATTTACATAAATTTGGTGAGTTTCAATTTGTTGCAATTCTGACTAGGATCAAAGCTCAAATTGTGCTGTCTTTGCCCACTGGCAACCTCTGTGGGTTGGCTCGTGTGTTCTTTTGACACTATCCCACCTACGCATAGCCTATCAGTGATGGAGTCCATGCTGTCGTTTATGTCAAGACGTTCCAGACTCCTTTTGTACTTTTCCTCCTCAGACCTGCTCTCAGTCATCTCTCGACACAGCCCTGACTTTTAGTGGGAAATGGCATCTCGTGACCACAATGTGGACTCCAGAGATGTTCGCTCTTACTGGGTTGGTCATTTTTTATGAGCCTTTTCAGTGGAAAGAGTTAATAGATATAGGTAGAAGGATAGATAAATACCTCATAAGTTCATACTGTTATTTCCAATTAAATATCAGGGCTACAGATTTTTTATTTAATCTTTAAAAAAATTACAGCTGTACCTCCTTTCTTCCACACTGAGAATCCTGATTTTTTAGGACACAGGGGATGATAGTTAATATATCCCATAATTACTCATTTATTTCAGGCAACATTACACACACAACAGGGAATCACAGTGCTAATGCTGCTGCCACCAGCATGATAACTCAGATAGTTGAGAAGTTCTCACCCCACCTTTTATAGCTGTTCTATATCTACATCGATAGAGCGTATAGCCCTCCGACACCATGTTCTCCTCCTTTTAAGCCTCATATAGTTTTGGTTCTACAAGGAACTGTGTATTTAAGGCTCTCTGCTAGTTCTTATGCTGATGTCTAGAGATTTTAGCAGTCTGAGGCTTGTTTTCTAGTAAATTCTTCAGGAAGTGCTCATGAGAACAATATTCCCTGAGTTCTTGTACACTGATAACAGTTTGTACCTTTTATACTTGACGTCAGTTTTCCTGGATGTAAAATCCTTGGCTCACCCTTTTGCCCCTTTCAATAGGTCACAGCGCTTTCTTCTGGCACAAGGCAACGCTGTTGTCTATAGAGGGCGCTGTAGGGGCGCCGGAGGAGGAGGGAGTTTCCCTTCTTGATTCCAGCGGGCCTCACGCACCAGGCTCATGCCGTGCATGCGGCCTCTGCAGTGCTTCGTTCCAGCAGCACCTGGTGGTCAGCAGCACAGGGCCCTTCCCCTTGGAGAGTGTCCCTTGTGCCCACCTTAGGTGGCCCCACAGCATCAGCAAACTTCTCCACTTTCCAGTGAGTCACAGCTGTGGCCTCTCTGACAACATCTTCATCTCAGCCCTGGGGGTGGGGGTCCTTTTCTTGGTTCCTCTGTCTCAGCGGTAGGTGTGGAGGCTTCTGCCTTACTGTGTTCTTTAGAGTTCCTTTTACTCCTTACTGGGCGTTCCTCCCACCCATTACCCAAACCCCACGTTGTGGTTAGTAATTCTTTATGTGAAACGTTCACTCTTCAAATTACTTTGTGGTTTCTCCCTTCTAAATGGATCCTGACTAGTGCAATGTATCAAATCTTTTTTTTTCCTTTTTTTAATTTCAGGAAAACTTCCTCAAATTTTAGTTTTAGTATTTGTTCTGTTCCCTTGCTACAAATTTCATTTTCAGAGACTTTGTCTATTTCCAATACTTGTCATTTTCTCTTGAACCCTTTTAATGCATTCTTTTCTTTTTGATTTAAAATTTTTCCTGCTTTTCACATTCTATTTTTCATGAGGCATCATCTCACTTGCTCTTGTTTCTTCCAGTTTAATCTTTGTACCTGAAATTATTTTTTCTTTTCTTTTTTTTTTTGTTTTTTTAAAGATTGGCACCTGAGCTAACATCTGTTGCCAGTCTTTCTTCTTCTTCTTCTTCTTCCTCTTCTTCGTCTTCTCCCTCCCTCTTCTTTTTCCTCTTCTCCCCAAAGCCCCACAGTACATAGTTGTATATTATAGTTGTGGGTCCTTCTGGTTGTGGCACATGGGACGCCACCTCAGCATGGCTTGATGAGCGGTGCCATGTCTGTGCCCAGGATCTGAACCAGTGAAATCCCCGGCTGCTGAAGCGGAGCGTGGGAACATAACCACTTGGCCACGGGTCAGCCCCTTTTCTTTTATTTCTAAATCTGTCCTAAGGGCTGTCATCTTATTTCTGAATTTTTCTAATCCTGACGTTTCTAATATCTTTTTCTTGGCTGGAATAGTTGGTATAGTTTTGCTCGTTGTCTGTGTGGATGTTATTCTGCTTCTCATTCTCTTTTTTTTCTTACAGACACTTTGAATGGGATTTGACATTGATACTTTAGTTCAATTTTGATACTTACATGCAACACTAGTTCCCTTGAACTTTCAGAATGAAGGGAGTTGAGAAAACTTTCCTAACTTCTCCTGTTGTTTTCATCTAGTGTAAAGAAAAATATATGGCAAACTATTGGAACTACATAGTCACCCCCTTATCCCTGGGGGATATGTTCCAAAACCCTCAGTGGATGCCTGAAACCGCAGATAGAACCCTATATATCCTGTGTTTTTTCCTATACATACATATTTGAGGTGCAACAGCAAAACTAGCACAAATTTCTTTTTCCTTCTTCACAATTTCACAGATAGAAGATTCATTCTTAGAGTAGATCTTAGCAACCTCAGCATATGATTTTTTTTTCTTTCCTTATTAAGTCGAGAGCTTTCACCTTTTCATCTGAAGCAGTTTATGGCTCCCTTTCGCACATTCAAATTGCCCCATCACTCTTCTTGTGCTTTGGGGCCATTATTAAGGAAAATAAGGGTTACTTGAACACAAGCACTGTGATACCCTAACAGTTGATCTAATAACAGAGATGGCTACTAAGTGACTAACCGGCGGGCAGTGTATACAGCCTGGATACGATGGACAAAGGAAGGAGTCAGGTCCCAGGTGGGATGGAGCAGAACGGTGGGAGATTTCATCATGCTGCTCAGAATGGTGTGCACTTTAAAACTTATGAATTGTTTACTTCTGGAATTTTCTATTTAGTATTTTCAGACCACAGTTGACCACGGATAACTGAAACTGAAGAAAGCAAAACCATGGATAAGGGGGGACTACTGTAATATACAGGTTCAGCAAGGTTGCAGGATACAAGATCAATATACAAAAATCAATTGTATTTCTATAAACTTGCAATGAACAATCTGAAAATGAAATTAAGTAAACAGTTTCATTCGCAATAACATCAAAAAGAATTAAATGCTTAGGAATAAATTTGACAACAGAAGTTATAAGACTTATACTCTTAAAACTACAAAATATTTTTTAAGGAAATTTAAAAATTCCAAATAAATGGAAAGATATGTTATGTTCATGGATCAAAAGACTTAATATTATTAAAATGGTAATAGTCCCGAAACTGATCTGCAGACTCAATGTAATCCTTCTCAGAATTCTTACTGGCTTCTTTGCAAAAACTGACAAATTGATCCTAAAATTCATATGGAAACTGAAGAGGCCTGGAACAGCCAAAACAGTCTTGAAAAAGAATAAAGTTGGAAGACTTCCCGATTTCAAAACTTACTAAAAAGCCACAGTAATTAAGACAGTGGTGGTGGCATAAGGATAGACATATAGATCACTGGAGTAGAATTCAGATCCATAAATAAACCTCACGTTTGCAGTTAATTGACTTTGACACAGGTTCCAAGACAATCAATGAGGGAAAGAATAGTGTTTTCAACAAATGATGCCGAGGCAACTGGATATCCACAAGCAAAAAATTTCAAATTGTATACCTATCTCATACCAGATACAAAATTAACCCCAAATGAATCATAGATCTAAATATAAGAGCTAAAACTATAAAATTCTTAGAAAAAAACAGGAATAAATCTTTGACATCTTGGGTTTAGTAATGGCTTCTTAGATATGACCCAAAAAACACAAGAAACCAAGAAAAAAATAGGTAAATTGAACTTCTTCAAAACTGAAAACTTGTCCTTCAAAAGACACCAACAAGAAAGTTAAAAGACAACCCACTAAATGGGAGAAAAGGTTTACAAATTATATATCTGATAAGGGACTGGTATCTAGAATATATAAAGAACTCTTACAACTTGATAATAAAAAGACAAGCCAACAGTGGTATAATAAGAAAGATATTTGGTCCTCGTCTTCAATTCCTGGCACAGAATTCCTAAAACCCTTGGAATTTCTTGAGTGGAAAGGTGATAGGAGCGTCTTTTATTCTGAGAAGTGACCCTTGGTGCGCCTCTAGGTAGCTTTGGAATGGGGGCTGGTTCCTCGAAGCCTTAATTAGAAGCTTGACATTTTCAGCCCCACCCCCTAAACCTCCAGGCAGGGGAGATGGGCTAGAGATTGAATTAATTACCAATGGCACAATCATGCATACATAAAACCATACATCCATAAAAATCCAAAAAACCCCTCAATGACAGGGATCAGAGAGCTTCTGAATTGGGGAACACATCCATGTGCCAGGAGGGTGGCACACCCCAACCCCACAAGAACAGAGGCTTTTGTGCTCGTGACTCTTTAGTCATTTTTCTGAGTTCTTTGAGTCATTTTAGCAAATTATTGAAACTGGTGGTGGGGGGTGGGAACACCCAACTTTGTAGCCAACTTGAAGAGAAATATAGGTAAACTGGGGCCCTGATACTTGTGGCTGGCATTTGAAGTGAGGACAGTCTTGCGGGACTGAGCCCTTAAAGCTGTGGAGTCTGATGCTAACTCCAGGTGCTTACTGTCAGAATAGGACTGAATTTTATGACACCCAGTTGGTGTTGGGGAGTTGGAGAAGTGAGGTTGGAAAAGACACCATGTATTTGATGTTAGGAGGAAAAACCTCTCACCAATTTAAAAATGGGCAAAGGGTCTGAATTAACATTTCTTGAGAGAAGATCTACAAATGGTCAATAAGCACATGAAAATATGCTCACATCTTTTATCAGGGAAAGTCAAATCAAAACCACAATGAGATACCACACTACACCCACTAGAGTGGCTATAATCAAAAAGACAGTTTATATATATGTCAATTATAGCTCAATAAAAAAACAATTATCAGTAAAAAAAAAATAACGATAAGAATGTGGAGAAAGTTGAACCCTCATACACTGCTGGTGGTAATACAAATTGGTGCAGCCACTGGAAAATAGTCGGGCATTCAAAAAGTTAAATATAACCATCAGTTGACCCAGCAATTCCACTCCTGGGTATATACCCAAGAGAATGGAAAAGCTATGTCCACACAGAAACCTGTACACAAACATTAGTCATTATTTCTGTTGAGGATGGTGGTGGTCACTCAGGGTCAGGCAGAGTCCTGATTGGGTCCATACACCAGGCCATCTGCTCTCTAGGACAGACTCACATTAGTCAAACTTATGAGATGTGTCAATCCAAGAATTCCAATTTAGTTCATTTTTTTTGAGAAATGTTACTGCCAAAGGAATTGGAAAACTCTTGGTCCTACAATCCATAAACTGCTTTCTCTCTTGCTGACCCACATTTGGAAAAGCAAACCACAAACAGAAGATTGTTTTGGGAAGATGGAATCAGGACAGGGAAACTTGATGAAGTCAACAACTAATGGCGTCGTAGCCAGACACATCCATCTCTTGAATAGGCGGTGTTGTTCATGGGTCAAGAACTCTAGAGGCCATAGGCAGAGCCACTACCCATCAAGACTTTGGTGGGACAGACCCCACTGTGGCTCCTTTTGTGTGGTCTGTGTCCTTCTGGAGGACATGGTCTCTTTTGAGATATGTTCATCCATCCGGGAAGCTCCTAGCAGAGTCTTAGAGGCCAGAAAGCCATTCTAGATCTTTCAGATGGGCTTGAATAGCTCTGCCGTATCCTTTCCAGGCTCTTTTTTTTTTGTTGAGGTCATAATAGTTTACAAAATTGTGAATTTCAGTTGTACATTATTATTTGTCCGTCACCATGTAAGTGCTCCCCTTCACCCTTTGTGCCCACTCCCCAACCTCCTTCCATCTGGTAACCACTGAACTGTTCTCTTTGTCTGTGTGTTTGTTTATCTTCCACATGTGAATGAAATCATATGGTGTTTATCTTTCTCTGTCTGGCTTATTTCGCTTAACATAATACCCTCAAAGTCCATCCATAGGGTTGTGAATGGGATGATTTTGTCTTTTTTATGACTGAGTAGTATTCCATTGTATGTGTATCCTACATCTTTATCCAATTATCAGTTGATGGCACTTGGGTTGCTTCCATGTCTTGGCTATTGTAAATAATGCTGCAATAAACACAGGGGTGCTAAGTCTCTTTGTATTGTTGCTTTCAAGTTCTTTGGATAAATATTCAGTAGTGGGAGAGCTGGGTCATATAGTATTTCTATTTTTAATTTTTTTTTAGAAATCTCTATACTGTTTTCCATAGTGGCTGCACCAGTTTGCATTCCCACCAGCAGCATATGAGTGTTCCCTTTTCTCCACAACTTCTCCAACATTTGTTGTTTTTTGTCCTAGTGATTATAGCCATTTTGACTGGTGTAAGGTGGTACCTTAGTATAGTTTTGATTTGTATTGCCCTGATGATTAGTGATGTTGAACATCTTTTCATGTGCTTATTGGCCATCTGTATATCTTCTTTGGAAAACTGTCTGTTCATATCCTCTGCCCATTTTTTGATCGAGTTGTTTGGTTTTTTGTTATTCAGTTGTATGAGTTCTTTTATATTATGGAGATTAACCCCTTGTCAGATATATGATTTGCAAACATTTTCTCCCAATTGGTGGGTTTTCTTCTTGTTTTGATCCTGGTTTCCTTTGCCTTTCTGAAGCTCTTTAGTCTGATGAAGTCGCACTTGTTTATTTTTTCTTTTGTTTCCCTTGTCCCAGTAGACATGGTATTCAAAAAGATCCTTTTAAGACTGATGTCAAAGAGTATACTGCCTATATGTTCTTCTAGAAGTTTTATGGTTTCAGGTATTACCTTCAAGTCTTTGATCCATTTTGAGTTTATTTTTGTGTATGGGGAAAGACAATGGTCTACTTTCATTCTTTCGCATGTGGCTGTCCAGTTTTCCCAACACCATTTATTGGAGAGACTTTCCTTTCTCCACTATATGTTCTTAACACCTTTGCCAAAGATTAGCCATCTGTAGATGTGTGGTTTTATTTTTGGGCTTTCAATTCTGGTCCGTTGATCTTTGTGTCTGTTTTTGTACTTGTACCATGCTGCTTTGATTACCATAGCTTTGTAGTACATTTTGAATTCAGGGATTGTGATGCCTCCAGCTTTGTTCTTTATTCTCAGTATTGCTTTAGCTATTTGAGATCTTTTGCTACCCTGCATGAATTTTAGGATTCTTTGTTCTATTTCCGTGAAGAAAGTTATTGGGATTCTGATTGGGATTGCATTGAATCTGTAGATTGCTTTAGGTAGCATGGACATTTTAACTATGTTTATTCTTCCAATCCATGTGCATGGAATATGTTTCAATTTCTTTATGCCATCTTTGATTTCTTTCAGTAATGTCTTATAGTTTTCATTGTATAGGTCTTTCACCTCCTTGGTTAAAATTATTCTTAGATATTTTATTCTTTTTGTTGCAATTGTAAATGGGATGTATTCTTCAGTTCTCTTTCTGTTAGTTCATTATTAGAGTATAGAAATGCAACTGATTTTTGAAAGTTGATTTTGTACCCTGCAACTTTGCTGTAGTTGTTGATTATTTCTAATAGTTTTCTGATGAACTCTTTAGGGTTTTCTGTATGTAAGATCATGTCATCTGCAAACAGCAAGAGTTTCACTTCTTCATTGCCTATTTGGATTCCTTTTATTTCTTTTTCTAGCCTAATTGCTCTGGCAGAAACTTCCAGTGCTATGTTGAATAAGAGTGGTGAGAGTGGGCACCCTTGTCTTGTTCCTGTTCTCACTGAGTATAATTGTTGGCTGTGGATTTGTCATATATGGCCCTTTATTATGTTGAGGTACTTTCCTTCTATACCCGTTTTGAGAGATTCTATCACAAATGGATGTTGGATCTTGTCAAATGCTTTCTCTGCATCTATCGAGATGATCATGTGGTTTTTAGTCTTCATTTTGTTAATGTGGTATATCACATTGATTGATTTGTGGATGTTGAACCCTCCCTATGTCCCTGGTATGAATCCCACTTGATCATGGTGTATGATCTTTTTAATGTATTGCTGTATTCGGTTTGCCAATATTTTGTTGAGTATCTTTGCATCTATGCTCATCAGTGATATTGGCCTGTAATTTTCCTTCTTTGTGTTGTCCTTGTCTGGCTTTCATATCAGGGTGATGTTGGCCTCATAGAATACGTGTTAGGAAGTGTTCTGTCTTCCTCAATTTTTTGGAATAGTTTGAGAAGGATAGGTAATAAGTATTCTATGAATGTTTGGTACAATTCTCAAGAGAAGCCATCTGCTCCTGGTCTTTTATTTGGGGGGAGGTTTTTGATTACTGTTTCAATCTCTTTATTTGTGATTGCTCTATTCAGATTCTCTATTTCTTCTTGATTCATTTCTAGGAGGTTGTAAGAGTCTAATGATTTACCCGTTTCTCTAGATTGTCCAATTTGTTGCCATGTGGTTTTTCATAGTATTCTCTTATAATCTTTTGTATATCTGTGGTATCTGTTGTAATTTCTCCTCTTTCATTTCTAATTTTATTTATTTGAGCTTTTTCTCTTTTTTTTCTTAGTGAGTCTGGCAAAGGGTTTGTCAATTTTATTTATCTTCTCAAAGAACCAGCTCTTTGTTTCATTGATCCTTTCTACTGTTTTTTGTTGTTTCAATTTCATCTATTTCTGCTCTAATTTTTATTATTTCCCTCCTTCTGCTGACTTTGGGCCTTGTTTGTTCTTTTTCTAATTCTGTTAGGTGTACTTTGAGATTGCTTATTTGAACTTTCTCTTGTTTGTTAAGGTGAGCCTATATTACAATGAATTTCCTTCTTAGGACTACTTTTGCTGCATCCCGTATGAGTTGGTATGGTGTGTTTTCATTTTCATTTGTCTCCAAATATTTTTTGATTTCTCCTTTAATTTCTTCAATGATCCATTGGTTGTTCAGTAGCGTATTGTTTAGTCTCCACTTCTTTGTCCCTTTCCTAGCTTTTTTCTTGTAGTTGATTTCTGGTGTCATTGCATTATGGTCAGAAAAGATGCTTGATATTATTTCAATCTTCTTGAATTTATTGAGGCTTGCCTTGTTTCCCAATATATAGTCTATCCTTGAGGATATTCCATGCATTCTTGAGAAGGATTTGTATTCTGCTGTTTTTGGATGCAGTGTTCTATATATATCTTAATATATATATACATATATCTTAATATATCTATTAAGTCCACCTGGTCTAGTTTTTTGTTTAATTCCACTATTTTCTTGTCAACTTTCTGTCTGGATGATCTATCCATTGATGTAAGTGGGGTGTTGAGGTCCCCTACTATTATTGTGTTGTTGTTAATACCTCCTTTTAGGTCAATTAATGGTTACTTTATGTACTTTGGTGCTCCTGTGTTGAGTTCATAAATATTTATAAGTGTTATGTCTTCTTGGTGCAGTGTCCCTTTTATCATTATATACTGCCCTTCTTTGTCTCTCTTTACCTGTTTTATCTTGAATTCTACTTTTTTTGCTATAAGTATAGCAACACCTGCTTTCTTTTGTTTGCCATTAGCTTCGAGTACCATCTTCCATCCCTTCACTCTGAGCCTGCATTTTTCTTTGGAGCTGAGATGTGTTTCCTGGAGGCAGCATATTGTTGGATCTTGTATTGTAATCCATCCCACCACTTTGTATCTTTTGATTGGAGAATCAATCTATTTACATTTAGAGTGATTATTGATATATGAGGGCTTAATGCTGCCATTTTATCACTTGTTTTCTGGTTCTTCTGCATTTCCTTTGTTTCTCGTCCTGTGTATTTCAAACAACCAATTCAGTTAGGTAGTTTTCTATGATAGTTTTCTTAGTCTTCTTATTTATCATTTGTGTCTCTGTTCTAATAATTTGTTTAGTGGTTACCATAAGGTTTGTATAAAAAAATCTCGTAGATGAGATAGTCCATTTTCTGATAGCCTCTTATTTCCTTAGACTAAGCCAACTCCATCCCTTTCCTCTACCCCTTCTAAGTTGTTAGTGTCACATCTTATTCCATCATGTGTTGTGAGTTTGTGGTTAAAATGACAAGATTATATTTATTTTTGGTGTTTTCCTTCCCTTTATCTTTAATGTTATAATAAAGTGTTTGCTAACCTGTTCTGATGGAGAGCTGCAATTTTCTGATTTTGTCTACTTATTTATCTCCTTTACAGGACTTTGTAACCCCTTTCTTTCTTTCTTTCTTTTTGAGATATGAGGGCCTGCTTGAGGATTTCTTGGGTGAGGGGGTCTTGTGGCAATGAACTCCCTTAGCTTTTGTTTACCTGGGAAAGTTTTTATATCTCCATCATATATGAAGGATATTTTCACTGGATAGCATATATCTTGACTGTAAGTTTTTGTCTTTCAGGATTTTGAATGTATCATTCCACTCTCTCCTATCCTGTAAGGTTTCTGCTGAGAAATCCGCTGAAAACCTGATAAGGGTTCCTTTGTAAGTTATTTTCTTTTGCCTTCTTCTTGCCCTTAATACTTTTTCTTTGTCATTGACTTTTGCCAGCTTTACTACTATATGCCTTTGAGGTCTTTTTACATTGATATAGTTAGGAGATCTATTGGCTTCTGTCACTTGTATTTCCAGCTCCATCCCCAGGTTTTGGGAAGTTCTCAGCTGTTATTTCTTTGAACAAGGTTTCTGTTCCATTCTCCTCTTCTCCCTCTGGAATACCTATAATCCTTATGTTGTGTTTCCTAATTAAGTTGGATATTTCTCAGAGAATTTCTTCATTTCTTTTTATTCTTAGTTCTCTCTCCTCCTCCATCTGAAACATTTCTATATTTCTGTCCTCAAGATTGCTGATGCATTCCTCCATAATATCAGCTCTATTGTTCAGGGAATCCATATTTTTCTTAATCTCATCTATTGTGTTTTTCATCTCCAATATTTCTGATTGGTTGTTCTTTATAGTTTCAATCTCTTTTGTGAAGAAGTTTCTGATTTCATTGAACTGTCTATCTGTATTTTCTTGTAACTTGTTCCATTTTTTAATGTTAGCTATTTTGAATTCTCCATCATTTAGATGATAGATTTCTGTGCCTTCAGGATTGATTTCTGGGTACTTGTCATTTTCCTTCTGGTCTGGAGATTTAATATATTTTTTCATATTGCTTTACAGCATGCATTTGTGTCTCCACATAGTGGTAATATGTGGTCACAGCTTCCACCTACCACCACTGGGTGGGGGTCAAGAGTTGTGTATTCTTCTCTCTCCATGATCCGCAGCTCAGCTCACAGCCATGGCTTTTCTGGATTGGCTGAACTTGGATGCCAGGCAGGGGGAGGGGCACTTTCTTTCACCTGCATGATGCTGGGGGCTTCTCACTCTGCCCTTGCTATCTGCTCTCTATCTGGGGTGCAAGCTTGCTGAAGACACCCCCATGATAGGTAGTCACCTCTGATTGGGGCTTCCCCTCTGGCTGTGAGGGACCTCAGAGAGGGATGGTGTTCCCATGGAGGGCTGCCCCTCCCCCATTTCCTCTTCAAGCTGCACACAGTCCCAGGGTCGCTGCCACTTGGGATGTAGAGGAGATTTCCTTACCTCCTTCCACTTCTTCTGGTGGTTCCAGCACCTCTACCTTCAGACGTATGGCTGCATGGGTCTCTCAGACATCTGTTTTGTTGTGTGGATGTCTTCTATTGGTATATGAATTTTTTTTTTTTTTTGTATCTTAGAGGGGAGAGTTTGAGGGGGGAGCTCACTCTGCCCTCATGCTGACATCACTCCTCTCCAGGCTCTTTTTGATAACTCTTGGAGGGCAATCTTTTTTCCCCCATCTTCCACATTCTTGGGTAGTTGGGAAAAGCCTTATTGTAAGCCCCAAGGAGTGCCATAAAACACTAATCTATAACTAATCTAGGACTATAGCAGGGCCTCTGGGTATGGGACCTGAAATGTGCCTAAAGTCATGTATCATTTAATAATAGTGGTACGTTCTGGGAGATGTGTCATTGGGCCATTTCATTGTTGTGCCAACATCACAGAGGGTACTTAGACAAACCTAGATGGTACAGCCTACTACACACCTGGGCTCTATGGTACTAATCTTATGGGACCACTGTTGTATATGTGGTCTGTCATTGACCAAAATGCCATTATACAGCACATGGCTGTATAATCCTACAAAATCAGTGGATGTGCTCACAAGTGTGTGCACTTCTGACTATTTGGTCAAGCATCTCACAGGGACAGGAGGGTGATTATCAGTCATTCTGTGCCATGAGGAGTGAGTCCAAGGGCCTCCACATTGGAAAGTAAACTTTTCCAAAAGTATTCTAACACAAGAATGGCAGACTATGGGTGGCTGTCCACCCAGCTGGGCTTTCCTTTAAGAGGCAACTGGGAGAGGATTCAGTTCCATGCATGAGATACTTATTCAGAGACATGAGTCAGCCCTGACATTTTGTGACCTCATAAAAGTGCTAACACCCTTTTTCTCATCCATACATAACCCTAGAAAAAAATTAACCTGGCCTCAGCCATAATTTATGTGCGTATATTATACCCCACTTATACTGTAACACTGTCATGGAAAAACTTCCTTATCTTTGTCACCTAATGACACAACAAAAGTTTATCATCTGGCAGTCAAGCTTTCTTTTCATGGTTCTTATAAGATGTATGGCCCTCCAATACAAACAGGAGAATCAAACACTGCTACAAAAACAAACTAGCCTAACTTTCACCAAGAATGCACTCCTTTCTTAGCTAAATTCCTTTAGAAATAATATGTTTCTAAAACAATGATTCTTCTGTTCAACTGTCTCCTGGGGGGGGGGGGGGGGTGCTGGTGTTCAGGCTACCAAGTGGAGGCCTACATAGGGCAGGACTTACTTTTGGGGAGTGGCATGTGGCATGTCTGAGGTCTGAAGCACCTTTGTGTAACAGGGCAGGGTTGTTTCATTGGGAACTGGGGCCAGGGTGTGAGCTTGACCCCTCTTACCCTCTGTCCCACCCCCAGTGTAAATGTGTGCCCTGCAGTATGGCCAACTCCCTCCCCCCAGCACCCCTGCCCCCAGCAGCATCTCTCACAACACTTTAGCTCAAGTGAATATTCTCCTGTCCTCTGGTTCTCCCTCCTGCTGCCAGACTTCCCTGTCCAGGCTCACCTTCCTTCAAAGCCAAGTGCTCCATGAGACTTCTCCTCAGAACCTAACCTCCACCCAATGCCTCTCTCCTTCCCTACCTCACCCCTACTCCCATTCCAGGGGCCTCTCACTTACCTAAAATGTTAGACAGCACTTCTTGGAGCCCTTGTTCACCCCGCTCTGGATTCTAGGCTCCTAGAGACTCTGTATTACCTCTACCCACTGCCCTTCGTAGGTGCTCAATTTGATAAGAGGCAAGCAATGGTCCCTCATTGTTGGTTTAAGTTGCAGATGCTTTTATTTCTAAGTGGACTATATTCCCTATAATTGTGTTTTCTCTGAGAAGGGCCCATTTTTACCCCTTGCCCATTTATCTTTAAGGCCTTAGTGTTTTTATCAACATTTAGGAACCCTTTATAGAACATTAATGTGAATATTTTCCATACTTGGATAAGCCTTATTATTGTGGTAGGGTAAAAGAAAAACCTGTAGAACTTGTAAATTCCTGTATAATCACATCTGTTCATGTTTTCCTTTGTGATTTCTTCCTGTGCTTCTTGGTATATTCCTTCTGTTAGCAGGGTTTACAGTCAATTAAGTTTTCTTTGGGTCTTTCTGCCTCCAGTCTACCTGTGTTCTGGGTAACACTTCCAATGCCGATCTGCTAATAACCCAGGAGAAGCCTCGGGCGGAACAGGCCTCCCTGTCCTTCTCCCCTAGGAAAAGGGGCCCAGATCGCCTGGAGAGAGAGAACCCCCTACTGTTCAGGGTTATCCCCATCCCTGACTCTATATTCACTTTGTGTTAGTCATTGCCTGCATCTTGCCTCTAACTGACAGATTGTACCCTTCTAAGCGCATGGACCATTTTTGCCTCGTTCACTGCTACAGCCCAATTGTTGGAGAAGTAATTAAAAATAAACTCTCCTGCTGCTATGGTCTGAGTGTTTGTGACCTCCCAAAATTCATACGTTGAAACCTAACCCCCAAGGTGACGGTTTTAGGCGGTGATTATGTCACGAGGGCAGAGCCCTCACAAAAGAGACCCGGGAGCGCTAGCTCGACCCTTCTACCAGGTGAAGACACAGTGAGAAGTCTGCAAACTGGAAGAGGGCCCTCCCTAGAGCCCGCCCTGCTGCCCCTGATCTCGGACTTCCAGCCCCGAGAACTGTAAGAAATAAGTTTCTGTGGTTTAAGCCCCCCGTCTGTGGTATTTTGTTATAGCAGCCCGATATAACAAGACATCTTGCAACCCAGAAAACCTCTCCACAAAGGTACAAGAGAAAGAAAACAGTTTTATTACTGAATGAACATTGAACCAGGCTGTCGTGCACATTACAGGCAATCCGCCAAAGAGACTGCAAAGACAGGCAGAAATCTCACCCGTCTGTGTGGCCAGGCAGATGCAACCCATTACATACATGTTCACCATCTGTATCCAGAGGGAGGATGAAACACCCTGAGTCTCTTACACAAGCAGGAAGTCACATCTGGAGCCGCACACCTAGGCTACGACTCCCACAGAGACAGAGAGAAGGGGCCACCATTCTCGATGTTCACATCTCAAAGAGATGGCTTCAGGGCCCCCAAAAAGGAATTCCTGGGACTGCAAAACTAGCTAGAGGCTCATCTGGCTTTTAAAAAGATTTACATGCATCTCAAAAGACAGAAAAAGTATTCCAATTTCACGTTTTCTAAAGTGAATGCAAAAGAGGAGGGAAGTTCTCTTTGCCTTTGGCATCAGGGAAATCTAAAATTAATTTTTAAGTTAGATTCGTATTTACCCTATACGACAACCTAACAGAGCTTCTGACGCGTAGTACGTGCTGCATGAATGAATGACTGAGTGAATGAGTGAATCCCTTCCTTCTGCAGAGCAAAAATTCCCTGTCAGGGTTCAAGGAACAAAGTGCCAGCTCCTCCCTAGGGCACTGTGATCCCCCAGCCTCCGAGCTCTGGCCTCCTCACCTCCTGTTCCTGGTCTTTCCTCCAGGACTCTGCTGTCTCAGAGGACAGGTGGGACCAGGAGGGACAGAGCCTCTGGGAGGGCGAGCCTGGGTTGGTGGACAAGGCCTCTCCAGAGGTTTGGGGGCCCTGGTAGAACCCTGGGGGCTCAGGTCTGGGCCCAGCAGAGAGACCTTGTTGCCCCCTCTGGGAATCTCGTCCTCCGAAGCCCCTTACTTTCACACAGAGTCTGCCCTGATGCCTAGGGATTTCTAAACAGTCGACTGTCAGTGTGTGGGCAGTCTGCCCAGACCCAGGAACAAAGCCCGTGTCATTCAGCCCAAGGATCCCAACAGGGACCTTGGGACCAGGGGTTTGGACCTGCGGGATATTGGGATTCTCTGCCCAGATGTTGACAACGGTTTCTCACTTTGGGCCAGCATGAAGTCAAAAGCTTTTCCTCGAGCATTTTCTTCAACTACTGAGAGGGGGTGGTGAGTGTGAAATCCAGGATTTGGAGGTAGCAATTCTCCTAGCAACCATTAAAAACCTACAATTTTAGTACTTGCTTCAGACAAAAACTGTTTTCTGAAAGAATTTACATCTTTATATAGGATCACTAAATTAAGAGTATTTCAAAGCAGAAAACTGTCAACTTTTAAATTGAGTTAACATGGCTTCTGAACTTGTCCATCATTTGCTTCATTCGTACTAAGACATCAGAGTCCACACGGAGGCGCCCGCCCAGCCCACCTGTCAACCCTACTCAGGCCACCACCACCTGCACAGACCTGCTCCTCTTCAGCACAGAAAAGAGAACAGTAGAATCAACAGAGGAAAGCTAACCTGAAGGTCTTCCATCCACTCTGTTCACTTTCAAAATAAATGTTCATAAGGATTTTGTTCCCCGCCCAGACTTTCCAGTTTTGAAAATATACTGTGGGGTTCTCCCACTACATCTTCTCCCTCCACGATAGGAGGTCCTCTTCCGGTCAGTCTGCTGCTTGAGAATGTTGATGGCACACAGTTACCACAGTCACTGCCTTTTTTTGGATGCAGATCTCCAGGTTCAGAATTTGCAGCAGCAGTGCTGCTGGAAGACAGCTCCTTCACTCATTTAGAATCAGTGACTGAGTGACAGGAAGGGCTATGCGTTGGCACTAGGCCTTGATATATGTTTCAAGAGCAAAATTGAAACTAGTCTCCCATGGTTTGCAGCTGTAGATCATTAAACCATAGGCTATTTTAAAGAGCGAAGACTCACTGGGCACTGACGGTAGAGGCCAACAGGCTCTCTCAGACCTTGCTGCTATAAACTCGTAAAATCCCTCTCCCCCACATGGGGAAGTCCTTCGGCAGGAACCTTGGTGTTTTACCTTTCTGACCCACTAGTTCTAGGCATTCTATCCTAGGAAGATAATTCTAAACATGGTAAAAGCCCAATTATATTTAATATAGTATGATTATACTAGGAAAAAAAGCAAAAACAACCTAATTATACATGTGTGGGGCGTTAGGTAAATACTTCATTTACTGGTGCCCTACTTTGGTTTTCCCAATTGCAAGGAAGAAAGACTCACGTGGAGTTTGTTGCAAGGGGACCGAAGCCTGGGACAGGAAGCGGGCCCAGACCCAGCCTCTGCCCTTCCTCCCTGGGCTTCCTGCAGGTCTCCCTGACGGCCGCTCCGCTTGCTTTGTGTATCTGCTCTAACCTCCGCTGGCTCCTGACAGCCTTCACGTAGCACCTAATATCCATCGCCCCTTTCTTCCTTGCTAACTGCTCTTCTCCCCGGCTCCTTCCCCAGCCTCCCTTCTTGGAATTGGGCTGTGCTGGGTGCCGATTCTCCTTTCTGTTTTCTCCGCTTCTCTCTGTAGCTCCGAGACAGAGGCAAACTGAATATTCCTAAAAACGCCATCTGAAAACGAGATCTAAACTGCTTTCGAATTCTTTTAAAACCATTCCAGAAAATACAGATTGCTTGTGTCAGTTTATAAACAGTGAGAAGCAATGAGTCTGGTACATTTGTACATTTGCTAAATTCATCAGATTGGTCATTCAGAGAAACTGGTAAAAGAATCCTAAAAATGCTAAATGTTGGCAAAACAGAAAATGACTTTTAAAAGAATTCAAGAAAAATCAGTATAAACTGAGAATTCTTATATGAAATGTAAATTGGGAATGTCATCATATAAAGAGTGCAGTTAAAAAGGCTAAATTGACCTTCTAGTAAAATGCTGGTAAGATATTTTAGAAGAATATTAAATATTTAAAAAGCATATTCCCTAAAATGGTGCTTGGAAAATCAGTGTAGTAGCTAAGTTTGTTGAATTGGCCTTTTGGGGACCAAAAGATAAAAGATAATGGATTCTCATGGAATCTATTGTGAGAACCACAGCTGGGTGTCAGGGGCCTGGAAAGTCGTGGGCAGTTTCTCTCTCTTGTCTCTCTGTGTCAGACTCCATCTCTGTCTGTCTTTGTCTCTATCTGTGTCTCTGCCCTTCTCTGTGTCTCTCTGTCCCCCTGTCTCTCTGTCTCTATCCTTCTCTGTCTCTGTCTCTCTGTGTCTCTGCCCCCCGGGGACAGTCAAATCCCTGCCTCTCTCTCCCCTCTTGCCCCGGCTCCTCTCTGTAACTGGGCTCCTGCACTCAACTCTCCAGTCCAGTTGGCAGGTGGGTTCAACCTGCCCAGTGACCCCCCAGCCTCATTCCTTGGCCCTCCCGCCCCCACCGCTCAGTGCCCCTTTACTCAAGAACTCTGCTGTGTGTCCGGATTTCAAACTCCTGGAGAGAGAAACTTCCCGACTGTCTCAAGTGTCTCTCGCTAACCAGGCGGGGCCACGCGGAGCTACACCCTCTGGAGCAGGAAGGCTTCACCAAAAAAGGGAGTGCAGGCGCGAGGAAGTGATGGCATCTGGGGTTCAGCTCGGCCTCTCCCTGCCTGGCACCTCCCCCTTCTTCCCGGGGATCTAGTTCTGGAGATGCATGCCCTCACCCCGCAGGATCGCACAGCAACCATCACGTCTCCTGCGAGGGCTCCCCTGCCTCCTGGCTCTGGCTGAAAGCCTGCTCTGCGTCAGTCCTCCCAGCACCTTGCTGTGATAACAGGTTTCCTTGTCTATTGTCTGCCTCCCTAACATCAGTTCCCTGGGGCAGGGACTTTGTCTTGTCCAGTGCTCCATCCCTGATTCCTACAATCCTGCCTGATGCTTAGTGACTATTTGTTGAACGACTGAAATGAACTCACATCGTCCTCGGTGGGAAATGCCAGAAGTCTTGTTTGGGAGTTGCCCTGGGATTACTTCAAAAGCTCAGGGACCACAAGGCCCCGGTGGTGGCCAGCCCACTGTCCCCCGCCATCTATGCCCCCTCATCCAGCCCAGACCTCCACCTCCCCAGCAAAATTATGTCTCTTTGTCTCTTTATTTTTCCTGTGCTTCAGAATCATTTGGGCACAGTTCCCAAAAATTTCCGTTAAGATTCTGATTGACATCACTTTAAAAGTATACATTGATTTGAAAAGAAGTGACATCGTTACAACCTTGAGTCTTACCATGAGCATGACATGTGTCTTTACTTTCCTGTTTTCTTTTGTAACTCAGTTTTCGTATAGTTTCTGCATATTTACTGTTAAACTAATTTCTAGGATACTTTATTTTCACAGTTGCTATGGGGGTCTTCCTCCATCCTTTTATTTTCTAATTCTTGGTATAGAGGAAAGGAAGTGATTTGTGAATGTTGACTTTGTATCCATTCACTTTAACTAAACTCTCATTAGCCCTAAAAATTTTTCATTTAATTATCTTAGGAATAAAATCACATTATCGACAAGTGATAATTTTATCTCCTTCCTTTTCCTTCCTCTAGTTGAATCTCTTTTTCAGCTGTTTTTTATTGCGTTTGGCAGAGCAGATCCTTTCTTAAATAAGCCTTTTGTTACGGAAGACATTTAGGACTCCACAGAATATTTAAAGGACAAAAACATGAAAGTAACATATCTCGATTTCTGGGATGCTGCCAATGCAGTACTTAGAGGAGATTTATTGCTCCCAGCGCTTATATTAGGGAGGAAAAAAGAGAGAAACAATAAATCAAGTCAGTACCTGACGAACTTTGTTCCCTTTAAGTTACAAACCAAGAGAAAGGAGAAAAAGGAAGTAATAAATTTAAAGAAAATGGAGGAAGAAGAAAGAGAATTGATAAACTTAATCAATAGCTCGTGGGAAGAAATGGCCCTTCTGCAGAGCAGGGCAAAGAGGGACAGGATGGAGGAAGGGGCCCAGGTCCTGCCAAACAGCCAGGCTCTTCCTTCCCATCAGGTACCTTGAGGCAAGTGGGCTTGGGACCCATGGTCACCTACTGGCCATGGACTCCTGACTGGAGTTCTTGCCAAAACCAGAACCCAGGAAGTACTTGGGATGGGATAGAGAATGCTCCAAATCAGGAAGCACCCAGCAGACCCCAAATCCATGGAGAGGAGGGTGCAAAGCTTAAGGCAAGCAGTGAACGCACCCTCTCCTGGGGCCCACACCTGTACTGTGTAAATCCATCTGGTCCTACACTGCTTATAGCATCCTCCTTTCCCTCTGTCTTGTTTGTTTTTAATACAAAAGAACATTATTTTTTACATTTCACCCTGATGGAGAAAAGGTCAAGTCCTTGGTTTTGCCTGCCCTTGGGCCAGAGCATCTGGAGATCAGACACCTCAGGCTGGGTGTCGTGGGGCCACAGGTGACCAGTGTGGGCACAGGGAGGGCAGACTGGCTATGCTGGGCTCACAAGTTCCTTTTGGGCTGACTTTTTTTTTCCTTTATTTTTTGGTATGCTTTTTGATGAGGAAGATTGGCCCTGAGCTAACATTTCTTGCCAATCTTCCTTTTTTTCTCTGCAAAGCCCCAGTACATAGTTGTATGTGCTAGTTGTAGGTCATTCTAGTTCTTCTCTGTGGGATGCTGCCACAGCATGGCCAGATCAGCAGCACTAGGTCCACGCCCAGAATCCAAACCAGCAAACCTCGGGCCGCTGGAGCAGAGCATGAGAACTTAACCACTTGGCCACAGGGCCAGCCCCTGGGCTGACTTTTTAGAGGATTTAACATTATGTTTATTTGAAGGGAAAGTTCCCTTACAGTCAGTCTTAAAATAATTAATAAGCCATTAGCCAAATTCTAAAAAGGAGCAAATGCAAATTAATATACTCTGGGAAAAAGAATGAAAACATGTTTTACAAGCAAAATGAGGGGATCAGATTCTCAGCAGTCTGCTGGTATGTTTTTGTAACAAAATGGAAATTAATATCTTCTCAGGGGCTCATCCTCTATTCCTCTCAACTCAATGTAATATGGAACAATTTTTTTAACAGAGAAGAGAAAGCTCCCAGCTGCTTTTTTGAACAAGCCAAGACTGAAGGACATCTTGGAGTAGATCTGGGTCTGCTGAGAGTCACTTGTGGCCCCTTTGTTGTACACTGGAAGGAGAGTGGGCTCCCATTTTCCAGGTGGGGGTCAGTGAAGAGCAGGCTTAGCAGGCGCCGACCTCTCTGGGGTGCAGAGTTCTGGCACAAGCCTCCTAGGAGGTGAGAACCGAGACCCCAGCCCCTTCTCCCTGAGATCTGAAGTTAGGGAGGCCTGTGGGGTCATCTAGTGGGCTCTGGACAAGGTGTCCTGGCTGAAAGGGCTGTGCTGCTCCTGGCAAATGTGGCCTGAGGCTGGGAGTCCCCAGGCTCAGTCCCCCAGCTGGCATGGAGGTTTGGGGAGAAACCAAAGCTCGTGAAGATGACCCAAGGAAACTGAGGCCTTGGAGCCCAAAAGAGGGGTACCTGGGGTCAGGACATCCCTGAAGTGGTCCACAGCCTCTGGCAGACTTTAGGACCCATTTTCAGCAGTGACACTGGGTGGCAGCATCAGAGGCAAAGATGGCAGCTGATTCTCTTTGCCTGGTATGGGGTGTGCGTCAGGGAGGCCTCAAATGGAAACACTGAACTTCCTGCTAATAGAAGCGTCTGGAGATGTAATTAGAAATTCAAAGAGATGTGACTCCCTTTGTATGCTAAGCTGGTGAAGCTGGTCATGCTATTCCTCTCCATGCACTTAGCAGCATATATTAATTTTCAGCATTTTGCAAAATCAGTTTCATTTGGGAAGCTTTAAGAAAGGAAACAGATATTTACCACAAACACATCTAAGTTTAGAAGTTTTGGAACAGAATGACATTTTCTCTAATGGTCAAATATATCTTCCAACTGGCTTTACTTAAGGTAATGCTAGCTGCTGTAACAAATAAAGTCAAATATATAGGGCTCAATCACGATGGAAAGTCCAAAGTGGGTGTTGCGCTTGCAGGCTGGCTTTCTTGTAAGCACTGGATCTTGGACCCAGTATCTTGCCATCTTACAGCTCTGCTACCTTTAGCATGTCACTTCTAGGGTCACCATGCTCATCCACATCAAGCTGACCGAGGGGCAAAGAGCTTGAGGATGACACACAGGAGCTTTTTTCATGGGCCAGGGCTGGAAGTGGCACATGTCACTTCTGCCCACGTTCTATTGACTGGAATTCAGTCTTATGGCCTTACCCAGCTGCAAAGGAGGCTGGGAAATGAAGTCCTGGGAAGAAGAAGAAGTTGTTTGTACCTCACAGTGACGCAAATTGTTTCATTGTGAATATTTTTAAAGTCTTAAAAATCCTCTGGGTCTCCACCACCAGGAACTTCCCCTATACCTACCTCTCTTGACCATCAGGAGGGCGCCCCCCCACCAACCCCCAACATGCCCTGATTCCATTTGGGGGTCCTCCCTTTGCCTCCTTCAAACTCAGCTCCTCATTACGCCGAGCAGTTTAACTCCCCTCCACACTGGGTGCTGGGCCTCCCTGGGCACCCCCAACCCCAATCATATTCTCTGCTTCACAGAAGGCTCTCATCCCACCATTCGGAAGCGCTGAAGGACTGCCAGAGAGCATTACCCTTCCTGCTTTTCCTTTTCCCTGCCCCACAGGCCCCCACAATGGGAGGAGAGCTGTGTAAAGATTTCCTTCCCCACTGATAGGAATTGGGCAGCCTCCTTCATTCCCCTCCCCAACCCCAGGCAAACGTGGCCAAAGTCACCTGTTTGCTTTTATGACAGGACGGAGAGGGGTCCTGCAGCAGTCCAAGCACAAGTACCACAGTGTGCCTGCCCCGTGGAGATGAGCTGTTGTGGATTCAAGGCGGCACCAGGACCAGGTATTCTGTGGTCTGTTCATAAGACAACCCGGGGCTTCTCCACCAGGCTTCATCGCTGTCTACTGAGACCCAGCTTCTCCCCAGTGCCTCCCCAGCCCACCCCTCTTCAACTGTGTGATTTGCTCCTTAATTTTCCCAGTTCAGAGTTCTGAAAGGGAATTCGATTGGCCTAGTTAACTTCCACTCTCCTTTCATGCCAGGCACACTTAGGTCAGATGCCCACCCTGACCAACCAGCTGTGGCCAGGGTAGTCCAGAACATGGCCACCCTGACTAGGAACTGCCTCATTCAGAAAGGACCAAGGGAGTGGGACTCCCCTGAGAATGGGGCTCCCTCTGCTCCTGGGACTGACCATGTGGTCCCATCCCCTGTTAAGTGTTGGAGGCAAGTTTCAAACCCAGGTCTGCTCATGCCAAAGCCGCTTAACCCTCAGCCCCTTATTCTGCACCGGCCTACCAAAGGTAGATGTGGGAGACACAGGAGGGTGGGAAGTCCTTTGGCCAAGACTAAAATATGGCCAGAATGGTGTAAATAAAGTGTTATTTTTTTATTTATATATATTTTTTAAAGATCGGCACCTGAATTAACATCTGTTGCCAATCTTCTTTTGTTTTCTCTTCTCCCCAATCTTATATTTGGGGAGAACATAGTTGTATATTCTAGTTGTAGGTCCTTCTGGTTGTGCAAAAGTGTTATTTTTTGATCACTCCTTTAGTAGATACATTTACAAACCCTCTACCAGGAAGAGTTATCAAGCCCCTAAAGAAACAAAAAACCTCACACTGCAGGATAATGCAAGGAAAAAAAGCCAATAAATCATTACCTAAATTTTAGAAAAGTGGCGTGAATTGCATATTTAAAAAGTCAAGGGAATGGGGTGAGGTCATCTTAAAATGGTCATCTCAAATTAGAGCCAGCTGTGCTCAGTCTCACACCTGGCTCCACACACGGGCCAGTCCGCGTGAGAGACGAGTCAGGAATGGAATAGAAACCATCCCGGGAACCCACAGGAAACGCAAGTCCCTGGCCAGGTAGGAGCTGCAGCAGGAATGCAATGAGATTAGCAGCCCTTTCAGCTCTCCAAAGGTCAACACTTAGAGAAATCTGCAAGGGTTTTAAAGCTTCCCACCTTTTTGTTTTATTTTATGAATTTTAAAAACTGCCTTCTCCCAATCTCTTTTTCCTCCTTCGGTGTCGTGGTTACTTCCTGTTCCAGACATCTGCGAAACAGTCCCAGTTTCCCCTGATTAAGAGCCCTGATTATTTGTCCTAAGTTCCTACAGCGAGCCCTGTAACCATGGCACCCTCTTTGAAGAAGGACTGTTCATGGAAGGGCTAGATGATTCCATCCAAGACGGTCCGGGTTTGAATCCCCATTCTACTTCTCACTAGCTGTGAGCTCGGGCCTATGCCTTGGTGTTCTCATCTGTAAAATGGAAATTAGTACAGTAATAACCTCATAGGATCCTTGTGAGGATTAAATGAGATGATTTATGTTAATTATTGGCACAGTGCCTGGCACATAGTAACTGCTTAATAAATACCAGCTGTTTTTATTGTGAAGTAGAAGACAAGAAAGGAGTTGCTTGATGTTTTGTTGGATAACAGCCTTAGCCATTTGGGCCATTCCAGAGAAAGGCCCAGAAAGGAATGCCATGAGGCTGCCTGGTCTGGGACATGCAAACATCCCCCTGGCATCTCCCTGTGGGTCTTAGTCCTCTCTGAACATCATGGCTCAGAGTGATTCTGTAAACTGTCATCTTCCACCACTGCAATTACAGAGTTCAGTGATCTTCCCCTCATTTGTCTTGGGCTCTTGTTTTATGGCCATCAGATGTTCATTGCCCTTTTGAACATCCTCTGATCTCTTTTGGGGGATTTGCCCCTATCCCACTGGCTGCAGTCACTGGGGAGCAGCAGATCAGGAAATTCCTAACCTCGTTGCTGAAGAAACCAAACAGGTCTTCAGAGCCCATCACAGAACTCAGACTGCCCATGAGTCCTGGGGGCACAGAACCAATGCTCCATCAGACTCCCCTGGGATTCTGAGATACCAGGGCAAGTAGAGAAACACAGGACAGAGAAGAAAAGGGTGAATGTTGGCTCACTGAAGTTGCAGCAGCAGCCTGGTCCTTGCCCTGGTTCTGAGCTCATTTCTTCCACCTTCTGATGAGCCTACTGAGTTACCCAATAGCCTTCCTATATTTCCAGCTGCCAGAGTCACAGACTCTCTTGCTTGCAACCAGAGACCTCTGACTGACAGTCATTTGTTGAATTCCACTGAGAGCTGTTTAGTTGCACAGCTCTGACAGATTAAAGGGTATGAAGACCACTACTTGTTTCAAAACAGCTCCTGACCCACGAGTTGGAACCCAGATGGAAGGCTGAAGAAGAATGACAAGGTCACAGAACTTGTGTTTGTATTCTGATTCTTGTTCGTCTGATTAGAATGCTTAAAAGGGATCACTTAGGCCTGCTGTCTCCCTAAAAACCTTCCACGTGACCCATAATCCCAATAAGGAATCACCAGATCTGTCAGGCAGAATATGGCAAAGTGGCCCATGGAAAAGGAATCAAATATATAACCTCTGCTTAACACCAGAATCTCCTCACCACCCAGCTTTATTCTTTGCAAACTCACTTCCCTCTTTCCATTCCCTGCCTGCTCTCCTGTATGCTCATCTCACCGGTCTCCTGCCTCTGGTCGCTATCCCTTCCAAAGCCATCAGACATGAAGACTTGTGATGGCTAGAGCTGGAGGAGCCCTTGGGAACCAGCCAAAACAACCGTCTTATGTGGAGGAAGAGGGAAATTGAGGGTCTTGAAGATGAAATGACTCGCAGACTTGGAGTCAGAACCCAGGACTCCAGATCTTCTTCAGCACTCCTTTTGTTATACCACATGGCCACTCATGAGCCAGGAGCTAAAGCTGTTGAAGAAGGTAGGTTGGTGACGGCGGTAATCAAATCTTTGTTTCCAGTCTTATATCCACACCCTTTTTGGTGAGATGCTGACTTGCCTCCCAGCAGAGCAGGCAGAGTGTAATTCTCAGCTCTGTGGATGTTGGGTTTGCTGTGTGACTTGCTTTGACCACTGGAATATGGGCAGAAGTGACAGTGTACCAGTTCCAAAGAGCATCTGTATTGCTACCCGCCCCCCTTGCACTTTCTGCTACTCACCATAGGAAGAACGTGCCCCAGGTGGCCACTGGTGCCAGAATGAGAGACGTGGAAAAGAACGGAATGCAACCCAGAGCCTGCAGTAGGGCTGCTCCGGACGGCCTGCAGTCCTGTGAATGTGAAATAGGTGATTGCTGCTCTAAGCCACTGAGATTTCTGAGCGTTTGTTACCCAGCACGACTCAGCAGGAACCTACTGAACACAATGTGCTCAAACTCAAAGGATGAGCACAGTGTGAACTGCAGAGCCTGTGGCTCCAGACATCCCGCAAGCTGCTGCCTGGAGAGACTTCTTAAATCCCTCCTGTTCCCCAGGGCCTGGAGGACTAAGTCCACTCTCCTTGGCCCTGCAGTGAAGGCTCTTCTCACCTGAACGGCAACCAGTTCTCCAATATCATCTCCCTCTTCCTCTCTTTACCTACCTTCCATTCTAGCCACACTTAAACCATATGTGTGTTCCTACCCCATCCCCTCTACTTCACCTAATTGAGCCCCAAACATCTTGAAGACAACCAACCCAGTTCCACTCATCCCTCCTTTGTCTGAAGACAGACTGTCAGAGAGAGCAGAGGCCCAGCGATGCTTCCTCACTCTCACACTCCCCCTCACCCTGGGGCCCTGCCCCTCCATCCTTCTGTGTTAGAATAAGTGTCTGGCACAGCCCTACCTGCTCCTAACAGATCCCTCTGACGTGCAGGCCTAGCTGCCCTGCGTCATCCCCCAGCCACCTCTGGGCACTCTCCCTGGCCCATCCTTATGTTAACAGGACCTGGGTGACTCCAGGCACAGCGGAGGGGATGATGGAAGCTGAGGAAAAGCCCTCAAAGGGGCAAGAGAGACAAAGGGAAGAGGCCAGGCAGCCTCGGGGCTTTGAGAAGGCTGACCTGGATGTCAGGCCCAGTTTGCTCACTGAACCTGAGAGCCTGCGAAGGAGGCCTGGTAAAGCCCTGACGGGACACCTGCTGGTGGCCTAGAGCACTTGAAGGCCCTTTTGCTCCTGGCAGGTGGACATCAAGAAGTCAACGCATTCAAAGGAGAGAGGGAGAGAGGACCTGCCTGATCACGACAGAGGAAACTAGCCACCCATTTTTTTGGCCAGTGGTTCACTGAAAATATTTTACCGAATAAAACTTCTCCTAACTGGCAAGAGCTGTCTAGACGTGGACCGCTCAAACCGTGGAGGAATCCTCTTGAGGCCAGTGCAGTTCCTGACGCCCTGACTCAGGACATCAAAACCACCACCGGAAAAGCTGAAGACGCCAGCCACAGCCTCCCTTCCGTCGGGAGAACCTGCAGCCCTCCGGGGCCCAAAGCCAGAGAATGTGCCGGAGGAGAGTTTTATAGCAGGAACCTAAATTTAACCAGCTGGAGCTCTTTTTAAACAATCATCCTATTCATATATTTAAAATAAATTGTGCATCTTTTAGCAGGCAGTCAGCATTTCATTATTAAGATGGAAGATGGAACAGAGTGTTCTTGGCTGGGTCGGTCCCAGAGTCCCAGGCTCCTTTTCAGGATTTCTCAGCATGTGGTAAAGACATTTATTAAGGTAAATGCATTTCAGGCCTGACAGATTGGAGGCCCACATACCTACACAGCAAGCAGCTGCCAGCCACTAAGTGATGGCACTGAGTGAAACCTTTCCGAAGTGATGTCATTATCTCCTGACGTTCTACCAGGAGCCTGGAGGGAGCAAGGAAGTCAGAGAGAAAAGGGAAGTTTTAGAGACTCAATGGATTTACCAAAATCTCTGGGTAAGAGATATTAAAATGCTTCACAGAGCTATAATAATTAAAACAGTGTGAAATGGTCAAAAAAGAGACAGTTCTAACGCATTAGTTTTTTCAGGGATACATAGGGAGTCAACATAGAATAAAGAGGAAAAATAGAGGTCATTCCTTGAAAACATCAACAAATGATGAAACTTTCTGGCAAGTTTTACAAAGAAAAAGTACACATAATTAGGTCTGAAGATAGAGAAATCACCCCTGATACCAAAACCTGACAGATCTGCACGAAAAGACAATGTGGATCAATCTTCCTTACTTCTGAATATTGACGTAAAAATCCTAAAGACAATATTAGCGAATGTGATTCATGAGTATATGTAGCCTCCGTCTTATTATTGGAGTGCAAGAGTTGTTGAAAATTTGGGAAATTTGGTCTTGTAATTTATCACATTAATAGGATAAAAGTCAAAAAACCTTATACGTAATTATCTTCAGTGCTTCCAAACTTTCATGCATACAAGAATCATCTGGGGCTCCTGTGAAAATGCAGATTCTGACAGTACGTCTGGGCTGGGGCTGAGTGTGTGCATTTCTAACAAGCTCTTGGGTGCTGCCAATGCTGATGGCCTAAGGACCCCACTTGTAGTAACAAGAAATGCAGACTCTCAAGCCCCAGACCTCCTGAATCACAAGCTGCATGTTAGCAGGATCCCCAGGTGATTCACAGGCACCTTGAAGTCTAGAAGGGAAGCTCTAGCTCAATGGTTCTTACCCTGGGTGGATGGTAAAGTGACCAGGAGAGCATCCAAAAGTGGTGATGCCTAGGCGCCACTCTGGACCCGTTAAATCAGAAGCCAGGTGACAGGGTACACAAGCAACAGTATTTTTTAAAGATTTTGGGTGATTCTAATGTGAAGCCGGTATTGAGAGCCACAGACCAAGGTAGATGCTAAAAAGACATCGGATGTAATTCAACATCCATTTCTGACCAAAAAGCTAAAAACCCTAAAAACAGGAGGGTAATTCGTTAGCGTGGTTAAAAATATTTATCAGAAACCAACAGCAAACATTGTACTTCACAAAGGAAAAACAGAGGCAACCTCATTAACCTGAGAACAAAACAGAAAGGCCCACTATCATTGCAACTATTCAAAAGCTCTAGATGTTTCAGATGATGAAATCAGATAAGAAAAAGGAAGTCAAGGTATAAATTGGAAAATAAAAGACAAACCATGACGATGTCCAGATAATATGATTATCCGCCTAAAAAATAAAATCAGCTTAATAGAGTACTAACTCTAAACACTAAGAAACTTATGTAATATGGCCAGATACAAGGCAAATAAACAAAAATCAAGAGCTTTTTCATATATCTGAAATGAGTTAGGAAATACAATTTTTAAAAGAATCCTTTAACAATAGCAACCATATATAAAATACATCCTAAGATAACTTCATAAGAAATGTATATGGCACACATATCCTGTGCATGACAAACTTTTACCAAAATGATAAAAATTTACCAGAGAAGGCTTAAATAAATAAAGAGATACATCCTCTTTGTGGATGAAAAGTCTTAATGATATGAAAGTGTCAGTTCTACCGCAAATTAATAAATAAATTTAACACAATTCCTATCAAGAGCCCAACAAAATTTTTTAACATTTTATAAGGATATTCTAAAATTCACCTGGAAGAGTAGTTATATAAGTATAGAAAAGCAATTTTTGGAAACAGCAATGAAATAAGGAGGAGACTTGCTTTATCAGATTTTTTAATTGAAGTATAATTTACATACAATATAATTAATGCATTTTAAGTGTATAATTAGATGAGTTTTAGTAAATGTATACACTCTTGTAACCATCAACCCAGTCAAAATGTAGAATTTTCCATCTCGCCAGAAGGTTCCTTCTGCCCCTTTATGGTCGACCTTTCCCCGAATCCCCTCCTCCCAGCACCAGGTCTGACTCAGGGAACCGCTAATCTGCTGTCCGTCACTGTAGGTGAGTTTCGCCTGTTCCGGGATTCCATCCAAGTGGAACCTTCCCCAGGCAGCGGTGCTCAACCCCAACCATGGCCCAGCCCTGAGAGTCTCAGAGATCACATGGGGGAGTCCATGGTCGGGGGCGGGGACCCCACATCTGTCCGCTGAACCGGGACATGGAAGGGAGCAGCGAGGACACTGGTTACTTGGTGATTTAAAACACTGTATTTTTTTGAAGTGGACATTAATTATTGGCTCAAGTATGGCAAAAACCTGTGTGACACACCTAGAATGTTATAGACCTTTTCCCACCTGTATACAAGTACATGTAAGCTTCGGGGGTGTGTGTGTGTGTGTTTATGTGTGTGTCTGTCTGTCGGGTGGGCGTGTCTCTTGGCCCCTTGGACTTAATAAAAGCTCAGCCCGGGGCCCATTTCATGCCCTGAGGAGTTTCCAAGGAGTCTTGCAGCAGGTTCCCACAGCATCCAGTGGGCCTGCTTTCCCCAGGTCACTCCTGAGTGTGGACGCTGCGCTGCAAGCAGGGGTCAAAGTGGAAGGCTCAGGCCTCCCCTGAGTCCCCCTCCCTCCAAAGAGCCCACCCACAAGGGAGGAGGATTGACGTCTCAGCAAGCACGGCTTCAAACTGACCCTGAGCTGCCCCTTTGTGTTGATGTCCCACCTCCTCCTTTGCTGGCCCAGGTGATCCTCCGGCTCTGGCCATCCTGCCGTCTCCTCCCCTCAGCTTCTGTCCCCTCTGTCCTCACTCTCTCCCCATCTCTGGAGCAAAGCAAGTCCCCTCCTTGTCTCAGACAGAACCACTCAGCCAGCTCTGCTGACCGGATGCCCGTCAGCTTCCATGTTCTCAATCTCCCCCGACTGGTCCAGGTGCTTTCCTATAGAAAGACAGCTCCTCTCCCCAGATGGTGTCTGCTGCCGGCTGTTAAGCTGAGAACAAGTTCGCTTCCTCTCGCTCGACTTGACCCTCGGCCTCAGGACGCGCGACTGGACAAGGGTGAGCTGTTTGATTTCAGCCGTTTATTTAATAACCACTGATAAGATGCAATCATACTTTATAGAAGCCTCTGGAAATGTATTTGGAGTTTGTTAATGAAGAATGTTTCAGAGGTTAAAAAGAGGTTAAATGGAGACCATTTCCAGAGGTTGTAAACCCATCCTTAAAATTTACAGTGATTTGTATACTTTAAATGGTGAATTGTATGATAACCCAGTAAAACTGTTAGAAAAAGTTTTTAAATTCTGTGGCAGCTCAGAAACTTTCCAGGCTGTCACAGCATATTCAATTCCTACGGCTGCTGTAACAAGTTACCAACACTTAGTGGCTTAAAACCACACACATTTATCTTACGGTTCGGCAGGTTAGAAGTCCAGCCTGGGTCACACTGGGCTCGAATCAAGGTGTTGGCAGGGCTGTGTTCCTTTCTGGAGGTTCTTGGGGAAAATCTGTGTCCTTGACTTTTCCAGCTTCTGGAGTCCACCCACTTTTCCTCCCACGGCCGCTTCTTCCATCTTCAAAGCCAGCAACACTGCATCTCTGTGCCTTCCTTCATAGCCACCTCTCCCCCGACGGACTCATCTGCCTCCCTCCTCCCCTTTTAAGGACCCCTGTGATCACATTGGGCCCACCAGATAATCCAGGGTCATTTCCCCATCTCAAGGTCTGGCCCCTTGAGGTGTGACTACACCTGCAAAGTCTCTTTTGCTATGTAAGGTGACACATTCACAGGTTCCAGGATTAGGATGTGGACCTCTTTGGGAGATCGTTATTCTGCCTCCCATACATGGTTGGGCTGCTGAGAAAATCTGGAAACGATGGGAGAGTCTGGAGCTGTCTACAGCCACTCCACCCATCTCCAAAAACAGTCAGTTGCATTTGGGACCCAGATCTTGGGGAGGGCCCGTGATTAATTGCACTTAGTGTGGCCGCTCCTCAGCTTCCAGAGGCCAGAGTTCTTCCAAGCAGCCCGTGTAGCTGTCCAGGGCCCAGCGTGCAGGCAGGGCCAGACCTAGTCGTGGCCCAGCCTGGGCTCAAAGGGAGAGCGGGGGTTTTCCGGGAGCCACTGGGGGGCTGTGGGTAGTGGGCAAGGCCAGTGCCTGCCTCTCGATCTGCTCTCCAGTGAGCTGGGGGGTTGGCTTGTGGGTCACTGGGGCCCAGCAAAGTATCTATGGGCAAGAACCATGTGCATGGGGAGGTCTTGGGCTGGGTTGCGGGCTGGGCCTTGTGGGCTGGGCTGCTTGGCAAAGATGCACAGTGCTCCACCTTCACGACCACTTCTGTCTGGGGAGGAGGCCGGAACCACCAAGCATCCGAGAGAGAAAGCTGGGGGCTGAGACTCAGAATAGGGTGTCAGTCTGGGGCTGCGTGCAGCCTGGGCAGGGCCCCCAGCAGGTGCATGCACCTTTGTGAACTAGTCACCGGCAGGCCCAGAGATGCCTCCAGTCAGGGCCCAGCCCTCATGGGCAGGAGGCCCACCTCCTGGCATCAGCCAGAGCAGGGGTTCCCTCACCTCCCCAGTCTCAGCAGAGGTGGGAAGGTGTCTGTGGCCTCCGGTGAGGAAGGGGTAGGGATGGGAGACGGTTTCACCTTTTGGCCACCTGAGGCCCTCCAGGAGCCCTGTCCTCCAAGAGGAGAGTCCACCCTGCCAGCACCTGCAGGGGGAGGGGCACTCTGCTCTGGTCAGGGGTGGGGAGCTCTGAACAGGAGGCATCCCTGTTCTCTAGCGCCCCTACCTGTCCAGGAAGGGGCAGCGCAGCCATGTGCAGAGCCCAGATGGGTTATGTCAGCCACAGCACAAGGGAGAGCCGACCACAGAGGGAACCTGGGCCACCGTGGGCATTGCCTTGGGACTGGATTCAAGCTCCAACCCCTAGGAGCCAGGGGAATGGTGTCCCATTCCCACGCAGCACTTTCTGCCCAGCTCCCTTTGGGAGGGTGAGTCCTGCTCCCAGCCAACCAAGTGCAAGTGGTCCTCATGGGGAGGGGGTGCCTAACACAAGCCGCCTGGACTCTGGCCACAGTCAGTTGGCTCAGTGTGGGTCCTTGACGCCAGCTAGGGCAACTGGGGTCCATCCTTGGGATTTTTCTTTCCAGAGTGTCCCCCAGCCCCCAGTCCTTTCTGATGATAGAGCCGGAAGGGGGATGTGTGGGAACTGCCAAGTTCACGGTTCTCTCAGGTCTAAGAGAACCCAGCTGACCCTCAGAGAGAGCCAGAGAGTTGATGCAGAGAAAGTCCCTGCGGTCTTGGCAATGCTGATTCCAAGCCCTTGTCCCCACCCCCCAGCCTGTCTTCTCCAGCCCCTGAGGTGTCTGGGAGTTCTCCTTTCTGCAAAGCCAGTGGGAGCCACGTGTCCTCATCTGCAGCCCCCAGTCTGACCCAGCAGCAGACAGGTGGGGCGGGGGCTGGGCCTGGGTCTCAAGAGCTCCTGGAGGAGCAGCCTGGAGAAACGCAGAACAAGGGCCTGCTGGGGGCAGAAGAGGAGTGGGTCTGGAGTCCCCCCAGCAGAAGGCGAGAGCACCAGCCCAGTGGGAGGAGAGGTGGCTCCTCCAGGGCCCAGCTCGTATTTGGGGAGCCAGCCCTGCAGGGTCAGGGCACAGCCCACATCCTTCCCGTGCAAGAACAGGGCCTCAGATGGAAGGCTATTAAAAAGGCAAAGGAGGGCCCCAGTCTGAAGTGCCCAGTCCATCTTCACAAAGGTGGGCTGTGCCTGCCTCTTGGAAGGGCACTGTGTGTGACAATTCTCCAACAAGAGTGGATGTGCTTTGGGTCTTTTTGTTTTGCTAAAAAAAAAAAGCTAGGGGCTGGCTGGTAGAGTAGTGGTTAAGGTCTGCAGTCTCTGCTTCAGTGGCCCCCCACGTGGACCTACACCACTCATCAGTGGCCGTGCTGTGGCAGCGACCCACATACAAAACAGGAAGATTGGCATAGATGTTAGCTCAGGGCTAATCTTCCTCAAGTAAAAAAAAAAATTATAACCACATTGCAGAATTTGCAAGATCAAAAAAGTCTCCCATAAACTACTGTTGAGATGTAGAAAAATGCTTGTTTTAATTAATTTCCTAGCGTCCAGTCTAATATGAGAGAAGCAAGGTGGTGGGGTAGATAAACCTAAACCAGTGATTCTCAAAGCATGGCCTCAAGAACAACAGCAGCAGCAGCGGCACCTTGGAACTTGCTAGAAATGCATATTCTCAGGCCCCACCTCGGACTTTCCAAATTAGAAACTGGGGATGGGGCCCAGGCGCTGTGTTCTGAGAGATCCGACAGAGCTCTGGGTCCGAAACCACCGGCTTTAACCTTCGGAATCCCATGCAGTCCTGCCCCCTTACCACCAGAGGGCACCAGCGGGCTGTGGTTTTCCCCTGTGGCCTCCGCTGTCAGATTCTCTAAGGACCTGCAGGTGCGGCAGATGAGAAGCCCTCGCTAGACGCCCACCCCGCTCTTTTTTCTTAATAAAGAATGACTGACGGTATGCTGGGAATTAGTGGCTAAACTTAAATGCCGCCGCGTTTGGACCAAATTGTGCTGTCGTCCTAGTCCTTGCTTAATTTTGACCCCCAGTGTGTCTGGGTCAGTGCCTGTTTTGTTTGGAACATAAAGTGTCAAAGCATTGGGGTCAGCAACAAAGATTGTCTCCTATTAAAATAACTTATATAAGTATAATGTTTATATTAATGTAATATATTCTATTATAATGTTTAATATTATAATAAAACATAAATTGTAATACAAAATAGAAAACATTTATACTCTATAAGAAGCAGGACACAGCTCCACGTGAGCCCTTCCCTCCTTTTGATTCTCCTACAGCCCCTGACCTCTCTCTCCGCGCGGAGGGTCACCTGAGCTGAGAGCCCCGCTGTCGTCAGCGACACCCCTCCCTCTGGTTACCTTTCATGTTGTTATTTTCCAATCAACTGTAGTGAGGTATAATTTAAATATAGTAAGTGTACCCATTGGAAGTGTTCGATGAGTTTGAACTTCAATGGATCTTGACAAATGTAGGCACTACCCCACTGACTTTGAAAAAATGAAACTTGTAACAGAGCCAGTTATTTGCCTCTCTTTCTGCCCCCCTCAAACACAGGGTTTGGCTGCTGTTCTGGCACCTGAGGGCCTCGACCTTGACCTCAGAACAGAGGGCTCCAGGCGAGGAAGGCCTTCTTAGAGGTGCCCTTTGGGGCTTCCTGAGAGCTTGCCAGAGAAGGACCAGGGTCCAGGACTGACTGGGTGGATCTGGCTTCCTGCCGCCTCCCAGGAGCCTTTGACTTTCTCCTTCATGGCCCTGAGCTCCCTTTTCTGAGAACAACTCAGACCTCAGCGGTGTCTCTGAGTAGCTTTGGAAGTTTCCAGACACCTCCCTGATATAGCCAGGCCGCTCTTCCTGTTCACAGGACTTTGCAGGGTTTTTAACAGGATGCACATTTAAAAGGACAGATTAGATTTTCAGAACTGGCTAAAAGTTACTACCATTAAATTACTTTTTTTTTTGAGAGAAAGAGATTGGCCCTGAGCTAACATCTGTGGCCATCTTCCCCTCTTTATATGTGGGACACCTGCCACAGCATGGCTGGATAAGCAGTGCAGAGGTCTGAATGGCGAACCCCGGGCCCCTGAAGTGGAGGGCATGAACTTAACCGCTATGCCACCGGGTGGCCCCAACTCATGTGTTTTTTTAACTTGCTTGTAACTGAGTGCTTATGCAAGACTCAGCTGTACACATGATGAATTATTCATTTGACAAATCTCTATTGAGCACTCGTGTTCTAGAGTCTAGACGCTGGACTTCCAGTTAAACAAGACAAAATCCTGCCCCGATGAAATTTACATTTTAATGGGAAAGGCAAGCAGTAAACAAATAAGCACATAATGTCAGAACAAAAATAAAGGGGGTTCCCGGTGTGTGGGATGGCAAGGTGGAAGGTGTTCCAGATAAGATGGTTGGGGAAGTGAATGCACCATGAAACTATCTGGGGAAATAATGTCCAGCAGAGAGAACAGCAAGTGCAAAGGCCCCGCGGTGGGAACAGCTACTTGGGCTTCCAAGTGGAGAAGAGAGAGGAGTAAGACTGGAAGCAGGGAGCCCCATGAGGAGTCTCTGGTGGTTGTCCAGGCACGAGACGGAGGTGGCCTGAGCAGGATGGGAGCAGAAAAGAGGCATGATGTGGTCAGACCCAGGATGTGCTTGGAAGGTCAGGTAGGCAGCTTTTGCTTCTGCATTAGATTAGAGTTAAAACCGTTCTACTTAGATGTTTTCAGGTATCTTCCTTAGAATTCTGTTTCTGGGAAATATGTTTTCACTTGAAATAAGTATAACCCAGGAGCTGCATATCCACCCCTGTATTCAGTGCCCTTTGCCAGGGTAGCCATGCACACTTTATCCTTCTTGCTGTTTATTAACTGTGCCAACAGCTAAGAGCCTCACTGGGGCATCTGATCCTCCCCACAGCCTTCTGAATTAGGTGTCATCCCCATTTTGCAGATAAGGAACTGAGGCTCAGAGGGGCAAAGATACTGTTTAACCACACATGTCCTAAGATGTCTGAAGTGCGAAGGGTCAGAGAGACTTTCTCATCACAGGAAAAGCCCGCAAAACGGAAATGGTGCCAGAAGACAGATGGAGGCCGTGCGCCGGGGAAAATGGGCTTTGTAGGGTTGTAAAGGAAGTCTTAGAACGTTGATACGGGCGGTAACACACTGAGCAGCCTTCTCTGCTGCCTTGGAGCACAGAGATGTGCAGAGAGGGAGCCCGGCGCTGAGACGGAGCACTTCCTGGCGGGGCTCTCCTTACTCACGTGCCTCAGCTGAGAGCTGCCCTGGGCACGCTCTGTTTCTGAGACCATCTCAAGGGACAGAAGCCGACCCCCCAGCCAGCCCCTTTTGCTTCACTTGCAGATAACGGAACGTGGCCTGCTCACGGCCTCCTGTCCCTTCCGTGAGTGGCCCCTAAGAATCACCCCAGGGGTCTCGCCGGCGAGAGTCGCCCAACTTCCCACATGCAGGGATCAGCACTGGAGCCTCCAGGGGGCCCTCTGCTCCCACAACTTTCGTCGAGGATCTAGGATGTGCCAGTAACTGGGCTAGATGCTGGGAACATAGAAACAACAGAGACGCCATCTCTGCCCTTTCGGATAACACAGCATCTTGGCTCTGCTCCAGGGGGATGGCTCCTATGGCCCCGGGGGCTAATGGCCCTTCTGGCCGTCTAGTAGGTGTCGATCAGCACAAAGACCTTTGCTGCTTGGCTGAAGGAGGAAGAAGGAGTTTTGAGGGTGTGTTGGAGGTGTTGGGTGGGCTATAAGGACAATGCAAAGGATGCATCATGGTAAGTTGAGGAAGGGAGGAATGCCTGGGGCCATCTGTCACCCTCTGCCTCTGCCCTCTTCCCGCAATGCATTGGCTTCAAGGCCCACAGGCCAGGGCGGCTGGTGGCAGCAGCTGCCAGGGCAGCTCACAGACCTGGATCTGGCCCCGCAGCCCTGCTTCAGGACGCAGAGCCTCTCCCACCCCAGCCATAGATGTGGGCACCCAGAGAGCTCAGGGCCCAGCAGAGCACTGTCCCTGGGGGGCATTGACAGTGTGGCAGTGGCCAGTGTCCCCTCTGAGGACTTGTGAGCCATCGACTGTCAACCCGGAGGAAAAGGGAAGAAAGCGTGTGGTGCCTCTGGAGTTTCTCTGAAATGAGCAGGATGACTACTGTGGGTGGCAGGAGGCTACGGGCTGTGGTCACCCGGGCATCACCGCCAATGATGGCGTTTCATCCACAGTTGGGGAAGCCTGGGTGCTCAGGCGGCGGGTGTTCAGGCACCTCGTCTTATAGACTCCTCGCTCTCCATGTGCCAGGGGCCAAGAGCAGACCCTGACACACGTTGTCTCCCGTAAGAGTCTTCTTTCTTGAAATTTTGAAATTCTTCTCTCTTTTGAAATAACCTTATTGTTTTTTAAATAGATTTATTTAGATATAATTCACATACCATGCACTTCGCCCATTTAAAGTGTACACTTCAAGTTTTCAGTTTACTCACAGAGTTGTGCAACCATCGCCAAAATCAAGTAAAGACTGTCTTCCTAACCCCAAACAAATCCCATCCCTGTTCACAATCACCACCCGGTCCCCTCACCTCCCTCTCCAGCCCCCGCAACCACTCAGGACGCACTTTCTGTCTCTACAGATTAGCCTGCTTGGGATCTTTCACGTCAATGGGACAATACAGTATGTGACCTTTCGTGTCTAGCTTCTTTCACTTAGCAGAATGTTTTGAAGTTCCATCTATGTCGTAGCACGTATCAGTACGTCATTTCTTCTTATTGCCAAATAATATTCTGTTGTGTGGACAGACCACATTTTATTTCTCCATTCTCCAGGTGATGGACATTTGGGTTGTTACCACTTTTTGGTTGCTATGAATAATGCTGCTATGAACATTTGTGTGTGTATGTGTGTGTATGCACACATAAATACATGTACACACACACATATATACATGTACATACATACATACACACACACATACATACACATATATATACACTGTCTCTTCATTGCAAACAATGCAAGTACAACCAAAAAGTACAAAAAATAAAAAGTCAGAGCAACTTGAAATCCCTCATCTAGACATAATAGCTATCACCATTTGGCAAACATCCTGCCAGATGTCACCCCATTTCCAGCCTCAAAAGATGATCTAAACCTTTTCCCTCAGTTTAGCTCCTCCTCTCCCGTCCCTTCTCGCAGATGTGGATCACGGAGGAGGCTGACATCCCCCTGACCGGCCTCCCGTGGAAAGGCCTGCGGGCTCTTCTGCCGGCCCTCTGCACGCGGGGCTGTAATCTATTCCAGGGTCTGGGAAGAAAGTATGAATATACATATACATAAAATCTTAGAATTTTATTAACACAGCATTGCTTATATTTAACGAAATTTATATTTTATTCACACAGAAGGACATGTGTATAACGTACAAATAAGTAACTATACCCGAGTTCTTACTGACGGGGCACTCGAGCCCACGGGTTTGCGCATCGCCGCTTCAGGCCTCGGAGAGGAGGACCTGAGCAGCCGCGCCGTCCTCAGACGCTGTCCGGAGGCCCCCAGGCTGTCTCCGCTGTCGGAGCCCGGGGGCCGCTGCTGCAGCCAGCCTACCTTGGCCCTCTTTGCTCACACCCCGGATTCACCCCAGCACTGGGCCTTCAGTGTCCAGGAAGGACGCCCAGGCTGTGTCCACAGACCAACTGACCGGAGCACCAAGCCAGGAGAGGGAGCCCCCAGCGCTTCTGAGGGCTCAAAGCCCACCCGGGATCCTCCACCGCCCTGAGCACCCACGCCTGGGGTCCATGCCCTCATACACGGGCGCTCCACGGGACCTGGATGCCCTGCCTTTCTCGCCGGCATCCTCCGCCTGGCCTGCCTTTGTCCCAGGGGAGCCCTTGCTCCTTCCCGAGCCGTGGCGCCCCCTGGTGTCCATCCGGGTGTGGAGCGCCTTCTCTGACCCCGCTTGACCATACAAACAGGACAGCGGGAACCCTGTTTTGTCCTGCTCACACCAGAAGCCTCAAGGCCGTCACGGAGCTCCCCAGCAGATGAGATGAAGGGAGTGGAGACCCCGGAGGGAGGCCTCGGAGAGCCCGCCAGCCGCGGAGATGACGGGTCTGTTCTCCAGCTCCGGATCTGCGCTTCCTGGGCCAGAGGAGCCACGCGCGGCAGCTGCGTGTTCCTCCCGGGGACACGGCGCAGACCCGGTGCCGGCTCCACAGCTCGGGAAAGCGGGGTGTCGACAACTCCAGCGAGGAAGCGCGGCCTCTGCCGCCCGGTACGATGCGCAGCGCCCCAACCGCCCCTACACCGCCCTGCACACCCACCCCACACACGCACACACCACACACTGGGGCTGAAATCCAAACCCCGGGCCTGCGGGTGGGCAGGCAAACCAGCCCAGATTAGGAGATAAGTGTGCCACGGGGCCCCGTCTGCGGGAGAGGGTTAGAGTCGAAAGTCTAAATATCTGATGGAAATGGGGCAACGAAAAGAAAGCTAAAGGAATTTGGGGGAGAGGAGGTCTTCGTGATTTTAACGGTCCAGCTAATGAGAGTGTTCTCAGATTACGTTAAGCGAGACCCAGGAAGGGCAGACGATGCAGGGGCTGAAGCAAATGGACTAAATTCTTTGTTTTCCTTGGGAAGGAGCCGGAAGTTGTTGTTTGTGATTTTGATTTTGATAATAATATAAATGTGGGTTTAATAATTTTCATGAAAAGCAAAATGGAACCTCTAACAGAATTAAATGCAGGATGTCCACTTTCCAAATCATTGCAGAAGATAAAAGTAAGCGCAACAGTCTACAGAAAAAAAATTTAAATAAAAAGGAACAAAAAAATTAAAGAACCTTAGAAATGCAAATCAAAACTACACTAAGATGTCACCTTATACCTGTTAGAATGGCTATAATCATGAAGGCGAAAAACAACAAATGTTAGAGAGGATGTGGGGAAAAGGGAACCGTCATACACTGCTGGTGGGAATGCAAACTAGTGCAGCCACTGTGGAAAACAGTGTGGAGATTTCTCAAAAATCTAAAAATAGAAATACCATATGATGCAGCTATCCCACTACTGGGTATTTATCCAAAGAACTTGAAATCAACAATTGAAAGAGACTCATGCACACCTATGTTCATTGCAGCATTATTCACAATAACCAAGATATGGAAGCAACCCAAGTGCCCATTGACTGATGATTGGATAAAGAAGATGTGGTATATATATACAATGGAATACTACTCAGCCATAAAAAAGACAAAATTGTCCCATTTGCAACAACATGGATGGACCTAGAAGGTATTATGTTAAGCAAAATAAGCCAGACAGAGAAAGACAAACACTGTATGATTTCACTCATATGTGGAAGATAAACACGGGGACAAAGAGAACAGTTCAGTGGTTACCAAGGGGAGGGGGCAGTGGACACAAGGGGTGAAGGAGTGCACTTATATGGTGACTGACAAATAGTAATGTACAACTGAAATTCACAATGTTACAAACTATTATGGCCTCAGTTAAAAAAATGGTTAACGGATGCACACTTTTTGGAGTATACTAAAAATTATTGAATTGTACACCTTAGTATGTGAATTGTATCTCAATAAAACTGTTCTTTAAAAAGACTTAACACTTGTTAAGCTTTGCAGAGAGGAATTATGGAAGGCAGGAGATGAGACTTCCTTTTTTTTTTTTCCTTAAGGATTGGCACCTGAGCTAACAACTGTTGCCAATCTTTTTTTTTTTTTTTTCTGCTTTATTTCCCAACCGCCCCCCACCCCTGCCCCGGTACATAGTTGTATATCATAGTTGCAGGTCCCTGTAGTTGTGGGATGTGGGACTACGCCTCAACGTGGCCTAACGAGCGGTGCCATGTCCGCGCCCGGGATCTGAACCCTGGGCCGCCGCAGCAGAGTGTGCAAACTTAACCACTCACCCCGAGACTTCCCTTTTTTATTTTGTAACTCTGAACTATCTGAATTTTCCTACCATAAATGTGTATTACTTGTATTTTAATTTTTAGTCAACACGGGGTTATGTGTGTGGTATAAGTATAGTTAATTTCTGTTTTCATCTTTATACTTTTCCGTGTTAAGAAACTTAGATCATAAAATAAAATGAGAAAATACAAGCCAAAAAAAAATTAAAGAACCTTAAAAAACATGAAATCAAGATTCAGATGAAGAAGTTGGCTCAAGCATAAGCAATAATGACAATAAATGTGAGCAATCTAGGTTTCCTTATTAAAATGCAAAATGTCTCAAATTACATATATTTTAATCTAATACATCATAAACACAACAAAATTTAAAAAATTACACAGAAAGGGAAAGAAGCAAAGCTTGGGCAAAGATATCAAGCAGAAATAAAAATCAAGGAGGGCTGATAATGTTTGCATCAGATAAAATAGAATTTACTAGAGAGTGCACAGCACACGATGAAAGAGCTCTTTGGGTGGCAGCTGCCTATCAGCGCAGGCGTGCTGCTGTTGGCTGAAATGAAGGTCTCCTCCATTTCTGGGCACAGGGAGGACCACACGTCTTCAGGCCCTCAGAGTAAGATGCAGCCGTGTGACCTGTTTTGGCCTATGACATGTGAATGTAAATCTCAGGTGTCACGTCTGGGTAGATGCCCTTGACAGCTTGACCTCCCAGCATGCTCTCTTCCATGCCCAGTCAATCAAGGAGACACTCCTGGACTTGGAGGTGCAACGCTGAGCCGTTGTTCATTAAGGAGCTCCCCTGGAGGGCTGCCCAGACCCACGGCAGACATTGCACCAGCAAGAAAGAAATCTTTAAGCTATCAGATTTGGGGGTTGTTTGTTACCACAGGCAAACCTCGTATATTCTATCTAATACATATATTAATACCGAACCTTTAATTACTGAATAAATAACAACTAATAACTATTAAAATGTAAGGACAAATAGATAAAAACAAATCCCAATGCATTTTTACAACATCATTACCAGTCTTCAGTGAACCTAATAAGGGATCAAAAGATTTGGACATGGTAATATAAAAGGTAAAATGGATTGAATGTCTACAGAATTTCAAACTGTGCAAATAGGAATTCATCTCATTTTCAAAGTATTCACATAACGTTTACAGAATTGATTAAAACATAGGGATGAATAATTTAATAAACCAGAAAGTGTACAAGCACAAAAGCTAATATCAATAAAGCTAAAATTAATAATATAAATTAAGAAAAATTAAATCCCACTTGGAATTGTTAGGGAAAAAATCAAGTCAACAGACTATTTAGAAAATAAGTGAGACTGTCATATATTAAAACTTTGGGGCATGAATACAGCCACACTCAGAAATAAGAGTTCATTTAAGAATTTAGAAAAGGTACAGAGAAGTGTTAAGGAAACCAATATAAATAACATTAAGTAAGAAATATATAAGCAAAAATAGAGTATAAAATAGCAAAATAATGGAATTAATTAAGAGCTTCCATCCTCATATCTTGAAAAAGGAAAAAACATTAATGAAATAGTTGAACTTCTGCTCCTCACAAATCTGAATGTAATTTGTTAGCAAAACAGTTCCTGGATCCAAAGCCGGTTTTGGAGAGGGCAGTATATACAGGAAGGCTTAGATGAGGACCCAAACTCATGACAATCCGAAGTGAGACAGACAGACAATGTGATGCCAGAATCAGGAAGAACTGGCTTTAATAAGGTGCCGGAGATGGGGCCGGCCCCATGGCCGAGTGGTTAAGTTTGCCCGCTCCACTTCAGTGGCCCAGGGTTTCGCTGTTTTGGATCCTGGGCACGGACATGTCACCGCTCATCAGGCCATGTTGAGGCGGCGTCCCACATACCACAACTAGAAGGACCCACAACTAAAAATAGGCAAATATGTATCGGGGGGCTTTGGGGAGAAAAAGGAAAAATAAAATCTTTAAAAAATATAAAATAAAATAAATAAGGTTCTGGAGAGAGAAACAGCTCCCCCAGCCTCAGCTTATGGCCCACGGGCCGAATGCCTCCATGAGGGACGAGCAAAACGCAACCACCTCCCCACTCTCTTGTCTCCACTCAGAGCCCCGGGGGTCTGCGCCAACCAGAAGCTGGGCAGCTACTCTCTGAGCTCCTAGGTGATCCTCCGTATGACGGGCAGGCTATTTTCCTGCCATTTTTGATATTCCATCACTTTCCCAACATCCTTCTCCAACTAAGCACAGACTGAAAAATCACAAAAATAACCGAGTGAGATGTGACGTTCGCACACACCTTCAGGATGTGCAGAGGAAACACCTCCGAAATATATCTGCAGAAAGATCTAGAAGAAGGTTTCAGGCAATTGTGGTGCATCCTACATAGAATGCAGCAGGACGTGGTTTCCATGAATGAGGAACAAAAATGAAAAGCCAACAGAGTGAGTTGGAAAGGGAACATGATGAGACAAAAGCGGAAAAGAATGAGATACGGAAAACTTACAAAGAAATGAAAAATCCAGAAAACGCTACGGTGACCTCAAAGGCCCCACTGGAGGCAGTTAAGAGGAGAACAGGTGCAGTGAAAGACCTAATCTGGGAAGCACAAAACCTCAAATTCTAGAACAGGACACAGAGTAGACCATGGAGGTGGGGACAGGGAAGTCTACCTATGCTGGGGTCAGGCAGGGGACTTCATGTCTGAGACTGCCCTGGGGGAACTGGTGGGGGCTCACCCGGTACCCTTTCTGCTGCTGTCCCTTCCCTGTGGAAATGGCATCTGTCTGGGGTCTGGGCTAGGAAAGGATAGAGAGCATCAGGCAATCTGCCATCAGGGCGGGGACACTTACTGATGGGCACTCCCTGTGGGGCGTGGAGGGAGGACCATTGACCCTCCAGATGAGCTCAGTAAAGCTATGAATGTGGGACCACTCCCAGGTCCAGAGCTGCCGGTCACACAGTGCCCTCACTTCTGACCCAGTCAATCTCAGTCTCCTGCAACCAAGACAAGTGACTGCGTCTAGGGAGGTATTAGCCCTGACACCTGCTGTGGCCTCATCTCTGCTGGAGGAGATGCCGGACCCCAGCCTCAAACCGACACCTCCTGTGCTGTTGATTTTGTTTGCCTCACCCTCTCCCACCCTGGCAGGCCGACTCCTGTGAGCCACATCCCCCAGGCTCCCCTGCTGGTTGGCTTCTGGTGGTCTTCCTTCCTGATTCCGTCCTGCTTTGGGGTCTGCGTCCTTCAGGCTGGCACAGCTCCTGAGGGATGACCCCTCCACCCAGCTGCAACCCAGGGCCAGCCTCCTCCCTTGCATTGTCCCTGACTGAGCGTGGGGGCTCCTCTTCTGCCCCCTAGCACTGGCTTGGGCTAAGACCTCTTCCTTTGGAAGAGCGGGGCTCTAGCCATGTCCGGATATTGTGGCCTCTCTGATCACCCCTAGAAGCTCCCCTGCTTGTGTGCAGCCCCATTTTGGACCATGCCTGTGGTGTCCAGGCTGTCAGGGGAGGCCCTCCCACATCTCGGGCAGTGGGAGGAAGGTAGGCTCCTGGACCCCGCCCGGCCGAGCCTCCATCACCTCCATCACCTCCATGGTGGGGGCAGGGGTGGTACCTCTCTACATAAGGCCCTGATGTGGGCTTGAGTTCTCAAGTGCATTTCTTCACGTTGACATTCAGAGCACTGGGCAGAAACCCTCCAGGCATGTTCAGGAGTCCAAAGTGGGGCTCTTGGGCCCAGTCCTGCTGGGCCCAGCTCCTACATGTCACCAGATACAGCACCAGGGATCTCACCCAGGCAGGTTCCCCTAGCCCCACCCAGACTCCCCAAGAACCAAGCACTTCAGGGAAGGCAGTGGCTCCCTCTGGGACATCCCCACGCCTGAGGCCTTCGGGCACCTGAAACTCTCTTTGCCTCTGCCCAACCCAGCTGGCCCTTCACGGGAAACCCTCTGGCACCACAGAGGTGTCCACCCTGTCCTGGAGGAGGGGGACCCAGCGAGCCCCATCCCTGCAGCCATCCCCCGGGCTGGTCCTGGCTGTTGTGATCAGCCCACATGGGAGAGAAGCTGCAGGTTCTCCAGGCAGCTTTGGAGGGGAGATGCTCATGGCAAGGGAGGAGGCCAAGATACAGACCAGAGGACTGGAAGCTCTTGGGGTAATACCACCGAGGTAATCTCTGGAGGTTCCAAACTTTTCTTGTTACTTGTGGAATGTTTGTCCATCCTTCCTGGCATCCAGCAGAAATTCCTAACTGGGCTGACACATCCTAGTCCCTCCCGAGGAAGGAGAGCACATCAGGTTTGCACATCAGAGGAGGACTGGCTGTCTAGCAACATCTTAAGCCGACAGGTTGAGGGCTGAAGTTGGGAACAGAGCATTGTGTGTGTCATCTGAGGGCTAATTCACGGATGAGAGCTGCTTGGAGGAGAATGTGTGTAGCTTGGTTGAAAGGGTCCTAGTGGGTTAGTAGCAGCCAGATACTGTCCACAGGGAAAACATTTAGCTTCCGGTGGTGGCTCCCTGAATCCCAGAATTCTCTGCCCCTTGTGTCTCTGGGCTTTGGGAAGCTGTGCCTGCCTCGCCACCAGCAAAGCCCACAGTGTCCCCGCCTGCCTTCCTGCTCCCTCTTGCTTCTGCAGCGCGCTCAGCTTCCCCTGGCACGGTCGGCAGACAGCACAGTGAACAGAGGCCCTGGCAAGGCCTGGGTGCTGGAGCCCCTCACCGTCATGGACATGGGCACCTAAGTTTTGAGCCACAGAGGCAGGATGAGTCATGGGAAGATAGCTCACCCCAGACTAGTTAACTGGGTCCAGGGAAGGACAATGAGCAGTCCCCCGGGGCAGTGGCAGAAGTTGAGGGGGTGGGAAGGGCCTGAACCTTCCTCCATTGAATCATGACCTCTGGGTGAGGTCACTGTGTTGGCCGCCCACCCACCTTAGAACCTGCTGGTGGAGCCAACAAAGGTCACGGGGCTCGGATGCCAGCAGAAAGGCCAGGTGTCACCGGCCACCTCCTCCAGTGCTCATCTTCCTCTGGAACTGACCCCGTGACCTCGGGGCCACAGTGTTCCCAATTCCCCTGAGCGAGGTGGCACCCACCTGCTGTAACCAGCCCAAAAGGCTCTTTATGTTTCTGCTTTCCCCAGACGGAGGACAGAAGACAGATGGTGAAGGCTGCTCAGGGGTGTCACCGTACCCAGGAGCAGCAAGATTATCTTGGAATTATTTAAAGTTTCCTGCTGGTTTCAGGAAAAGAGATTCTAAATATCCATAATTTCATATTCAAGCTCCGTGGGGCATAGAAACCATAATTGTTAGTGGCTTCAAATGAAAAGAAAAACCACAATGCCCTGGCAGGCTCACCACTTTCCGAATGTGAAACCCGATCACATCTTCTCTTCCTCTGAGGTCATTGCCTCTGGCCCCTCTGACCGTGGCATTGACAGTGAGGCAGAAACGACCATCCTGTGCTTCCGGGAGAAGGTCTGTGAAACACAGTTGCCAAGATTCGCAAGGTAACCTGACCAATTCTGCATGATATACAGAAACCTTCTAAATCTCCCCCAAACGAAAGGGAAGTTTTCAGTTCTTTCTTTTTTTAATAACAGAGAGAAGGCGTAGAATTTAGAGGACCCTCAGCCGGCTAAATTCAAAATTAATTAAATTAAGTTAATTTTAATTGTACCAGCCTCTGACTTCCCGGCTGTCAGGTGTTCTAGTTGGAGCTTCCTGACCTCGCCAAGCTGGACGTGGCCGATCCCATCCCAGGAGACTCAGATTCAGTGGATCAGGGGGCGGGTGGGGGCAGGAATCTGTACCTTTTTTTTTTTTTTTTAATTAAGATTATTTTTTCTTGAGGAAGATTAGCCCTGAGCTAACCACTGCCAATCCTCCTTTTTGCTGAGGAAGACTGGCCCTGAGCTAACATCCATGCCCATCTTCTTCTTTATATGTGGGACGCCTACCACAGCATGGCTTGCCAAGCGGGGCCATGTCCACACCCAGGATCCGAACCGGCGAACCCCGGGCTGCCGAAGCGGAACGTGCGCACTTAACCACTGCGCCACCGGCCGGCCCAGGAATCTGTACTTTTAACAAGCTTCCCAGGGGATGCTGATACCAATTAATCCAGAATTGGAAACCTGGCTGTAAGATCTATTTAGAGGCAAAAGCCTTCTCTTCACATTCTCCCTCTTCCTCAGACTAATTCCTAAAAATAAAACCGAGTAAATAAAGACAGTTTTCAAGATGTTCATGGAATGACTTTTTTTTTTTACATTTTCCAACTAGTTAAGACAGAAACATTACAATGATTGACTTCTTTCATTTAGTTACATAAATAAAATTTTTATAAATATCTCTTTATAAACAATATAAATAGCTTTACAACATAAATACATTTAGGCATGACATGAATTTACAAACAGCAATGTTTTACAGCTGGTTTTGTCAGTCTCTTAAAAACTGTCCCTTGTCATCACGTGGTGTAGGTGCGTGTTTCATGTATATAATATATATATAATATAAACTTTTTATTTTTCATTTTCAAAAAAAACAAACAATAAACTCATACCCCCCTCCCCAAATAATAAGACAGCTGGTGTTGTGTATTCCCAGTACCAGGAAAAAAAAAAAAAAAGAAATGTAAAAGCCACATTGCGTTGGAAGTGCTTCCAGATGCCGGGAGGCTGATGACCAAGGATGACCTCAGCACAATGGAGCAAGTTCCCAATCCTGAAATACAGAGGGGACACGGGACACTCAATTCTGGCCCCTTAGCTGAGAAACTCAGCCTGCAGGGCCGTTCTAGAACCTTCCTCCTGTTCCTGCAGCAGCATGAAGTAACATCCCTCTACCTTTGCCCTACAGCCCTGATGAAGGCTCCCGTCCAGGGAAAGGGCCCCTTCCAGGCCCTCATCTTGTCTCCTGCACGTCCTCCGCACTTCCTGCCCCAGAGCAGGTGGAACCAGAATGTCTGCCAGCCCCCCTCCCCTCAGGCTGACTGCCAGCCTGGCCCTCGGCACTCGCTGGGTGAGACACCACACTCGAAAGGGAATGGAAAACGCCCCTCTCCCTTTTCGGATACTACACAAACCCTCGGTCTGGTGCTCGCCTCGGCTTTGGCGTTACATGTCTGGGTGACAGTGGAGGGCAGGGGAAGAGAAACATCCGAGTCGTCGGGAATTCTGGGCTCAGGTCCCACCTCTGATATTTATTGCCTGGATGGCCCCGGGTGGCTTAAGTATCTCTTTCCTCACCTATAAAATGGGATAATAGGCACCTTGCAGGGGGCCTCGCACAATGTCTGGGTCACTGCTGCCACTCAGTAAACAGTGCCTCCTTCCCAGGCTGGCTTTGCCTCGGAAAGGGTCCCCTTCAAGCAGAGGAAATGGTGTCTGACAGCAGCCCCAGGAAAATGGTGGCGCTGGGTTTGCTGGGTTGAGAGTTCTTAGAGTCATTGGATGAGGGCTCTACCCGGTCTCCGCCCACAGGCATGGGGGTGCTCCGGGGCCAGAGGAAGGCATCCTCCTGAGATGGTGCAGAGCCCTCCCAGAGGACAGCACACGAAGAGGGACCCCAGGCCTCAGTGCTTGATACTCTTCCCCAACTCCCTCCTCTGGCCGTCCCATGTGTTTAAACAGATGACAGACGTCTGTGATGTCCCTGGGGCCCGTGGGCAAGGTGTTCATTCAGGCATCAGCCATACGCCATCATCTCTGTTATTATTTTATAATCAAGACCTATAACCATCAGCGACAGTCATTATGGTGGCTGTTCAGAGCCAAAGTCAAGTCAACTCCTGAGTGAGGAAATGGCCACGACCTCAGAAGAGTGTTTTTTTTTTTTTTTGGAAGATTAGCCCTGAGCTAACATCTGCTGCCAATCCTTTTTTTTTTTTTTGCTGAGGAAGACTAGCCCTGAGCTAACATTCATGCCCATCTTCCTCTACTTTATATGTGGAACGCCTGCCACAGCATGGCCTGACAAGTGGTGCATAGGTCTGCACCCAGGATCTGAACCAGCGAACCCAGGCCACTGAAGCAGAATGTGTGAACTTAACTGCTGTGCCACTGGGCCAGCCCAGAAGAGTTTTTATTAATGTGAAAAATCTAAGCTCTTTCTGTTGAGCCCGGACAGTGAGACACCCTGGGCATTCCACTGGAAGGCTGGAGGCACAGAAGGAGCTTCTGCATTCTCATGGGGGTGGAGGGGAGGATGGGGTTGAGAAGGTGAAAGGATCAGAGATGGATGATCAGCTAAGAGAACTTCTAGGAGGTGGACAGACTTCCATGGTCAAAGGGGTCGGGAAGTCTTAGCCATCTGGATCCCTCGTACCCAGCACCTCTTACCACCCATTGGGCCATCACCTGGGACCCACAAGCAGCCACATCCAAGAACACAGAGCCTCTGGGAACGGGCATACCAGGCACTAATCCATAGAAGGTTAGCCAACATTTGTTTAGATTCTCAAGTCTGAGCTTGGTGCTTAAATCACAAACTGAAAATTCGAGTCCTGTGCCTCCATCTCTTTGCTGTTTAGACAGGAGAGAAGAGCAGACCACTATAGTGGTAGCTACTAAAGGTGGGACCCCAAGTGCCAGAACCATCACTCCCTGTGCAGGGGTGAGTCGGGTTCTCAGACACTGAAGCCCCTGAAGAACTGGGGAGGAACACACAGCGTGGTCACGCCTGGCTGCAGAAAGAGGGGCACCAGCTAAAACCTAGGGTGGTGGGAGAGGAGTGCCCCTAAGCCAGGTGGGGCAGGGTTCTCTGGTCACTGGCAAACCCTTTTAAGAGCCCCTTTAGGGGTGCTGCGGGTCCCAGACCACCTTAGGCTGGTGCCTGGCCCTAAAGTCACTCATGAGTTAATTTGGGGAGGTGACAAGGTTCCCAAGCAACTATAGCTCAGGTGAAGAGTGGTCCATGCTGTAAAAAAGGCTTAGGCAACACGCTGGCAACAAGAGCCCTCTGGGGGAAGACAGCGTGGACACTGATAAAGCTGTTTGGGAGAGAGAGCAGCTTCCCTATGGCCTGGAGTGGGACAGACAGGCGTGGGATGGGGCTGCAGGAAAAGGCTGGGGTCAGATCCTAAAGCACCTGAATGCCCATTTCTGAGGTTGGGATGTTGTTTTTCCACGGGCACTGATGGGCAGCAGGAATGGAGAGGAGGGGGGACCCGTGCGGCAGGACATGGCCGGGATGCAACAACTGGCAGGGGCTGAAGGTAGCATGTGGTTTTCCAGTCCTGGTGGAGGACAAGCAGGCCATGCTAGAAAGAGGGAGCCCCGGAATGATGAGGGTGGGGAGGTTGGTGAGGAGCTCAGTTTGGGACATGCTGAGTTCAAGGTTGGGGGAAAGAAGTAAGATTTATGTTAGTTCCTTTTTTCTTGCCCTGAAAGAGTGCCACAAACACTGAGGTCCGATCCCGGAGTCGCACGGGTGCAGCAGCATCAGGACCCTGGACAGACCAGTTTGTCCACAGCCACAGTTGAGAAGAGGGAGGAGAATCAGAATGCTCTGGGGCAGAAGAGCTCCCTGGTGATGCCAACAAAGGGGTATTCTCTCTACTGCGAGAGGCCAGGTACGCTTCCAAGTCTGTCCCACTTCAGGGACAACAGACCCAGGAAGCCATCCTGACCTCTGGGCTGCCTACTGCCCAGGCCCCATGATGCAGTGGCTGGCAGATAAACTTACCCTGGCTTCTGTGCACGCCCTTCCTCCTCTGCTTCCACCAACCCACAGTCTCCCCTCAAGCCCCCCAATTGGGGATGGGAGCCAGTGCTGCTGGTTCCCTCGTGGTCTTGGGGAGAGTGGGACCCCACCAAGCTATCTCTGCTTTTCCAGAGGAAGCCAGGTGGGTTCATCCATGCTGAGACATTTCTGACCTTGCCAAAGGTCCCTGACCACTTTATCCCTCACTTTTCCTATCTGTAAAATGGGAAGATAAATGGGTTTGGGGGCAAATGCCTAGCACGCACATTCTATCTCGAGCCCAGATCCTCTGGCTCCCCTCCAAAGGTCGGCTGGGAGATGGAACGGTCCCAGGGCCAGGGGACCAGAGAGGAACGGGCCTGCGGGCGGGGGATATGGTTGGTTCTGGCAGGAGCCGCGGGGGAGCTGGGCGTGAGGGAGCGCCCGGCGGCCAGGGTTGGTGGTACTCACCGCCGCCAGGGGTCGCCGCTCTAACATCCCAGGCCGCTCATGGAGCCGATCCGGTCCAGCTTGAGGCCGAAGCAGCCCTTGGACAAGCCCTTCTTGTTGCCTCCTTTGTATTTGCGCGCGTTGGGGTGCTCGTGCAGAAGGCGGGCCCACGCCCCCCGAGACTTGGTGTCCACGCGCAGGTCCCGGAGCAGTCTAGACCGGTCGCCCTTGAGGTTGGCGCCGCCGCCTCCAGGGGTCTTGTCGCCCTTCTTCTGTCCACCGCCCGCAGCCTGGGGCTCGGCCAGCTCCTCCCCCGGCGGAGTTCGCGGGACCTGTGGAGGAAAAGAGCGCGTGGGTGAAGGGACACACGGCGGCAGCGCGGGGGACTTTGCTGGGCCCCTGATGCTCCAGCCGGACGCGCCCGCCCGCCAGCGCGGTTTGTCCCTTCCGAGCCCTGAGCGCGCCCACCGATGCCGGAACAGCTCGGCCCTGTATCCACCTGCCGCGCGGCCGCCGTTGTCCGCTCCTTCGGGGATACCCTTGCCCCCGCTCCCCTCCGATGTCCCTTGCCCGGCTGGCCACACTGGGGTAGGGCTTGCGCATTTGTCGACGTTCTCCGCAGCTGGAGACGGAGACCCCGGAGTCCGGGCTTCGAGGCTCCCGGCTCTCACCTGCGCATATCTCAGGGGAGAGCGCCGCCTTCCCGCCCTCTCTGCTCGCTCCGGCGCGCCGCATCCTCCTAGATCCCCAGGTCTCCCACAGCCCCTCACGGTCTCCACGTCCCCGCGACAGCACCCACCTTCGGCGGCGCCCCGGGCTTGGCTTCAGAGGGCCGGAGCGAGAGCAGCGTGAGCAGCAGGGCGCAGGCCAGCAGCTGGGAGAGGTGCATGGTGCCCGTAGGGTCGAGGGGCGCAGACCGGCGGCAGCGAGGGCACGCGGGGCTGGCGAGCAGAGCAGGAGGCGGGCGCGGAGCAGGCTGGCCGGACTGCGGTGCAGGCGCGGGTCCCAGTGCTGCGCGGCGCCGGCTGGGTGCGCTCTGAGCCCGCGGCTCCGTTCGCGCCTTTATAATCCAACCTGCCGCTGATGTCATCCTCCCGCCCACTGGGCTGCCCGGGCCAATGGCACGCGCGCCGAGGGCTGGGAGGGGGCCGCGGGGGCTCCCCCTCTGCCCCCACCCTCATCCCACCCGGGAGGGATCCCGCGGTTCGGCTGGCTCTCTCCCGGCTGCACTCTGAGCTGCAAAGCCGCGCGCACAAGGGAACTTCATTTGCAGCGAGCGCGCGCCCGGGCTTGCCAAGCGTTGGGGCTCTGGATGCCTTGCGCACAAGCGCTCTCTCTGGAAGGGATCCGTTTCCCTCTTTGCAGGTGCAAAGACAGGCTCAGAGGAATGAAATCAATTACCCAAAGTCACACAGCCAGAAAGGTGGCACACCCCGAAATCCACGCAGATCTTTGTTGCCAAACTCTTCCCTGGGCACCTGACAGGCGCAGGCCTGGCACTACGGCTCCACCTTTCTCTCGCTGGCTGGGGCGGGAGCTCAGACCGCACCTGAGCCTTTAGGTTGGGGAGGCAGAGGCTGGGGCGGGAGGTCCGGGCAGGAGACGCTGAGAGAGCGAGGTTCGCCCGGGGCCTCAGGGGGGAGCGCAAGTCCTATACCGGAGAGCGCAAGCCTTTCGCCTGAGGGTGTGTTTGAGAGCAAAACGCGAAGGAGGTGATCTACAGGTCAGGCCCGAGATACGGGTGCCCATGCGGGTCTGAGGTGGCCACCGCACATGTCTCCGCCACTGTGGCTCTAAGCGCGCTCAGCCTGCGTAGTCCGCACAGAACGTCCCCCGATCCGACCGGGCGGGTGGCTTCCTTCTGCACAGACGTGTGCACGCCTGATTCTGTCTGCACCCACGCGAGGATCCGCAGCGTGGGGCTGTCGGCTCCAGTGTCCTGTGCACCCGCACGGGCTGGGGAGGGAGCTTGACCTAGCCCCGAGCCCAGTCGGGCTTCTGTGAGCCGTGACAGGTGGTCGCCTTCACCTTTTCGGCTGTAGGGAGGTCCCCCTGTAGCTGTGGGGACACGGCCACGTATCTCTCTCCTTGGGCAGGGCATCTCAATCCCTCAGGCTCTGAGGAGTCGCTTCGGGCCATGGAGATGGAGAGCCTGGCACCCCATTCCCAATTCTTGGGAATTGAGTTAGGTGCAGGAATCTGTGAACTTGCTGCCGCCTAGCAGGACTCGGGTGGACAGCTGGGAACCGGCGCAGTGGTGGTCCCCAGGCATCAAGATGACGCAGCGGGATGCAGGCGCCTGCATGAGCTTTTTCAGGGAGAGGAAGCTTCGCCCCAGGCAGGAGGGCGACTGGAGTCAAGAGGAGCCAGGAGAATCTGGTGTCACTCACACAGCAGAGCCTGGGCCCAGAGCTGGGAGGCAAGGGAGCCACCATCTGCTCTCTGCTCTGGGCTCTCTCCTTCCCACCCTGGCACTCTGAGTCGGAAACTGCAGACCAACTGTGCCCTAAGTCCCTTTGATTAGGAAATAACCTTCACCTAAGGACTGAGTTTGGGGTAGCAGAGTCACCGGATCTTGAAGAGGATTCAGACATCAACAGGTCATCTTTTGTGAGTTCTGGTGAGTTGACTCACCACCTCCATGCAGCCCCCCGGATTGCCTCTTTATGGTAACACTGATAGAGTGGCACCACTCTTTCATTTGGGGAGAAAGAAAGGGAAGCAAGAAGGGAAAAGAGGGAGGGGTCTCTAGGTAAGTGATGGGAGGTCCCTCATCCCTCTGCCTACTGGACAAAAAGGAATGTCACCAATCTGGAACTTCTCTGAGACTTGCTTTATTTATACTGGTTTAAGGAGCAGGACGGATGACTCTAGAGCCAGGCACTGGGCTGGTTTCCAGCGGGCAACAGCTACTTTCTCTGAAACTTCTTGTGAGGGACAGGTTGGAAGCCTCTGGTGCTCCATGGTCACTCCTTCTGTCTGAATGTCTGTAGGCAGCTGCTTCCTCCTTCTGTGTCCCTTGGATGTACTTGGCGACAGCCAGGTAGCTATTTAGGTCTCCCCTCTCTTTGAACTTTGAGACCAAATTCCACAAACCGACCCCACTCCCTCCCCAGTATGGACAGAGCCAACATTTTGGACTCTACTTTCTCTTTTTGGAAGAAGAATCTTCTGGGAGCCCCCACTTCTGACCATTGGGCTGGGGTCATTTGGAGACAGACCAGATGCTGGAAGAGTTCATTGCAGAGTGAGGCTTCCCAAGGGCGGGCCGTGGAGCTGCTCCTGTTAAGTGGGGCCTGGAGGTGTGGTGGGGAGAAGTGCGAGGACTGGCCCTTCAGGAAAAGAGGCTGTCAGCACATGACTGCCTTGGTGATGGATGGTTTCGATACCGGCTCAACACAAGGTTGACATAAGGGAAGCCATATTGTAGAAAAGAAACCATATTGTAACTTCGAGTGACCTCTGATTAACCAGCGCAAACAAGCTCTGTAGATCTCGTGGCCCCTCCCAGCTGCTTTAAGATGATAACTTTGTTCCTTTGAGTTCCTTAGGAATGTGATGACCCCTGGGCAGACAGCCTATGCTGATAGCCATCACCAATGACAACTGAAAGATCAGGGTGTAGGGCGTTGCTCCATTCTCTGATGGGTATCCAGTAAAACAAAGGACTGTCAGGGAGGGGAACTAGATGTCTGCCCCACCCAGAGACCAGCCCCGTATATAACTGGCCTGTAGGCTTTGTTCTGTAAGCTAATTCTTTGGACAGGAGTCGGCTGTTTTCCCTTTTGCTAGCAAGCTGTAGTAAAGAAACCCTTTCTCTCCTACCACCTTGCCTCCTGACTATTGGCAGATCTTGCAGCGAGCAGACAACACCCCTTGGGCAGTAAGAATTTTACCGCCCCATGCTTTCCTTGCACAGGAAGCTGCAGAGGAGGCTCTCTCTCCCTCCTGGGCCTAGACTGCGGACTCAGGTCCCTTCTTCCTGCCTTTCCATCCAGAGGTCTGCCTCTTCTGCTCCCACTGGGCGCCAGGAGCCTGGCCATTCTGTAGGGAATCTGTCATTTGTCACTTATCCATCCATTGATTCCCCAAGTATCCCCTGAGCATCCACGCAGCCTGTGGAGTTCCATCCCGAGAGGAGGAACCCCCAGGAAACAGGCTCCAGCTTTGTAGGCGGAAAAGGACAACGGCAGGGAGGGAGGGCAGCTGCCCCAGCTTGGCCTAGCAGGGCGGGCTTCCCGGAGAAGGAAAGTCTGAGCTGAGCGGGGAAAGGAGACCCGGCAGGCAGGCGGAGAGAAGAGAAAAAGGAGGCAAACCTAGATGCAAAACAGAGCGACCCCCTTTGGGTTAATGGGGGAATGCCCTCGGGCTTCCAGAGCTGCGGGAAAAGAAAAACAATCGAATTGAGAAGCCTCGCCAAACAGCAACCCAGTGAAACCTACGTAAGCTGGAGGGCAGCCGTGTTGCAGAACCGCGCATGCCCAGACCTAAGGAACGAGGGTAGTGGATAGGAGGAGGGGCTTGTCTCCCGAGGGTGGGAGCCCATTATGCTCTTGGGGGTTTGGGGGCAGCAGGCAAACTTGGGGGAGGATATGAAAGATGAGGCCGAGGGAAAGTGCTGAGTTTCGGGGGGACGTGGAGAGGGAGCAGGGAGTGGGGAAGGTCAGAGCCAGGCTGAAGTGTGCCAAGCCCCAGGCATCAGAGTCGCATCGCTGAGACCCCCTTCTCCCTCCTGGGTCTCTGAAAGGTGAGGACGTGGAGAGAAAAGACCCCATTCTTGTGGGCCCTTCTTGCCTCCTTCCTCTCCTCCAAGAAGGGCAAGGTAAGACTCTCCTGCCTACCGCGGAGTGGCCCTTCCCTGGGACAGTCGATGTCCAGTTAGCAGGACCCTACGGAAGACGAGACTGGGCTTCGATGAGGACACCTCGGGTGAGAAAGGTGTGCAGAAGGGCTTGGGGGGTGGGGGGAGACGACTTGGGGAGGAGGGGCCAAGGCCGGTTCGTCCAGCCCTCCTCCCAGGAGGTGGGAACCAGTCCCTGCGGAACAGCGCCCCCTCCTGGCCGTGGGGCGAGCGGGAGGCTTCTCAGGTGCACGGAGGAGGGGAGGATTGCTCGGGAGCCCATCTGTTTTCTCCGCAATTATTTCATCCCAGAGGCCTTCTTCCAGCTGCATAACTTCCCAGAGAGGACACTGAACAGGCGGTGAGCAGATCTGTGGAGGCCACGCAGGGGAACTGCAGCGGGACCCGGGCCACGTTCCAGCACTGCCCCGGGCCTTCGGTTTCACCACCTGTAATTGGGAAAAAGCGATCCTTGCCTCCTGGACCGGGGCAGAGTGAATCAAGAGGCCCGATGAGAGGCTTCCGACCCCTGGGCGAAGGCAGGAGGAAGCAGCTGGGGCAGAAAGGGGATCTGAATGTCACCGCAGGAACATACACCCTCCCTGGAGGGAGGACCCCGTGCTCATGGCACTCCCCAGGACCATTTGGTGGTAGGGAGCCACAGAGGACACAGAGGCCATGGCTTGGCGGGGTCTCCTTGAGTTCAGTGCCTCCTCTGGGAGTCCTCCACCTACGGGGCCTGGCCTTAGAAGAAGAGCTGGAGGCCAAGGAAGCGTCATCCTTCTTTCCCAGGCCAGAAATTCCAGGAAAGCTTAACCTCATCATGCCATGAGGGCTTTGTCTGACCCCAGGACACCCCCACCTGATGAGCCAGCTGCCCTCCTTCCCCTTTCCCAGGGGCCCTGCCAGCACCTGCTCCAGATGGCCTCCAACCCCGCTGTCCTACGCAGCCCCATGACGTCAGAGTTTATCCCTCCTTTTTTTTTTTTTCCCCTTTTAAAAAATAAAAGATAGGCTCAGTTCCCTGGGGGGAACAACTGCTCCCCACATGGCTATCAACAGGCAGGTGAGGGAGTAGAGGCTGTGGCCTGAACCCTGAGAAAGTGAGCAGGCTTGTGAGGGAGAGGGGCCTTCCCAGCAGAAGACGGTTCAGCATCCCGACCTCAGCGTGGAGCATGCACCAGATGTTTGCAGAAGGAATGGATCTGCTGCCAGGCTCTGTGCCTTGGGGACCGGGCCTGCCTTGGCTGGGCTCTTGTAAAACATTGGTCATATGGAGCTTTTCCAACCCGGGAGCTGCTTCTTGCTGCTCTGGGGGTCCCTGCACTGAGCCCACCTTCTTGGTGTGGACCTAGAGGAGACTGTTGTGTGGTTTGGAAGACCATGTTTCAGATTTGTTGGAGGTCACAGTCTTCAAGGAAGGGGGCTTCTCCCTAAGGACAGAGGGGACCCGAGTGTCTTACAAAAGCCCCTTAACTTGGCACCTTCACAGAAGGGATCATGGGACGGGCCTGCCAGGATCCAGGCCCACCACTCAGCTCAAGAAGCCACGTCTCTGGGTTTTCCAAGCCAGAAACTCCCCTGCAGATTTCTGCCCCGTGAGTGTGTGATCACCAACTGCTTTCTGGTGAGGAGTCAATTTCTAAAATGAGAATGACCAGAAAACACTAGCAAGAGAGAGGCATGATCTAACCAGATGCTAACGAGGGCTGGAGGGAACATACCCCGCTCCACAATCTGGGCTCCACAGGGATTGGAAAATACTTTTAAGCCCAAAGCCCGTAAATTGTTTGAAAACCACCATTACTTCTGGGCCCAATGTGCAGCGTCACTCACCATTTTCTCCTGGATTGCCTGGGAAAGTCTCTGCGTCTTAGTGCAGGCTGGGTAAGGAGAACCAGGGTCCTTCTTCCCAAATGATGGCCTGTTTTGCCTCGGATGAAATAATTTAAGAGAGGAGGCCCCAGATTAGAGTTCAGTAAGGTTCAGTACCTCCTATCAAGCAGCCGATTCAGGATCTCAGGCCCCATGGAGGTGATAAGGAAGAGGGGCACTCTCTGTGTGTAGTGGGCACATGTCAGTTGGTTTTTGCTGGCTGGCTTCTCAGGCCCCTGGAGAAGCTGAAACGCCAAATGCTTGCTTGCATGGCCTCCCCTGCAGTTGGCGCGTGGGTGTGTGACCTGGACCCCTCCCCAGTGAGATGCGCCAGCCCTAGGTTTTACATTGGGAGCCGTTGTCTCGGAGAAGCCAGGGCCACGAGGAACGTCTTCAAGAACACTTCAAGAGCAGTTCCTAGGGCACAGTGGCAGTGGCGGTAGCATCCACTGTCCTGTGTCAGGGTTGTCATCCACACAGTGTTATCATCAATGTTGGTGGCGGGGACAGTGCTGAGGGCCTCACCATCCCCGTTGGTCCTGCATGGGTTGTTTCCCAATCTTCTCGACTGCCCAATGCCCTTTTAATAAATTCCTTTTCTACTTTGTTTGGCCAGAGGCAGGTCTGTTGCTTATGGTAAGCACCCTGAATGATCCCCAGAGAAACCCACGCCCTCGCTGCCTGCTGCTTGACTCTCCAACATTGCATTCTTGGAACAAGCAGTCTGCCAGAGCCCCAAGGCTCCCACAGACAGCCCCTGGTGTGTGGGTGTGAGGGTGAGGACATCAGCGGGGGTCCCGGCCTTTGTCCCACACCATCAGTGATGGATGGAGGGCAAAGTGGACAACACCAAGAGAAGCACAATTAGGAGAGACCGAGTGGTTCCCCATGGAAAGAGCAAAGCAAATCGTCAGGACAGTGTTCGATGATCAGGTCCAGGCTGACTGTGCTGGTCATGTTGTCGTGAAAAATCTCTTTTTAAATTATTTTATGGGAGGATTAAAAATACCACACCGGTTCCATAGAGTTAGACAGTTCCTGACCCTCGCTCACAGCCTGGTAGGGGAGAGTTAACTTCGGTAAAATGAATGTGACATATGCTCATACGTATTACTAAATTAAGCAAATATTTCTAACTTCAGCACCTTCTTGCCCCATTAGATCCAAATGTGTTTCTCAAGCAGAACAGGCTTCACGGAGCTAAGAGAAACACAATGTGGTGAGTGATGTGTTATGAGAAAATCCGGAAAGCTGGGTGGTGGCTGCGCTGGGAATGGTGGTGGGAGGCCTGGGAGGCTGCATGCTGGACGCCTGGCTCCAGAGACCAGTGCCCAGATGGAGGAGCCCAGACGGCAGGTCCTGCCCCTTCCTTCTACATCAAGGGAACCCGGACTCAGGGATTAGGCATCATACTCTGGACATCCTGGCCTCAAAGCCCCAGGTGCTAGGCCCCTCCTGGACCTTGGCATGTTACCTTCTCCTTGTCCCCTTGAGTGTTCATCTGGTCCTGGACCTGAAATGAAGTGGGATGGCCTGTGAATCTTCTGGAGTGATGACTCTGCTGAACACTGAGGCTCGTCCTGGGCCTGTCGGTTCCCACAGTCTTCTCCTCAGGTTCAGCTCAGACAGCAGAGACCCCAGCCCTGGAGTCCCACAGCCCCCTGAGCATGTCACTGTCACAGCCTTAATACCACTAGGGCTTCCTTCTCTCCTTCTGTCAGCTTCTCGGGGAACTCCTGCGTCTATCTCAATAGCCCCAGCTCTTTGCACACTGCCTGCCACACAGTAGGTGCTTAATAAATGCACAGGGACTGAAGGCTGGCATTGCAATAGGCCTCAGGGGGCAGCAGGAACAGAGTCATCCTCTGCTTTCACAGAAGGAGGGTGCTGGTGAAGCCACCACCTGCCCCATTTTGCAGACAGGGCTGTGGAGGCTACCCGATCTGCCCTCAGCCACACACCGGGCTCTCAGGCTGCTTGGGCCCGAGGGGCGAGCTGCCTGAGCTCCAGTGAGTCATGGGGATCGGGCTGGAGCAGGCGCCCCTGCTTGCCTCAAGAACATCTGCTGAGAGAAACAGCTGTCTCCACTCTGCTCGGAGTGGGCTCCCGTGGGAATGTGGTGTGTGGCTTGGCAGGGGAATGGACACAGCTCCTCTGCCACCATGGCCATTTGCGGGGTGGGGGTGCTCAGAGTTCTGGGGCCTTTGTCATGTCTGTCAGCAGCCATCTCCCTGGGACCACACTGTCCCCTCTCCCCATTCTCTCCTACTTTAATTTCTGGGAGGTCTGGAAAGGACAGAGCCGGGTGGGTTTGGAACGTTGTGGTCATAAGGTTTGAGTAGATGGAGCGTTCTAGTGTCAGGAAGCCAGCCCTCTCTGGTGGCCAGCAGGAATTAGGTGGCCTGGGGCCAGAGCTGGCTGGGACAGGGTTCTGAAAGTGCAAGGGTGACATACATGGGGGGAAGGGAGGAGTCTCTCTTCAATTGTCCTTAAAAGAAAGAGTCCTGAGACTCACCTTGAATTCTGGGTGGCTGGGAGCCTGGCACAGAGTGAGTCCCTCCCGTGTAAGATGGAATGAATGAACCAGCTCTCATCCACCTGGAGAAACCCTCCCCACACCGGCCAACCTGGGCCCCCAGAGGCTGCCAGGGAAAGAGCCCCATCTCTGCCTTGGGGTGGGATCCCCTCAGCTTCCAACTCCCCTCCCCCAAGCTCTCCTCTGGCTGACACCCACTTGGGAGGCGGCAGCTGGGCCCAGAGCTGCTGCAGAGTCTGGGACCGAGACAGACACAAGACAGTAGCTCAGACATGGGGAGGGCCTGGAGTCCAGGTGGCGTCTGCCTGGTCACGGTGGCTGAGCAGTCCCCAGGCCAAGGCAAGGTGGAGATGGGGGCAGGGCTGGGGTGAGAGAGCCCGTTCACTTCCCAGGACTTGGGCTGAGCTCACACAAGTCTGTTCTGTGGGGAACCACAGAGGGGGGTCAGGGCGGCTCTGTGTCTCCTGAGGGCACAGGGCAGGGGCTGGAGGCTGGGAAAGGAGTTGCCCCCGGCAGTTATCTGAGCCCAGAGGACTTGCCCAGCAGCAATGAGCTCATGGGCACAGGGCAGAGCTGGGTGGTGACAGGAAAGGCACGGCAAATGTTCCCCGGAGACCTGGAGGCGTGGGGCTTTCACACCAGCTCATGTGATAAGCCGCTCCCCAGGCCTCTCCTCTTCAGGCCAGGAGCCCTCAGGCAGCTGTGTCCTCTGGGAGGAGCCCCTGCTGCTGGCCCTGCGGGGCCTCAGTCCTCCACACTCCTGCTCTCACTTGGTTGGAAACCTCTGGCTGAGGCCTAAGAATCCAGCCTTGAGATGACCTGGGTCACGTCAAGCTTATCTGGGTAGAATGATGAACATTGTTTGTTTACTCAATCTTTCTTTTTTGTATAGAATATTCACCCAGTGTTGCAGTGCAAGATCAACAGAGTTGTCAAACTAACAGGAAAATGTACAAATACTTCCACCAATATAGCATGACCTGCCTAGTACTCTGGCAGATTTCCAGATCCTTGAGGCAAAATTTGTGCCAGGATTTGGACTTTTTTAAGGGTTGTGTGTTTACAAATTTATACAGGTAAAAACATCTCTGTTGGGGGCCGGCCCCGTGGCTGAGTGGTTACTATCACGCACTCCGCTTCGGTGCCCCGGGGTTTCGCTGGCTCGGATCCTGGGCGCAGACATGGCGCTGCTCATCAGGCCACGCTGAGGTGGCGTTCTACATGCCACAACCGGAAGGACCCACAACTAAAAATATACAACTATGCACCGAGGGGCTTTGGAGAGAAAAAGGAAAAATGAAATCTTTAAAAGAAAAATTCCTTTAAAAAGAAAAATCTCCGTGAACATAGTTTTTCTCTTTTCTTTCTCCTTCCTCCCTCTTTCCCTTCCTTTTGTCCTTCCTTCCTTCCCTCCTTTCCTCTCTGTCTTTCTTTCTTCAGTCAGAGGAATTGCTGGTTGAGAGCTCTGAGGATGTGAGCGCTCTGTGGTATCTCTTTATCAGCTCTGGGCCGATGGGCATGACCTGCTATATGTTTAATGTACTTTCTTCCAGCTTCCCTGTTCATGCTACATCTTTATTTGTATTTGTCAGAGACCCTCATAGTTGCCTTAAGTTGTCTTCCTTTAATTTCTAAGGATTTTCTTAAATATTTTTATCAGTTTGTTAATATTTTGATGTTATTTTTCATATTTACAGTGAAGTGTTCTTTCACTCCATCGCTTTTCTTTGTGTTTATATACAGATGTTTACAAATTTTAAAAATGCATTATATTCTTATAGCCTCCCGTGGTTTTTTTAATGACATGCTTGGATAGTTAAACTTGACTCAGGTCTTTCTCCCGAGGGGCCATCTGTTCCCAGAGGTGCCGCACTGCATCTGCAGCATCCAGCCTGGGAAATCTACGAAGAGGTGAAAAGTGTGGACCACAAAGTGCTTTCGATTCTTGTGAATTGGGTATTTTTACCTATGTTGTGCAGATAGGAAACTGAGCTCAGAGACGTTAAATATTTGAGTAAGCATCTCAGGTGGGACCCAAACTCAGAGGTCTGTCTGCTCCGAAACCCACAATTTGTCCTGACAGCAGTGTCTCAGCAGACTGGGTGAACATACACTGCTATATTCTTCTGTTGTGGGTTTTTTTTTTTAATGGTGTGTGTGTGTATTTAACTTTAACCTCTCTGGAATGTTCTGTGGTAAATGGTCTGAGTAAGGATTTGCTATTCACCTGTTATTATTACCCATTTCCCATATAAACGTAGTGATACTATTTCTTTCATCATTTTAAAATTTTTGCTCAACTTGTTATATATTAAACTCAAATAAATATGTTCACATCTGCTCTACCATAAAGTTTTGACAACTGCCACATATGTTTTACAGACTGGTAGTATTTCCCTGGTTTTGCCTCAAAATAAAAAATTTCCTGAACAGTTGTTTTTCCATATAAATGTTATTACTACTTTATAAACTTTTATAAAATGAATTTTAATTAGTTGTATCTTATTTTCATTTAAACATAGGGATTGTTCATTTTATTGTGGTCAGAGACTAGAACTTATACTATTTCTGCGATTTGAACTTTCTGAGATTTTCTTTGTACCTGACTATATGTTATTTTTTATAAATATTTTGTGGGCACTTAGAAATAGGGCTATTCTGGGTGGCGCAGCGGTTAAGTGCGCACGTTCCGCTTCGGCGGCCCGGGATCCGCCGGTTTGGATGACAGAAACCCAACTCTACCTATAGGGGCCTTTATTGTTTCTGTAACTGGGAAGTCCAGAGAAGAGGGCTATTACCGAATGACAACCAGGGACGGTAATTCGAATGATGTCAAGCCTCCCTTTTTCTCCCCATAACTCTTCTCTGCCTCTGTAGTGACTGTATTCTCTCCTACTGCAGGGGTCTTTCTCCACGTGCCAGAGGAGGGAGATGCCCTCAGATATCTTCCTCTGATGTCTAGGCAGAATCTTACAGAAGGACTAACTGGTCCTGTTTGACTTGAGTCCACAATCACGGTGGCCAGGAAAATGGATTTCCTTAGACTGGACAATTTTAGCTCAAGTACCTATCTCTGGTGCCAACAGGTGGGGTATGGAGATTGACAGCCCCAACAGAACCCTGGGGAATAAGGAAAGGATGAGTCTCCGAAGGAAATTTCATTACTGTTACCAAAAGGAGGAGGGAACCGAGTGCTGTGAATTGAAGAACAACAGTTGTTGGAGCCGGCCTGGTGGCGCAGCGGTTAAGTGTGCACGTTCCGCTTTGGCAGCTCAGAGTTCACTGGTTCGGATCCCGGGTGCGGATATGGCACTGCTTGGCAAGCCATGCTGTGGCAGGCATCCCACTTATGAAGTAGAGGAAGATGGACATGGATGTTAGCTCAGGGCCAGTTTTCCTCAGCAAAAAGAGGGAGATTGGCAGCAGTTACATCAGGGCTAATCTTCCTCAAAAAAACAACAACAAAAAATAATTGTCTATGGCAAGCTGCATCCTCTTGGTAATGACTGATGCAGTGATGGGCATATGACCCAAGCCAGGCCCATTAAAGAACTCCAGGGATTTTTTTCTACCCAGAGCCAGCAAGAAACAAATCTCTTTCCTGTAGTGCATAAGGTGGTCAGCCTAGAGGTGGGCATTCAGTCTCTGAGTTCCATCGTTCTGAAGCCAGCTGAATCTGGAGCAGTACCTAAGGACAGTTGACCGTCCCACAGAAAGCAATTTGCTCCCCTGCAGCCCAGGCGCTGGTGGGGGATCAACTTCCCAGAGTCCCAGTCCCCCAAACAGGCACCAAGCATTATAATGTTAAAAAAATTGTGAAAGTTTTAATTTTATTTTATTCTAACAACAACAAAAAAATGAAAATAGTTTTTTTCTGACTACTATGTAACCTGTGCTGCATCCCCAGGTTAATATGTAAGATTTTTTCATGTTAAGATAAGGTTGACCAGAAAATTCTTGAAATCCTTTTTCTTGTCTATTTCCCAAAGCATTCCAAAAAAATGGATCATTATGACACAGAAAATACAATGATAGCAATGGATGTGAAGAAGACAACCTGTAGGCTTACCAGCCGGAAACAGTCACTGTTCACATTCTGGTTTATATCCTTCCATATATTTATCTATGTATATAAACACATAAAGATGCACTTTCTAACTAACAGATGCTCTTAAACTATGACACTGTTTTGTAGCCTCTTTTTCCACTTAACCACAACTCTTGAGCCCTTCTGGTGTGTCCGGTGCTGTGCTGAGCACTTCACACTTGACTCGTGTCATCTTGCCGTCTTCTTCCTTCCACCACCATAGGTAGGTTTATGTTGTTGCTTTCCATGGCGTTCTAATGAACGAAGCTCTCCTAATTTATTTAATCACTTCCTCATTGATGGGTTTTTACTGCTATAAATGTAACAAAACAACCACAGATGAGCTTACATCTTGCAATCTGTTATGATTATCTTAATGGCGCCAGAGAATCAGACCCCATCCTGGTGGGTGGGGAGGGGCTGCGCCGGCAGTGACTGGATGTTTCCACCATCGGATAACGTCCCGGGACAGTAAGTGAAGAATGGGGAGGGGCCTTAGATGAAGATGGTGGAAGAACTCTCTGCCGCTGATGGCTGGGTCCGCTGGGGCTGGCTTTGCCATAAGGAGAGGCCTGGGGCAGTTCTAGAAGGGGCCATGAGCTGCCCCTGGCCAAATAGAAGCGGGTGCTTCCCAGTGAGTGAGTGACCCTGGGCTGGGTCTGGGCCTGCACATTGCTGTCTCCACTGTGCTTGCCATCCAGTCTCCAGCGCCTTCGGAGAGCTTGGCCCTTGCTCTGCTGGGGGAATTAAGAGAAAGAGCTGGTCCCCTGTTCCGGGTGAAGTGGCCAAGGGAGACCATGTCCCTTTCCTCAAGGCCAGATCAGGGCTAAGAGGACTGTTACTAGGTCAAAAGGTATCCATTTACAGAGGCTTCTGATACGTATTGACAGACCGCGCTCCAAAAAGTTTATACATACTTACACTCTTCCCACAAACAGTGTGAGAAGCCCTTTTCCTCCAACCCTCACCAACACTTTGTGTTACAATCTTTTTCACCGTTGCTCATTAAGTAGGTGAGAAAAGACATCCCATGAGTTTTGTGGTTGTGGTGACATGTGTGGTTTTCTTTTTCCTTCTTTTTTCTTTTCTTTTTCTTTTTAAAATCTTCCCTTGATTACCAGTGTAGTTGAACGTCTTCTCATGAGGTCACCGGCCATTTGCAAATCTTGATCAATTACCGCTTCATATCCATCGTTCGTTATTCTACTGGAGGATTCTTTTACTCCTAACTTACTTGTGACAGGTGTTTACATATTGGGAACATTATCCCTTTGCTTTTCACATGTTGAAATGCTGTTTCTCAGTTTCCGCTTTGACTTTTAAACACTTGTGAATAAATATGGAAGTTTCAAATCTTTATATAGTCAAATCTATCACATTTTTTAATGGTTTCTTGCTTTGGTGTCATTTTTAGAAAGACTTGCCACTTCACTTCCTAAGATTAAATAAACATCATTTATTTTTTTCTCCAGATCTTTCATGGGGTTTGTATGTGTTGCTGTATGTGTACCTTTTTACTTCTAATCTATCTGGAATTTACTAAGGTGTGAGGTAGGGGTCCAGTTTTATTTTTTAACATGGAAATATTTAAAGCAGGTGTTATCAGTCATCTACCACAATCGTTAAAAAAAAAAAAGTCCAAATAAAGTGTAAAACATCTAACTTTAGACAATATTATTTCCTGATGAAACCTCCAGGCTAAGGTTAATTACAAAGCACACTGCCAGACTCAGTAATGAAATATTTTGAATTCTTTTATCGGATTGTTTAGCTACAAGCATGTCATCAGGTAAGAAAGTTTGGTTCAGGGGCTGGCCCATTGGCACAGTGGTTAAGTGTGCACGTTCTGCTTTGGTGGCCCGGGGTTCACCAGTTCAGGTCCCTGGTGCGGACATGGCACCACTTGTCAGGCCATGCTGTGGCAGGCGTCCCACATATCAAGTAGAGGAAGATGGGCATGGATGTTAGCTCAGGGTCAGTCTTCCTCAGTAAAAAGAGGAGGACAGGCAGCAGATGTTAGCTCAGGGTTAATCTTCCTCAAAAAAAAAAAAAAAGAATTTAAAAATAAAGGAAAGTTTTGTTCAGAAAGAATCATTTTTTAAAATTATTGATGTTTAGCCATCTTTTCCTGTCAATACTTAGACAGCAGCCCAGCTGTTTACTGAGTCCATGCCAGCTCTCGGCAGTAAAAAAAAAAAGTCACGGGAAGACGTTTAGCTTTTCACTTTGCCTAGCACAGCGTTCTGTGGGGTGAAGTTGGTAGGGATGAGCATCCAGCTTACCCAAGAGTGATATCAAGTCATTAAAATACAACTTAATGAGAAGGGAGCGCAGAATCCAACTGTTTTACTCCATTTGAGATTATATCTGATCACTGTCTCCCTTTGTAACCAAAACAGCCTGGACCAGGCACTTGTAGGGTGAAGGTGCCAACCCCAGATCTGTGTCAGGAACTGGGTTCCCCCCTGAGAACGTGGGGTGAGACCCTCCCTGATTCTGCCCCTGGAGCCCAAAGCCAAGGAGAGAGCTTTAGTCAAGGTAATAAATGCTCTTATGCGCCTAAAATCTCCTCCCAGAGTGATGAAGGATACAAGAGGCTCCGAGTGGCCAGGTGACAGTGAGCCCGTTACTCACAGAGGTCCAGACTTGGGGAGCAGTGGGATTTGCTCTGGCACGCTAACGTGCAAGAAACGCTATACTTTTCTAAATCAGATTAAATGTGGCTCAGCCTTCAGCCATCTTATTGATAGGACGGCCAATGTGAGCATCTTGGGGAGCTGTTTCTCTGCCCTAGGAATCCCCAAGAGTCCTGGTGGGGGGGTGCAGTTGGAGTCAGCCTCGCACAACTCAGAGGGTTAACTGGGAGAATTTAGTGAAGGGACTACTCACAGGATAAGGGAACTAACAGGAGATATGACACACAGCTGGGAGCACAAAAGACGGGGCTGTCAATAGTACTTTTAAGAACCAAAAACAGCCACTGCCAGAACCAGGGCCAAGCGGGGCAGGGAATGGATCTGGGGGGTAAGTGGAGAATAACCAGCGGGAGGACTTATGGGAGGCCCGAGAGGAACCCCCAGCCTGTGGTCGCACTGGTGTTTCTTTACTTGGATCTAGGAAATGGAGTGATCACCAAGCACGCTGGCACCATGGTGGGCCTAAGGGGCTTGGTTGTGTGTGAACTGGAAAAGCTGTGCTGCCTTGGGGTGCTGGTGCTTTTCCTGGACACCCTGGTAACAGGGGGCGCAGCTTCTCCCTCCCCCTCTCTCTAAGGGACCCGGGAGTGGCGCTGGTCCCACGGTGGCAGCAGAGTGGTGGGGCAGCACTAGTGCCATAGGAACTGTGATTTTGAGGCACTGCTGGAGCTTTCACTGTGGCTGGACCTGCAGTGGCACCACAGCCAGCAGAACTGGTGAGCTGGGTCCACCACAGACATCAGGGCTCCAGGGCTGGAGGCCCCAAAGCCAGCCAGCGAGGCCGTGGGTGGGAGTGGAGGTGGGGTGGACGCCTGCAGGGGTGGCAGCTTTTGTCCCTGAGGGGCCGTCTGAATTTCCACTTCCCCAGCAGGCAGCTGGAGAGGCAGTAGGAGGACAAATTTGGGGACATACGGAAGCCCCGCAGGAGGACTTCCTATATTAGGGGAGACTACACCCCCAAACTGACTAGCTTTCCTGCTGGCAAGGCAGGGAGGTCCCAGAGTAAGGGGAAATTTGGACATGAATGTAAATGGGCTCTTACTTGTCTGCCAAGCAGGTGAAGTTTATGACTTTCCCATTACATTGGTTTTGATGGTGTGGAAGGTAATTGACATTTTTCACCAAGGGAACTAGGAATGGGTTCATGACGTCCAACGCTTACCTTCACAGCACTGAAATGGAACAAAACCTGGGGAAGAGATTGCCTTTTGAGAATTCACTTTATCTGCTGAGAGCTGTGAGGTTAGCTAATCACAAGAAAACCTCCTTCTTAGGAGATTGTCCCTACGGAAAAGAGAGCTTCCCTCCAAATTTTCATCATAAGTCAACGCCTTGAACAAGTTTATATTGCTGGAAAGGATAAATATTCACTTAAAAGGTGGAAATATTTATTCAACAAAGAACCAACCCCTCAGATTTGTTGAAATTAGTTTAATACTTCCTTTCAAATCCCATGTTAAAGGTTGGCATGAAAATAAATTCAGCGTCATGATTATTCTAAGGATCAGTAAATATAATGGACTGAGGGTTGTAGCAAGTAAACTTAAATACACACAGGCATTTTTCACCTGTTTGAAACAAAGTAAGAATTTTTTAAACAGCTTTCTGAGATATAATTCCTATACCACACAGTTCACCCATTTAAAGTGTAGACTTCAAGGGCTTTTAGTATAGCCAGAGAAACACCACCATCACCACAATCTGTTTTAGAACATTTTCATCACCCCGAAAAGAAACCCCGCAACCCTTAACCATCAACCCCCAATCCCTCCATGGTCCCCAGGCCTGAGCAACCACCAAGCTATTTTCTGTGTCTATAGACTTCCCTATTCTGGACATTTCATGTAAATGGAATCAGACAACATGTGGCTTTATGCGTCTGGCTACTTAACATAGTGTTTCAGCCATGTTGTAGCAGGTATCAGTACTTCATTTCTTTTTATGGCTGAATAATATTCCATTGTATAGATTTACCATATTTTGTTTATCCTTTTATCAGTTGGGTTGGACATTTGGGTTGTTTCTACTTTTTGGTTATTATGAATAATGCTGCTATGAACGTACATGTACAAATTTTTGTGTCAATGTACGTTTTTGTTTTCTTAAGTATATACCTAGGAGTGGAATTGCTGGGTCACGTAGTAACCCCATGGTTAACTTCGGGAGGAACTGCCATACTGTTTTTCAAAATGGCTGCACCGTGCATTCCCGCCAACAGTGGATGAGGGTTCTGATTTCTCTACGTCATTGCCAACATTTGTTATTATCTGTCTTTCTGATTATGGCCATTCTAGTGGGTGTGAAGAAAGTAAGACATCTTTAAAAAAGAAAAATAGCAGTGAGAGCTAAACAGTCTCATGTACAATCTTGAATTATTTTTCATTAATTGTGATTAGAGTAGCTATATACATATAACGTTAACAGTTTATTCTCTTGGTAGGTTATTAAGCACATCTTTACATTCTATTTTCTCCATATGTAGTAAAAGGAAACTTTTAAGATTGTGCAAATGTAAACTTATTCCAATTTAGTAAAGTAATCATAAATTGCACATAAAATCATGGGACACACGATGTTTCAGTCAACGATGGACCACGTATACAATGGTGGTCCCGTAAGATTAGTCCCTAGAGCCTAGGTGTGTAGTAGGCTGTACCATCTGGGTCTGTGTAAGTGCACTCTATGATGTTCATGTAATGGTGAAACACCTAACACGCATTTCTCAGACTGTACTCCCGTTGTTAAGCTGTGTATGACTGTAGTAACATCTAAACGAGAGATTTTACTATGTATGCTCTCATGATGCTCCTTGACCATCACATTTCACACAATGAAGACATCCCTACAGATCCTACAGAGCTCTCCATCGGAAGAAATATCAACACAGAAACCAGTGAAGAGTGAAGTGTGGGGAAAATCAGAAGAGACAATTTTTCATGTCGGATATTTTAAAAATAGTGCTTGTATAGAACAACCGCTGTTCCTAAATTACTAATTATTAACTTATTTAATCCTGGTAGGTATTTTCAGCCCCATTTCATAGAGAAGGAAATTGAGGCACAGCAAGTTGGAGTAACTTGTCCAAGGTCACATAGCTAGGAATGGCAGAATCGGGATTCAAACCTAGGAAGTCTAGTTCTAGAGTTTGCACTGATTAGTCAAATTTCTGGGCCAGCCCAGTGGCATAGTGGTTAAGTTCACGTTTGTGTGCTCTGCTTTGGCAGCCCAGGGTTGGCAGGTTCAGATCCTGGGTGTGGACCTACACAGCACTCATCAAGCCATGCTGTGGCAGCATCCCACATACAAAATACGGGAAGATTGGCACAGATGTTAGTAACACTCTTCCTCAAGCAAAAAGAGGAAGATTGGCAACAGATGTTACCTCAGGGCCAATCTTCCTCACCAAAGAAGAAGAAGAAGAAGAAGAAGAAGAAGAAGAAGAAGAAGAAGAAATGAAAAAAATTCTGTCCTATTCATTTGGGAGATTGACAAAGGTATATCAAATGTGTCTGCTCTGATAATTGAAACCACCCAGCAAAACAAACTCTTTTATAAAACTAGGACAAGCAAGCCCCCAAGGATCATCCAAAACCTGCTCAGATTCACACTATTGGATACACGGTGGCTCCAAGGAAGTTCTCTCCCAAGACAGAGGAAGCAATCATAAGTTTAGGAGCAAGAGGGAGACGGCTTCTGACTTCTTCCCACGCCAGGGTCCGCTTCTCTGCTGACTTGGGTTGCCTAATAGCCTTTAACGGGCCGATCTCCCTTATTCAGATGAAAGTGTGTTTAATTTGCTGACCATCTGCTGATAAGAGGTGAGAGAAGAAAGATCTCCCTTGAGGTGTGCCTGGAAGAGTTTTGAGAAAGCCTCATAGACAAATAGTCCTAATAGAATTTGAAAGTAGCTTGACCTCCTCAGCCTCCAAAAAGCAATAATCTCACCGGTTCAGCCCCAAAGGCTTGGACAGCTCTGCCAGGGGTGGAAATGGAGCTGTGTATTTGGGGAGGAAGGAGAGGAGCCGGACCGGAGGAGAATGGTAATCAAGGATGTGGGAAGAAGGAAGTCCAGAATGCTCTTCCCAGGACAGAAATAGGAGGGAGGTCAGCATTCCCCCGAAGCACCACCTCACCCCCAGGTTTGTTCTATCCACCGTCCTTCAGCACCATCAGGTTATGCTTAAGACATTTTACAAAGAATTGTTGGTTAAGATTAGTCTGTCTGCATTTTGAAGTGTCCCAGATGCCAGAAATCTTCTCATTCTTCAGTGACTCTAACACAAGATTATACAAATATTTATGTACTTTTTATTTCAGCACATTCTACTTTTACAGTTGTATATTTTAGATCTTTCTGGAATTTGTTTCCGGTTAAAGTGGAGGATACAACAATTTTTTCCCCCGATGGGGAGCCAGTTGCCCCAACACCATTCGTGGAGTTTTGCAACACGTTTGTTGAGTTTTTCTCCCACCAATTTAAACTTGCACTTTTCTCATGCTGGATTCTCATATGTATTTAAGGAAAGCTTTGGACTCTGTTTTATTGCCTTGCCTGCCTATTCCCGACCATGCTGTTTTCTTCACTGTGGTTTAAAAACATGTTTTAATATCCACCAGAGCATCTCACTCCCAAGATACTCTCTTTTTTCAGGATTTTCTTTGCTCTCCTTTCATATTTATTTTCCAGATGAACTTTAGAATAACTTATCCGAGTTCCCCAAATAGCCTGCCATGATTTTATGAGATTTTATTGAATTTACACGTAAACTTAGACAATTTGGCATCTTTTCAATATTGAGTTTTCCTATCCAACAACAAGATGTGTCTTTCCATTTTCCATAGCTTTAAAGTTTCCTCATATAGGTCCTACACATTTTTATTAAGTTATTCCTGGCTTATTATAGGTTTTGTGGCTATAATAAATGGAATTTTAAAAACGCTATTTCTTACCGATGATTTTAATAATTATGTTTTATTCCTGGTTATTGCTGCCATATAAGGCTATTCATGTTTACATATTAATTTTAAATGTGGACTAATAATTAAATATTCTTGTTGTATTAATAGTTTTTCATTCTATTTCCTTGGTTTTTTGGTTGTTTTTTTGTTTTTTGGGGGGTTGTGGCACATTGTCAAATCACTGGCAAATAATGATAATATGGTCTCCTATTTTCCAATTCTTATTATTGAGTTTAATGAAATGGCCATTTAAAGGAAATATAAAAGCAGCCCTACACAAAAAACATTAAAAAAAAGAAACCAAATAGCTTGCTACATGACAATAAGAACTCGTCAGCAAATACACGTAAAACCCCGTTAACAAAAACCATGTCAAGAATCAAACATAACTTAATGTTAGGGGACATGAGGAACACTTGACTAAATGGAGAACGGTGCCACGTGTCTCCATGGGAAGATTTACCATTACAAAGTTGTTAATTCTCCCCAAAGTATTGCATAAATTTAACATGATCCCAAACAAAACCTCAACAGCTTTGTGACTGCTGAAAAAACGGACCTAAATTTTCTCAGGAACGATAAAACTATGAAAACGGTCACGAAGATTTTTTAAAAAGAAAAACCTTGAGGCTGGCCCGGTGGCATAGTGGTTAAGTTTCCCCGCTTGGCTTAGGCAGCCCTGGGTTCGTGGGTTTGGATCCCGGGTGCAGACCTGTGCATTGCTCATCAAGCCATGCTGTGGCAGGCATTTCACATATAAAATAGAGGACGATGGGCACAGAGGTTAGCTCAGGGCCAATCTTCTTCTTCAAAAAGAAAAGACTTAAGGCATACTATGTGGTCTTAGACATGTGGAGGACACATATACTAGTGTTCTAAACACTAATTAGTGATGTGTTACTGGTAAAGGACTAGATAGGTTGAAAAAATAGAACAGGAGGTTTGGAGACGGACCAAGTTTATAGAATCAGGTCTCAAGTATCTGGCTCAGACAGACAGATTTAAAATAATAATAGTGCATTGATAAAAATTCCTACATATGAATCAGATAAAACAGGCACGTATTAAGAAGGCGCCTGTGGCACAGGACCCCCAGGGAACCAGCGGGCGCCTCGAGCTGCTGCTCCGGGCACTCCCTGCTCACCCTGCCCGTCTCACTGCTCACAGCGCCGGGCAGTGAAGACGGACCCTTTGGGGGGCGTCCCTCACAGCCAGTTCCAAGAAAAAAAGCTTAGGCCCTGGGAGGCCATTCTGGGGATGTCCTGGGTGCACGAGGCCGCGGGCTCTGCAGCTGGGTTTCCACTGAAACCCCACCTGTTGGGGAGCTGCTCCCCAAGATCCAGGTCGTCCAGTGCCTCCCACCTGGATGAAGCACATCTCTTCTGTGCTTGGAGAGAAGGGAAGAAAGGCGCTCCCTCCTGGGCTGGGCCGCCTATACCTTCAGACAGGGGGCTGGGGTGGGGGGAAGCTCTCAGCTGCCTCCTGAGGCCATGTGGTTTGGGGACAGCCTTGTCACCTCACAGTTGGCAGCTCCCTGGTGGCAGAAGGAACCAAAGGGAGGATGGCGGGAGAGACTGGCCTCCAGGCTGCTACGTCCCCAAAAGTACCAGCACTCTTGCCTTGGCCTCCTCCAAGAACCCCTCCACCCCTCAGAAGGTGCCCCTCCTTTGAGTTTTCTTAGTGTGTTCAATGGCACAATAAGAATGTTTTGTTAGGGCCAGCTGGGTGGCGCAGCAGCTAAGTGTGCGCGTTCTACTTCGGCGGCCCGGGGTTCGCCGCCACTTGGCACGCCATGCTGTGGCAGGCGTCCCGCATATACAGTAGAGGAGGATGGGCACAGATGTTAGCTCAGTGCCAGTCTTCCTCAGCAAAAAGAGGAGGATTGGCAGCAGTTAGCTCAGGGCTAATCTTCCTCAAAAAAAAAAAAAAAGAATATTTTGTTAAAAAATAAACGTGTTTGGATCTAGGTATTTTCAGACTGAAAACGTGCTCTTCTCTGTAGACAGATGGCATAGCTGGTGGGGAAGATGTTGGCCAGTATTTTCAAACAGAGTTCAGTGACTATTTTTCTTCAAAAAGAATAAAAATGATGACGCCTGAATAATTCACTCAAGCGAATGAGTTCGTTGTGTAACTTCCCTCTTCATGGCTGAATACTTGCCATCCATAACCCTGAGGCAAAAATGTAAATGTTTTTACTGCATTTGACAAGATAATTCTGGTGAATACGAAGTTTGAGAATTTGGTTAGAAATTCTCACGGGCAGTATGAGGCAGTGGAAAGCCCCAGGCTTTTGCCCAACGGCTGTCTGCAGGGCCTGGCCCTGTGGATGGGCCTCCTTGCAGTGGGAGGAGAGGACATAGAAGATTCTGGGTCAGTAGCAGGAGAAATAACTAATGCAAAGGGGGAGAAACCAGAAGAGGGAACCAAGACGCAGACTTAAGAGGGACGCCTGAGCAGAACTCTTGAGAACAGGCAACATCCGGCTTGTTCACAGTGATATCCATAGTACCAAGGCTTCTGCCGGGCATCTTATACACATCCTCTCGATGATGCACGAGGTAATTCTCATTACCCCCATTTCACAGACAAGGAAACTGAGGCTTGAATAAGTGGTTTGCCCAAGGCCATGGGCTGTCAGTGGTAGAGGTGGAATTCAAAGCTCTCTGAACCACAGAATCTGGTTGCCTTCAAACAGAGCAGGCAACATGACAGTGTCAATTGGATAGATGGACAGATGACGGATATTGGGGTGGAGGAAACTAGAAAGATAGGGGAACAATATGCTGCTGGACAGGGATGGGGGCATTTCACCGGATGCCTTTACCGGATGCCTTTTCATGCCTTTTGAATCTTGCGCTAAGTGAGCCTATCACTTTTCAAAATAAATATGTAAAACAACGAGGATTAATATCTCCCACGCAGAATAAAAGGCCACTTTTGAAGGATTGAAAATCAGCTTCAGCTTCTGTTTTCATTTTTTTCCAAAATAAATATTCTAAGCCCAGCATGATGCCCTGGCTGCTGTTCTATTCTTGTAGATTAAAAATAAATGAGGCAAAAATGGACAGGAAATTGTTTACAGCAAGAATGACAGGATGGATGTTAACTAGACATTTTGCAGTGATCATTTCACATTATATACAAGTGTCGAATTATGTTATACTCCTGAAACTAATATAATGTTATATGTAATTATATCTCAATTAAAGAAAAGAATAATAGAAAACAGTTAACATTACACTTTAATAAGAGATTTTACAAATTAGTTGGATTGAAGGTTTTTCTTTTTTTTTTTTTGGAAGATTAGCCCTGAGCTAACATCCACCACCAATCCTCATCCTTTTGCTGAGGAAGATTAGCCCCGAGCTAACACGCGTGCTCATCTTCCTCCACGTTCTATGTAGGACACCTGCCACAGCATGACTGGATAAGCGGTGCACAGGTCTGTGCCCAGGGTCCTAACCGGTGAACCTGGGTGCCAAAGCAGGACGCGCAAACCCAACCACTATGCCTTCAGGCCAACCCCACAGAATAGTCTTTCTAACAAAATGGTGGTGGGATAGCTGGATAATCACAGGCAAAAAGTGAAGTTAGACCCCTATGCCATACCATAGGCAGAAATTCACCCAGAATGGATCAAAGACCTAAGTGTAAGAGCTAAAACTGCAAAACCGTTAGAAGAAAACACAGGTGTAAATCTTCATGACCTTGGATTAGGCAACAGTTTCTTAACAGAAGATAGATGGCAGGCTGCTTAGGGCCGGGAGGATGGGAGTGAAATAGGGAGCGACTGCTCATGGGTTATGGGGGTTTCCTCTGCATGTGATGCAAGTGTTCTAAAATTGATTGTGGCGATGACTGCACAACATTGTGAGGATACGAAAAGCCACTGAATGGTACATTTTAAAATGGTGAATTTTATATTATGTGAATTAGATCTCAATTTAAAAAGTCTGCATCTCTCTAACTATTTAGTTCTGGATGGTGGAATTACATATAAATTTTAGTTGCTTTTTTATAACCAAATGCATTATCTAAGTTTTTCCAATGAAGATTTATAATGTATATAATAAGGAATAAAAGATAAAAGAAAACTCTAAAATAAACATGGAACATACTAAGACACAATTTATAAAAGAAGAAGAGGTATACAATAGTTGCACATTCTGCGCCTGTGCCACATAAATGTACAGTACCAGTATCAGAAAATAGAATACAATGAAAATAACTGTGCAAAAGTGGGAAAGTTACGTATGAAGGAAAATTTTTTGAACTTTTTTTGTATTGTAATCTTTATCTTTACAAGTCGGCAGGAAATGATATTGGCCTCATAAGATGAATGAGGTTTTTGTTTATCTATTTGATATTGAAAGTGTTAATGACAACATTACCAAGTTTAGGTACTTTTTCCTAAAAATTCACTCATTCATTCCACAAATCTTCATCGAATAAGTTTTCCCTGTTTCTTCCTTTTCTTTTTGCTAATCTCTCTTTCTTGTTTTACCTGAGTTTTCTTTTCTTTCTTGTGTTAATTTTATTCAAAATTGTTCATTTCCTTTAATGTTTTAATTTATTAGGGTTTAACTTTAAATAGTATTTTCTAATAATTGAAACTCCTTTGTGTTTATTTAGTCTTTCGAACTTTGTTTCTCCTATATTCTCTTGGGTATTTAATTGGCTAGAGTAGTGGTTTGTAAATATTATATTTATTAATGTTTTGTCTCAGTTTTACATACTACACAGATATTCTCTTATTTCCTAACTTATTTATTTGATTTTATATTTATTACTTTCCATTGCAAATTTATTATTTTAATTTTTTTTTAAATTTAGGTGTAGGTTTAATTTTCTCGTTTTCTTTGTTATTACCTACCACAGGCATGAAAGATAAAAAGAAAGTGCCTCCATTACAGTTCTAACTGTGTACACGGTATCTTTTTTTTCTTTGTCTTGAAAATAATGTCTCCATATTTGATGTTGCCTTTTCAACTCAATTGTTCCGTCTTCCATGTTTCTGCCTTTCTTCCATTCTTGGCTGGTCACGTACATATAGGTGGTGTAGGACTTTCTCTCCATTTTTATTGCATGGAAGTCTGAGAAAGTACGTGTAAAATCCTTGTGTATCTGTTGTGAATATCTTTATCTTCAAAATTGCCCTGAATTTTTGGGAAAGCTTAATGCACACATGAGAAACTATTTCCCAATTTTTCCTTCTGGATCAGTTCCTCCAATCGCCTCCTTTTGTAGAAGAAATGGAGGCCCCCAAGGTGCAGGGACTTGCCAACAATCCTTTAGTGGGGCTGGGGCAGGGCCTGTGTTTGGGGCCAATGAATGGAGTATTGTGGTGAGTTTACACCAACATGCTCCAACAGCACCTTTCCTCTGCTGGTGCCTCATTCTGTTGAAAAGCTACATAGCAGGGTTGCTTTAGGCCAAACAGCTTGTTTTGTGGATGCTCTGTCTCCCTGCAACCCACCTGCTGCTTGCAGCATCCTATTGACCTACTGTCCTTGGGCTCCTCTTTGGCCTTCTCTGAAGAAGGGGTTCTTTCCTAGGATGCTGGCTTTTCATGAAAATAGACTTCCATGGGTCCTGCCACTGGTGTTCTGGGCATGCCCAGCTATGCCCGAGTCCTGGGATGAACATAACTTACTCAGTCAAGCTGGGACCTGCTACACTTGCTTTTCTGCAAGCATAACTTATCTGAGCCAGGCCTTTAAATTATTCTATCTCCCTTTTCTTTAAATATTTTTTTATAAGATTCATAGGTGTGGATTTTGTCTTTTTAATCTAGACTATGATTCTGTTTTTAAATAGGAGAATTTAGTCCATTTACATGTAATCTTTTAATTATTGTAATTGTGTTATTCTGTATTTTTCTCAGTTAATGAAATTCTTTGTTTTCTCTTTAACTTAATGTAGGATTTCTATTGGATGCTGTGTTTTTTGATTCATTTAAGTGAGATCAAATGTAACATTTTCTGAACAACCCAATTTCCTAGTTTTACTATGTTTTTGCATACTCAACAAAAAACACACTGTGTTCATTTCTTTATATCTGTTCTAATTAAAAGCTATTTTTCTTTCTTATAAATAGATCCAGAATTTTTTTTTTGTCCTTCACTCACCTTTTCCAAGTCCTCTTTGGTCAAATCCTCTTGATTTTGTTTTGGCATTCTGAAAAGTTTTCTCTCCAGTTAAATATTTAAAAATATGATTATCACATTTTATGACAACTATACTTTATATCCCTGACTTTCAGGCTAGAGTATGCATATCTGTGGAGATAGGATATATATTACATAAGATTATCATTTCTCCCTCCTTATATACCCTTCACTGAAATTTCGCCCCCCTCCCTTCCAACACACACACACTCAGAGCCCCTAAGGAAGGTGTAGACCTGAGCAGCCATAATTCTGCCAGGTGAGTCTCTCTCCTTGGTTCAGCGATTGGCTCCAGCAGACTACCAACCCAGTCCATAGGGTGGCTTGAGTCAGCCAGATGTTTCCTTTCTAGAATTCTAGAATGCAGAGACTCAATCAGCGTTGGGCACTGGAAAAAAAGAAGCAGACTCACCCTTCATTGAAATTGTTTCCTATCCCCAACACACGCCCAGAGCACACTCTGTTCCCCCCACCCCCCGGCACATGACTCCTTGCAGGAGCAAAAAAAATCAGGGTTCTGTTAGGAAAAGAGAGTGCCAGAGAGAAGTTTGGTAGGATACAGGTTCCGCCACAAGATGAAGAATAAAATCTCCACTATCAGTTAGGACAGTCATCTCCAAGACACTTGGTTATTTTACACTCCTAAGAGTGACTACTATTCAGGATAACTTATTAAACGATATTAGCAAACACACATATTTACTGTGTGCCAGGCGCTGTTCTCAGTGCTTTACATGCATTGACTCATCTAAATCTTATATCAGTCTTATGAGGTAGGATTATAATCATCCACATTCTGTAGGTAAGGGAAACGGAGACACAGAGAGGTTGAGTAACTTGCCCAAGGTCACACAGTGAGTAATTGGAAGAGTTGGATTTGAACCCAGCAGTTTGGTTCCCCTTGTCTTAAGTGCTGGGCTGCATTGCTGCTGTATTGGAGTTGCAACTTGAGAGACCTCTTTCTGTTAGACCAGCTTCGTATGAGACGTGTCTGGCGGAGGGCAAGGTCCAGGAGAAAAAGTAAAATCTTGTCCTATAAAGACCTCCCTCTGAAGTGAGTTCTCCAACAAAACAAAGGTATACGTGTTCTGGGTTTGGTGAATTTAATACCATTCTTTCTCTTTTAAAGTGTGATAATTGTTAGATGCCATTTGCAGCTGCTGAGATATATGTGTGATTAAAAGAGAAAGTTCATTAATCTGTGTGTCTGTTTTTGTGCCAGTACCATGCTATTTGGATTATTATAACTTTGTAGTAAATATATATATATATATATATATATTTTTTTTTAAAGATTGGCACCTGAGCTAACAACTGTTGCCAATCTTCTTCTTCATTTTTAAAAAATTTTTCTCCCCAAAGCCCCACAGCACATAGTTGTGTATTCTATTTGTGAGTGCCTCTGGCTGTGCTATGTGGGATGCCACCTCAGCGTGGCCTGATGAGCGGTGCCATCTCTGCACCCAGGATCTGAACCAGTGAAACACTGGGCCGCCGAAGCAGAGCGCACGAACTTAACCACTCGTCCATGGGGCCGGCCCCTGTAGTATATTTTGAAGTCAGGGATTGTGATGTCTCCAGCTTTGTTTTTTTTTTCTCACGGTTGATTTGGCTATTCGGGATCTTTTCTTGTTCCATATACATTTTAGGATTCTTTGTTCTATTTCCATATTTCTGTGAAGAACATCATTGGGATTCTGATTGGGATTGCACTGAATCTGTAGATTGCTTTAGGTAATACAGACATTTTAACTATGCTTATTCTTCCAATCCATGAGCGCAGAATATCATTTCATTTCTTTATGTCTTCTTTAATTTCTTTCAATAATGTCTTATAGTTTTCACTGTATAGGTCTTTCACCTCCTTGGTTAAATTTATTCCTAGGTATTTTATTCTTTTTGTTGACATTGTAAGTGGAGAGCCCAGAAATAACCCCACACAACTATGGTCTGCCAATTTTCAACAGGGGAGCCAAGAACATACAGTGCAGAAAGGAAAGTCTCTTCAATAAATGGTGTTGGGAAAACTGGACAGCCACATGCAAAAGAATGAAAGCAGACCATTATCTTACACCATACACACAGGTTAACTCAAAATGGATTAAAGATTTGAATGTAAGACCTGAAACCATAAAACTCCTAGAAGAAAACATAAGCAATACACTCTTCAACACTGACCTTAGCAGTATCTTTTTGAATATCATGTCTCCTCAGGCAAGAGAAACAAAAGAAAAGATAAACAAATGGGACTACATCAAACTAAAAAGCTTCTGCTGGCAAAGGAAACCATTAACAAAATGAAAAGCCAACTCATCAATTGGGAGAAAATATTTATAAATCATATATCTGATAAGGGGTTAACATACAAAATATATAAAGAACTCATACAACTCAACAACAAAAAAATACAAACAACCTGATCAAAAAATGGGCAGAGAATATGAACAGACATTTTTCCAAAGAAGATATAAAGATGGCCAACAGACACATGAAAAGATGTTCAATGTCACTAATTATTAGGGAAATTCAAATCAAAACTACAATGAAAGTGGAGAAAAGGGAACCTTCGTACACTGCTAATGGGAATGCAAACTGGTGCAGCTACTATGGAAAACAGTATAGAGATTTCTCAAAATATTAAAAATAGAAATACCATATGATCTAGCTATTCCACTTCTGGGTATTTATCCAAAGAACATGAAAACGCCAATTTGAAAAGATACATGCACCCTCATGTTCATTGCAGCATTATTCACAATAGCCAAGACTTGGACACAACCTAAGTGCCCATCAACTGACAATTGGATAAAGAAGATGTGGTATATATATACAATGGAATACTACCCAGCCAGAAAAAAAGACGAAATCATGCCATTTGTGACAACATGGATGGGCCTTGAGGGTATTATGCTAAGCAATATAAGTGAGATGGAGAAAGACAAATACTGTATGATTTCACTCATATGTGGAAGATTAGCAAACAAACACATAGATTTGGAAAACTGATTGGTGGTTACCAGAGCGAAAGGGGGTGGGGGGAGGGTGAAAGGGGTCAGGGGCACATGTGTACGGTGACAGATGGAAACTAGACTTTCGGTGGTGAACATGATGCAGACTATACGGAAGCTGAAATATAATGATGTACACCTGAAATTTACATTACATTATAAACCAGTGTGACCTCGATAAAATAAAGTAAAATAAAATAGAGAAAGTTCGAAACCAGAAAAAATATGCAAGATGGGAGATCAGAGACATAAAAGATTAAAATGAGATAATGAGAGAGTGTAAAAATTAAGACAAATTTAAAGGTAAAAATATGGAAATAAAAATTTAGAGGGGCTGGCCCTGTGGCCAAGTGGTTAGGTTCGCGTGCTCTGCTTCGGCAGCCCAGGGTTTCACCGGTTCAGATCCTGGGCGCGGACATGGCACTGCTCATGAAGCCATGCTGAGGCAGCATCCCACATGCCACAACTAGAAGGACCCACAACTAAAATATACAACTATGTACCTGGGAGCTTTGGGGAGAAAACGGAAAAAAATAAAATCTTTAAAAAAAAATTTTAGAAAGAACACTGTAAATGAGAGAATTTCCTAAAATTCATATTTAAAGGAGTCCATGTAAAATAAAAAATAAAAGAAACAAAAGAACAAAGAACTAGAAAATAAAAAATGAAACCTAAAAAGTTAAGAATAATATGCTGATGAAATCCTGACAAAATAAAATTAACAGTTAAAAACATTTAAAAAGATGAAATTTTAAATAGGAACTAGAAGGTAAAAGAGAAATTAAAGTAAAGGCTAAGACCTATGAGGCAAAAACGTGGGGATGTTCTAGAAGCATTTAGATTTTAAATGTTAAGATAAAATTAATACTATAAAGATGGAAGGAAAAGAAAAATATATATTTTTAAAACTAAGGTTAAAGTGAGACAAGAACAAAAAGTCTATAATCAGACAGACTACAAGTGGTCTGGGTGGGTCTTGTTGTTGCAGTTGAGGACCAAGAACAGTTGATACGCTGATGAGACAGATGTTCTGCTCACCCACAGCACTCTTAGCCGTCAGCACAAAGACAAGGCTCACGACACTTTGATGCATCCCACAGCTGAGCTGGGGCCTACCAAAGTTGCACCCCAGACCAGCAAACATTCCTTCACTTTGATTCTTGGAATATGTTCAATTCTACCTTAGTTTTTCCTTAACTTATTTAATAGTCCTTGCATTATCTTTTACTTCCTTCAAGGTGAAATTTGCATGCGAAAGGCAATCAAAACATACTTATTCCTTCTTATCTTCTGGAAGTTCTTGTGGTGCCTGGTCATCACACTGTTGTTTTCACACACACACACACACACACACACACACTGCCTTTATCACCTTGATTTGTTCTTCTTTGAGGTTGCAACACTTCTTAGTGGTCGTGAGTTGCCGGGTTATTTGCTCCTTTCAGTGTAATTGGTGGGAGTGGACTTGGGGGAGGGCAATGAGTTGATCTACAGGCCTCGTTCTTGTAGGGTGAGGCTGTTAGGGCGAGGGGGTGGTGGTGAGGGAAAGTGGAGGAGTTGAGAATGACTCCCGAGTGTCTGGGTTCTGCCTTTGTCACTGGGTGGATGTTACTAAAGGAGAAGACCAAGTTGGGGGTAGTGGTGGATAGGAATCAGCGTGGGGCTGGACCTGGAAAGCTCTGGGGCAGCTATAGCTATCTATAATCCCTAAACTCCCAGGAAGGCTTGGATTTCACAACAGACACCATCTCTCCCAATGCCAAAATGGAATTCTTCTGGAGGCGGCAGATGGCTCACTTCACACACCAACAGGGCATGGTATCCCTGGTCCTCTACTCAAATCCTGGGCATTCCTCAAAGCATCTTGCATTATTAATTGGCCATCCATCATCCAGAGTCCAAAGTCAGACAAAGCACATCACCTGGAACATTCCATGCCTACACCACCATGGAAATACAGAGTTCACCCACGACTCCCTGCCTTTCTCTAAAAATATGCACTTCATAGCAATGATAAGTTTCTACCTCTTGAGGCACCATTGAAATCTCCCAGAACCCCAGTCAAATTAAGCCTAATGAATCACTTTAGCTCTTCAACAGAAGGATGCTGGCTCAGTGAGTCAAGGAGTCAAAAGAAAGATTTCTTGGACTCTCAAGGTCTGGCAGTAATGCTCTTCTATTCAGAGAATAGCATGGAATAGCATGAGGACAGGACCCATGGGCAGTGAAGAGCTGCAATGTGTTGAGGGTTAGAACTAAATTTATAAGGCATAGGTATGTGAGTTATTTCTCTACGAGACAAAGGAAAGATCGTGAAAAGAAATTGTTAAAATGGTATCAGTGCAGGTGGGGTCTGGTTATTGGGTGGTCCTATAACTTTAGATAAGAAATCAGATTGGATTAAGTCGGGATGTCCTATGCTTCCCAGAGGATGTAGGGCAGGACGCCTTGGGCTTCTCCCTGGGGCAGGAGCAGCCTGGATCCTCATCATTTTGGGTGTTCCTAAACTCTTCAGCCACACATTTAGAATTTCATGGTTTACTCCCATAGACAGCTGGCCACATCCATTGTGGATAGATTTATAGTCTCTCAGAGAAGAAGCATATTTCTCTTTTTGGGGGAGCTTATTGTAATACTTGTTATAATGGCAATGGACTGGAGGTATGCTGGTGGGGCGAGCCTCTCACTTGTCAGTCTAGAGTATGTGGTTTTCCTTTGGTCCACATTAGGAAGCCCAGATCTCACTCCACTTACAGGAGTTAGGGATATGTCCACCCAGCCCTGCAGGCTTCACCGGCTGACACCATACTCCATGCCAGCTGTCCAGTTAAAATGGGATCTGCCTGATGAACTTATTGTTCATCACCTGATCTAACGTCCATGCCCATCTTCCTCTACTTTATATGTGGGACCCTACCACAGCACGGCGTGCCAAGCGGTGCCATGTCTGCACCCGGGATCTGAACTGCTTAGTTAACTGCTGCCCCACCGGGCCAGCCCTCATCTTTTATGTTTTTAATCTTTTGTTTTTTTCCTTTTCTGGGTCTTCCCATCCCTGGCTCCATTGGGCCTTCTCCCACCCACTGAATCCCTGGACCTCCACCACCCTCGGCCTCCTGCCCCCGCTGGGCTTCTTCCATCCTCCACAGTTTGAATAAACAAGGTTTGCCTACATCACAGTTTTGCTGATGGTTCTGAAGGGACCTGTGTGAACAATGAAAACCAAAGGCTCATGGGTTCGTTCATTCTTTAAATAAACATTGATTGAGGACTGTGTGTGGCAGGCACTGTAGATGCAAGGTTAAATAAATATTTTCTACCTTTAAGGATCTCAGTTATTAGTAAAGGAATCCTGAAATTTGCAAATACCATGACAGTGCTTTTTAAAACATTAAGGCATTCAGTAAAATTTAATCTATCTCTTTTCCTTGCTTCCATATGGAGCATATGGAGGTGGACTCCTTCACCACACAGATTCAAGCCACTGTCGACTTTGAAAGTGTGTTCCTGAATTTTGATTTTTCCATGGTCACCATTGGGCAGTTGATCTCCACAGCATTTGACACTGGCGACCACCCCGTTAGTGAAATTCTTTCCTCTCCTCCTGTCACCTCTGTAGTCCTTCAACTGAACATTCTGGCTGTAGTTGGAGGTTTCTTTTCCTCTGCTCACACCTACAATATTGGTGTTTTCTAGGTTCCATCCTTAACCATTCTCTTTTTTCTACACCCTTTCCTGGGCAGGCCACAGTGACTTTTCAGTGGGTTTCCCCACCGAGCCTACTCTCTGCCCTACCCTTTTACTTGGTTGATGTGTCTCTCCACCATCCATTTTTCCCCACCGTGTCTGGGTAGGCCCCCTGCGCAGGCTCCTGTAGCTTCCTTGATTTGCCCATCCCCGTATGCAGGACGCTGCCCGCCTGCCCTCCCACCAGCCTGTGCATTCTGAAGGCAGGGACCACGCCTGGGTTGCCCATCTCTGTATCCCCAGTGCCAGCCCTGCATCTAGCCCGGAGCAGGTGTTCCGTAAATGAAAGAACGAGTAAAACGGTGTCACAAAAAAGAGCCGGCGTGGCTACACCCGGGGGCAAGAAGCGGGGCGAGACGCCTCAGGGCTGGCGGATCCTGCGGGGTGAGAGTGGGCCCCGCGGAGCACAGCTCGAAGGGCCTGGGCTGGGCGGGAGGGCGTCCGCCGGTGGCTGGCCCCGGCGCAGGGGACTGAAGACGGCCCGCGCCGGGAAGGAAGGTGTCTCAGAAACTACCCGGGTAGAGCCACCAGCCCCAGCCATTCTCCCCCGCCGCAGCGGAACTAGGCGCGTCCACCGCCTCCGCCGCGCACTCGCCCTGCGCATCGCTCTTGGCCCCTTCCGGCCACCGTTGCTCTCTGTACCGCCGCGCCCGTGACCCGGAAGAGCATTCTCCTTAGCAACTGAGGGACCGCGGTGCCGCCGGCCTCCCGGGAGCAACGGTGAGGCCCTCCCGCCCCCGTCCCGCGCGCCCCACCTCGACCCTTTCCCAGGACCGACCCCTGGGCTGGCCGGCAGGGCTCCGCGGCGCTTCGCGGGGCACCTGCGGCGGCTGCGCCGGCCGAGGGCCCTCCGCTCCTGGCGTCGCACCTGCCCACCTCACGCCCCCCGTTCCCCGCAGACCGGCCTCGCAGGCCCGGCTCCTCGTGCCCAGGCCCCGCCGGCCCGCCCCTGGAGCCCAGCGTGGTGCGCGGGGAGGAAAACCGGAGTTAGAGAGCCAGCTGCTGTAGAGAGGACGCCTCCCGGGGCTCGGGTCACCTGTGGGCGCGTGCTTCTGGGTCCTGATCCGGATGTTTGGGACTGGCAGGGATGGGGCGCCTCAGGAGCCTGGGACGGCAGCCTCTTAACTGTAATACTTGATGTTTGCTTGCTGCTTTGCGCTTTCCAAAGCGATATACTTTATCTGCTTTGTTGCTTGTGAGACTCATCTAATTCGACGCTTTGATCCTTTTCCATGGAAGTAGCGTTCCAGTGTTTAGTGACGTGTGGGTAGTAGTCTGTAGTTTAGATGTGGTGTCTTCTAATTTTCTACAGAGGAACTCTCCCTGGGATTCAGTAGGTTTGGGAAGAATTTCTAGTGAAATTTGCTACATGGAAGAAAGTAGGCCAGGTGTTGTTAATACCTCTGGTTTACATTCGAAAACAGACTCGATATAATCTCTATCAAATTTCCAGCTGGCTTTTTTTCAGAAATTGGCAAACTAAAATTTATATGGAAATATAAGGGACTGAAAACCTCCTTTAATTGAGTTGAAGGAACAATATTAAGAAAACACCAAGCCTTATTTGAGCATTGTTGGGTAACGACTTTATATTTAATCCAGTGACGATAGAGCTAAAACAGGCATATGAAGAATTTTCGGGGATGGCATTATTTGGGAATAAAACACAAGAGTTTATATATCAAAATCCATTATTCAAAGCAGTGTAATTTCATTTCAGTTCTATAAGTACTTGTTAAGCACCTACAGTGTTATTTGCACCTGAAAAGATATATAAGAAACAAGAGACGGCACATATTAAACTATTAGAAAATATAAAATAGCATTTGTTTAAATGCAAAATCGGAGGAGAGATCACTATGGGCTGGAGTTTTCAGGAATACGTTTATGGATTATATTTCTAAAGTATAGATACTGTTTATCTCTTGATTTCTTTCTAAACTATAAATAAAACTGATATTTGTATTGGAGGGGACAGGGAATCCTAAATAATTTCTTTCCTTACATTCTTAAGGGTTTGGGAAATAGTCCATGTGACATTTTGTAGCCTTTGTTTAAAGCTCTAAGGTCATTTGATTGCAGTATCTATTTCTTTCACTCTTAGCCCAATTATGTCTGGCATTTTTCATTTTTGAGATCTAAAATAATGAGGCTACTGGCAGAGGGCTTTGCTGTGTAGAGCTTCTTTCCTTTCCTTCTGCAGTTGGTCTTACTTTCATATGAGACACCACAGTTAGTTACTGTTTCATACATACTTGAGTCTTGTGAAATGTTGTTCTTTATTCATTTGACAGATATTTCCAGAGTCCTTCCCATGTAGCAGGCGCTGTATCAGGGAATACCAGAGCAACAGTTACTCAGCAGCTAGTAGCTTTGCTTTATCTGTGGGGTGTGTGTGCCTTTAACTTATCGGTCTTTGTTGCTCAGCATTTGCCTAGTGACATAGAAGGACCAGAGAAATTTATACAGGCATCTGAATTGACTTTTTTTTTTAAAGAGTTGAATAGGGATTTTTGGCTCAATTGCTTTGGGCCTCCTCCAAAGATTCATTTGTGAGGATGCACAGACTCTTAAGGAGACCTCTTACTATGTTTTATTGCTTTCTTACAGGTTTAGTGCCCGTTTATTCACTTACTCAACAAGTGTTTGAGTGCTTACTTGGTACTAGGCGCTGTGGTTGGCGTTGGAAATGGGGAGGAGTGAATGCATGCGTGGTCCCTGTCCCCAGCAGATGGTACCAAATAATCACATGAATGTAGAACTGCAACTGTGATTGTGTTTGAGTTAGAGAAGTCACAGAAGTGACGTTTGAACTGATATCTGAAAGGTGCTCAGGAAAGGGGGAGTGTTCAGTCAGAGCAAACAGCCAAGGGCAAGCACCCTGTGATGGCAGGGTTTGGGGAGAGGACTGGGGACTTAAGGTACAGCTTTCTGTGTGGAGCAGGGAGAGCGCAGAAGAATCTGGTGGGAGAGGGGCCTGGAGGAATTTTTCTTTATCCTTGGAGTAAAGAGAAGCCTCTACGTGATTTTATTTAGAGATTTAGGCTGGATTGCAAGTGGGGATGACACAATTAGGTTGTGTTTGAGTAGCCTGCTTTGTATTTCTGCCGTTGCTTAGTGTTTGTTGTCTTCTCTTTCCTCATTTTCTCAGCATGCTTGCTCAGCTTTACTGTGGTTGAGGCAGCCTCCCTGTCCCACTAGCAAGTTGTGTCCACATATTTTTTTAAATTGGGGGGAGAATTTTAGGGATTAGGATTGACACTACTGGTTCGTTGATTTGAAATATTTTTGCATCAGTGTGACTGCTAAGGCACTAATTTCTGTGATTCATTCTTTTTAATTGTGGTTAAGAAAAATACATTACATAAAATTTGCCCTCTTAGCCATTTTTACCTGTACAGTTCAGTGGTGTTAACTATATTTGCGTTGTTGTGTAACAGATCTCTGGGACTTTTTCGTCTTGCAAAGCTAGACTCTGTACCCATTGAACAGCTCCCTATTTCTCCTTCCCTCCAGCTCCTGGCACCCACCCGTCTACTTTCTGTTTCCGTGATTTTGACTACTCTAGATGTCTCCTATAAGTGAAATCCTACGAGATGTGTCTGTTTTTATCTTCATGTCCCTCTCCTAGAATGTCCTTCCTTCTCGCATCAGTCAGTTCAAATCCTGCCAAGTCTTTAGGCCTAGTTCCTCTCCCTTTTCTTTCAGCTTGGATTAGTAGACCCAGAGGGGAAGAGGCCTTAGAAATCATCCTGTCCAAACTTCTCTTATTATAGATGAGAAAGTAGAGTCCTGGAGAAGTTTCAGTGATTTGCCCAAGGACAGACATCTGGTGAGTAGGGGCAGAGTTGGGACTCGAGCTCTGGTCTTTCAACTCCTGGGTGCCTTTTCTGCTTCGGCCTGCTTACATGTTGCGATTTAATCCTCTGTCCTCTAATTAGACCAGAAGTGCCACTAGGGCACAGAAACTGGTTTCCGTATCCCTACAGCACAATGCTGAGGCGCATGAAATGCCTAGGAAATATTTGCTGATGGATTGATTGTGTTCATGACTTTCATTGCCTGAAAGGTGGCTCCACACAAAATTTTGAACTTCGTCGATTCAGAGCCTTAATTATATTAATCAAATTTACGTTGGTCCCTCTGGAGTCGAAGAGTTCTTTCACTTTTGCGGTCAGAGTTGAGACGTGCTCACCTTTTCCTAACGCTCTCTTTATTGCATGTATTTGCCCCTGGCACATGTGCTTGGGTTCCTCTGCACATTTTGATGAAAATCTAATGAAAAAGCAATCAAAAGTGAAAAACCTAATGCATTAACTTTTTAGGTTAGCTGATTTATTTTGAGGCAAAGGTTTATGCTTATTTGTGAGTTTTATTGCTGCTAAATGTTTTTGAAAGAATCATTCTTATATTACATTTTATAGTGCTCATCTCAGAATGCCTATGGACCGGTTGGTCTTGGACACTGCACTGGAAATGATTTTGAGATGGCTTAGTAGTTTAAGGGCAAAAAAAGTGTGAGAGCGTTTTCTTGTGTGAGGAAGATTTGTAAACTTATTTGCAGTTTCCCCACTTATCCTAGACTTTGTTTTCCTATAATGTAGGACCAGCCTTATAGAATCCAGTTTTTAGAATGTCCTTTTATTTTAACCTTCAAAAAATTTCTTATTTTGGGGGAGTTGCTGTGGGAAAAAAAGTTCATTTTCGTTGAAATACTTCCGAGCCCATATACGAATCAAACTATGGGCCTGGGCTGGGTCCGAGATCCCTCTGAAGTCCAGCCGTCTGTGCCATTATTGGTGATGTTGGGGAAACTTGGCCAGAATTCTTGTTGTCTTCACTAGACTGAGGGCGGTGGTGGAACTGCACAAGATGCTCCTTTGTGTCATTTGACAGGAGATAGAACGATTTGACAACAAGGACTTTTCAGATGGCGTTTCATTTGGAACCACAGCAAGAACCAGATGCCCCAGAGTTACAATTATGTGATTAACTCTCGTGTTGAGGCTAGAATTGATCAGTTTAGTCAACTGTTAGTTTAAAAAACTACCTGTTTTCCCCATTTTTTTTATTTTGGTAAAATACTCATAGCATAAAATTTCCCATCTTAACCATTTTTAAGTGTACAGTTCATTGGTTTTAAATACATTCATAATGGGATACACTAATGGTGGCAGACAAGAGAGTGTTCATACTGGCGGGAAAAGACTTTCATATGGCACAAAGTACCTTGAAAATGTCTCTGATGAAATCACCTGGGGATAAGGGCTGCTGAGGTACTTTGCCCTCAGAAAATGCCTTCCTGTTAGAAAATAAAGAGGAGGAAGGGGATTATAATTTTTAGAGACCCTCCTATGTGTCAAGTAATTCACATGCATATATCATTTAATACCAATTCATGTCCAATGAGAAAGGTGATTTGACTCGTTTACTGATGATAAAATTGAGGCTCAGGGAGTTTACTTAAGTCATAAGGCAGTAAGTTTTAGAACCAAAGATGGACCCATGTCTATCTGATTCCTGCAGCATGCTACTTTAAATTCAGTGAAATTGGAACCTGGGCGTGAGAACTCTGGGCCTGAGAACATCAACATAAATAATATAGGGACAATAAAGAAAAGGGCAAGTAATGATGTAGGCTGATATAGTAGGAAGTTACCTGTTCCCTGTGGCTTAAAAATCTTTCAAATGAAGGAAAGTAGTTGTTGGAGTGTCTGGTAGACTTGAGAGCTTGGGTACCCAAACCAAGAGGAGGCAGGTTCCTCTGCAGGCTTTCTGTAATGAAATCGGGTTGTTTCTATTTCCCATTAGGCTTTGATGAAGAAGAGAGGTTTGTCGTGGTTGTCGGGGTGCTGCGGGATTCAGAGAGAAGCCGCAAACCTTGCTGTTTAACTTGACCTCACTTAGAGAACATTTCTCCACATGGGAAATAGTTGCTCCTTTCTCTCTTCGCCATCGTCAGCTGTCATCAGTTTTAAAGGGTTGAGTATGAAACCATAGTGGCAGCTATACCAGGGAGGTAACAGCACGTTGGCATTTTTGTTTAACCCTACTTAAAATAAAATCAACAAGTTACATGGTTTGTATTCTTTTTAGTTATTTTAAGTTTTTAAAATGAAAAAATATTTGAATTGTTCAGAGATGTTTTGCTCCAATAAGACAGTTTTCTTTATGATTTATTGAATTTTGCCATTTCAAATCACTCACTCAATAGTTTGGAAGTAAGGATGGCCTATGAATTTTATGGCTAAAATACACATTATTGACAAGGAATAATTTTAAATGAATGAATTAGGGTCCAATTTGTATTATGAAGGATTATTAATTGTTGGTTAAGACCATATTTTTTAAAAGCTGATTTCAGCTATGGTTGACATACTATAAACTGTACATATTTAAAGCGTACAATTTGTAAACTTTTGACGTATGTGTATACTTATGAGACTCTCATCAGAAACGAGATAGTGAACATATCCATCACCCCCGAAGCTTTCCTCATATCCCTGACTCCTTGACCCGCATCCCAGACAACCACTGATCTTTCTGTCATTATATATTAATTTCATTTCCTAGAATTTCCTAGAATCTTATATAAATGGAATCGTATAGTATGTACTTAGGCTTTTTTCACTCAGCATAATTATTTTGAGATTAATCAGTGTTTTTTAGTCTATCAGTAGTTGATTCCTCTTTAATGCTGAGTAATATTCCTTTGAATGGCTGTACGCAGTTTACTAATACATTGACCTATTTGATGGACATGTTGGTTGGTTCCAGTTTTTAGTTGGTAACAAATAATGCTGCTATGAAAATTTGTGTACAAGTCTTTGTGTGGACATATCCTTTTGTTTCTTTGGTTAAATACCGAGGAGTAGAATGGTTGAATCATATGATAGGCATATGCTTAACTTTTAAAGAAACCATCACAATTTTCCAGAGTAGCTGTACTCTTGCACCACCAGCAGTGTATAAGAGATCCAGTTCCTCCACATCCTTGTCAACACTTGGTATGGTCGGTCTTTTACATTTTAGGCATTCTAATAGATATGTAGTGGGATCTCGTTGTGGTTTTACTTTGCATTTCCTTAATGGCTAGTGATGCTGAGCATCTTTTCATGAACTTATTTGCTATCCTTGTAACTTCTTTGGTGAAGTGTCTGTTCAGATCTTTTGTCCATTTTTAATTGGGTTCTGTGTTTTCTTATTACTGAGCTTAGAAGTTCTTAATATATTCTGGAGGTGAGTCCTTTTTCAGACACAGAATTTGCAAATGTTTTCTCTCAGTCTCTTTTTATTCTCTTAATGGTGTCTTTTGAAGAACAGAAATTCTTAATAAAGTCCAATTTATAACTTTTTCTTTTATGGATTGTGCTTTTGTTGCTTTATCTAAGAAATCTTTGCCTAAGTTAATATCACAAAGATATTCTCTTATGTTCTTGAAGTTTTAATTTTAGGTTTTACATTTTGATCTATGATATACTTCGAGCTACTTTTTATGTATAGTGCAAGGTATGGATCAAAGTTCATTTTGTTACTTACGGAATCTAATTGTTCTAGAACTATTTGTTGAAAAGACTGTTCCTTTGCTAAATTGCCTTGTACCTGGGTTGTACCTAGGTTGAAAATCTACTTATATTTCTATTTCTGGGCTCTCTTTTCTGTTCCATTGATCAATTTGTCTATCTTGATGATAATATTACACTGATTTGATTACTGTAGTTTTATTATAAGACGAAGTCAGATAGCGTAAGTCCTTCAACCTTGCTATTCTTTTTCCAGATTTTGGCTTTTTGAGGTCCTTTTCATTTCTATGTTAATTTTAGAATCAGCTTGTCAGCTTTTCCAAAAAGTCTGCTTGAGAATTTGGGGTTGTACTGAATCTGTAGATCAGTTGGGGGGCGGGGATTTCCATCTTAACAATGTTGAGTCTTCCAAACCATGAACATGCTTTGGAGTCTCCATTTATTTAGGTTTTCTTCAATTTCTCTCAGCAATATTTTGTGGTTTTCACTGGGCAAATCTTGTACACCTTTTGTCATAGTTGTCCCTTTGTATTTCATGTTTTTTGATGCTATTGAAATGGTGGTTTTTTAATTTATATTTTTGACTTGCTAGATTGATTTTTGTACATTGATCTTCTCTGTCAACCAGACTATACTCATTTATTCTAATAGCTTTTTTATAGATTCCATTGGGTTTTCTACATAAAGATTATGTCATCTGCGAATACATACAATTTTACTTTTTCCTTTCTAACTTTCAATTTTTTTCTTATTGCACGGGCTGTAATTCCCAGTACAGTGTTAAGTAGAAGTGGTGGGAGCAGATGTATTTGTCTTGTTGTGATCTTAGGAAAACAGCATTAAGTTTTTTTTTTTTTTTAATTAAGGTTATGATAGTTAACACCCTTGTGAAATTACAGTTGTACATCATTATTAGTCATGTTGTAGGTACACCACTTCACCCCTAATGCCCTCCTCCCACCCCCCTTTCCCCTGGCAACCACCGATCAGTTCTCTTTGTCCATATGTTAACTACTACCTGTGAGTGGAGTCATACAGAGTTCGTCTTTCTCTGTCTGGCTTATTTCACTCAACATAATACCCTCAAGGTCCATCCATGTTGTTGTGAATGGGACGACTTCGTCCTTTTTTATGGCTGAGTAGTATTCCATTGTATATATATACCATATCTTCTTTATCCAATCATCAGTTGCCGGGCACTTAGGTTGGTTCCATGACTTGGCTATTGTGAATAATGCTGCGATGAACATAGGGGTGCATGGGACTTTTGGAATTGCTGATTTCAGGTTCTTAGGCTAGATACCCAGTAGTGGGATGGCTGGGTCATAAGGTATTTCTATTCTTAACTTTTTGAGGAATCTCCATACTGTTTTCCATAGTGGCTGCACCAGTTTGCATTCCCACCAACAGTATATGAGGGTTCCTTTTTCTCCACAGCCTCTCCAACATTTGTCACTCTTAGTTTTGGATATTTTTGCCATTCTAACAGGTGTAAGGTGATATCTTAGTGTAGTTTTGATTTGCATTTCCCTGATGATTAGTGATGATGAGCATCTTTTCATGTGTCTATTGGCCATCTGTATATCTTCTTTGGAGAAATGTCTGTTCATGTCACCTGCCCATTTTGTAATTGGGTTGTTTGATTTTTTGTTGTTGAGTTGTGTGAGTTCTTTGTATATTATGGAGATTAACCCTTTGTCGGATAAATAACTTGTAAATATTTTTTCCCAATTAGTGGGCTGTTTTTTTTGTTTCAATCCTGTTTTCCCTTGCCTTGAAGAAGCTCTTTAGTCTGATGAAGTCCCATTTGTTTATTCTTTCTATTGTTTCCCTCATGTGAGGGGTTATGGTGTCTGAAAAGATTCTTTTGAAGCTGATGTCAAAGAGTGTACTGCCGATATTTTCTTCTAGAAGACTTATTGTTTCAGGCCTAATCTTTAGGTCTTTGATCCATTTTGAGTTTATTTTAGTAAATGGTGAAAAAGAAGGGTTGATTTTCATTCTTTTACATGTGGCTGTCCAGTTTTCCCAGCACCATTTGTTGAAGAGACTTTCTTTCCTCCATTGTAGGCCCTCAGCTCCTTTGTCAAAGATTAGGTGTCCATAGATGTGTGGTTTTATTTCTGGACTTTCAATTCTGTTCCATTGATCTGTGCATCTGTTTTTGTACCAGTACCATGCTGTTTTGATTACTGTAGCTTTGTAGTATGTTTTGAAGTCAGGGATTGTGATGCCTCCAGCTTTGTTCTTCTTTCTCAGGATTGCTTTAGCAATTCAGGGTCTTTTGCTGCCCCATATGAATTTTAGGATTCTTTGTTCAATTTCTGTAAAGAATGACATTGGAATTCTGATTGGGATGGCATTGATTCTGTAGATTGCTTTAGGTAGTGTGGACATTTTAACTATGTTTATTCTTCCAATCCATGTGCATGGAATGTCTTTCCATCTCTTTATGTCGTCGTCGATTTCTTTCAAGAAGGTCTTGTAGTTTTCGTTGTATAGATCTTTCACTTCCTTGGTTAAATTTATCCCAAGGTATTTTATTCTTTTTGTTGCGATTGTGAATGGGATTGAGTTCTTGAGATCTTTTTCTGTTAGTTCATTGTTAGCATATAGAAATGCTACTGATTTATGTATGTTGATTTTATACCCTGCAACTTTGCTGTAGTTGTTGATTGTTTCTAATAGTTTTTCTATGGATTCTTTGGGGTTTTCTATATATAAGATCATGTTGTCTGCAAACAGCAAGAGTTTTACTTCTTCGTTGCCTGTTTGGATTCCTTTTATTTCTTTTTCCTGCCGAATTGCTCTGGCCAAAACCTCCAGTACTATGTTGAGTAAGAGTGGTGAAAGTGGGCACCCTTGTCTTGTTCCTGTTCTGAGAGGGATGGGTTTCAGTTTTTGTCCATTGAGTATGATGTTGGCTGTGGGTTTGTCATATATGGCCTTTATTATGTTGAGGTACTTTCCTTCTATACCTATTTTATTGAGGGTTTTTATCATAAATGGATGTTGGATCTTGTTGAATGCTTTCTCTGCATCTATTGAGATGATCATGTGGTTTTTGTTTCTCATTTTGTTAATGTAGTGAATCACGTTGATTGACTTGCGGATGTTGAACCATCCCTGTGTCCCTGGTATAAATCCCACTTGATCATGGTGTATAATCTTTTTGATGTATTGCTGTATTTGGTTTACCAAAATTTTGTTGAGGATTTTTGCATCTATGTTCATCAGTGATATTGGTCTGTAGTTCTCCTTGTTTGTGTTGTCCTTGTCAGGTTTGGGGATCAGGGTGATGTTGGCTTCATAGAATGTATTAGGGAGTGCTCCATCTTCCTCTATTTTCTGGAATAGTCTGAGAAGGATAGGTATTAAATCTTCTTTGAATGTTTGGTAGAATTCTCCAGAGAAGCCGTCTGGTCCTGGACTCTTATTTTTGGGGAGGTTTTTGATTATTGTTTCTATTTCTTTACTTGTGATTGGTCTCTTCAGATTCTCTATTTCTTCCTGATTCAGTTTGAGTAGGTTGTATGAGTCTAGGAATTTATCCATTTCTTCTAGGTTGTTCAATTTGTTGGCATATAGTTTTTCATAGTATTCTCTTATGATCCTTTGTATTTCTTCGGTATGTGTTGTGATTTCTCCTCTCTCGTTTCTAATTTTATTTATTTGAGACTTCATTCTTTTTTATTTAGTGAGTCTGGCTAAGGGTTTGTCGATTTTGTTAATTTTTTCGAAGAACCAACTGTTTGTTTCATTGATCCTTTCTACTGTCTTTTTTGTTTTGATATCATTTATTTCTGCTCTAATTATTATTATTTCCCTCCTTCTACTGACTTTGGGCTTTGTTCTTCTTTTTCTAATTCTGTTAGGTGTCGTTTGCGGTTGTTTATGTAAGATTTTTCTTGCTTATTGAGGTGAGCCTGTATTGCAATGAATTTCCCTCTTAGGACTGCCTTTGCTGCGTCCCAAATAATTTGGTACGGTGTGTTTTCATTTTCATTTGTCTCCAGATAATATTTGATTTCTTCAATAATCCATTGTTTGTTCCGTAGCATGTTGTTTAGTCTCCACATTTTTGGCCCTTTCCCAGCTTTATTCTTGTAGTTGATTTGTAGTTTCATAGCATTATGATCAGAAAAGATGCTTGATATTATTTCAACCCTCTTGAACTTATTGATGCTTGCTTTGTTTCCCAAGATATGGTCTATCCTTGAGAATGGTCATGCGCGCTTGAGAAGAATGTGTAACCTGCTGTTTTTGGATGAAGTGTCCTACATATATCTATTAGGTCCATCTGATCTAATCTTTCATTTAATTCTATAATTTCCTTGTTGATTTTCTGTCTGGATGATCTGTCCATTGGTGTTAATGGGGTGTTGAGGTCCCCTACTATTATTGTATTGCTGTTAATGTCTCCTTTTAGTTTTGTTAACAGTTTCTTTATGAATTTTGGTGCTCCTGTGTTAGGTGCGTATATATTTATAAGTGTTATGTCATCTTGGTGGAGCGTCCCTTTTATCATTATATACCACCCCTCTTTGTCTGTCTTTATCTGTTTTGCTTTGAAGTCTGCTTTGTCTGATATAAGTATGGCAACACTTGCTTTCTTTTGTTCATCATTAGCTTGGAGTATTGTCTTCCATCCCTTCACTTTGAGTCTGTGTTTGCCTTTGGGGCTGAGGTGTGTTTCCTGGAGGCAGCATATTGTTGGATCTTGTTCTTTGATCCATCCTGCCACTCTGTGCCTTTTGATTGGAGAGTTCAATCCATTCACGTTTAGAGTGATTATTGAAACGTGGGGGCCTACTGTTGCCATTTTATCCCTTGTTTTCCGGTTCTTTTGCATTTTGTCCTGATGGAGAGCTGTTACTTTGTGTTATTGTCCTGCTTATCTCCTTTGTTCTGGATTTTGTAACCCCTTTCCTTTTTTTGATTTTTCAGGAATGAGGTTCTTCCTGAGCATTTCTTGAAGAGGAGGTTTTGTGGCGATGAACTCCCTTAACTTTTGTTTATCTGGGAAAGTTTTTATTTCTCCATTGTATTTGAAGGATATTTTCGCTGGGTAGAGTATTCTTGTCTGCAGGTTTTTGTCCTTCAGAGTTTTGAATATTTCATTCCAATCTCTTCTAGCCTCTAATGTCTCTCCTGAGAAATCTGCTGATAGCCTTATGGGGTTTCCTTTGTAAGTTATTTTCTTCTGCCTGGCTGCCCTTAGTATTTTCTCTTTGTTGTTGACTTTTGCTAGTTTCACTACTATATGCCTTGAGGTTGGTCTTCTTGCGTTAATAAAGTTTGGAGATCTATTGGCTTCTGTCACATGAAATTCCATCTCTCTTCCCAAGTTTGGACAGTTCTCAGCTATTATTTCTTTGATCAGGCCTTCTGCCCCCTTCTTCTCTTCTCCCACTGGTATACCTATAATCCTTATGTTGCATCTCCTAATTGAGTCTGTTAATTCTCAGAGATTTTCTTCATTTCTGTTTAGTCTTAGTTCTCTCTCCTCCTCTATCTGCTGTATTTCTATATTCCTATCCTCCAAATTGCTAATTCTGTCCTCCATATTATTGACCCTACTGTTCAGAGAGTCCAGATTTTTCTTAATCTCCTCCATTGTGTTCTTCATCTCCAGTATTTCTAATTGGTTCTTCTTTATAGTGTCAAGCTCTTTTGTGACATAGCTCCTGAACTCATTGAGTTGTCTATTTGAATTCTCTTTTAACTTGTTGAGTTTTTTAATAATGGCAGTTTTGAAATCATCGTCATTTAGGTTATAGATTTCATTGTCTTTGGGATTGTTTTCTGGGTGCTTATCGTTTTCCTTCTGTTCTGGAGATTTAATATATTTTTTCATACTGCTTGATGGCGTGGATTTGTGCCTCTGTGTAGAGATAGAGTTTAGTCGCTGCTTCCACTTGTTGCGACTGGTGTGGTGAGGGGGCAGCTGTTTAGACTGCACCAACCAGGAACCCTGTCAGCTGTTACTGACTGGACCTGGAACCCTCCTCGTAGTCTCACTGGTCCTGTGGGGTCCCTTGTCGGTTGTGGGGGCAATCGCAAGGGGGCCTCAGGCTGCTGGTGCCTACTGCTGCAGCCCACTTAGACGCGCTCCCTCCTTGTGGTCTGCAGCGGTGTTGTGGGCTTTCCCAACAGCTGGGAGCAGGATCACCTATAATCGCAGCTTTGTCCCTGACAGAGCCCACAAGATCACACTTGTCCGCTATAGGTCCCAGCAGAGCTATGGGTATCTTCTGCAGTCTGTCGTTAGCTCACCTAGCTGTGCTACTTTTGCCCCAGGTCCTTCCCGCCTTGCGATTGCCAGTTGGGACCTCTCCACTAGTGCTGTGCAGAGGGTTTTGCTGAGGCTGCTGTAGGAACCTGGAGTTCCCCCCTGGGCTATGTAGCCGTTTCACCGGAGCTCCACTCTGCCCCACTCCACTCTCACGGGATCTCTGGGAGCCCCTTGCCTTGTCTGGGACACGGCCAGAGTCCGTGGGCCTGGCGGTGGCTGGTAAGCTGCTGCCTTGTGGGGAATTCTGCTCCAGGGAGCTTCCTGGTGTTCCGAATGCTGGGCGGGGCCTCCCCGCCAATGGCGAGCAGAGGCCCTCCCTGCTGGGTGTGTGCGGGACCCTGGAGTGTCCCCCCGGGCCGCAGAGCTGGGTGCTGGAGCTCCACCCAGTCCCCAAGCACGTCCACGGGAAGTCCAGGCACCCCCTGCACTGACCCGTGCAGGGCTGGAGACCGTGGGCCCAGCTGCAGCTGGCGGTCTGGTGCCATGCCGGGGAATCCGCCTGCCGGGAGCTTTCCTTTGTCCTGGATTCTGGGTGGGGCCTCCCTGCTAATGGCGAGCAGAGGCTTTCCCTGCCAGGGAGGTGCGGGCCCCTGGAGCCTCCCCCCGGGCCGCAGAGCTGGGTGCTGGAGCTCCAACTGTGTCCCCAAGCACGTCCACGGGAAGTCCGGGCGCCCCCTGCACTGACCCATGCGCTGGAGACCGTGGGCCCAGCAGCAGCTTGCGGTCTGGTAGCATTAAGTTTTTCACTGTGAAGTGTGATGATAGCTGTAGGCTTTTTGTATATGCTCTTTGTCAGTGAGGAAGTTTCCTTCTATTCCGAGTTTGTTGGAAATTTTTATCAGAAACTAAGTTGGATTTTTGTCAAATGCTTTTTTCTGAATCTGCTGAGATGATCATATGTTTTTTCATTTTTAGTTTGTTAATATGGTGAATTACATTGACTTTCAAATAGTAGAACTAACCTTGCATTCCTGAGATAAACCCTACTTGGTCCTGATGTATTATTCTTTTTATTTATTTTTGGTATTGATTTCCTAAATTTTGTTAAAAATTTTTGCATCTATGGTTATTACAGATATTGGTTTGAAGTGTTTTTTTTTGGTAATTTCTTTTTGTTTTGGTATCAGTAATTGTGGCAACCTTGAATGAGTTGGGAAGTGTTCCCTTTCCTTTAATTTTCTGGAATAGTTTGCTTCTGTTATTTTCTTTTTGCTTTAAGGGCTTCCTTTAACATTTCTGGTAGTGAGATTTGCTGGTGATGATTATTTCAGCTTTCACATATCTGAAACAGTTTGTATTTTGCCTTTTTAAAAAAAATTCTTTTAAGATTGGCACTTGAGCTAACATCTGTTGCCTGTCTTTTTTTCCCCCTTGTTCTTCTCCCCACAGCCCCCCAGTATGTAGTTGTATATTCTAGTTGTAGATCCTTCTGGCTCTAGTATATGGGATGCCACCTCAGCATGGCTTGGTGAGTGGCGCTAGGTCTGCGCCCAGGATCCGAACTGGCAAAACCTTGGGCCACCAAAGTGGAGTGTGTGGACTTAACCACTCAGTCACAGGGCTGGCCCCTTGCCTTTGTTTTGGAAAGATGTATTTGCTGTATAAAGATTTCTAGATTGACAGTTTTTTTTCCTATCAGTGTTATAAAGACTTTGACTCACTCTCTTCTACCTTGCCTGTTTCCTAAGAAGGAAATAAAATAATGTGCTGGGCTAGAAGGAGACTGGCGGAGATTTATTTAGATCCTGGTTTCTTAGCCTCAGCACTGTTGACATGTTGGACTGGGTAATTCTTTGTTGGGGGAAGAGACCTGTGCTCTGCATTGTAGGAATTTAGCAGCAGCCAGAACCTCTGCCCTTCAGATACTATGGTACCTTCCCCAGTTGTGACAGTCAAAAATGTCTCTAGACATTCCCCTATGTCCCTGGGGGAGAGGAGGGGCAAAATTGCCCCCAGTTGAGGACCACTGGTTCTTACATTGGGCGGTCAGGGAAGGCTTTGTTTTGGGAGAAAATTTCTTTGTGATTCAGATAAAAATTTCATGGAATGATGAGGTTCTCTTCTATTCAGTTGTTCAGCCAATTGGATCTTTTACCTGACAAGCTGAGATTACAAAATGAATTAAAGAGGCCGGCCCAATGGCACAATGGTTAAGTGCACACATTCTGGTTCTCAGTGGCCTAGGGTTCGCTGGTTTGGATCCTGGGTGCAGACATGGCACCGCTTGGCATGCCATGCTGTGGTGGGCGGGCCACATATAAAGTAGAGGAAAATGGGTGTGGATGTTAGCTGAGGGCTAATCTTCCTCAAAAAAAAAGAAAAAAGAATAACAAATATGGTGCTCAGTGGGAGAACTGAAGAATATGTTGTTTTGGAGAAGCTTATTACAGATGCATAGTCATTATGTTCCTGGGGAAAATTTTTAAATATTTAAAAAATGTACATGATTTATATAAAGAATTAAAAAATAAAAAATAGAACAAAGTTCTGTATTATACAGAGTTTTGTAATTGATTATTAGTGGAGTATAGTAAAAAGGCTATTAATTTTTACATATTGTATTTGGACACTACTGAACTCATACTCTAATACTTTTTCAGTTGATTGTATTGGATTTTCTAGGTAGACAATGATTTCATTTATAAGTGATCATTTTGTCTGTTTTCTAATATTTGTATTACCTCTTGTATATAGTAATGACTAGCTCCTTTATTTTTTTTTTTTTAAGATTGGCACCTGAGCTAACATCTGTTGCCAGTCTTTCTTTTTTTTCTTCTCCTCCTCCTCAAAGCCCCCCAGTACATAGTTGTATATTCTAGCTGCAGGTCCTTCTGGTTGTGCTATGTGGGACGCCCCCTCAGAATGGCCTGATGAGCAGTGCCATGTCCGCACCCAGGATCTGAACTAGTGAAACCCTGGGCTGCCGAAGCAGAGTGCGCAAACTCAAACACTCGGCCACGGGGTCAGCCCTTCCTTTAGAACAGTGTGAAATAACACTATCATAGCTGGCACCCTCTTCCTATTCTTGAGGTTAATAGGAATGCCTCTCGTGCTTCATCATTATTCACAAGTTATTTCTGTTGCTATTTTTTAACTTTTTTCCTTTTTTTTATTTTTAAATTAAGCTTTTTATTTTGAGATACTTGTAGAATCACATGCGCTTGTAAGAAATAATACTGGAGAGATCCTGTGTATACTTCACCCAGTTTCCTTTTGTGCAACTATGGTATAATACCACAGCTAGGAAATTGATGTCAGTACAATCCGCCCAGCTGGTTCCGATTTCAGCAGTTTTACTTGTGCTCCTGTGTGTGTGTGTGTGTGTGTTTAGTTCTGTCACATCTGTAGATTTGTGTGACCACCACCACAGTCAAGATGCGGAATAGTTCTTCACAAGGAGCTCTTATGCTACCCTTTCAGTAGCTCCAGCCATCTCCCTCCCTCTCTGCCTCTCTGCCTCCTGGCAACCACTAACTCTTCTCTGTCTCTCTGATTTGCCATTTCAAGAATGCTGTACAGATGGAACCATATAGTACATAACCTTTGAGATCGGCTTTTTTCACTCAACATAGTTCTTTTCGATTCATCCAGGTTACTGCTTGTTCCTTTTTATTGTGAGTAGTGTTCCATGGCATGGGGGTCCCACAGCTTGTTTAACCGTTCTTCTGTGGAAGGACATCTGAGTTGTTTTCACTGTTTGACTATTATGAATAAAGTTGCTATGAACATTCATGTGTAGGTTTTTGGTGAATGTAAGTTTTTATTTCTTTGGGATACATGCCCATGAGTGCATATACCCTTTACTTAGATTTACCTGTTGTTAACATTTTGCCCCATTTTCTTTATTGTTTGTGTTCTGTCTCTCTCTCTCTGTCTCTCCAGACACACGTATAAACTTTTTTCCTGAACTGCTTGAGAGTAAACTGCATACATGATTGCCCCTAAATACTATAGTATTTTCCAAGAATAAGGATATTTTCTTACATACCCAAAGATAAGTTATCAACTTAGTTAATTTATCATTGATACAACTTTGATTATATCTACCATCTGTTACAGTTTGTCAGTTAATCCAGTAATTAATGTCCTTTAGCATCTTTTCCCCTCTAGCACAGGATCTAATGTAGGATCACACATGGTATTTAGTTGTCCTGTTTCTTTTGTCTCTAATCTGGAACAGTTCTAAAGCCTTTCTTTGTCTTTCATGACATTGGTATTTTTGACAAATACAGTCCTCTTTTTTTAAAAAATGGGATATTCCTCATTTGGTTTGTCTGATGTTTCCTCATGATTAGATTCAAGTTATGTATTATTCTTGGCCTGAATACTGCATAAAAGGTGTTGTTTCCTTGATAAATACATCTTATCAGATTAGAAAAATTTCTTTTTAGTCCTAGTTTACTAAGAAGTCTTAATTAAGAATGGGTGTTGAGTGCACATTGTTAGAGGTTGGAGTTGAGGCCACTGGCTGGTGATGAACTCGCAAGTATAGGTAGGGTGCTACATGAGGGGCTGGGGTCTCTGGCCTGGTGAGTGGAGTTTGCTAGTAATACTTGCTACAGGTTAGAAAAAGGTGTTTGACTTGATCAACGGGCCTTTTGGCTTCTATCCTGATGGTGATTTGGTTCTATTCTGTTATATATGAACAGATTTCAAAATGTGAACCATGCTTGCATTCTTAGAATAAACATTGTATACCATGCATTCATGGTATCTAATTTTTTTAATCTAATGTTGGATTAAATTTTTTATCTTTTTATTCTGGGTTTTGCATTTATGTTCATAAAAATTCTTCTGTATTTCTGTATGTGAAGGAGTGTGTGTTCTGTCTTTGTCAGATTTGGTATCAGCATTATTTAGCCTCATAGAATAAAATGAAAAGTTTTTTTAACGCTCCCCTCCCCAAAGTTTAAATAACATTGGAATTACCTGTCTCTAAAACCATCTGGGCCTGGTGCATTTTGCAGGGTGGATGGATCTTTGTTGGCATTTTCTGGTTCCTTCTCTGGTTAAAGATCTGTTTAGGTTTTTACCTTTTCTTAGGTTATTTCCCTGTCCTGCTTTCCATTGCTCTTAGGATAAAGACCCAGGCTTTGGGGCTGGCCTAGTGGTTGGGTTCGCGCTCTCTGCTTCAGTGGCCCAGGGTTTCACAGGTTTGCATCCTGGGCACGGACCTGGCCCCGCTTGTCGGGCCATGCTGGGGTGGCGTCCCACGTGCCAAGGCTGGAAGGACCCACGACTAAAAATATATACAGCTTTGTGCTGGGTAGCTTTGGGGAGAAGAAGGAAAAATAAAATCTTAAAAAAAAAAAGACCCAGGCTTTGCATTTGTGGTCCTGTACTCTTTATCCTGCCTAAGTGTTGTCACCATTCATCCTTTTATTTCATTACTCAAGCTAGATTTTTCCCTCTTCTTATGTCCATACAGAGTCTTACAATTCTGTTCTTAATTTGCATTTTGAATCTGTCTCCTTTTTTTTCATCCCTGCTGCTGCCTGGACCCTTCCAGTTGTCTTAACAGGTTTCTCAGTCTCCAGTCTCTCCTTCCAAGCCAGCCTCTGCAGTGATCATGGTAAAATTTCAAATCTGATCATGTTAGGGTCAGAATCCTTTGGTAGGTCCAGGGCAAAGCCTTACCCCAGTGCTTCTGATTTGGGTACAAGACTTCTCTTGCCTATCCCTGTTTTCCAACTTCTAGCTTCCATCAGCTCCCCAGCAGTCCCGCTGCACCTCATTACCCAGAATTTCGTTGCCCATGCTCTTCACTGTTTGCTCTCCAGAGCGTGCCCTCTGACCCTCTCCTCAGCCTGGTGCGTTCCTCTTTATCCTTCAGCATTTCTCACAAGCCTTTTTTTGTGAGCCTTCCTGGAGGAGACTTCTTCACCAACAGAATTTATCAACTCCTCTCCATGCAGCTACCTTACCTTTGTCCTTTGTGACTGTAGTTACATTTTATTGAAACTGTTTTTCACATCTCTCTTTTTCTGCTGTATCCTGTGAGCTTTTTAAGGGTGGAGACTGTGTCTTCAACTTTACATGTGTTATTAGCACAGTGCTTGGCACCATAGAGTCTCAGATGTTAGTTGAGTGAGTTCAAGGTGTATTTAGAGGATTGTGAGAAACTAATTTTATTGAAGCAGAGGGTTCTTACAGGAGTATGGAAGATGCTAAGCCAGGGTGGGCCAACAGATTATGATGCAACTTGAGTGTTTGGCTAAGGAGTTTGGACTTTGTTAGCAAGAGGCGTAGAGGAAGGAGGCCAGAGGAGGGAAGGTCATTTATTATTGTGCTACAGAGACTGGTTAAAGTACCAGCATAGTGTTAAGGTTATTTTAGATTTTTTAGTGTGGGTGCTGGTTTAGCAAATAAATAAAGATTGCTGCCAAGGTAAAATAAGTGACCTTAACATTAATAATAGCAAATGCTTATTGAGTGCTTGCTATCCGCCGGGCACTGTTCTGAGAACTTTTCATATATGACCTCGTTTAGTACTCAAGACAGCTCTGCAAGGGAGGTTTTATTACTGGCTCTTTTAGATGGTGAAACAGGCATCAAATAATTTACCCAAAGCCACAGCTTTTAAGTGGTAGAACCTGGGCATTTGGCTGCAGAAGCCTCTTAACCACTGCAGTCTTCTGTTAATCTTCTAGCTTATTGTAGTAGCACTTGGCCTTCCAGAAATTGGCATTTTAACCTTGAACTAAGAACCGGGCAAACTATTTTCCATATTAGCTGACATCAGCAAGTATTATTTGATTTGTTTTACAGTGGATGATCCATTTTGTGATGGCTTCAAATGTTTCCTCTGATGCCTCAAGTGGGAGCTAAAATTAAGCGTATTCTGCATCTGGTTAGCATTTAAGGTACTTTTTGAAATTATAAAATATTTGAAATGAAGTTTTAAATATCAAACAGCTGGTTATCCTAGCAAGTTAGAAATAAGAGTTTAGAGGAAACCCTGTTAAGTTGTCCGGCCCATGTCCTTCAGGCCAGGTAAGGATTGTTTCTTCCAGCACTTTCTTCAGTGCTTGGTCCAGTTCTTGTTAATTGTCTCAAAGAAAGAGCTCCACTATCCCTGAAGGCAGGCAGTTCTTTATCTCTCATCTGTCTAGGAGTTTTACTTTGTAATTAGATGTGGAGATTAAAATGTGCTTTATTCTTTCTAAGTTTGTTTGAAGGTCACTGCCATCCGAAGTAATACAAAATACATGTGTATGCATTTGCCAAGGTTACATTTGCTGTGGGAATCCAAACTTTGAATTTCTTCACATCTGAATTAATGAAATGTGCACAAAGGCTTGGTATGAATATAGGTTTTATATTTTACGTGCATCTCGAGGTAGCAAGATCTTAGCGATATAGCTTCCTTGTAAATGACAAGTTGAACGCTGGCAGCCTGAAGTTTGAAATAATCTAAGATTCTGAACTTTGCCATGGAGCTGATGTCCCATGCTCTGCTCCTCTACTCAGGAGGTCTGTGTCAGCTCTGGGAAACTGGAGCTCTCGGGTGGAAGTGGAGACCCAGCTTATTTCCCTGGGGCCTGTAGACCTCAGGTTTGTTTTGTCTTCCTGAGAAGCAGAGATTCCAGTGCTGCTGTTTTGAGTTCTTTTTTTTCTTTTTCTTTCTTTCTTTCTTTTTTTTTTTTTGGTGAGGAAGATTGGCCCTGAGCTAACATCTGTGCCCATCTTCCTCTATTTTGTATGTGAGACACCACTGCCACAGCATGGCTTGATGAGCAGTGTGTAGGTCCGTTCCTGGGATCCAAACCTGTGAACCCCAGGCCTCTGAAGCAGAGTATGTGAACTTAACCACTACGCCACCAGGCAGGCCCCTGAGTTCTCTTTTTGAAGCAGCAAGGAGAAGAAATGCCACATGTCTGTCTGAGTTGCGTTTCAATCCTTTTGAAATTATTTTGGTGGTTTTTTTTAGATTGTCTTATTTCTCTGCTGTCTTCCTGAAGTTATTAACTATTAAATCCATGCTCATGCACTTGTGGGTGGTAGAGATTTTTATCTGCGAAGTGTAGAATTTTGAAAAGCTGCCTACGCGAGAGTCACCATCTTTCAAACTCATTCCCACTGAATGGTGTGAATCTGGAACATAATTTCTCTACAGAAAGGAGTAGTGTGTCTTTGGAGGGCCTCTCTCAGGTCGCTCAGTACAGGACAGTCAGCTGACAGATCAGATCTAACATCGGCAGGTTGGCTTAGGGGTCATTAAGGTTTCCCCATCTTTCTCTCTGTGGTCTGGATTTGGTCTTAGTCATTTTGCTATTGAGAATTTTGTGTCCTGCATTCCTCTAGGTGCCTTGAATAATGCTAGAACTCTTGTTCGTGACTTTGAGGGGACAGCATAGCTGCTTGTAACTGTGCTTGTCTTCCTCTGGGAGTGTTCTGCTAGACATGACGGGGAGCTTGTGTTGTAGGCAGAACATGGTCCTTAGCGAGGCCTTACCTCACTTGGGGCTGAACGAGTCTGTAGGTAGTAAATTCCAGATTTTTGTGGCTGCAGCCCTGAGAGTAGGCGTTGGTGTACCAACACTCTTCCAAGAAGAAAGTAATGCTGTAACTGGGAGATTTTTTTTTTTTTAAATAAAGAACTAATATGGAAGCCAGGTTGATATTAATCTCTTGTGTAAAATAAGAAAATAGTTTTCATGGAAACTGACATTTTATTTGAAATAATATGAACCTAGGGAAAACTACTTTCAATTCCTGTATGTTTTAGTCACTTTGTTCAGTTGATTATAGATTCTGAAAGTCGCATATTTTTCCAAATTGCCATGGTAAAATTGGCCGTGTGGGTAAGCTGTGCAATTCTTTTTTCTTTGTCTTACTAGGTTTGAGGTTAGTGTCTGTGGGTAGATGATGGCTTCGATTACCATTTGAATTATGCATAGAGCTGGTGCATGAGTTGTTTTTCAGGTCTATTAGTAAACAGCTGCTTCTGTGTCACAGCATGAAATTGGGATTACACCTGTGTGATAACCTTGCTTCATAAAATTTATGCTTTATGTAAGTAAAGGCCCTAAGTGATGATAGTAGTTATTGCTGAATAGAATAGTTTGCCATTTATGACCTGTAATTTAGAGTTTTTAAAAGGGAATTTAAAATCTTCCTACGTGCTTAAGTATAGTTTAGTACATGTATGTGTATATGGGAGAGATGAGTGTGTGTGTGTGTAGGAGTACGTGAAATAATGTTGGCTATTAATTGGTAATTATTGAATTTGAATTATGAGCATGCATTCATTACATCATTGTTTCTACTTTTTATATGTTTTTAAATTTCCAAAGGAAAAAGATAAAAAAGTCTCCCCAAAAAGTAATGAAGAAATGTGATAAGATCCTAGAAAGACTTTATTTGGTAGCACAGACTAGGAGTTAATGAAATTCATGTCATGATTTCTGGTACCTTCTAGGGTGGCTTTTTCAGTGCTGCTGAAGTACTGTGCTGAATTATTTCAGGAGAGAGAATATTATTTTATACTGTTATTGCCAAGTTTGTTGGTCACAGCAGAGATATTCCAGTGTGACCACTCACACATTCTGAAAATAAAACCCTTTGTTTTTTTATAAGACACTTTCTTTTGGTATTTGGAGCTGAGCAAAAGTTCTGACACCAATGGGTGCCTTCCTGTGCTTCTTTAGATTCTGATTTCCAATAATGAAATGAATTTTTTATTTAGTCCCTATTCTTTTAGATTTCACAAGTTTCTCTGTCTGTTCCTTCCCCTACTGGATGCAGAGAGATTTCTTTTGGTACTTGTGTTTGACCTGAGCCTTTTATTGCTTTGTCTAGAATTTGTCTCCAAAGTCTGCACATTTATCCCAAAAAGAGAAGATAGGATAAATTTCAGGGGGTTGAAAGTGCCAATTGGTAGGAAAGTCTTTAAAGCATAAGAAGTAATCTTATTCATTCCAATTTAGTAATTCTGTTAATGACTTTAATTGTAGTAATAAAATAGTGGAGAGAAACATGAGATTGAATTTATAATATAATCCTGTAAAAAGAAATGAAGCTATTTGTTGAAAAATGAATCAGGTTCCATCTCACAACATTTTGGGATCTTAAATTTGAGAAAGCCCTGGGTGATCTCTTTTGATTTTGGTTTTGTATGCTGCCTCATTGGAAATCTTACATTTGTTGTGTTATTTATGACTAGAACTCTGGTACTTCAGTGACATAAAGATGATTCTATTCTGTCTTTATTGGACAGGGAAATGATACTTAGATCCACCCTAGGGATATCCTATTAATACACTTCTTGCCTTTTCTGAATTACTCCTATGTATTATCAAGATGTGAAAATATTAAACTGCAGAATTTGGATAAATCTTATAATAGGCACTGAGATTCTAGGGTGTTATATGAATTTATAAAAGAATTTCATAAGCAGAGGAAAGACAGTTCAATTGTCTTTAAGGGCTTTCTTAAATTCTGGGATATGGAAAAATGTTTTAGAATTTTGAGGACAGTTTTTATTATTATCTTTTAAAATTAGAGTTGAGAAACATTACACAGACTTTTCATTCTTTTTCTTTAGTGTCAAGGTATATTGCCAAACTCTGTCTTTTTAATTCCCATTGTGACGTTAGGCCATGGTAAGTTATCATCATGTTGTCAAAACATTTATTAACTGTGTACTTTGTAGGGCACTGTGTAGAAACAGGCATAGGACTCCGGCTCTTCAGTAGTTTATGGCTGTTGAGGAGTAACAGGGCAGCTCTTTTAACTACTTCATTCAGTAAACACTTCCTGAGTGCCTGCTGTGTGTCAGCCCTACTAGGCCCTGGGGATACAGTGGTGACCAGATGGACAGGTCCCCACGCTCTTGGAGCTTATGTCTTAGGATCTTAATACTTAATGTGCTGAATGCCTAATTGCTCAGGACTTTACAAGGGAGATATTACTTTGTTCTGGTATGTTAGGAAAGTCTGTATTGAGAGGGTAGGACTTGAGCTGGACAGGAAGTAGAATGTTTATTTCGCAGTGCATATGCTGTGGAACCTGCTGTAAAGGGTTTTGTGGTCAAATAAACATGGAAAACAGCATACTATGGGATTGTGGAGAAGGGATCCCAAGAGCTAGAGAAATTAGGTGAGGTTCACAGAAGGGAGAGGATATGAAGTTTGAGCTGTTCTTTAATGGGTACAATTTTAAGAGTGCAGTTGGAGTAGAGGGAGAGTGCCCTGTGTGAACTTGAGGAGTACAGGACATGTTATGGAAGGAGTACTGGTCAAAACGTCCCCATCCCCATGCCTCTCCTCCCCTCATAGAAGCTATCGCTCATCCTTGGCCCACCTTCTCAACTCTTCCTATCAGTATTTTACAGACTCAGGTTTGCCCCTTAATGAAAGTAATAGCAACAACAATAAATGGAAGCTATCTTTTGATTCTGCCCCTCCCTCTTCATAGCCAAACTTCACAAGAGTCAGCTGAATTCATTTGTTCTATGTCCTCCCTGTCCATTAATGCCTCAGCTAATTTCTCTTTGGTGGTTATTCCCATTGCTTCACTAAAACAGCTCTCACCAAGCTCCCTGTGACATCCATGCTGCTAAGTCTACTGAACACTTAATTCTTTATCTCGCTTGTTTTATTGCCCACTACCTTCTTGAAACCTTGGTTTTCTTGACATCACACTCTCCCGTTTCCTCTTGTATCTCCTTCAGAGGAGACCGTTCCTTCTCCATCTTTGCAGCTTTGATTTCCTTCTCCCTGGCTCTTGAACTTTGGGGCTCCTCAAGTCTCAGTCGTAGGCTCCTTCTCTTTTTACTCCATACTCTCTCCCTAGACTGATCTCATCTGTGTTCACGACTTCAGTTGCTATTTGTTCTCTGGTGACTCCCAAATTTGGTCTCAGCCCAGATATTGTCAGAGCTCCTGACTTTTATATCCAGCTGTCTTTTGATATCATCTGTTGGTTTGCAAAGTCACCTCACACTCAGAGTGTCCAATACTGGGCTGATGATCTCTACCCCCCCTACCCTAATCCAGTACTCCTGTCCCAGGGAATGTCCTTATCCTCCATCCAATTATATAAGCCAGAAAATATGATCATCTGCTTTCCCTCACTCTTTTTTTTTTCTTCTTCTCCCCAGAGCCCCCCCAGTGCATAGTTGTATATTCTAGTTGTAGGTCTTTCTGACTCTGCTATGTGGGACGCCACCTCAGCATGGCCTGATGAGTGATCCCATGTCCATGCCCAGGATCTGAACTGGCGAAACCCTGGGCTGCCGAAGTGGAATGTGCAAACTTCACCACTCGGCCACGGGGTGGCCCCTTCCCTCACTCTTCATGTCCAGTCCATCACCGTGTTTTGTTGATTTGGCCTTCTAAGTATTTCTTTTTCTTTTTGTCAGTAGCATAATTTTTCACATGGACTGCTCAAATAGCCTCTTAAATGGAGACTGTATTCATTCTTGTCTCCCTATCTCCAACCCATTTTCTATCCTGAAGCTAGAGGGATTTTATCAGACTGTAAATCTGATCATGTCACCCTCCTGATTGAAACACTTCAGTATCTCCCCATTGTTGATAAAAAACCCAAAATTCTTAATATACCCAGCAAGTTCCAGCATGGTGTGGCCCCTGCTTTCCCTCCAGCCTAATCTTACCCTACTTTCCCCTTAGTTCTCTAAGCTGTAACCACATTACTTGAGTGTGTTACATACCCTCCTACTCCAGGGTATGAATTTCAGTTTACGCATCAATTACACATCAATTTGTGTAATTGTTTGATTAACAACCTCTTATTTATTTATTTACTAATTTTTTTAATGCCTTTTTTTTTGATGAGGAAGATTGACCCTGAGCTAACATCTGTTGCCAATCTCCCCGTTTTTTTCCCTTTTTTTCTCCCTCAAGCCCCAGTGCATAGTTGTGTATCCTAGTTGTTGGTTATTCTAGTTCCTCTATGTGGGATGCTGCCACAGCGTGGCTTGATGAGGGGGTGTGTAGGTCTGCGGCCAGGATCTGAATTGGCGAACCCTGGCTGTGGAAGTGGAGCACGTGAACTTCACCACTTGGCCACAGGGCTGGCCTCTGATTAACATCTTTCTTCCACCCTAGACTGTAACCTTCGTGAGAGGAGGGACTGAGTCTCTTTCTTCTTTTTTCCATTATATTCCTTAGGTCCAAGCATAGTACCTGGTCCAGTGTAGGAGCTCAATACATTTTTGTTAAATGAGTGAGTTAGTGAACAAGCGAATGTTTCAGTCAAAATCATAGGATATGAGAGGATGTGTGAAGTGACAGAAAAGTAGCAAGTTATGTTAGCAGATGCTGAAGGACACTCTGAGTTAGTGGCATAAGTTTTAAGTAGGCAGTGACATGATCAGAGCCACACGTTAGGAAGGGTAAACTGGCTGTGGGATTCAGGGCTCGATCTGAAGGAGTTGGGGCTTGAAGCAGAAGAAGCTGTTGGTATAGGAGAGAAGCAGTAGCAATACCAGAACGATGACAGAGACTGTTGGAGACTAGAGAGAGAAAAGGATGGCATCTGAGTGATTGTTGCAGATGGATAGAGGTGACAAAATTTCAATGTTTTATTATTTCAGTCTCTTAAATTCAATGTTTCATTTTTCCTTGGGAAATGGTGGAATTTTTCACAAAGTTTATTTAGCAGGCACTTTGCTAGGCTTTGGGATTGCAGAAGTGAATAAAATATTTCATAATCTAAGTCATACATTTTTCAGTATAACTGTTTTTAAACTTAGTTTAAAACTATATAGCCCTAAATTCCACTAAGAGTTATAATACTTTACAAGTTAGAGAAGGATTTGGGAGCTAGAGTTCAAGGTGTGATATGGCATCAGCTTTGTTCTGATATATCAGATGCTTTTTTTCTTTATCAGTAACTGTTGATTGATGCCAGCAGGCCCAGAATTAGCCCTGAGAGTCTGAAACTCTTAAGTTTTAATTCTCTAGAGATTTTCACAAAGATCCTAAAATGATAGTTTGTAGGTAAATGTTTAGCCAATGTCGTTCATTAAAATGAAATAATTATATATAAGTCCTTCCCACCTGTCCAGTTTACTGCTTAAGGATAAAAGAGTGAACTCAGATTCTAATTACGCTCTTTGGTCTTCTGAGAAGAGCTCTGATGTTCAACATGTTGAGTAAAAATTTCCTAAGTTGTCATTCAGCTATGCCAATGACCAGATCCCTAGAAATGAAAAAAAAAATAAGTTTATCTATTTTTTTCTTTTATTTTATGGATGATGCTTTTGGTGTCATGTAGTCTGAGTTAATTCGGAGTTAATTTTTGTGTGAGGTGTGAGGTTTAGATCAAGGTTCATTCTTTTGTCTATTGATGCCCAGTTGCTCCCGCACCATTTGTTGAACAGACTCCCTTTTCTCCCTTGAATTGCTTTTGCACCTACGTCAAAAATCAATTTGGCATGTTTGTATGGGTCTATTTCTGGGTTCCCTATGTTATTCCATTGGTCTACATGTCTGTCACTCTGAAAATACCTCACTATCTTGATTTGTGTAACTACATAGCATAAAATTGGATAGTGTATTCCTCTAACTTTATTCTTTTCCCCCCATTATTTTGGTTAGTCTAGTTCGTTTGCATTTCCGTATAAATTTTCAGATAAGCTTGTCTATATCTACAAGAACTCTTGGGATTCTGATAGGAATTGTGTTAAATTTAAAGATCAGTTTGTGGAGAATTGACCTCTTTTACTATGTCCTAGTCTAGTCTCTGTATCTTATCACTTCAGGTGAAATGTAGGCATCTTACCACCATTTAGGCCCCTTTACCCTCCCTACTTTATAATTAGTTGTTGTAAATATCTCCTTTATATACATTGAGAACCACACCAGACAATATTATACTTTTTTTTTTTTTTAAAGATTTTATTTTTTTCCTTTTTCTCCCCAAAGCCCCCTGGTATATAGTTGTATATTCTTCGTTGTGGGTCCATCTAGTTGTGGCATGTGGGACGCTGCCTCAGCGTGGTTTGATGAGCAGTGCCATGTCCGCGCCCAGGATTCGAACCAACGAAACACTGGGCCGCCTGCAGTGGAGCACGTGAACTTAACCATTCAGCCATGGGGCCAGCCCAGACAATATTGTACTTTTAACCATCTAATGTAATTTTAAAAACTCAGGAGGAGAAACATAGTTTAGTTCATTTGTCTTTAAAGTTATCCATCAACATTAATTACTTTTTACTCCTAAAAGTTCTATTTACTTCTTTTAAAATTTGTCTTTTCATAAGCTTCTTTCACTTTGTGTTTTTTCTCTAATTTCTTTATGCACATTATAGTTTTAAAATAGTGTATATTTGTCATTTTTATGATATGAAATTACTTTGCACCACATTTTGCTGTTTTTTTCTGACTCAATCTTGATGGCTCTCTTCTTCATGTATTTTTTAAGCGTTTATCATGCTTTTGGCTGTGGGAATATTCTGAGGTGAATAGTTCTGAGAGAATTTCTTGGGTTCAGCCAGCACCCCGGGACACTACCAATGTAGGGTCACTTTAAGTTAGTGTCTGTGCCTGGGGTTAGCGTGACTGCACTGCATGAGTGCAAGCCCGTGTTTATGAATCTTCCGGGGAAACTCTCCTGTGCCCCCAGTTGGAGCTCCTGCCAAAACAGACACATTTCTTGATTGTTTTTCTTCCTCAGTAGGTGTATTTTTGTCTAGCTCACCTTCTCACTGAGTTGGTTGCCCTTTTAGGGTCTTGATTTTTTGCAGAGGGGCTAGTTTCCACTTGCTTGCATTTCATATGGTCAGGGCCTCATCTCCTGTTCCCCTGCAGGTTTAAACTGCAGGCCTCTTGGTACTGTCACCAGGATGTACTCCCACGGTCTCTGTAACTTCAGCTTCTGCTTATTCTGAGTTCTAGCTCTCACTTGATTTTTAGCTCTGGGAATTTTCTTTTCTCTCTTGAGAGCTCAGCTGTGCTCTCAGATTGATAATATTTTGTTCAGCAGTTGTAATAATTTGGTATCAGAAGTTTTTTCAGAATAGTTACTCCACTGTGTTACCAGAAATAGAAGTTTCTGACACATTGTTCTGTAGATCATAGATTGGTAGGTTGGGAAGCCACTCTTGGTTCCTTCCGAACTAGTTACTTGGGACAAAAGTTGCTTGCTGTCTTTCAGGAGGGGCTGTGGCTGTGACACTTAAAAGGAAGGAGTACAGGCATCTTTAGCACTGCTGTCATGTCTGCCAAGGAAGTAGAGGCTCAAGAAGAGGGGGAATATTCCACTGTGTCACGTGCTACAGCGAGGTCAAGTAAGATCAAGACTGAAAGTTGACAGTGGGATTTCACAATCGGGAGGTCTTTGCCAGAGCGGTCTCCAAGGAATGGAGGGGAAGAAGCCTATTGTGGTTTTAATCTCTGGGAGGATGGTCCTTAGTCCAGGCAATTCCCATTTTTCTCAGAAAGAATGACTTATTGTTTATCAGTATGTGGCTGTTTATTTTATATTCTTTTATTTTAATTCTCTCTGGGTTCCAACCCTGCTTTAGATAGATTAGCTCCATCTTTCGTGGAAACTGGAGTTACTCATAGAGCATATGACCTATCCCGTGTGTACCTATCCTTAAAGCTTTCCTTTATATTTCCTCAAATGAGGCAATCGGAAGACAGAACTGAAGAGAGAAGAGCTGAGCTGGAGTGTTAAAGTAAGAGAAAGAATGTATGAGATATTGCCAGATTTAACATGAAGTTTCTTGTTATGTAGAGTTTCTAAAAATTATCATGAAAAATTTCAGACATACAAAAACTAGAAAGAGTAGTTCATCAACCTTCATTTGCCCATTTCCCAAATCAAGAATTTTTGCGCATTTGCCTCATTTGACCCCCCTTTTTTTTTTAAAGATTTTTAAAAATATTTTTAAAGATTTTTTAAGATTGGCACCTGTTGCCAATCTTTCTGTTTTTCCCGCTTTTTCACCCCAAATCCCCCTAGTACATAGTTGTATATTTTAGTTGTGGGTCCTTCTAGTTGTGGCATGTGGAATGTTACCTCAGAGTGGCCTGACGAACAGTGCCACGTTGGTGCCCAGGATCCAAACCGATGAAACCCTGGGCCACCAAAGCGGAGTGCATGAACTTAACCACTTGGTCACGGGGCTGGCCCCTGCCCCTTTTTTATTACTCTTTCCTTTGCAGAAATATTTTAAAGAAATCCCTGACATTTATTGTACATATACATACATACACATATATATGCTATGCAGTATGGAAATTGTCATACACAGTCACACTGCCATTATCACCCTTGATGCACAATTGACAATTCTTTAGTATCATCTGCTATCTACTATACTGAGAGTGTTAATGAGGCCTTTTTTTTTTTTTTTAAGCTCTTTGAACATGCTGAGATTGTTTCTCATTTGTTCTCTTTGCACTTATCATGCCCTCTGCCAAGAAGGCCCTACCCTGAGACCTTCCCATGGGGACTTCTCATCTTAGTTCCAAATTATCTTCTCAGTAGAGACTTCTAATCGCCGAAGCTAATGTCCTCTTTCCCCATGCCATGTGTCACTATCTCATCACTCTGTTTCACTGCCTTGTTGTCTGTTTACTTGTTTGTCTTCTCCACCTCCTAGATTGTAAGTACCGTTAGAGTAGGGACCTTGTTGGTCATGTTGTGTTTATTGCTCTGTGCCCAGAGCATGACGAGGTCCTAGCATATTGTAATGAAGTACATGTTTAGAAACAAGTCAGCTATTAGATTAATAAGAGAAGATTCCAAAGTTTTCTTAGTATTTTATAACCATTGTCTCTTCCTACAACTGATTCCTATTCCAGAGCTTTTCTTTTCTCAGGAGCTTTAACCAACAGCTGTGTTTGCAAAAAGTGCTGGGTTGTTGTCCCTTTCAGGACATTTAATCTTTTAAATCCTCAAAATATTTTGTAAAATATAAGTGAGTAAAGTTACTTCTGACCTGTTGAGAGGCAGTGTTTTTACTGACATAACTCTTGTTTGAGATCACTTTATTTGAGCTTACACTTATAAATCTGTTTTAGCCCATAAGAAACAGGATGGAAGGATCTTATAGTGCACATATCCTTTAGCTGATTATTTGAACTTCTTTTATTTAGTACATCATTTGTATTCCACGTTTGGGGGTGTTTTTTACTTGTTATATTGTCAGTTTGTTGGGAGTGTTCTTTAGTGTGAGAAGAAAATGTAACTCAATAAACAGATGTGATTTTATAATTAAAGTCTTGGATTCTTTTTGAAAATGTAGAATTTCAGACTAGCTGAAAAGATGCAAGAATGGTACAAAGAATTACTCTGTACTCTTTGCCAGATTCCCCAGCATTAACATTTTACCACATTTACTTTAACGTCCCTCTCCACTTGCCCTTTTTTTTTGAGCTGTGAGTAAGTTGCAGACACTCAAAACAAAGTCATTCTCTTTTATAACCATTGTACAGTGATCAAAAGCAGGAAATTAGCATTGATATAATACCATTAGCTAATCTATATATCTTACTCAAATGTCGTCAAGTTTCCTGTCATGTCACTGGATCACAGGTTGCATAGGGTTGTCGTGTGTCTTTAGTTTCCATTAATCTGGAACAGTTTTTCCTTTCATGAATTTAACATTTTTGAAGATTACAGGCCAGTTATTTTGTAGCAGGTCCCTCAATTTGGGTTTAACTAATGTTTCACAAGTGACATGTTTTTCTTAATGTCTCATATCAGAAGCCATATTTGTCCCATTACAGATGTTTTCTTTGATCACTTGGTTAAGGTGGTCTGCCAGTTTTCTCCACTGTCAAAGTATGCTTTCCTCATTATATTTAATAAGTATCTTTGAGGGTCTTTTGAGATTATTTAATATTCTATTATTCCTGAAATTTTTTTCCACTAGTTTTAGCATCCATTGATGAATCTGCATTAATCATGATGATGATGATGATCAATGGTAATTTTCTAATTCCATAATTTTTCTACATTTGTTATTTGGGATTCTGAGGTAGGGAAGAGCTACCCCCATTTCATTTTATTTATTTCTTTGTTTTCATCAGTATGGACTCATGGATTTTTTTATTTAATAGGCTATAATCCATTATCATTAAAAAATTTTGGTACTTAAATTGTCATTTATTTGGCCGGTAGGAGCCTTTTCAACTGGCTCTTGTGAACTTTTGACATGTCCCCACCACTTTTTTAGTGTTTCCTTACTTTCTGGAACAACAAGATATTCTAGACCAGGGCTTGGCAAACTTTTTCTGTAAGTAGCCAGATAGTAAATATTTTTGGCTTTGCTGGCCATACGGTCTCTGTTGCAACTACTTAACTCCACCCTCACAGTGGGAAAGCAGCCATAGACAATTTGTAAAATAATGAGCATGGCTGTGTTCCAATAAAACTTTATTTACAAAGACAGGTGGCTGACTGGATTTGTCCTCTGGGCTATAGTTTGCCAATCCCTCCTCTAGGTTCATATTGTACCTTCCCTATTCCAATCTCAGAATTGGCCATTTTTCTAAGGAGGCTTGGTTCCTTTTAATATGAATGATATTTAGAAACTGAGTTCTGAGCATGAGATATGCTCATTGCTACTGGGATGTCATTGATTCAAGACAGAGCTAGGTAATATAAGAATATATACATGTATACTTGTATATATATGTGTGTGTGTTTATGTGTACAGACATCTATATTTCTACGTCTATCTATCTATACAGTCATGTGCTGCATGACAATGTTTTGGTCAGTGATGGATCACATATGCAACAGTGGTCCCATAAGAGTAGAACCATATAGCCATGTAGTAGGCTGTACCATCTAGGTTTATGTAAGTGCACTCTGTGATGTTCACACACTGATGAAATCACCTAACAACACATTTCTCAGAATGTATCCTTGTTAAGCGATACATGACTGTATATATCATAAACCATTGTTAATAGTGAGATCTCCAATTCCATTTCAATACCACAGGGTTTGTTCTAGCTGTTCCACTTTCTGTATTTGTAATTTCTTTCTCCAACATTGACCAACCTGACTCCTCTTATCTGCAATATATATACTTGTTTGTTCAATCCTAGAATGTACAGAAAGTTTTAGAATTACTAACCCATATCTCTGAAAAACTAACGTATTAGAGTTTAATTTTTATTTACACTTCTTTTTTGTTTTTAACCTTAGGGTTCAGTTATATACTGTGCTCAAAAGTTACTTCGGTGTTCTCTCCCCTCCCTTTAGTAGGTTGTGTTTTTCATTTTAAATATAGTTAGGGTCATTTAGTTTATTTTTGCATTGCATTTTAGGCTATTTCTCCCATTCTTATTTTATTTCATATTGCTTTTTTGGAGTATATAAAACATGAATGTGGTTTCAAAATTCAAAATGTACAAAAAGGCTTATACAGTGAGGTGTTACTCCACATCTATTTCTTTTACCCAGGTTTCACCTGCCTCCTTTTCACCCTCTTCCCACCTACCCCATGTATGTAACTATTCTGCTAGTTCTCATTTACTGTTCTGTGTGTCTTTTTGCACAATGAGTGTATGTGTTTGTAATTCTTGTTTTTTCTTCTTTGTTACATAAAAGGAAGCATACTATAGATAATTTATCCTGTAATTAATTCACAAGCTCATAAGTTGATCAAGTTCAAACATTTATTTTTTAATTTTTTTAATCTTTAAAATTTTAATTTATTTTTTAATTTTTTGAGGAAGATCAGCTCTGAGCTAACATCTGCTGTCAATCCTCCTCTTTTTGCTGAGGAAGACTGGCCCTGAGCTAACATTCATGACCATCTTCCTCTGCTTTCTATGTGGGACACCTGCCACAGCATGGCCTCTCAAGTGGTGCCATGTCCACACCTGGGATCTGAACTGGTGAACCCCGGGCCGCTGAAGCGGAACGTGTCCACTTAACCGCTGTGCCACCGGGCCGGCCCCAAGTTAGAACATTTCTGTGTGGCGAAATGAGTGGCTTCAGCTGAATCAAGTTACTGGAGGGGCGAGTAGAAACTTCATCAGGTTATGGTCGAGTTGAGCCAAGAACAAGAAGCAGACCAGGCTCACACAGGCGTTCTGCCTTGGGTTAACAAGATAATAAATACTTTGGGAGCAGAAATCTTGGTGATATCATTCTATCTCTTGATACTGCACTAATCTAGACTGTTGTCCTCTAATCTAGAGATTGCCCTCCATGCGTGATGCACAGTTGCCATCCTGGGATCTTCTTTCTCTGTCATCTTGGAAGTTACCTTCGTACTTCTTTTGTACTGTGTTTCCTCCTCATTGTATCCCATGGCATCCTCTTTCTTAGTTTACTTTGTCATTTTGGTGGAGCACATCCGTTAGTAGCTTCATAAGAAAGAATACATGAAATTTTTTTAGATCTGCCCTTCTGAAAATGTCTTTATTCTACCCCGATACTTGATTATTAGTTTGACTGCATATAGAATTCTAGGTTAGAAATAATTTTCCTTAAATTTTTCTTTACTGTTTTGTTGAAGTGTAATTTACATACATTAAATATTTCCAATGCTTAACATTCGTTCCTAAAGATCCAGTTTGTGCTCTAGTATCATTTCCCTTCAGCCTGAAGAACTTCCTTTGGTATTTCTTGTAGTTCAGGTCTGCTAGTGATGGATTGTCTTGGTTCTCCTTTATCTGAAAAGTGTCTTTATTTTGCCTTCATTCCCGAAGGATATTTTTGCTGGATATAGAATTTAGGGTTAATAACTCTTCCTTTTACTTTTAGAGATATTTTTCCACTGTCTTCTGGCTGCCATAAAAGAGGATGATAAAAAGATGTTTCAGGAGTGCTGACAGTGTTCCACTGTCTTCTGAATGCCTTGAAAGAAGATGGCAAGAAATCTGCTGCCATTCAAAATATTCCCCTCTATAAAGTGTATCATTTTCCTTTGGCTGCTTTAGATTTTGTCTGTATCTTTGGTTTTCAGCACTTTGATTATGATGGGTCTAGATGTAGTTTTCTTTGAATTTTTCCTCTTTGGGGTTCATTGAACTTCTTGAATCTATATATTTATGTCTTTCACTAAATCTGGGATGTTTTTGGTTAATATTTATTCAACTTTTTTTACTCATTCTCTATCTTCCAGGACTCCAATTACCTGTGTGCCTGCTCTTTTGATATCCCTTAAGTCCATAAGGCTCTCTTCATCTTTTTGTTCCGTCTTTTTTTCTCTGCTTTATAGATTGTATAATTTGTATTGATAAGGTTTAAGCTCACTGACTCTTTACTCTTTTATCTCTGCTTTGCTATTAAGCTCATCTACTGAGTTTTTTATTTCATATATTTTTCAGTTTTAAAATTTCCATTTTTAAAGTAAATTTTTATTTCTCTGCTGAGATTTCCTATCTTTCAGTCATTCAAGTGCCTTTTCCTTTATCTCAGTAAGCATAGTACTGATAGCTGTTTGAAAATTATTGGCTAATAATTCTAACCTCTGAGTCATTTTGAAGTTGGCATATGTTAACCCTTTTCACTTTAGAATGGGTCAAATTGTCCAGGTTCTTTGTATGTGAAATAATTTTGGATTGTGTCTTGGATATAGTTAATGGTATCTTTTGTAGACTCTGAATTGTGTTAAATTCTGCTGAAGAATGTTGATGTTTTTGATTTCACTGGCAGTTAGCTTCAGACCCCATTAGGCTCAGACTCTAAGTCTTGTCTCCTGTAGATTTAAATCTCAGTTCACATGTTTAAGCCTTAATGATGCTATGTTGAGTCTGTCCTACATGTCTACACAGTTAAGGAGTCAGCTTGAGACTTGTACAATGTTTATAAGAATTAGGGGAGTCTCTCTTTAACTCTCTCCTCTTCTAGAATGCCACTGGCAGCCAGATGTGGTTGCCCAGGCTCTTTTCCCTTTCTTCTGGCCAGGCAGCCTGTGGGATTTCTCTTGAAGTTTTAGCTGCCTGTACTGTACTACTTCTGTGATGTCGCCTGCCCTTGGGGCAAAGCTGCCTCCCTCCCCCAAAAACCAAATACATGAAATTCACCCCAGTGCCAAGTACATCTCCAAATTCTACTCCTCTCGCTAATCACCTCTTTTGTTTACTCTTCAGAATCTTCACATAGTTATTTTTGATGTCCCCCCCCACCCCGAGTTTGTAGTTGTTAACCCAGTTTGTTTTTAAGTAATTTTTCAGGCTTTGCTGCCAAGTATAGGCTCTCCCAACTTATCATTTTCATCAGGAATTTACCTGGTATGATATTGAAAAAACCTTTAGTAGGGGATGAGACCTGAAAGATAGATGTATTAGTGTTCTAGAGAAACAGAACCAATAGGATAAAGATGTACGAAGATATTTATTATAAGGATTGTCTCATGCAATCATGTAGGCTGAGAAGTCCCACGATTTGCTCTCTGCATGCTGGAGACCCAGGAAAGCTGGTGGTGTAAAATTCAGTCTGACTCTGAAGGCCTGAGAACTAGGGGAGCTGATGGTATAGATTCTAGTCTGGGTCTGAAGGTCTGAGAACCAGGAGTGCTGAGGTCAGGAGAAGATCAGTGTCCCAGATTAAGTTATCGGGCTGGAAGGGCCAAATTCTTCCTTCCTCTGCATTTTGTTTTATTCAGGCCCTCAACAGATTAGATGATGCCCACCCACATTGGGGAGGGTGAATTGCTTTACTGAGTCCACCAGTTCAAATGCTAACTTCCTCCAGAAACACTTTCACAGACACACCCTGATAGAATTAGGCAAATATCTGGGTATCCTGTGATCCAGTCAAGTTGACACATAAAGTTAACCATTATGGTAGGTTACATTACAGAGTTGTGTTGAGGAACCCTGAAGGGTTTTGAAAGGGCACTTCATAAAATATCTTCTGTATTTTAGGTGAAACATGGATTGAAGAGAAGAGATTAGTATTTGAGAGACCTGTTAGGAAACTTGTTATCTTTAGGCTACACTGTTGGAATAACCTGAATGCAGACAGTGCTAATCAAGTAGGAAAGGAAAGAATCTATTTAGGACACATTTTGAAGGAAGAATAGACAGAATTTGGTAATACAGTATTATTAATGGAGAGAAAGAGATTAGATGACTACTGTTTGCTGCCTAGGGATGATAATGATGTCATTAATCTGGATGCGGTACGCAGGCGGAAAATCTAGTTTGAGGAGAATAATAACTTGAATTAGAAACATGTTGCATTCTAAGTGCTTGCCAGTATTATTCAGCAGGAAGTTGAAAAGTTAAAGGAAAGCTTCAGAGAGCAGGATTGGAGATGAAGATTTAAAACTCTTTAACAGAGAAGTGAGATGAGGCTTAAGAAAAGAACCTTATGAAAGGTGGTAATTTAAGAGGTAAGTGAAAGAAGAGAAGTCAGCAAGAAAATTTGAGAATTGCAGAGAGAATTAGAAGAACCAGGAGACTGTGGTGTCCTGGAGGTAAAGAGAGAAGGGTTTATAGTCCAAGGGGCTGGTCAGTGGCATCCTGTTCTGGGGGGTGAAGGGTGCTAAAAAAATAACTAGCGTATACCATTGTTTTAATAGTGAGGATTTTCTTTCCTAGGAATACTGAAAACCTGTTTCATTGGTGAGGACAAAAGTCATGTTCCAAGGGAAATTAAAGAGTATGTCATGGGGGAAATAGAGGTTATGAGTCTAGACCACATTTTCAAGCTTTGGCAGAGTTGAGAATGAGAGAAATGGAGTGGTAGCTGGTAGCTTGAAGTGTGCAGAAGGAGAGCAGGGCCAAGCTCTTGGTTTGGTTGTATGCTGTTGGGAAGGCAACTATGGAGAGAATAATGAGTGTGGCAAAGTTCTAGAATGGATAGATAAAAATAGGATGAAGAACACACAATAAAGAGGTTAGGTTGTAAACATTTTTTCTTCTTATACAGGAAGGGAGGAGAAGATAGAAGAAATTATGGAGAAGTTTGGTCAGAGAGGAGTCAGTCCATATAGGAGGGGGTTGGGAATTTAAGGCGTTGACTGAGAAAGAGCGATAAGAGTGAAACTGACATGTCCACTTTCAGTTATGGCATAGAAAATAGTTGGAAACTAATCTTTTTTCAGAGAACGACTAGAGAAGCTGGCTTACCCCTATCCTGCAGAAAACCTGTTGAAGATAGTTGAGAGGTAATAAGGGGGTGAATAAGAGAGAATAAAGTCTTGGGTAGATAAGGCTAGTATTTGGGATTGTTTGTCTCCTATGAATGCTTACTAATTTTTGGAGGGATAAGCTGAAAGGCTAAGAAGCTGAAAAACTGAGCAGTGCATTTGATACTCTCTTAGGGCCAGAGAGATAGAGATTGGAATTTAGGCCCTGCTAACGTGGTAAGTATATGGCTCTGGTGAACTGGTGTTCTTTGGGATTGGGATCCTGAAGGGTTACAACTTACAAGTAAGGGTGAACTGGATGTAAATAGACCCTAACAGGAACTGTAGCTCCACTTTGAATACATTTAAACCCTGAGAAGAGATTGGGGTAACTTATTGTATTTGTTTTAGTGCTTAGCAGAAGCAAATGTCAATCCTGTTTGGATAATGATAGTGTTATACAAGCCTTCAAATTATTACTACAAAAATTTTACAAATATAATATCTAGCCCGTAATAAAAAAAATCAGGCACAACATGATTCAAACAACAAGAATAAATCATTTGTTCAACAACAAATCAAACAACGGAAGATGGTGTTAGCTCCAAAGGGGGCCTCTGATATTGGAATTTTTAGGAGGCAACTTAATATAGTATGCTTACCTTGTTCAAAGAGATAAAAGAAAGGATCCAGCATTTTCAGCAGAGAACTGGAAACTTTCAAAAGAGTGAAATGGAAAAATCTAGACTTGAAAACATAATAACTGAAATTAGGAACTTAATGATTAGGTTCAATAGAAGATTAGAGCTGAAGAGAGAATTAATGAAGTGGAAGAGTTACTGAAGAGATTGAGGGAGACAGAGACATTGAGCAGGTCGAAAGTGGGTGATTGGATTCCTAGACAAAGGGTTCAGAGAGAATGGGGCAGAAGTGATATTGGAAGAGATTGCTGGAAAGTTTCCATAACTGAAGAAAGTTATCAAGCAATAAATTTAAGAAACCTTACTAACACCAAGCAAAATAAAAAGAAATCCATACCTTGGTATATTGTAGTCAATCTGTAGAAAACCCAAAACAAAGAGAAAAATGTCAAAAGCTGCCGGAGGTGGGGAGAGGGAATAGTATACTTTCAGAGAATCAACAATTAGACCAATGGCTGGCTTCTCAACAGAAACAGTGGAGGCCAGAAGGCAATGGAATATCTTTAAATTACTGAGAGAAAATAACTGACGCTCTAGAATTCTAAAACTTGTGGAAGTGTCCTACAAGAATAAAGATGAAATACAAATCTTTCAGACTTGACAATTTTTCATTTGCACTAGCCATTCTTTAAAATGCTTGAAAGACACATGTGACAGTGGCTACCATATTGGACAGCACAGATACTGACAATTTCTGTCACTTCAGAAGGGACAGCACTGCTCTAGGTACTGTATTAAGAAAATCATGAGGATATTTTGAACAACAGTCTGCCCTCCAAAAAGGGGAAACTTTAGATGAAATCAACAGATTTCTAGAAAAATGCAAATTAACAGAATAGATCTAATAAGAAATTTAAAACTCCAAACAATTTTCTATGTTAAATTTTTTTTTTTCTCGTGGTGTCTTTGTCTGTCTTTGTATCATGAGGAGTACCGTCCTCACAGAACGAGTTGGAGAATATTTCCTCTGTTTTCTGGAATAGTTTGTAAAGGATTGATATTATTTTTTTCTTTAAATGTTTGATAGAATTCACCCGTGAGGCTACCTGGGCTTTTCTTTCTTGGAAGATTTTAAATTACTGCTTTAGTTTCTTTATTTGTTATATATCTATTTAAATTTTCTATTTCTTCTTTAGTCATCTTCAATAATTTGTGTCTTTCTAGGAATTTTTCCATTGCATCTAAGTTGTCTAGTTGGTGTAAAGTTATTCATTGTATTCCCTTATAATCCTTTTCTTTCTGTAAGATTGGTAGAGATGTTTCCTCCTTCATTCTGGTTCTGTGGTCACCCCGTGGAGGTGGAACGGACCCCTTCCCAGTTAGTAGGATGTCTATGCTAATTGCACTCCATATGCTAAGAGAATTTGAAAGAAAATTTATTACTCCTGGGGAGATTAGGGCCGGTAGCAGCATGTCTGGCCTGGCCTGAGCCTGGCAGGAGGAGTGGGTTAGGCTTTTATAATGGCTAGGGAACTGGAGAGAAGTTCCCATGTGCAGGCTGGGGATTTGTGAAATTTGAATTTCCTGCTGGGGCCAAAGGTGGGAACACAGTGGACTTTCTTATCAACCTGTCCATATAGGTCAAAGGGGAAGGAGGAGCTGAGGCTTAAAATAAGACAGTGGTCAAACATCAAAAAAGGGAGCCACACTCTTTATTACAGGTCCTGAATTTGGAACTAAAAAAGAAAAATTTCTTCATTTTTATTCCTTTTCTTTAGATTGGATAATCTTGATTGATCTTTTTTTTTTTCAGGTTTATTGATTTTTTCTTCTAGTTCAGAACTGCTGTTGAGCCCCTCTAGTGAATTTTTCATTTCAGTTATTCTTTCAATTTGAAATTTCCGTTGGTTCTTTTTTATAATTTCTCTCTCTTTGTTGATATTTTCTACTTGATGAGTCATTGTCATCATACTTTCCTTTACTTTAAAGAACATACTTATAGTGGCTCCTTTGAAGTCTCTGTTGCCTAAGTCCAAAAACCTAGGCTTCCCGGAGACAATTTTTGTTGAAACTGCTCACCTTGCTTCCCACATATGGGTCACACTTTTCTGGGTTTTTTTGCATATCTTGTAATTTTTGGTTGAAGGCTGGACAGTTTTGATATATATTCTATATTCTGATTCTTTTTGCAGAGCTGGAGGTGGTTGGAGGTGGTTGCTCTTCTTGTTTGTTTAGTGACTTGCCTGTGCTAATTCTGTGGAGTCTGGTTCTCCTGCAGTGTGTGGCTGCTGATGTCTCTGCTCAGTTCTTCCTTTCCTGTTTTTATTTTTAAGCCTTACTTTGTAGTAATTGTCTTTGGGTCAGCATATCTTAGTGGTCAGCCTATGATTGGTCAGAGGTTGTGTTTAAACTCCTTGAGACAGTGAGCCCCCGACTCTGTCAGTGGTTCCTGTGAGCCTTGGGGAATGCATTCAAAGTTCAGGCAGTTTACAAGTCTGCCCTGGCTTTTGCTTTCTGTATTTGCAAGGCTTATGTTCTTCCAGGGATGAGTAGCTCTCTAGGGCACTCTTGTTTCTCTCCTGCCTATTTACAGTGTTGTGCGTGCACACAGCAGGAAAAGGTAGATTCTAATCAAGGCCCACTTTGGTTGTGTCATTCCGATTCTCCCTGTTAAATTTTGCGTTGGTCTGCTGATCTTTTGCTTGCCCTAACTAGTGTTGCAAACTCAGGCTAGCTGTGATATTGGCCTTCCCTGATATTTTTCCCCTTGAACCACTCTTGTTTTTGAAAATGCCCCTAGGCATGGAATTCTCTGTGTTCTGCTCTAAATAAACTTAGCTGGCATTGGAGCTGCCAGTCTTCAAAGCTTGCTCTGCCCTGGTAGGACTTCTACACCAAGGAATTGGGAGTGAGTGTGGGGTGGTGGGAGCCCCAGGCTAAACTATCACACGCTTCCACTGTTCTTACTGAGATTCAGTAGATTTTCTGGAATAAACACTTCTCAATTTGTTGTATGTCTTTAATCAGTATCCAGATCCTTAAATGGTTGGTTTTGATAATTTTGTCCAGTTTTATTGTTGGGGATAATATTTGTCAAACTCCTCATTAGGCTATTCTGGGCGTCTTTTCCCCTGCTTTGTCGCTCTCTTATTTTTAAACATTTAAATTTTATTTAAACTGAATTTCATTTCAGAATGTGTTATGAAGTAGTATCTATTGGCTATTTTTAAAAAATGTTAAGTGTATCTTAACATTACTTGTTGACTATTATGTTTCTTACTGATTTGTAATGTAAATTATTTATTTAATTTCGGTGAGATTTATTTTAATCCTGTCCTTTTTTTTTTTGGCTTTATTCTGTCAATTATACCCTTTTTTACTGTTTTTTACCATCTCTCGCTTTCAATTGCCTCCATCTTAGCTTCTGCATAGGCTCAACCTTTTCTCTCTTTAAACCTCTTTTGACTTTATCTCCTTGAGTTTCCTTCACTACCCAGGTTCATAAAGCTCTTGCTACTCTTCAGGGCTGAGACTAGGGTAAGGCAATGAGATGCCTGGGGCACAAACATTTAAGGAGCGCTCACTCTTGGAGTCCTGCAAATGTGGAATTGGTGCTTGTATGACTTTGCTTTAGTAAATTTTGCATCCTGGGTGCCTTGCTTGCCTCACCCTAGTCCTGGCCCTGCTACTCATATTTCTCACTAGTATATATTTGTTGTAACATGGTGTCTGTCCCAAATAGGCTTTGTTTACTCAAATTTTTGAGCCCTTGCTCTTCACTCTTCATTGTGCTTTGCTCTTCACTCTGCATTGTGCTAGGTTTGGGGAATGTAAAGCATATCAAGACACTACTTTTTTTGACCCAGATACTTCAGATTTGCTCTTTGAAGTCTAGTGCCTTTTCTCCTTTCCTGCTCTTCCCTGCTTTTTTTTTTTTTTTTACCATGTGACACTATTGACTATTACTGCCTGTTCATCCTAACACCAGTTCAACTCTTCAGAATGTACAGCTATTTCCATGGTAAAACACCTTCTCTAGGAGCCAGTGGGCAGTTGGGCAGTATATCAGTGGCTCTCCTAGAAGCTGGTGAGGATTAGGAATTGACTTGTGCTTTTAATCTGTCAGGATAGGAGTGTCCAGGATTTCTCCAGGGTTACTAGGCCTACACAGCTCTATCGCTGGGAAGGGAAGGTTGCTTCTTTGTTCATTTTCTGATTAGCATCTTATATAATTGGAATCCTTCCATCTCATTCCAGTGCTTTATGATACCTAAAAGCAAGCTTTGACTCCCTGCCTGGCTGTCTGGCTTATTCTTGCCAGCTTTGTTTCCTGGGTCCTGTGTTCTTTTCCCATTCTTTGCTGACTAGTTTTTAGTGTGATTTCCCTGAAAGACTCCGCTTTGCTTGGTGTTCTCACTGCTTGTTCATGAAAACAAACTCATGCAGTCATTTAATGAGTGATTATTGAGCACCTGTTTCATCCTAGACACCATGGGAGCCAGTGGTGTTACAATAATGAACCCAACCAAACATTCCTTGTCTTCTTGAGCTAGGGAGACAAATTAGGTGTGGGTCACGCCAACTGGGATATTTGCCACTAAGGAATGTTACAGATGCAGGTGACATAGGGACATTGGAGTTGAGATCTCTGTACCTCGATCTCACTTAACTGGCAGTTACTCCCCTTAATTTTGAACTCTTGCCTGCATCAGGACTTGACGTGAAGCACCCCGTTTTCAATTCTGGCTCTTCTTTTTGGATGGTCTTTCTCTTGCTTACAGCTTGCCCCCAACTCCTCACCCCACCCAAGGCTGCCATTGTTTGTATTCTTATTTGGTAGTGGGTACAAACCCTGATCATAAACCTGTCTTCCTTTGGAAATTATTTTCTCCCTTGTTTTCTTAACATCCAACTCTATTGGTTCTTTTTCTACACCTTTATTAGTTTCTTTGTTATATTTTTTACTTCTTTCTCTTTGCATTTCCTAAAAGTTGCCCTAACCCAGATTTTGTCCTAGGCCCTCTTCTGTATCAGCTTACACTTTCTTGGCAGTGTTGTCTATTCTAGAAAACTTTGGGTTACCATCTTTATGCAGATGGCTGGCTAATTTATCTAAGTTATGCTCTAGTTTCCAAGTATTTGGTGTAGAGGTATGTATAGAGATATGTATTTCCATGTAGAGATATATAATACCCCAAGAAGAATTCATCATCTTCTCTTAGTGACAATATCGTCTACCAGTCTCCTCACCTGAAATCTGAGATAATTGCCACCTCCTTGCTGTCCTCCAGATCTGCCTGGTTGCCAAGTGGTGCCAGTTTGTCCTGTGTCATATCATGTTCAGGATTTCTTTGTTTCAATGTCTGCGTGTACAACTCTAGTTCAGGCCTTTCTTTCCTTTCACCCAGTCTCTTCTACTTCTTTCCTAAGGTGTAGCTGCTGCTAGTCTTTCTCAAATCCAGATGACTGAACCCTATGCCAGGTTAATTTTAATTCTGAAACACAACTCTGATTTGTCGTTGTTCTCTTCTGCTCATTCATGCTTCAGAAATTCCCTACTGACTTGGAAAAGTTGGGCTGGTTTTCTAGACCTTCCAATTTGTTTTAATTTCCTTGCCACTGCCTCCCTTCATATGGGCTGGACTCTGTCCAAGTGTAATTCATGTTGCAAGAACCTGCCTGTGTTCTTCTGTGTCTCCATTTTTGTTTCCTTCTGTGGCAGTATGCGTTTCTCACATTCTCAGTTCTTCTTTAAAATCTTTCCTGAAGCTCACTCAGATTTTGTGATCTGGAGATTTTCCCATCATATGTACATTTACCCATACTTTAAAAAATATACTGCTTATCATTTCCCAACTCATATTGTTATTTCAATATGATTTTTGTAAATCGAATTAACTTTTGTATTCTTCATTGTGCCTAGTACGGTACCTTGCAGAAATATTTGTTGAATTGAGTGGATGAATGCATTTCCAAATTAAACCATCGGTCTGGACTCCTCTATGTACCTGTCCCACTACCTTGTTGTTTATGTAAGACCATCTGTTTCTCTCCCTTCTTGCAACTTTTTGCCTTTATCTCTAAATCTCTTCATGTGTCACTAAGTGACCTGTTACCCTTTGTCTCTGTTGCTTCTCTTCTCCTGAGTTAGTATTAATTTAAATTTAAAGGAAAATTACATCATTCTGGTGAAGGATGTGTGGGAAATTTAGAGGAAATGGAAGGTGGTGTTCAGAATGACATCTTGATCCGATGTATGGGAAAGCAGGCTGCCCACCAGGATTTTGGAAATTTGCAAGTATAGGCTTGAATCCTGGGCTTATGGCCAGCCTAGAGTAGAAAGTAGAGGTTGTGATGACATGTTCAGTATCCAGGTGGAAGGCCAGGGGGGCCAGCTGCATGGCCCCACATTCCAGTCCCCTGATCTAGGCAGCTGCCTTAGGAACAGCTGCCTGAGCTTCTGGTCAGATGACTGGTTTGAAATGATGGCAGGTAAGAAAAGGGAAATAGATATCTAACTACAATATTGCCATTTCTTTTTTGAAAGCTAGTGAACCGTCGGGGTTCCCTGCATAGTTCTGGACTTCAGGTTGAGGCAATGAATTAGATTTTGTTAATGAATTCTAAGGAATTGATTTACTTGGTTTTGTAGAGGAACGTCATTTATCCAAGGTTAAACTTAGTAAATGCCACTTTCTTGAGCCCTAATTTAGTACTTATTTCGTTAGAGCCTTTAGATTCTAGATCTTTATACTATTATTCAAACTATATTCCCTCCTGCTCTTGTGCATTTCACAAGCTGAATAGAACTGCGGAACTCCTTAACTTCTGCCTCATTGCCGTATTTGTGGAGGTTTTTAGTTAAAGTGGCTCAAACAGGCAGGCTGGTGATACCTGTGAGGGTGAGGGCCTTGAAAAGAAGCTCAGGACAGACGGTACGCTTGACTAACTGCCTGGGAGAGAGTGACACCAGGACCCAGGAGGGCCACCACATTGCCTTTGTCATGCAAATACTAATTTTTTGAGAGCACAGAGGCTACAGGTTAACTGGTCTTTAGTCACCCATTTCTCTTTGGTTTCAGCTAGTAAGAACTGAGCTGCTCAAGGCAGGAAGAACTCTGAGCTGAGCAGTGGAGGCCCTCCTGGATTGGAGAGAAGAGGCAACCTTGGAACCAGTAATGAGCCATCCTGACTACAGGCTGACACTCCGGCCCCTGGAGACCCCCAGAGGTACAAAAGGAAAATGGAATCTACTCTAGCAACTGGAGACCTGAAATCAAAGTGGAATGGAGGTTCAGGGCGGGTCTTACAATTGAGGGGAGCTTAATTCTTTTCGTGACCTGTTAAATATTCTCCCATGTTATTTATTCTAGAATTAAGTATGGTTTCTTGTTGTCTTAATTTATTGTTATATCGAATACAGCTGTTTAATTTCCTCTAGAAAAATGACAATCTTTGTAATTCCTATTTTTAAAAAGTTTGTGTCTATAAACAGCAAAGCATACTGAATCTATTATTCAGATTATGTCATGCATATTGTAATGCTGATTTAAAACTCAAGTCTCCTCTAAGTATATTTTATTCATGTTTCCTTTACCCATTCTTTCCTTTTTGTGACTATTTGAATTCATTATCAGAGAGTTTCATTCTCTTGTTGGTCCTTCTAAATTAAAAACAGGTAAAATATCTCCAGTTTTAAAAATACAGAGTGTTTGATTGAGGAAAGAGTTGATTGCTGCCTCATGTTTCTAGGTGTGTCCTCTGTGGTTGGCCCACATGGTGTTGGTGCTTCGCCAGGTGACAAAAAGTCAAAGAACAAGTCCCTACGAGGGAAGAAAAAGAGCATATTTGAAACCTACATGTCCAAGGAAGATGTTTCAGAAGGCTTGAAGAGAGGAACACTTATCCAGGTGCTTAAAACAGACTAGAAAGTTATTCCTTGAATATGTAGAATGAGGAGTAATCTGTCTACTCATTAAATTATTTATTGTTCTGTGATGTGTGCTTTGAGAGAAATGATGACATAACAGGCACAGGGCCTTCCACTTGTTAGACCTGCTGTGCGATTAGAGATGATAAGTGCCACAAGACAGAGACAGACAACATGCTCTGAGATTTGAGGGGAGAGAGCCATTATTTCCAGTTAGGGTTATCCAGGAATGTTTTATTGGAAGGGGAATATTTGAGCCAGGCCATGGCTTGGTGCCGTTTGAATGGTGAGGATAGAGAAAGAGCTTTACAAACAGACCGACTAGTGTGGCTATAAGAAACATTGAGAGTTCAGTTTGCCTGGAGCACATGGATGCTGAATGATGGAGAATAAGGTTGAAAAGGAAACAGTAAATAGCAGCAGACAATATTTGTTGAGTGCTTTATAGTTTACAAAATACTTTGACAAGCCAGTTCAGCGGTTTGGCTCAGCAAACGTTTATTGAGCATCCACTGTGAGCCAGGAGCAGTTTATAGTTGGGAACATGCCGATGGGTGCTCTCAAGACGAAGGTGGATGAGACTGCCTTTCTGTTCTTTGAGCTGGCAGTGCAGTCCGGGGCAGGCAGTCACGTGAACAGGTGACTTAGGGAAAAATGCTGACTGCTCAGATAGAAGTGTGACCAAGGTATATGGGAGAATGTTGGGGGGAACTGGGAAACTCCAGGAGGTGACAACTGCAGTAGATATAGAAGGATGGCTAATTTGGACCTATTAAATGGGTGATATGTGTGTGGGAAAGAGCTATGGAGAGATAGTAGCACTAAGGAAAATAAGAACTTGTGAAACAACATGGAGTAAGGCAGCTTAGATCTCCTTACGCATGAAATGTGGGGCAGATAGCAGGTAACGAGGAGAGGGAGGCAGGGACACATATTCTTTGAGTTAAGTCTATTTCACAATTCTTGGATTTTGTATAGAAATACTGCCATGTGTTACCTGGCTCACTTGAAAATGTTGACTGCGTTCCATTTTCTCTCATTCTGATTTGTGTTTTTGGCTAAAGATCCATCCGATTAACAGATACTATCATCTCCTCTTCCTTTTTATCACCTTATTGTATTTACCTGTGGTCAAGTGCACATATGATTAATGTAGACTCTTGAATGGAGAATGCTTTTTAACAAATGAATTGATCTCTCTGATTTTAGAAGTACTATTGGCTTTTTTTTTAAAAGCTTCCCTTGGATTTCTTTGATGAGACCTCTCTTAGGACGGTCGAAGTTGCCCTTGGACATTTGTCCATTCGTTAATCCACTCATTTGCTGGTTATCGGTCAGTGCACATGCTGAACTCCGTTTTATCTACATTTTGTTCTTGGTCCTCATCTCGTTTCACGTACAAGGACCCATTGTGCCTTTCCCATTCTCATCTCCTGCCACTCTCCTCCAGGTGCATTCTGCTCCATCCACCCTGATCTTCAAAACGTTTCCTATAAAAACTCTGCTTTTTGATTCTGCTATGACTGTACACGCTGTTCCTGGTGCTTGGAATGCTTTCTCTCACTATCTTGATGTAATTGCACTTGACCTTTTAAGTCCCTACCTAAATGTTACCCGCTTTGAGACGCCTTACTTTAATTCTCCAAGCAGAATCAGCCATTACCTCTTTCCTGAAACTGACTTCTTTGTTTACCCTTTATTCTAAACCTATTTCCATTTCTTGGCATTTCTGTTTCCTCAGATAGACTATTCACTTCCTCGTGGGCAGGGTCCTGTCTTACTCCCACAGATTAGCCCAATGCCTGGCATTTGATGCTTAGTGAGTTTATATTGAATAAATATTTATTTACTGAGTAAAGGATCAACATGCTATCTTTCAAGAAGAGTAAGGAGAACCTTGGTTGTTATAACTCGTAAGAAAAATTGCTTATAGTTTTGTTGATAGAATTTACAGGGATAGGGTGAGGGAAATATCCTATAATGGTATTAGTTTTTGCTCCTTTCTATTAATTTTTACTTTTGAAGCAACTCTTTCCTGATAGCAAAACAAAACCAAGCAAAAAGCTGATCAATATAACAACTCTCATTCCCAGGAGTTTGTAAGTGATTCCTCCTGGCCTGTGACATCATGAGACTCTGCAGCCAGAGCCTCCCCTCGCAGATGAGAACAGTTGTTCTCTGCAGATGGGGAAGGGAATGGGTTCCAGATATGAGGTCACCATGTGAAATATACAACGCTGTAAATAAGATTTTCATAGGCAGAGAAACAGAGTCCATCTGCTTTCTGATACAAACTTTATTGTGTGCAGGCCTTGATGGGTAAGGTGAAAAGCTAGGCAAGAAAAGATATTTGAATGCTGTTGGAGAGAATTGAACTTATAAGATATACTTACAAGCATTTGTTAACTTTTGTCTTCAAACTTAAGTATATTGACTCCTTTTTCTTCTCCCCATCCAGAGAAGAAACTTTTATTGAGAGATATTGAGGAGGTGTCTTTAAATAGGAGTAGAATAATATTTTTATTTTGTTTTTTATACTTTGACCAATAATTTTGACATTGCATTGGTATTTTGCCCTATGTGGGGAAGAGGAGTTCACAGGGACCAAAAAAATCTCTTTCCTATGTTTGAACTGACTAACAATAAGACATGGTCGTGTACATGTAGTTTTGAAAATTTTTTTGTAAACAAGTTTGCATAGCAAAGAACATGTGTCCTTTCTCTCTCCATAGGTGCAGTATTGGGAGGTTATTATAGGAGATGCTGGGTGAAATGAGAGTAAGGGATAGGCCTGGAAGGGCCTCAGGTTTGGGTGATGACCAAAGTGACATGGGTATGAAGATGGTAGAACTGGCTGGTTTCATGAACTAATATTTTGGCTAAACGTGGTTGAGGCTGAGCCCCAGAGCTGCCTGAGGCATGATGACAGAGTTCCTTTTAGAATAGAATATTGGTGTAGAGTTGTTATTGGACCGCAAAAGAAATCCTAGTCCAGGAAGACAGGACAGGATGGGCTAGTTTCTGGGACATTCACCATTTGTTAAGAGTGAAATCAGCTGGAAAACATTTGGGTGTGAATTAAAGAGAAGAATAGAGGTGACATTACAGTGGACTGCATAGTCATTTAGAAGGAACAGATGATATTCATAACATTAATACAGGGGTGGTGGGAGAACTTCAGCTCTGCAGACATTAATTAATTAGCTCAACAAATGTTTCTTGACTGCCAATAAGTGCAAGGCATATACTGGTGAGCAAGATAGGCAATTCACCAGGGGAGACAGGCAAAAACAACTGAAGAAATAAAGAGAAAATTACAGCCCGTGACGAATGCTAACAGGAAAGTAAGAAAGATGAGAGAGAGTAATTAGGGGAGCTAATTTCCATAAGGTGGTTAGGCCTCTCTGAGGAGGTGATCTCTGAATTGAGGTCTGAATGGTGACAATGAGCCAGCCATTTGAAGAATTAGGAAAAGAACATTATGGGCAGAGAGATCAGCTTGTGGAAGAACACCAGTTAGAAAAAGGCTTGGTGTTTTTGAGGACTAAGAAGGAAGTCGTTTGGACAAAGGGAATTACAATGTGGGAACAAGTTGGAGAGTTAGGCAGCTGTCACCATTTTAAGAACGGTGGGGAGTCACTGAGGGATGTTAAGCAGTGGAAGGACATGATCTATTTTATTCTTTAAAAACATCTCTTTGACAGTTGTGAGGCAAATAAACTAGAGTGCAAGCTGGGAGACCATGTAGAAGGCTATCAGAGTAAACCAGGCAAGAAAATATGGAGACGTGAACAGGGCGGTGGCAGTGAAGATGGAAAGAAGTGGATGAATGTGGAGCTAGAAGTGGCATGGCATGCAGATAGATTAAATGTGGAAAAGGGAGGAATAAAGGATGCCTGCTAAGGTTTTGAGTAGAGCACCTGGATGGTTGATGTTGCTGTTAACCAAGATAGGGAAGACTGAGGCTTGGGATGTGGTGCTGGTTTTTGGGGGGAAGGAAGCAGATGGCATGAATGAGTGCAGAGGCCCTGATGGTGCCTGTGGCACACAGAGAGGCAGTCTGCAGTAGTTAAGAGCAAGGACTCTGGAGCCAGACTGCTTGGGCTTGAATGTGGTCTGAAAGGGGGCACCTCTCAGTGCCTCAGTTTTCTGTTTGTAAAATAGAGGATAATAGTACTTACTTCATAGGGTTGTTTTGGGGTTAAATTAGTTGATGTACATAAAGCTCTTAAAACAGTGTGTGACACGTAGTATACCAGTATAAGTGTTATTTACAGTTGTTTTTATTGCTATAAGAGAAGCGTCTGTTATTCAGCTCTGGTGGTTGCTGCCATGTGGGGTTAGCTGATTTTTTGAGAAAATCTGGAAATACATGTTTGTGTGTAAAGTTCCTCAGTTGTAAGCATTCTCAAACATCTTGTAAGCCAAATAAAATATGTTTGTGATTGCCAAGTTAGGCTAATTAGCTCAGTTGTGTGGTACTTTTCTACAGTAACATTCAGCCCCTTAGGTGTAGGCGTGGAGAAGGCAGGTGTCAACAGAGAGTGAGGTTTTGCTAGTTGAATATGAGAGGAAGAGTGGACCCAAGGCTCAGGGTTTTGCAAGGGCAGGAGGTACTGATAGGCCATAGCAACTAGCTGGCCGAGGAAGGGAATAAACATAGTGGGAAGACGATGAATTGCAAAAAGGAGGTCAGATCCATGGTTGGAGGTCTTACTGAAGACGATGAATTGTTGAAATGGAGTTTTTGCCTTAAGTGAGCTGGGAAACTAGAAGATTGTGATCAGAAAGTGTGCTATTTGACTTTTCCTGTTTGGAGGTGGTGTGATTAGCACTGACAAGATACCAGCTATGAACATGGGAGAGAGTGGCTGGTGTGAGTGGAGGACAGGGTGGCTGGAGTGACTGGTTAGGGTTACCTGGTCATCCATATGGATGTGAAGTACAGTAAGTGTTTATAGGATTGGAGGTGGAGAGGAAGACAGTGAGCTATGAGTCAAAGCATTAGTGAATCAGGGAAATGATCAGAAGGTTTGAAGAGGATGGGACCAAGGAGATATAGCAGGAGCTAGTGACATTAACTTCAAAGGATCTGGGGGTTTTGAAAGAGAAGGGAGGAAAAAAATAATTTTAAAGCCACAATGGGGAAGCAGGGAGGAAACATTCTTTTTCTGGTCCCTGAGAAACATGGGATAGGAGAGAGAAAATAGGCTCCCTTTGAGGGCACTTCAAGGGAAGTGATCGTATCAGGGGACAGCCAGGTTTCAGTTAAGGCAGGGAGGAACAGGAGCAGTCAGAGAAGAGACGGAGGATGTAGGAGCCTCACTGATCACCTGCCAGGCCCGGGAAAGGATTGAGGAGAAAGAGCAGAGATGAAGGATTGGGGCAGATTAGGTGATGCTCATAAAAATATGGAAATGAAGTCCTGGACTTCTGTGGGGGGGTGAGACAAAACAGCTGCAGCAAGTCTCTTTTAGTTAAAAGACCATTTCTGGACATGCTTTAGTGACAGCTTCTTCCATCAGGCTGTGGGGCTGTCTCTGGTCTGCTGTGGAACTCTGTAGAGATTCCTTCCGTGGTGCGATCTGTACACTCTAGGGGATCTGTTCCTGAGGTCCAGTTCTGGAGAGTATGCTCCAGTCAAATTGTAAATGTTTTTCTTCTACAAGTCTTCTGTCCTTCCCTGTGTGCTTTTACCTGTCAGGAAGTTTGGAAAAGACAATCAAGAATAGAATCTTTAAGGTCCTTTAAATATTTGTTCTTTTAAATAGAGCCTAGATACAGCCCTGAGCAACCTGTCACTTTCCCCTGAGCTCAGCCTTGGCCTCTCTAAGTGCTCTGTACTTAAGGTACTCTCAAAGCGGAAGGCATTCTCATCCCTGTACTTCTTCATGTACTAAACATTCACTGAGCTAGAAGGGATGATACTAGAATAGCAATTGTGGGGGGACAAAACTTAGGTTAGAAAAACATGCCTGCAGTCAGAGAATAAATTTAAAAAAATTTAACTTCAATGAATTTACTTTTACTTATCTGGAGAGTCTTCTCCTCACTAGACTGTAAGCTCTTAGAGGGTAGAGACTGTCTGTTGTTACTCTCCATTCTGTCCCCGTCGATTAGTATAGTGCCTGTCATGCTAGTCGTCAGGAAGTATTTGTTGAGCGAGAGGAAGAATATTTAAGATAAATGTAATAAGCCTTTTTCTTCCCTCCCTCAGCAAGAAACAGCTGTCCTAGAAGTGAAACTGCAGTGACATTCATAAAAGGGGACTGGCCTCGGGAGCCTCGCCGTCCTTATCTCCTGGCCCTTCTCTCTCTTACCCTAAGCAGAGGCACAGCAGGAGGGGAGAAGAGTATTTGCCCTCTTAATCGCTCTTGCTTACACAGGGGTCTCTGCCTGTGTTTCTCTTCTGATTTATCTGCAAATTTTGCTCCTCCTTCAAGGACCAGGTCAGACACCAGCACTGAAGCCTTTCCTGGTGCCCCCTGGTGAAAGTGAGCTGTACCCTCACTTACGGCATTCTCCATGTTTTACTTTATAAACAAGGACTGAACCTGCTCCTCACTCTCTCTCCCACATTGTCTGTCTCAGGGTCTTGAACATAGTCAGGATTCAGTAAATAATTGTGGAATTAAAGACTGAATGAACATTTGTAGTCGTCTACTTAGGATGTTAATAGTAGTATAAACTGTTGCATGGAAATTTGTAATTTAAACATGGTGCACCAATGAAAGAAAGAATTATTTTCTGCTTTATTTTATGTCCTCACTTATTTCGTTAATTATGTATCTTTGAGTCTTTCTACTCATTTTAGTGGGGAAATGTTATTTAAAACACTTTCTCAAGACAAGCTTTTAGTCTGGCTCTTAGGAAAATAACTGCCTCCATCCGTGAGTTCCAGCGGCCTTCAAATGCAGCTGGAACGTGGGGAGGGTTACAGCTTCCTGCAAGAGCCTCAAATACTGAACTGCTATTGAAGGCGGCCCCCACCTGCACCCCTGTGCGTAAATAGAAGCAGACCCTGGTTTGGTGCTGGAATAACATGAAGTCGAAGGCAGACTGGGTGGCCTGGCTGTTGAAGCCAGGATTCCCATTTACATTAAGAGCTGATTCTGGACCTTTTTGAATTATTGACTCATTCAGCTCTGAAGAGGGGCCAGAGTAAAAAATATACATCCAGTCCCTCAAGGCTAAGTATCCAGGTTGGAAATCAACCTGTATCACTTTGAAAATTGTCACAGAAACAAGCAATTGTGGAAAAGTCTTAGAGAATAAAAAAGGTCATTATGCAGTGAGGCGTAATAGCCAGATAACCTTGTTCTTAAAGTAAAAGTTTAAATTTGAAGACTAGCATATAGGGGCACATAAAATCCCAATAGTTCTCACTTTCCTACTCCATGCCAAGCTCTTGCTTCTCACCTCTGCCTCTTTGCAGCAAGGTGCCGGCATGAGCTTTCAGTTTTTGATGGAACCCTGTGTCAGACATCAATATGAATCATGTTTCATGCATTTAATGAATAGTTCTCATACATCTAACTTGTTTCCTAAATCGAACTGTTTAATTAATTTAAAAACTTTTTATTGGAGAATAACATACTTATGGAAAAATCGTAAGTGTATAACTAGTTAAATTTTCACAGATTTTCCTTTTTATTTTAAAGGGTATATTGAGAATTAATCCAAAGAAGTTTCATGAAGCCTTCATTCCTTCCCCGGTAAGTTCAATAACTTTATAATAAACTTAATGTCACATTTAATTTTTTAGATGTGCTCTGAAACTGAAATCATATATTCAAACTAAAAGGCAGAGTAGTAAAACAAAATTGAGGATGGGCAAGAATTTGTTTCAAATTTAAATAAACAAAATTTGCCTTTGGTTAACAACTCCCTCTGCCAGTCTTAAAATCACACTTCAAATGAAAGGGATGGCATTTGTTACCAGGCTGCAGAGAGCAGCTGAACCCGCGCAGACACCCACCAGTTCGTGTAACTGGATGCCCTTGGTTTATAGCTTAAAGGGATTTATGGGTTTTCCACTGATTTAAGTTAATCTTTGCTAAACAAATACGCTATCTACTTTCAATCTACTGCATGAGCTAATCTGAAAATTTGTCCAAAAATAATGCGTAATGCATTTTTATTTTTGGTCCGAGTTTCTCACTTCACTTTTAAGCAGGTGATAGGACTGAGGACAAGGCTCTTTACCGTTGGGTCTTTATATCCTTTCTTACGTTCATGACCCATTTTAACAGGCTCTCTCCTGCTAAGGGAAGTTCTCTCTGATGTTTAGTTAGCAGCAGGTTTCTGGATAAGGCTTAATTGTGCAAAGCTGGGAGAGCAATATTCTTGAATTCCTGACCTAACTTTTCCAGGACGCCATAAATAGGATAGTTGTAGAATTACCGATTTTTCACAGTGGAAGAGACCATAGGAATACATTTCTGCTTATAGTTGAGGACATGGAATACATATATTTTAGTTAACATATTATGTGAATTGACAAGTTTAATGAGAATACAAGTTTAGTCATGAACTTTATGGATATTGTTGTTGTTGTTACAATAACTTTAAAACCTCTTCTCAAACTCTGTTTAGTCCTTGTTTTCCCTTGCCCTCCAGAAGCCAGGGATTCACATTTGTATCTCAAGTTCAGGTCTTACCCATTGGATTAGATAAAAACTATCACTCGCGTGTCACATTGTTCTCTCTGAATCATGTTCTGTTCCTGTGACAGAACATGGTACAGTCGTGCACCACATAATGACATTTTGGTCTGCGATGGGCTGCATACACAGCTGGTCCCGTAAGATTAGTACCATGTGGCCTAGGTGTATAGTAGGCTGTACCTTCTAGGCTTGTGTAAGTACCTCTGTGATGTTCGCACGACACGAGATCACCTGACGATGCACTTCTCAGAACATATCCCTGTTTGTATCCATATCCATGACTGTATATATGCTGACCCAGGTACTTGGATTGTAGAATTGAGGGTCAGATTTGAGGTAGTAACTTAGCTGCAGAAGCAGTTCTGTCATACAGTGGGAGAACAGTTTACATAGGTGTTAGATTCCAGAGTTTGCTCATAAGGTGAAAATCACATTTAGTGATCAAAAAAATTACCCATGAAAATCTCTTAATAATGTGCTGTGTTGGAGATGGATAAACCATCTCTCAATAAGTCTAGCATGACCAGCATTTTCTCCACATTAGAAAGAATGACTGTTTCTTCATTGCCATACTGGTTGAAGGAGCTTGATTATATTAGGGGCTCTGGTGTGTGAAAAACATGGATTTTTAAGCGTGAGAATCACACCCAGTGCAATAATGAGTTCATCCTGAGAGGCACCTGGGAACTGAGCTGATTTCCAATCTCCCGTCTCCTGTGCACACTGAGCTTTGCTCTCACTGATTGGAATGATAAGGGGAAGTACATATAGCGTTTTGAAAATTTTTCTCTTTCCTTTCTCTCTTCCTTGAGTACACAGTATTGAATTTTTCTAAGTTAGATCTCTGTCAGGCCAGCTCCTGACAAGTGTGGGGCCTGGGACATAAGAACAGAGTCACGCATGCCTTATAATAATATTTAAAAATTATAAATCAGACTAACAAACTGTTAAGTAAAATACATTCATGACAAATAAAATATATCCCTTGCCAAATACAGCTGCACGTCCTAGGGTTCAAATGCAGAACTTTGACTCCTTGGAGCTCCCTGCTGAAATGTGGCTGCGTGGAGAGGGTCCACCTCTGGCCTGCCCCTCTTCCCTTCCCAGTCCTGGCTACGCGACCCCTCTTTGCTGCTCCCTCGTTCAGCAAGGGCCTTTGCATGCACCTATGTAGGTGCCTTATCCCACATGTCTAAGCTCTGTCCGTACCCCTTAGAAATACCTCCCTTTAGCTACCTGTCAAGTCCAGAGGTGCCACCTGTTATGTGGTCTGCCTTTGGGAAGACAGAACTGGGGAATATGCCTGTATAAGCCCTGGAAGTGGGCTTGGGGCTGAGTACAAGTGGGAATGCACATCCATTTGGCCCTGAGAACTCCTTACCTAATGGGGAGGGGTGTGGCTGGAGGAGGGCCAGAGCAGAGATCCTCTAAAGTGTGGGGCCTAGTTAGGTTCCTGTAAGTTAAATTCATGTGATTTAAATTTGCAAATGATGTGTTGTCACTGTTTAATCTGGCTTGTTAAAGGAAGTTTAGAAGCAAAAGTTACTGATGTTTCAAGAGCTCAAGTTGTTCTTGAAATTGTATTCCTTGCATGTCCTATTTAGAATTTTTTAGACAGTGGTGATATTAGGATGGCTTATTTCTATAGCTCTTTTATTCCCTATCTGGCCACTATGAAGTAGTAATATTGTCTCAAAGGGAGAAAAAATGCCAAATGATTTACTTCTAAGTAATTAAGAACAGACTGTAAAAGCTCTATCGCGGCCCAGTTGTGAGTGATTGTAGATACTCCGGTTTTGGACACTGGGACAATCCTGCATTTTAGTTTTGTGGCTTTTTGGTCAGTTTCAGGTTCTTTTATTTTTTTGAGGAAGATTAGCCCTGAGCTAATATCTGCTGTCAATCCTCCTCTTTTTGCTGAGGAAGACTGGCCCTGAGCTAACATCCGTGCCCATCTTCCTCCACTTTATATGTGGGATGCCTGCCACAGCCTGGCCTGCCAAGCAGTGCCATGTCTGCACCCGGGATCCGAACTGGCGAACCCCAGGCTGCCAAAGCGGAACATGCTCACTTAACCACTGTGCCACCAGGCCAGCCCCTCAGTTTCAGTTTTTAGAAGCATTTTAGAAAGCAATTGAAAAAGAAGATAATAGAGGCAATAAATTACATGTAGATAAATCCCACCATTGGTCTGGATTTCTGAGTATACATAGCTCATGTTCCATATAGGAGGTTGAATGTCAGAACCAGGGCCTGAATGTTACTGTCCCCTGCTTCAGCAGGAGGAATAAAGACAGGAATTGATTTTAAAGAAGATGTAGCCACTGCTCTGACAATAAGAAACAGAAAAGTTTCCTTGTTGGTAAAATGAGGGGTGGATTAAATATTCTCTAATGTTCCTCACAACTTTCAAATTCTAAAGTTTTCGGAGAGATAGCAATAGACTAGTTTGATGAAATTATGTAGGTTTATTCTTACTCTAAAAACAGTTGTGAGCTTACACAGTGTCATTTGCTATGTTAAAATATCGACTTAAGTCAGCAGGCTAGGAACAATGAATTGATCATCAGGTATAAAAAAGTACTTTGCTTTAGGGGAAGTGGACTTAGGTTTGTTATAATTTCTACTGATAGCAAGTCGATTTTCATTTTCTTATGACAAACCCAAAATGTGCGGGATAAGTCACTTATATGTGTACCTGCCAGTCTCCTGGAACTTGCAACAGTAAAATACAGAGTTAGAATAAAACCTTGTGACTTTCAAGCAAACCAAAATAAATAGATATTATTGAGATGCCTTTTTATCTGATTTGGGGATAAGATAAAGAGGGGAAATGGATCAGATGTAAAAAGCTGGCTTTTTACTAAAAGCTCAGTACGCATTCTGAGTTAAGTTGGTAGAAGAAGTTCTGTAACGTTTTTGTGCATCTTGTCATGGGAGGCACCCTTTCGACATCTGTGGGATTTATTTCTGGCCGAAAGGGAGCTGTTCCATTGATGGAGGATGCTCTGACCATCCTAGCAGACTTGGGTTGTCGTCCCCGCCCCAGCCTTCTAAGTATTTAGTTAGACCACCCCCAGATCCCTTTGTATTTCCCTCAAGGGTTGTTCACTATCCATTTTTCTTTTTTCTATTCTTTCTGATGGTTAGAGCAAGTCTTTTGGCATTCAAATAAAAGGCTGAACCCTCTGGCCTTAAAAAGTAGTTAAGAGGGATGACTCATTTTTAATATTAAGTGGTTCCCAAGTTTAGCATCTTTAAGAGATTCTGCAATAGATGCAGGCTTCTGAATGAATCAAGTAAGAGCTGAGGAGTGGTGCAGTATATGTAGATTTGTGTATTGTCTGAGGTTCAACTCAGCCCTATTTTTCTTGGGATAGAAACATGACAATACCAGTGTCTTACCATCTTAAATCTCTGAGCTGCTTATGAAAGAGCAATCTCATGGCATATGTTTTGACCATGATAACGGGTTAGGATGACCTCCAGACAGCGCTCTCTTCGTTCTAGGGAGGTCAGAGAGATCCTATTGCTTTATGAATTGCAGAAGGCAGCCGTTGATGATGTTGTACCACACTTCAGTTGTTCACTCTCTATTAGCTGGTTGCCTCTTCCTTACTTCTCTGAGAAGCTTGTCATGAGGTCAACTGCAGTAATTCTGTCTTTGTGGCTAACATGGTACCTGTTCCTCAGGGGTGAGGGTGGGTCAGGTTTGGCAAAGTGCAGGCTACAGCTGCCAGCCATGGCTAGATTGGAAGTTGAACAAAAAGACTGTTCTAAAAGATCTCTACTGGTTTATAATTAGACACTATAAAAAATGCTGAGTGTCTAGGATCCCATTTTTTGGCAGGGAGGGGGTTGGTGCATTTGGAGTGCTCGTTTTAACTTTAACTAAAATGTCATAGTAATCACCTGAAGTCTGTTGAGTGTTAAATCTATTTTATATCTATCAACTGTCTCTGTTAGAAAATTTTGAGTGCTGGCTTTCCAAGTCTGTTTGCTATTACCTCTTTTAAGAAAAATTAACATTTTGCTTCTCTCTTATCCTCTGAAAAGAAGTACGTAGTATAAACTTTGGGAAGGATAAAAGGATTAGAGTATGTGTTTGCATGTTTGTTGATGAAACATTTCAAAAAATTTTTTTCATGGAACCTGACTGCTGAAGGCATGCTTTTCCTTAGCTATCTTTTCCATTGAAGTGTTTCTGGCAAAGTAGTTTGGCTTCATAGGAAGACTCTGTCCCCTAATATTTAAGTTTAGCAGTTGATACCTGGGGAGTTCACTGGGGCTACACTGCTTAAAGTGGGTTGTTTGTAAGCATGTGATTGAGGTTTTTGTGCCTTGTTGTGTTCACCCTTGTTGTGTCAGGAGTTCACCCTGCTCCTAAGTCAGTGAGAGAGCTAGAATGTGAGAAAATTTTATGAATCTCATCTTTTTATTTATTTATTTATTTTGAGGAAGATTAGCCCTGAGCTAACTACTGCCAATCCTCCTCTTTTTGCTGAGGAAGACTGGCCCTGAGCTAACATCCATGCCCATCTTCCTCTATTTTATACATGGGACGCCTACCACAGAATGGCTTTTGCTAAGCAGTGCCATGTCTGCACCCGGGATCCGAACTGGTGAACCCTGGGCCACCGAGAAGTGGAACGTGCGAACTTAACCACTGCGCCACCAGGCCAGCCCCTTATGAATCTCATCTTCCATCCCTTTCCTTTTCTTCTTTGCCTTCTACGTAGGTCTCCGTAAAAACAACCACAGTTTGCTCTCTCTGCCGCTTTCCTGGGGAGAGTATGATTTTGCTGGTTTCCTCCTGGAGAACCTAGAGCTGCTTATTGCTTCTGCTCTCAGTTGGTTTTCTTGGGGAATTATATGTTGTTGTTCTGTTTTCTTGGAAACCTTCTATTTTTCACCCTTCCCCTTAAAAAAATTCAGTTAGTGTGGAAGAGGTATCATCATGCTTTATTTTATTTAAAACAAAAAAGGAAAACCTACTCCTTTCACTGTGCAATCCCAGTTTTTTGCTTTATGTTTTGTTTGTTTTGGCCTGGCTGTAGTAGATCTTCTCTTACTCGGTGATGTTTGAGTGTTCTTTTAACCTGCTCTTGTGTGTCCATCAGCATCTCTCTTGGTCTCAGAGAGACTGAGCCCCTCTAGGTCTGTTTGTGGCTGTGCACTAGTGTTCCTGTCAAGTCAGTGGACAGATGGTAGAGTCTACAATCTTTGAACCAAGGAAGTAATTTTTGGTTCCAAGCTGTGGTAAGCTGAGTATTTTATTTCTCTCTTCAACTTAGGATGGTGATCGAGACATTTTTATTGATGGGGTCGTTGCTCGTAATAGAGCCTTGAATGGGGATCTGGTGGTCGTGAAGCTGTTTCCGGAGGAACAGTGGAAGGTGAGTTAAATTTTCCTTTTCTAATTCTAGACTTCTCAGAGCCTTTTACGTTCCGTAGTGCATTAATGAGGCATCGTAAATTGAAGCAGTCACAGACTCCTAAGGCCTTGTGGTTGCCTCAGACGCAGGCCATGGAGTGCTTGAGACATAGAAGCATCTGGGGCATAGACACATAACGATTTGAGTTGTTCTTGTCACTTCTTCCCCTGTGATCTGTCTTCCCTCTCACGTGCCTTGCATTGGTTTCTGGTAATTTTTAGGATGGAAAAAAAGCGTGCAGGGGACATTCAAACTGGATATGTATTATTTTCACACATTTCAGGCTGGGAGAACTGGAAAGACAAAGCCATGGAGATGATGGCAAATTGCTGCTGCCTTTACTGGAAAACTCAGGGAACACATATCTAGTTCTCTAGGGCCCACTTTGGTGATTGGACCTACCTTGGCAGACAAAGTAGACACTATTTTTATAAAGCAGATCCGATGGCAGAAGAAAATTTTTTTTGTTTTAAAGATTGGCACCTGAGCTAACATCTGTTGCCAATCCTTTTTTTTTTTTCTATTCTTCTTCTCCCCAAAGCCCCCCAGTAAATGGTTGTATATTCTAGTTGTAGGTCCTTCTGGTTGTGCTATGTGGGATGCCGCCTCAGCTTGTCTTGATGAGCAGTGCTAGGTCCGTGCCCAGGATCTGAACTGGCGAAACCCTCGACCAGGGAAGTGGAGCGTGCAAACTTAACCACTTAGCCACAGGGCTGGCTCCAGAAGAAAATGTTTTTGGCTGTGTTTCAGTCTCCATCTTTGTCTGTCAGTTGAAAAGGAAGATATGGTTTTTGTTTTGACTATTGTTTTAAATAAGGCTCAGGTGCTGGAATGATTCATAGTAACTTTGAATTGTGATGTAGAACTGGCAACTTTTATGTCTGAGTTTTTCTTCATAGCATTTCTTCATATCATATCTTTTATTTGGCTCAGTTCATTGGTCCTCAAGAATTTGGTGTCTTCTTCAGTGAGAGGTTACAGCATAGTGATTAAGAGAGTGGGTTTTTGGGATAGGCTGCTTGGATTTGAATCCCATCTCTGCCACTCATCTGTATAATTTTGGGCATATTATAACCTCTCTGTGCCTCAAATGTCTCATCCATAAAATGGATATAGTCGTACTACCTACTTCATAGGTATGTCATAGGGAGTAAATGAGAACACGTGTAAAAATCGTAGAGTGGTGCCTGACCCTGATAGCAGCTCAAGAAATGTTAGTTTTTATTATTAGCTTTTCCAGAAATGTGGAAAGTTCTACCTTATCTGAGAGCTTTGTTGAGGCATAAATTAAATTCTTTTTTATCTGACAGGGCTAGAGTAATTGAGTTAGACCTATGTGCCAGGGATATATAGGGTGCGTAGAATTTAGTAATGGTTAAGATAGACATAGTTCTTGCCCTCAAGGGGCTTTGAGTCTTCTGGAGAGTGCAGGTAGGAAGAGACAGATACTAATCACACTTATACATATTTAAGGATAATTTTGATAAATGCTGTGAAGTGCAGAGTTTTGTGAGAGTGAATTATCCTAGTCCAGATCCACCTGTCCACCCTCCTACCACCCCCCCCCCACCCTGTGCCACCCCCAGGTGCTGCCAATTGTGGATGTATTCTGCCTTGATTCCTGGAAAGCACAGCTAAGGGTTGGCTCCAGGTCCCATGAATATAGATTGATTTAAGTCACTTCCTTTTTTCTTGACAGTGTCATCTAATACAGTGTTGACCAGGTCTAAGAAGATAAGAGGAATGCATTAGGGCCTGGTCAAACCAAAGAAAGTATTCCCAGAGGTCATCTGAGGGAGTAACGAGGCAGTATTGTAGTGAAGATGAGCCAAGAAGGAACAAGAAGGATGGTGGCTTCTTTTGACTTAAGGGGTGAGAACAGGTAGGATAGAAAGAAATAGAGGAGTGATTAGCACGTCTGGTGGGTCTGGAGATGACCAGAGAAGCTATGAGGTGTTGACTGGTTGAAGACTAGGAATGGAGAGCATACAGTAGAGCACCTATTGAGTTTTGCAGAGGTGGATGAGGTTGGTTGAAAGAGCAAGGCCACGTTGCTTGGCATCCTTCCTGTCCTTGGCTGAGACGGGATGGCTAAAATAAAAAGACATGAATAAATAAACCAGTTGCATTATTTCCCTTGTTCTTCACCCATTTGTGTTTAAGACCAGTGAGCACAGCCTTTCCTGGTCTTGTCCGAAGCACTCTTGCTTTGGGCATGAAGCGTAAGAAGATAGGGATAGGTTGGAGGTGAAGGTGTTTGTTGTTGTTGAGTTGTAGAAGGGTAGGTTTAGGACTTGGGTGTTCTTATTTCTGCTTTGGTGTCTTTGCTTCTAGACGAAAACTTATACCTCCTTTAAGACTCAACACAGCAAAGTTGTGTTTTTTCCCAAGAGGTCTAATTTTGTAAATTCCTGGGTCTTTGGAGCTAGTTAAGCAGATAAGAATTTGCAGAAATTTTTGTAGCATTCTTACAGTCAGTACATTCAGGCTACATAGACACAACATGTTGTTTTTCTATTTTACGGTTAGTATCTAAAGGCAGAAGAGGTTAAGGGCCAGATGGAGTTTTAAGCTAGAGAGTGATATGATCTTATTTAGCCAAAAAACACTCTCTGTTATTTGGAGAATGGAGTGTAGTGGGGGCAGTTGTGCATTGGGATGGCTAGGTAGGAGGCTAATACTGGGTCATAGTAAAGATCTAGGTGATAGTAAAGATCTCAGAAGTAGGGATACATTTTGAAAGTAGAGCTAATAGAACTTAAAGATGGATTTGAGGAGAAAGGTGAGTGAAATGGGAATCAAGGATATTAATTCTGGTTTAAGCAAAATGGATGAGTATGATGTCTGAGATGAGGAATAGTGGGGAATAGCGTGTTTTATTGCAAAAATTATTAGTTTTGGTTGGCCATGTTAAGTTTAGTTTCTTTTTGGACATATTAATAAAGATGTTGAGAATATATGGAGGCCTAGATGGGTTCATTTACTGATGAATTCTACTAAACATTTAAGGAAATAATCCTGATTCTACACAAACGCATCCAGAAAATGCAAGAGGAGGAAACCTTTTCCAGCTCATTCTATGAGGCCAGCATTGCCCTAATACCAAAACCAGGAAAAGACATTATAAGAAAAGAAAGCTATAGACTAACACTTCTCACAAACATAGTTGAAAAAAATCAACAAAATATTAGCAAATAGAATCCAGCAACATATTAAAAGGATAATACAACATAAGCAAATGGGATTTATCCCAGCAATGCAAGTTGGTTTAATATTTGAACAGTAATTTGATATAATTCATCATATTAACAGACTAAACACTGTATTTAAATAAAATGCCATCATTTCAATAGATGCAGAAAATGCATTTCATAAAAGTCTGCCACCATTCATGATAAAAACTCAGAGCAAACTAGGAATAGAAGAGGACGTTCTCAATCTGGTGAAGAACATCTAGGAGATACTTTGAACTAACTTCATTCTTAGTGGTGAAAGACTAAATGCTTTTCCTCCAATACTGAGAATGAGGTAAGAATGTTCCTTCTCATCCATTTTATTCAACATTGTTCTGGAGATTCTAGCCAGTACAATCAAGCGATAGAAAAAAAAGCATTCAAATGGAAAGGAAGAAGTAAAAACTGTCTGTATTCTCAGACTATATGACTTCTATGTATAAAATCCTAAGGAATCTACAAAAAAAGCTACTAGAACTAATAAGTGAGTTTGGCAAGGTTGAAGGACAGAAGGCTGATATCCGAAAATCAATTGTACTTCTACATACTAGCAATGAAAAATTGGAAATTAAAAAATTTCTTAAAGTTCTATTTTTAATAGGATCAATAATATGAAATACTTAGGGGTTAATTCAACCAAAGATGTCTAAGACATGTACACTAAAACTATAAAACATTACTGAGAGGAATTAAAGGAGGCCTCAGCTGATGGTGAGAAATGCTGTCTCTTGGCTTTGGAAGCTGTCTTCAGAGGTACAAGTAGGTGGGCCAGGTACCTCGTCAAGAATCATAGCAGTCACTGTCCTGTGTGGGAATGGGCAGCCCTTGGGTTTCTAGGTGGATGGGCAGAGGGAAATAGAGGAGCTCAGAAGGCTAGTTAGTATGCAGGAGTCTGGAGAGGAGATGGCATTCGTGAGGGGGTGTGCAGAGCAAAGCGGAGAGCAGCTGTTTCCTGTCGGAGAAAGATGGCTGAGGGGATCCCTCAGTAGAACTGAGGCCAGTCTGATAGACCAATGCTTGTCTTTAACCTTCAGATGATTCACTGGGGGATTTTGTTAAATTGCCAATTCTAATTCAGTAGAATTAGTTCGGGAACCACACTGTTAGTAACAAGGCTGTAATATGTGAGTTAGGAGGGAAAGAGGAAGAAGCAGCTACGGAGCCTGGGGCTTAACTCTCTGGACCCTGGATTTGAGATCTGGTTGGCAGGAAGATAATTGAGTGAGAAATGTGAATCTTAACAGTTGTGGCTGGGTCATGAAATCTCCCTGATAGGCGGGAACCTGAGCCCTCTCTTTATTGACATCCTCTTGAGCAGGGATTGGCATGGATACAGAGAAAGGCCTAGACTGACAAGGAGGACCCTGCCCTTTGAGTTGCTAGGAGTGGAGTAATGGAAATGACAGAACGACTGCCCTGATGTGTGCATAGACCCTCTTCAGTTTTCAGAAGATGTGAAATGTAGAGGATGGCCCAGGGTTCCTTACTTATCTGTTTCTGCGGAGCTCCTAATGTCTTCACACTGGCTGCCTGACAATTGCTTTTTTTTTTCTGGTGAGGAAGATTATCTCTGAGCTAACATCTGTTGCCAGTTTTCCCCCTTTTGCTTGAGGAAGATTGTCGTTGAGCTAACATCTATGCCAGTCTTCCTCTATTTTGTGTGGGATGCTACCACAGTGTGGCCTGATGAGTGGTGCTAGATCTGTGCCATATCCAAACCTGTGAACCTTGTGCTGCTGAAGTGTAGCGTTCGAACTTAACCACTACACCACTGGGCCAGCCCCGACAGTTGTTTTCTGTATTGAAGTCAGCCCCTATTAGGTATGTCTCTTAGGCCTCATTAGTTAGAGTAAGTATTTCACAGCTTCCCACTCTGAAGAGGGGTCTCTGTTGGCTGTAGCCCACCTGTGACAGTTGTTGGTGACAGGGTCAAACTAGAGAGAAGAGAATGTTCAGACTGTCATCAAGAATCCCTGACATGTAGGATATAAACATCTCAAAGCATACTGGCCAATTGTATTACAGGTTTGTTAGTACAAAAGCATATTGTTATCAAAGGAATCTGTAGTCAATGGTGTGAGCAAATGTGAATTAATTGGATTGTTCATCTTTGCTTCTTTATGCTTGTTGTGCTCACCCCTCTTGGGTATGTAAACTACAGGGCCTTTGGGGTTTTAGAAAAAACAACAGTTCTTTTAGCTGTAGTAGTAAATAGTCAATTTATTTCACAGCATGTTTTTTGGCAAAATAGATAGCTGTAAAAGTATCAAGCTGTGAGGCAATAATAAAAAATAATTTGCTCTTATATAATGATTTTAATTTCAGAATTCTTCCACATTTTTAATATATATATATATTTTTATTACAAATATCTAGTGAAGGATTGTTAAGGGGCAAATGATAGTTTCTTCACTTTGTCAATTGGGAAATTAAGTGACTTGTTTGAGAACCAGGGAGTAGAATCCAGATTTCTTGACTTTTAGCTTAATGCTCTTATGGGGTTTTTTATTTTTTGGAGTGAGTGTGTGTCTGTATTCTTCTAGGCTGAGGGTCTGTGGCTTTCTTCAGGTTTTCAAAGTAGGGGGGACATGTCCTCCAAATGGTTAGGAGCCATTGATTCTAACAATTCTGCCCAGAGCAGTGCAGGCTACCTATGACTTCTCATCCTTCACCCCTCCTGCCCCGTGCCAGATGCTGGAGGTACAGACTCAAATAGGTCACAGGCTTTGCTCTTAAGGAACTCATAGGCTGGATGGGAACAACAGTAGGATGGTTTGCAGGATAGAAAGAGAAATACGTGTTGTTAAAGGAGCACCAAATTCTATCTGAGAGAATTGGGGAAGCTGTCAAGAGGAGGTTACATTTGAACTAAGGTTTGAAGGATGGGAATGGAGAAGAAGAGAGGTTTGGTTTTGTTTTAGGATGAGAATGATTTGGGCTAGAATGATTTGGCAAGAGAGGGTTGTGAAAATTTCCACTTTTAGGGAGGAACTTATGGAGTAAGGCTCTCTCTTCCTGCCGTGCCTTTGACTAAGTGCTACAGCCCTTCAACCAGCTCTCCTAGACACTGGCGAGAGCAGGGGATTCCTAACTGTTCTGCATCATCCTAAGATGCTGTCCTCTTGGAAGACCAGTGTCCTTGGCCCCCTTTTACAGAAGCTCATGGAATCCTGCTCTTCGCTCTATAAACTCTTCGGTTTGCCATTTATTTGATCTTCGCCCTGCCTTTTCCATTCTCTTTCCTTTTCCTGTTCTTTCTTTTCTCCTATCAGGTTCATCTCCCATAACCGTTAAACAACCCTGTCCTTCATCTTTTTTTGTTAACTATAATAAGTTTATCCTATTATTTTCCTTCTCTTAATATTCCAGTGCAATACATTACAAATAGGCATATGTAAACCCTGTAGATGCTAGGTGATTGCTAACTTTTTAGTGCTTACTGTGTACTAGAAACTGTATTTAGGCCTCACACCATTCTTTAGTTTGCATCTCTATCCCAGTTTTGTGAATGAGAACCCTGAGGCTTAACTTAAACATCTTACTTATTTAGGGAACATATTATTAGCGAGTGACAGAGTTGGAATTCAGATTCACATCTCCTCATAACATGATCTCATTGTTATTTGATATTCCAGAGGTATAAAGAAGAGAGTTACTGGATCTTTAAATAGATATTGTCAGGTATCATAAAAATCAGTATAAATCCAGAAAATAGTAATATGTGATTTAGCATTGGTAGTATCTTGAATTGCCATCATGGGTAAAGAAGATGGCTGTATCAGTTGAAATGACTAAAGGCCTAGTATTATTCTAGAAAATAAACAATTTAGAAAAAATTAATTAGAATTCTGGTGGTTATAGCTTAAGACTAGAGAGATATGATGGTTTCTCAGGGCATTATGGAGGCAGGTGTTGGGAATGCGTCACAACCTCAGATATCTGCCCTAGATAGTGGATCAGATACTGAGAGAACTGACCTGATTATGAAGCCAATTCAAGAGCTACAGCTTGCTGGACAAGGCACAGAGTCAAAGGGGTCACAGACTCAGATGCCATCCTGCTTTGTTGGCAGCAGGTCCCAAATTCATGGGGCACATGGTACAGGTATTCAGAAGGCCAATAGGCAGTTGTCATATAAGAGGTGGGTCCTTCAGGGGCTTTGAGACAGGATTCTAATACCAGAGATGTGGGACTGTCTTATTACAAGCGTACTGATAGAGGCAGCCACTGGGCTGGGAGTCAAGGATAGGATTTGATGCCCAAGCTAGGAGAATTGGCTAGAGCAGCACTGGGAGCAGGAACCAATGCAAAAGACCAACCCCGAGAGCCACAATTCTGGGCCTTTTTTGGTTGTACCAAAGGAGTTTTAGGAGCCCAGAATTCAGTTCTGGTATCTTGGATTTGGGAGGTGGGTTAAAAACTAAGCCCTCCTGTTGGAGGAACCAAAGCTATGTAAGTATTGCCTGCCTTGCTTGATTGGGAACTAGGGTGAGCAGCTTAGTTGAGGCAGCCATAGTGAGTGGCCCACAGAAAATCAGAGTGAAAGAGGCTGACGAGCATATCAAAATCAGACTCAATCAGGTAAAACTATGTGAAATAGAAGCTTACTGGATGAAGAGTTGGGGATGGATTTCAAGTGAAATTTCAACTCACTGCACTTTAGCTTCTATATTCTTTTGTCTGAATATTTAAAAATATAAGAAGAAAGGCTAGAATCCATTTGATGTATTGATACCCACTGAAAAAACTATAGTGCCATTCATTTATCCCTGAGATATTTGTTGTGCACCTGCATTCTACTGAGAGGATGGATACAGTGGGGGAAAAAATCAATCAAGCACTTTGTTAGCTAAGTCTGAGTTTCTCTTGGGACAGGATTGTTTCACTTAATTTATAACAGAGTCGAGTCTATACATGAATTAAGGAGGGTGGAGAATCAGGGATAATTATTCTATATTTTCTAACATGTCTGTTATACAGTTACTAAGAAAACTTATTTTTCTGCAGAGATACTAACACTTCAGCAAGTGAATAAAAGTATGGATGGGTATTTTGGAAGAGATTGGCCCAGAAAGAAAGAAATAACTTGAGTTTGAAAGAATAAAGGAAGTGCTGATAGGAGTAAATACTCTTGTTGTAAATTAAACAAACAAAAAAAATCAAAGTGCACATTTAATCCGTAATTTTCAATGGCTGTTCCAAACCTTCTTATGGTCTAGTACAGTAAATTGTTTCCTTTGACAACTCACTTTTCCTTTAAGTGATTGTTTTAAAGTTTTGTCTTCCAAGTTCTTCTTTAAATATGCACCCATCATGCTACATTATATTTAATCCAATCTCTTATGTAACCACTATCATTTTGGATTGTTCTCAATTCCAGTGGAATTAGGATTTCTTAGAACTGTTTGGTTTCTTGGCCTTCATGGCAGGCCCAAAAAAGACTTGGAAGGTACTTAATGATGGAGGGCAAGGTCTTTGGAGCCTCCACCCTGAGCTGTATGGTGGGTAAGGTATATCTACTAACATGATCATATTTTCCCCAAATTGTTATATACACAAACCTATTTTTAACAATCATCTTTTCTTCTTCATTATTGCCAGCTCTGGGATCAAATGCTTCAGGTTCTTGCCTGCTTTAAACATGCCTTCAGATCTCTGTAATTCAAACTGAAATGTCTGAAATAAGGAATGTATCATTTAAGGATAGAGTAGCTTATTTGTGCTGGGAAACTCCCAATTAATATTTCAGGATTATTTGCTAGAAAACTAATTCATTCCTTCTTAACTCCATGGAGATGGTTTGGTGAAATTCACTTTCATTGTAAGCAATGAGTTAATGTTAACTTAAAGCAATGCTGGCACATTATAAGTGCTCGAGAAAGAACAGATATTACTATTATTATTCTTTGAAATAAGGACTGAGAGTCATAGTTTGGCGAAGATCACATAATAACTCAAATTTACTATTCCCAGCTCTTGAATTTACCACTGATAACATTTACTCAGAGCAGACATAAAATGTTGACATAAAATATTGGTGTCTTGGTGTGCATTCCTTTGAAGCATCTAAATTGCTGGACAGTTGTATGGTAAGGTAATACTGTCGAATGACATGGTTTATTTCTTACTCATGGCCCTTGCCCATCAAGATCATTTAGGGCTTTCCTTTGTATTATCTTCACTCCAGAACTCAGTCTGAATGTAACATCTATATTCCCCCTTTCTGGGGCAGAAGGAAACAGGGCCATATTTAAAATGCCTTTGTCCAAAGGTGACTCTGTCAGTTCTGCTCACAACTCATTGGCCAGAACGAATCATCTGGCTCTACTCAACCACAAGAGGCCCCAAAATTACAGTCCTACCAAGTGTGTGCAGGTAGAGATAGCAGGATATATCTGGTGAACTGCACTAATGACTACCACAGTGGGTTAATTAGGTTCGTTATACGTTGCATTCTTGACTAGCCATCTTTGAAATATATACTGTTGATCCTTAGGGAGATCAGGCAAAAGCTTCTACATCACTCACTACAAATTCATCCCCACTAATGAAAAAAGAATTCAGAAATACCTGAAAATGATCTAGATGGTCTTTAAGGTCACCCTTAGTTATGTAATTCTTGCTTTAAAGTACAATGTGTGATACAAAATAAATTTGTTGCTCTTTGAATTAAGTTAATGGTGCAGTTTTTGTAAGTGAAAGGCAAGGAAGTTTATACTAAATGTACTGGCATTTACTTGGTAATATTTATAAATCATAAAGAGTTTATCACTAGTAGTACTGTGATATTGTTGCTTGATACTGCTACTGTTAAAATTTTCATTTTTTATTTTGAAAAATTTTAATAGCTGTATCTTACCTCGTGTTTTATAGAAACTAGTAATGATTTAGGACATATACCTAAACTGTGTTGTGAATTTAGTCAACTAGGGAGAGGACATGGTAGATTTGGAAAACTACAGCTATTTTAGTGTTTTGGTGCTTAAAACTCAAGATAGGGATTTAAAGTGACAGGAGATGAGGCCATGATCATAGATGGCAGGTCGGGGGAGTCACATGGTGAAATGTCTTTATACTGTGTGAAGGCATTCAGCTGTTATCATGTAGACGTTGGGGAGCCATTGAGGAATTTTCAGGAGGGGTGACATAGTCAGGTTTGCATATTAAAATATCATTCTGGTAGTGGGATGGAAGATTTAAAGGGAAGGGACATAATTGTTGGGAGACTGACAAGAAAGTCATTTAAGAGAGTCTCAGTAAGAGATGGTAAAAGTCACAGTGGCCATGTGGATTGCAAGGAGATGAATTTAAGACTGTTTAATAAGATAGAACATGGTGATTGGATATAGTAAGGGAGAAGGAAGGAGCTAGGATGACTCCTACATTTCAGTCTCAAGTAATTGAGGGATAATGGCACCATTTGCCAAGACAGGAAGGGGAGCAGAGACAGAGGTTAGGGTAACATGATGAGTTTGTTTGGATGCAGTGAGTTTGAGATGCCTAGGGAGGTATAGGTATATAAAGCTAGAAGGCAGTTAGATATTAGGATTTGGAGCTCAGGAGTGAGATCTTGGCGAGAGGTAGAGATTTGGCTGACTTCAATGGCACTTGAATAAATTGCCCGAGGATGTTTTATGGAGAGATAAGACCACTGAGGATGGAGCTGGAGGAACACCAACACTTAATGGGTATAGAGAGGAAGAGGATCCAATAAAAGAGATGGAGGAGTGGTGGCTAGAGAGGAAGGGGGAAGACCAGGAGAGAATAGGCCAGGAACCAAGACAGGGAGCATCTGAAGGAGGAGGAAGTGGTCAACAGTGTCCTGCTGTTGATAGACCCAGTGAGAAATTTTACTGACAAGTTAGATTTGGCTAATATAGAGCCATCTGTGACAGTAATCAGAGCAGTTTTAGTAGAGTAGAGAAGGCAGAAACCAAATCAGAATGAATGAAGGAGTGTTTGAAGGAGGCTAAGAAAGGGTAGTGATTTAAGACTAAGAGACCCAGAGATGATGGTCACTGTTGTTTTTTGTTTTTGTTTTTGGCTTTCATCTTTTAAAAAAAATTTTTTTAGTGTAGTCTAAATAGTTTATAATATTGTGAAATTTCAGTTGTACATTAATATTTGTCAAGCACCATATAAATGTACCCCTGCACCCTTTGTGCCCACCCCTGCCCCTTCCCTCTGGTAAACACTAAATTGTTCTCTTTGTCTGTAAGTTTGTTTATATTCTGCATATGAGTGAAATCATATGGTGTTTGTCTTTCTTTGTCTGGCTTATTTCACTTAACATGATACCCTCAAGGTCTATCTATGTGGCTGTGAATGGGATGATTATGTATTTTTTTATGGCTGAGTAGTATTCCATTGTGTGTGTGTGTACACACCCCCCCACCCCCACCCCCCACCCCCCGCATCTTCTTTATCCAGCCATCAGTCGTTGGATACTTGGGTTGCTTCCACATCTTGGCTATTGTAACTAATACTGCAGTGAACATAGGGGTGCATAAGTCTCTTTTTATTGTTGGTTTCAAGTTCTTTGGATAAATGCCCAGTAGTGGGATAGCTGGGTGATAGGGTAATTCTATTTTTAATTTTTTGAGAAATCTCTGTACTGTTTTCCAAAGTGGTTGCACCAGTTTGCATTCCTTCCAGCAGTGGATGAGGGTTCCGTTTTCTCCACAACCTACAACATTTATTATTTTTTGTCTTGGTGGTTATAGCCATTTTAATGGGCATAAGATGATATCTAAGTATAGTTTTGTTTGCATCTCCCTGATGATTAGTGATGTTGAGCATCTTTTCATGTGCCTATTGGCCGTCTGTATATCTTCTTTGGAAAAATATCTGTTCATATCCTCTGCCTACTTTTTGATTGAATTGTTTATTTTTTTGTAGTTCAGTTGTGTGAGCTCTTTATATATTATGGAGATTAACCCATTGTTGGATATATGATTTGCAAATATTTTCTCCCAGTTGGTGGGTTGTTTTTTCATTTTGATTTTGATTTCCTTTGCCTTCCAGAAGCTCTTTAGTCTGATGAAGTCCCAGTTGTTTTTCTTTTGTTTCCCTTCTCTGAGTGGATGTCGTATTTGTAGAGATCCTTTTAAGGCTGATGTCAAAGAATGTACTGCCTATATTTTCTTCCATAACTTTTATGGTTTCAGGTCTTAGCTTCAGGTCTTTGATCCATTTTGAGTCTATTTTTGGGTCACTGTTGTTTTGATAGAAGAGAAACTTGACTTAAATATAGCATCTTAAGTCAAGTTTCTTAGAGGCAGAGCTTGAGATGGAGTTTCTGCCCAAGTAGGCTATCTTTGTGAAAGATTTCTGAAATATGCCAAATTATTTAAAATTTAATTAGTAAAATCACAACACTGTCAAAAGTTAGAATTTGAGAACAGGGTACCAAGAAAGAACTACGTTTAATTCTAGAAGTTGAGACTGGCTGGTGAGAGAGTGACTTGATAATGCAGTTCATGAAACAGGGTAGAACCAGGGGCATGCTCCAGAGAAAGCCAGAGCAGGTTTTAGGAGCAAATGCACTGGGGACAATTAATTGTCCAGGAGAAGGGAGATGTCCCTATGCTGATTTTTTGGGAGCACCTTCTAGAGCAGGAGTTGGCAAATTTTTCCTGTAAAAGGCCAGATAGTGAATGTTTTAGGCTTTGCGGACCATGTGGTTCTATCACAACTTCTCAACTCTGTCATTGTAGCACAAAAGCAGCTATGTTCCAGTAAAACTTCATTTACGAAAACAGCTGGGTTTGACCTGTGAGCTGTAGTTTGCCGACCCCTGTTTTAGAGACACGATTAGCCCTTATGAGGGACCTTGCTCTTGCCCTCCCAAGGACCCATATGAGCCTTGACACAGACCCCTCCTTCTCATCCGTCAGCAGCAGGACAGCTAAGCTGGGAAAGGTCTTCCTATTTTGACTCTATCTCAGTGATTCAAGCTTGTACTTCTTGAGTCTTTTGATTTTGAATCAGAAAATGTTAAAGAGTCTCTATCTCTGTGGATTCTTGGAAATTAGCTGACTAGATTCTGTGTTTTGTTTTTTTTAGAGTTTTTAATAGTATATGTGAACACTGAGCTTGCTGCCTATTAAGAATTTTATGTGTATTTACCATAGTGTTAGATCTTTTTTGATCAGGATAGAAATAGATCCTGCAGATTAAGGTCTAAGTAATATTTTCTGGAAGCAGGAGAAATTGAATTGGGAGCACACTTTCCACCGTAACTTACCGACATGTCTCTTTCTCCTTACTGCTGCCGGTTCCAGCTTCATTCAGTTTCTCATCCCCTGTCCCCAGGCTCTACCCTTATGCTTCAGGCCTTTTTGCCATTTACTTGAGCAGTGGGTAGCATGAATTGGTGCTTGCAGAGATCAGGGAGAAGATAAACAGTTCTCCCCTCAGTTCTTTTTAAGTGCCAAACCAGTCTCATTTGTTTGGAAAAATTGTCAGGAAGTAGAGGATGTGGTAGTGGAGGACGGTAGTAGGTTGGCTGAAGATCAGTGCTTGAGGCAAGTGACAAAGATCAGTTTACAGGGATAAGTATAAGGCTACAGACAGGAAGTGAGTTCATGGTCAGGAACCAAGGAGATTTCTGACAGGTTGGAACGTAGAACAAATGATTGAGATAAATGGTTTAGACTATAGCTGTCAGTGAGGGGGACTAATCCACTCAGGCAACTCGTCCATCAAACTTTTGTTAAGTGCTTGCTATGAGTCAGGCATCCTGCCATACCTTAGAAATATGGTATGGAATAAGATAGGCAGGGTCGCTTCTGCAGCTAAATCACAGAACATGAATATGTTGAAGGTGACTTGAGTGACTGTTTTCTCAATTCTCCCAAAGATGGTACTTAAATAGTGCCATTGTAGATGCAAAGTAGAGAAGTTAATTCATTATATATAATGGCTGCCTTAGTGTATAAAGGCTTAATTTTCTTGAGGAACCCAAGTTGAGAGGGTCAGTCTAGTGGAGCAATGGAGAGTGATGAATGCGGTGATAGAGGGAGTCCTGGAGTGCTATGGGAGTGTGCAATAGGGATACCCTGCTAGCCTGCAGAGAGTCGAGGAATGCTTTCTGGAAAGAAATTCCTGGAAGAAATGAAGTCAGAATGGAAAGTAAGTTTTAACCATTTGAAGAATAGGGAAGAGAAGGCTTGATGGAAAGGAGAGCCTCTCCTGCTCTAAATTCTAAAAGTTGTTTATTATAGCTGGAATGGAGGCTGTGAGGGGAAGAGTAGTGGCCAGTGATAAGTCCTTGTCAGCCTCGTCAGGGGCTTCTTCTCATTGGGTGCTGGCAAAGGCCAGTCATAGACTTGAAGACACAGATCTTGCTGCATGAGTGCTAACTAAGATGAGCTGGGTACTGTCACAGTCATCAGCACACGGTCATTTCCTTTCCTGGAACCATTGGTGGAGTGAAGTCTTGTTATTTCTAATACACTGTGATGGAGCATCTTTGGTCTATAAACACCATAGTCTCAGTTCCTTTGGAATAAGATCTGGTTGTCTTTTCACGGTGAGGAGGTTGAGCCTTGGCAGCCTGGGTACATTGCCTTTGCGCCTTCTGTCTGTCCTCTCCAGTGCATACTTGATGTTGGGTGTGGTATTCCTTTTGGAATAATCTGGATCCTTGCAACTCACATACGTACCAGCAGCGTTGTAGAATCTCAGGCTCTACCCCAAGTGTGGATTGAGACCCTTTGCTTTATTGTTTTGTGAGTTACTTCTGGAGCATCAGAAGTTCCCTTTTAAAAAATGTTGTGGTCATGGGGGCCGGCCCGGTGGTGCAGCGGTTAAGTTCACATGTTCCGCTTCTCGGCGGCCTGGGGTTCACCAGTTCGGATCCTGGGTGCGGACATGGCACCACTTGGCACGCCATGCTGTGGTAGGCGTCCCACATATAAAGTAGAGGAAGATGGGCACAGATGTTAGCTCAGTGCCAGTCTTCCTCACCAAAAAGAGGAGGATTGACAGCAGTTAGCTCAGGGCTAATCTTCCTCAAAAAAAAAAAAAAGGTTGTGGTCACTTAATAAGAGTTGTATATTCCCAGGTTGTTTTTGTTGCTGTTGTTGAAGGAGCTTGCTTATTATTATTATTGTTGTTGTAGAAAAAGTATGTTATCAAATACAGTTTAGGAAGTAGATTAGCTTTATTACCTATGTCCTCTGATGTTGTGTCCTTGTTAACTACTTTCAAAATGCCTGTATACTACAAGTATATAATATTCATATTATATAAATGAATATAGTTTAGTACTGTGAGCTTTTTATGTGCCATAAATGTTATCTTAGTTTGTTGTATAATTTTTTCAGACACATATTGATGTACTCAGAAAGTATTTGAATAAATTGTCACTTTTAATTACTGCATGATATTTCATTGAGTGGATATTTTTTATTTTAAATAACTTTCCTATCTTATAGAACATTTCAGTTGTTTATAATTTTTTGTTATTTAAATAATATTGTGGAGAATATTTTTAAATATATAACTTATTTCTTAGGATTGTTTCCTTAAGTTAAATTCTCAGAGTGGAATTATGGGGTCAAAAGATAAGAAAATTATTCAGATGGTATCTGTGTACTAATGGGTCTTACTGTTCCTTTAGTTAAATACTATGTTTTAATTAGTTGCATTGGATTGGTTTAATCAATAAAAGACTTTGCATTTATTTCTTTAATTAGTACCTTTTTGTTTTCCATCCATTCTTTGACCTTGTTGATATTTTGAATGTTGCTTTAATAATTTTCAATATTAGCTGTTTCTCCTAAATGTGTTATTTCTGTGTTTGGCTGTTTGTGTGGGGCATCATTTCAGTTCTCTGGTGGTTACAGAAGTGTAAGGCTGAATCTGTAATCCCAGGTCAGGGACATGGGTGTATTTCTCTAAGTGTGCAGATCCTTGTTCTGTGCAGACTTTTCTTTCATGCTCCTATTTCTTTTCCTCTTTCTTTATAGCCAGATTTTTTGGACCCACTGCCTCTTTCTTGACAATGGTCTAGATTCTGCCATTTGGCTTCTCTAACCCACCATTCTACTGAAATTGTTCTTTTCGTGGTCATCACTCATCTCCAATCCATTTTCGTTGATTGTTTTCTTAGTCTTTATTTTCCTTGATCTTTCTCCAGTGATTTAAGACCATTGATTTCCATCTTCTTTGTAATAATGCCCCCTTAGCTCTGTGGCCCAGTTCTGTTTCTTCTCTTTCTTGTTGATTTGTTCTTTCTTAGTTGATTTCTCTCTTTCCTCCTGGTTGTAAACATTATTTCCCAATCTCCTGCTCTGAGCCATCTCTTCTTTCTTTATAGTCTTCCACAGAGGCTTTTATGTATGTTTAGAGTTTAAACTGGCTCTTATATTTGGGTGATTTCCACCATCCATTTGTTTATTCAGTGTTTTTTGATTGGCCTGTTTGTGCCTGGCACTGGCCTAGGTTGTGGGTATTCAAAGACAAATGCATCTTGCAGCCTGGTGCTGAAATCAGGTATGTAAACAGAGCAGCCCTGGTGCTATTTGATATATTCTGTAACAGAGATTTGAACACAGATGCCAGAGCTCAGAGGAGGGGAGAGGATAGCTCTGACTCAGGGAATTGGTTAAAATTTCTTAGAATAGATGACATTTGAATTGCAGTTTTAAAAGAGAGTTTGCCAAAGGAAAATTTAGGGGAGAGGAGAATATTGTAGGCAAGGGAACTGTATGGGCAAAGGAATATAAGCATGTGTTCCTCCCAAGTCTAAACTAGTGAGGGCGAGAGTTGTATCTTATTTATGTCTGGCATCCTGGAAAGAATGTGGGCTTTGAGTCGGTTTGGGGGCCACATTCTAGACCCTTTACTTACTGGCTGTGAGGTTTAGGGGCTTCATCTGTAAATGGGAGTAAGTTTTCTGGTAAGGATTAATAAACTCTGATCACCTAGAATAGATCTGACAAGTAGATGCTTTTAAAGTATGAGTTTCATTCTTTCGTTTTCTTTACCTTACATCTAGCTGACAGATAATTGGCATACAGTAGGTGGGGAATAAATACTTGTTGAACAATTTGTATTTCCAAACAACATGAGAAAAATGACAAATATCGTTTCCTTTGATGTAAAATTTTATGACTAAAAAGCATGGGGTGAGTTCACCAAATGTAGTAGTCTTACAAAGCAGAAATTTATTTTCTTAAAAACTAAGTTTAATTGAAGGAGAAAACACAGCAATGGATCAAATCAGGTTTGCTGGATGCTTGCACATGGGAGCTGGATGTACTTTTTCCTCTCTGAATATCAAAGGTGGACTATTTGGTTGTAAATGTCTTCTGTAATATATTTTCATTAATGTTTACAAATGATTTTTATTTGTTTTCATCTTAATTTCCTTAGGTTTAGAGAGTTACATGGGTATGCTTGTAGATTTCAATGGTTCCTGGATGGTCAGTTTTCTCCTAGAGGCCCCAGATGCTGTAGCTCACCTATTTCTCAGTTAATATCAACTCAGGCCAAAGTCTTTTAGCTCCTTGTTACCAAGTCCATTCTTATTCCTTTGTATGACATAAAGGCCTTCCATGACTTGCCCTCTGCCCTCTGCCCTCTTGGGCAACCTTCAGTGTACCCTTAGCTTTAGGCACCACAGATTGGAGGTCTTTGAGTATGTACCAGGTGGCTGTATTTTCTTTTCACACACATTGTTTCCTTTGCTTGCAATTCTCTGCTTCTTTCTCTCCCTCTCTCCCCTACTCATCTTTTGAGATTGGATTCACAGTTTGTTGCCCCTGGGAAACCTTTCTTTTGTATCTCCACAGTTGTCTCTCAAGCTTGCTGTTTTTACAGAATTGGAAAATCTTCAGATGTTTCTCACCCATATTATAGAGCCCTTTATATTGTCTCTGTTCACATTCCAGTGCTATTTGATATTTTCTTCTGGGTATTATTTGTGTTGCTTATATGAATGACTCCCACTATATGATGATGTGAAAAATGGCAACCACCATTTATTTGAGTACCCATTTTGTGATAGGCACTCTTTTAGGGCCTTTGTAAACACTTTATATTGTAGATATAGATTACTTTGCAAGATGGAGTGAACTGTAGTATTTCTTTTTCATTAATCATGTACTCATTTCTAAGTAGGCCAGAGCATATTGACTTAATTCATGAGTGGGCAATGTCTCTCAACAGATAAAAAGTCAATCCCTAAATCAGAAAATTCTTGAATTTGGGTTTTTGTTTGTACTTCCATCTTCAAGGTACTTCTGGCAAGGCTGTCTGGAACTTAGAAAATATCTTGGTGTCAGTTTTATTATTAAATTATTTTAAAAATAGTTTAAAAGTGTGTTTTTTAAATAATAAATTAAGGGAGGGTACTGTATGTCAGTTAGTGTCTCCTTTTATGTTAATTCATTGATGTCATGATTCATTCAACCAGTATTATTTTGTACATCTATGGTGCACCAGATAAGGGAATATGTCATTGAATATAATAGTGTGCTGCTCTCATGGAACAAGTAGAAAGTTTCTATCATCTGTTAGGCCTGAATGGATCCAGGGAGGCTTATTTTTAAAAGCTGTTTTTGTTTCTTTGTTTAGGAACCATAAGGAGATTTAACTAATTTCTTAGCATTTGGAAACTGCTTTAACAAATGCAAAAGCCAGAAGTGCTTTTTAACTTTTTCTAATTTGAAAGGAAAATTCTGTTCTTTCAGCAGAAGATAAGTCACCTCATTAGCTAAGTTTATTTGGAGGGAAAAAAACCAGTTGCACTTACAGTGTGATTTTTGCCTTAGAATTAATGAGTTAAATGACTTCTGTAAACTCATTCATTTTAGAGTTATTTGACACCTTTTCTGAGGTATAAAATCAATAATGAATGAACCACTTTTCATTGTATTCTCCTTTCTTCCCATTTTGCTTTGAGGCGTTCCACTGATAGCTTTTGTTGCTGAGAAGCCCCACTGGGAAAGGGAATGGCTCCCTTCCTACCTCCCTGTTCTTTAGGCCATCATCTTGAATCCCTAATGTGAGCTGAGACACAGAGTGTATACATGTGCCTATATGCATGGGCAGGCAGGATTTTCTAGGGATTTAGAGGGTACCTGTGTATAGAAGGACCAGGATTTGTGGAGGGAAAAAACCAAGAAAGGTAAAATTCATGTAAACATTTATATGGAAGAATATCTGTAATACGGGAACTGCCCAAAGCACTTCTCGTCTTACATTTTGTAAGTTCCATGAACTCTTGACCTATTATTGAATAGTTCATTTATTGTATTGTATGTATTTTGTACCCTGAAATTTCTACCCATAGTAGAAATGTTTGGCTGGTTGTGTATACTTTTAAAAGGCAGAAAATTCATCCTCAGATCATCTCAGTTTGATTGGGTCAGGGTCATCTGTTCCCATTCTAACTGCCCACTAAAAGAAAGGTGAATCTTCTCTGAAAGAAGAGAATATCTCCCAGAGCCCCTGCAGTTTTGCATCCACAACATCTAGCATTTAATAAAAAATTACTATATGTACACCATGAAACAAGACAAATGACTGAAAATCAAGAGAAAAAAAATAGACACATACCTACAGGTAATTCAGATTTTGGTGTTATTAGAAATTGATTTTAAAATAACTGAGTTAATATATTTGAGCTAATAGATGAAAAGATAGAAAATTTCACCAATGAACTGGTATCTGTAGAAGGAGAATGGATAGAAATTCTAGAACTGAAAAATAATAGAAATTGATCACTTAATTATGTGTTTAGCTACAAATTAGATACTGCAGGGGAAGGGATTAGCGGACTGGAAAATAACTTAGTAAAACATATTTAGAATGAGGCATGCAGAAAACAAAAGGATAGAAAATCTAGAAACAAGCATAAAATACATAGTAGACACAAGGAAAAGACCTTACATTTGTGTAACTTGAGCCAGGGAGGGAAGAGAGAGAGAGACTCAAAAGTTATTTTAAGGGATAATGGCCAAGAATTTTCCAAAACTGATAAAAGACATCAGGCCACAGATTTGAGAAGCTCAAGAAAGCCTGAACAGGATTAATTACAAAGAAAATCATATATAGTCCCACCATAGTAAGACTTATGAAAACCAAAGAGAAAAATCTTGAAAGCAGATAGAAAAATAAAATACCATCAATGGAAGAACAGTAGGACTGACAGCTGACTTTTCAGATGAAACTGATGGAAGCCAGAGGATGATAAAATGGTATGTTTGAAGTGCAGAAAGAAGATAACTGCCTACCTGGATATCTATCCCTGGTGAAAGTATTTTTCAAAAGTGAAGGCACAATTTAGATGTAATACAGAAATTTATTGAAATGCAAAACAAAATAGTCAGAAGAAGAAACAGAAAATCCTAATCGTTTTGTATCTAGTAAAGAAATCTTCAATTCAGCATATTTTTTTCTTTTTTTAAACAAGGAAAACTCCAGGGTCAAATGGCTTTACCAGTGAATGCTTCCAAGTATTGAAGGAAGAAAAATAACACCAATCTTACAAAACTATTTTGGAGCATAGAAAAGTGTTTTATATGTTTTAGGCCAACATATTCTTGATATCAAAACCTGACAAAGACAATACAATACAAGAAAATTACAAGAAAATCTCTCTCATGAACAGAGATGCAAATATCCTAAATAAAGTAGTAATAGGAAATTGAATCCGTAGGTATACAGAAGGGATAGTATGTTAGGACCAAGTGGGATTTATTCCAGGAATGCGAAGTTGGTTTATAGTCAAGACTCAGTAGAGGAGGTGTTGGTCAAAGGGTTCAAAGTTTCAATTATACAAGACAAGTTCTGGAGATCTGCTGTACAGTATAATGCCTAAAGCTAACAATGCTGTATTGTATACTTAAAATTTGCTGAAAGGGTAGACCTTAAGTGAAGTGTTGTTACTGCAAAAATAAAATAAAAGAAAGAGGAGGGGAAGAAACTTTGGGAAGTGATAGATATGTCTGTGACCTTGATGGTGGTGGTGATGGTTTCATGGATGTGTATTTAACCCCCAAACTCATTGAATTATATATGTTAAATATGTACAAATTTTTACATGTCAATCATATCCTAATAAAGTGGTTTAAAAAATGGAAAAAACTCAGTATAATTAACCACATTAGCAGAAGAAAGGAAAGATCCTATGTTTACCTCAATTTTTGCAGAAAGGTTTTTGGTAAAATTCAACACCTATTTACAATAAAAATTCTTAGCAAACTAGTAATAGAAGAAATCCCCTTAATCTGATAAAGGCTTACTACAAAAAACCTGCAAAATGTAATTAATGGTGAAACACTGAAAGCTTTCCTTCTGATAATGGAAATGAAACAAATGCTCACTATTGCCACTTCTATTCCACATTGTACTAGAGGTCATAGTCAGTGCAATAAAGCGTGGAAAAAATGGTGTAAGGATTGAGAAAATAAGACAATAGTTGTTATTTTCAGACTACTTGATTATGTACATGGAAATCAAAAAGAATCAAGGTGGTTACATACAAAGTCAACCTATAAAAATTGTTTGTATTCTTATATATCAGCAGCAAACCAATAATCAAAATATGATACCCTTTATATTAGCATAAAAAACAAATACCTTAGGATAAATATAACAAAAGATTTGCACGACCTCAACTTTGAAAACTCAATAATGTTATTGAGAGAATTTAAAGATGCCCTAAATAGCTCTTCATGGACTGTAAGATTTAATGTGGTACAAATGTTAATTCTTCCCAAAGTGATCTATAGATTCAACACAGTCTCAGCCACAATTCCAGCAAGTTTTGTGTGTCTGTGTGTAAAGTGACCAGATGATTCTGAATGTGGATGGCAATGTAAAGGGTCAAAAATAAGCCCATTTTGAAGAAGAGAACTGGAGTTCTTCTACTACCCAACATCACTTTATGATAAAGTGCGCACAATTAAGTCAGTGTGTTGTTGATACAAGGAGAGAGAAACAGGGTGATGAATGGAGTAGAAAGTCCATAATCAGACTCACTTATATATGGTCACTTGATTTGTGACAGTGCATTGCAGTGGGGGAAAGAATGTTCTTTTCAACAAGCAGTGCTAGGCCAATTGGATATCCATATCGAGAAAAGAATACTGATCCTTATCTCACACTGTACATAAAAATCAGTTATGGATTACAGATCCAAATATGAAAGGTAAAGCCATAACATTTTTAAAAGAAAATATGGGAACATATCTTTATGACCTTGGGGGCAGCAAAGATTCCTTAAACAGGACACAAAAAACACTAATGATAAAGGGAAAAAATTAATAAATTGGAGAATATTAAAAAACTCTGTTTATCAAAAACACCGTAAGGAAAGTTATATCAAACTAAACAGTGAGAGAAGATATGTGCAACACATCTATCCAACAAAGGACTCATTTAGAATTTATAAATAATTCCCCACAAATCATTGAGAAAAACCAGACAACAAATAGAAAAATGAGCAAAAGGCTTAAACAGGCTCTTCACACACACACGAAAGGATATCTAAATGGCCAATAAATTTGTGAAAAGATGCTCAACTTCATCAGTTATCAGGGAAATACAAGTCAAAACCGTAATGCAGTACCTCTTCACAACCTACCTGGAGTACCAAATTGAAAAGGACAGACAATACTAAGAGTTGATGGGGTACAGAGTAACTGGAACTCTCATCTGCTGCTAGTGGGAATGTCAGTCAGTCTAGCCGCTTTGGAAAACTGCTTGGCATCATCTGCTAAAGCTGCAGATACCCTATGATCCAGAAGTTCCATTTCTAGGTTTATGCCCAACAGAAACGGGTACATTTGTGCATCAGAAAACATGTTCAAGAATCTTCAAAGCAACATTATATACAATAGCCCCAACGGAAACCACCCAAATCTTCATCAGCAGTAGCATGGTTGAATACATTGTGGTACATGTGTATGACAGATCCTGCAGTAGCAAGAATGGGTGAACTACAGCTTGTGTAACAGTTAAGGATGAATCCACAAACTGAGCCTAAGAAGCCAAACACAAAAGAGTATTTACTATATTTCTTCTTATAAACATGCAAAACTCTTCTATGGTTTTGTCAGGATATTGTCAGGATAATGTTTGTCCTTGAAGGGGCAGTGACTGAAAAGGCAGGAGAGGGGTTTCCAGGGTGTTGGTTCTGATGATTCTAAGATGGCTCTCAAGAGTCCCCTCCTCTGATATATACCCCACTGTGATCCTTTCCCCTGCAGGGGCCTGTGAATGTGATGGGATATCACTCCAGTGAGTAAGTTACATTATTTGGCAAAGATAAAGGGATTTTGCAGATATTATTAGAGTCCCCAATCAGTTGACTTAACCGAAAGGGAAATTATCTTTGTGTCTTGATCTCATTGAATGAGCCCTTTGAAAGGAGGTCTGGAGGTCAGAGATGCTCTCCTCCTGGCCTTAAAGAAGCAAGCTGCCGTGAGTTCTGCAGTTGCAAGGAAGTGAATTTTGCCAACAATGATTCAAGCTTTTAAGAGGACCTGATCCTTATGCCACAGTTAAGACAGCAGCCCCAGCTGACACCTTGATTGCAGCCTTGTGAGATCCTTAGCACAGGAGCCAGCTAAGTCGTGTCAGGACACCTGACCCACAGAAAATGTGGGATGATAGTGTATCTTGTTTTAAGCTGCTAAGTTTTTGGTAAGTTTTTAAACAGCATAAAAAACTAATACACTTTGGGGGGCTGGCCCCGTGGCCGAGTGGTTAAGTTCGCGCGCTCCGCTGCAGGCGGCCCAGTGTTTCGTTGGTTCGAATCCTGGGCGCAGACATGGCACTGCTCATCGGACCACGCTGAGGCAGCGTCCCACATGCCACAACTAGAAGGACCCACAACGAAATATACAACTATGTACCTGGGGGTTTTGGGGAGAAAAAGGAGAAAAATAAAATCTTTAAAAAAAAAAAAAAACTAATACACTTTGGTAATACTCTATTTCTTCATCTTGATAGTAGGTACATGGGTATGTATGTTTGCTTTGTAAAAATTCATTGTATTGTACGTTTATGATTTGTGTACTTTTCAGTATATAAATAAAAATGAATTATATTGAAAAAAGATGTTTACTTTAAAAAAAGAACAAAATTAATAGCATTTCTCGGCATTACCTTTGATCAGTACACAGATATAATCAAATAATTATGTTGTAATTGTACTGGTCAAGTTGAACGCAAGCAGATTTGGTCATAAAATTAACTTGAATATTCCTTTCCATTAGTAAACTCACCTTCCGCCCTTGCTCTCTTACTGACAGTTGCTTATATTTTATATTTTTTCCCCAGTCGTTTCACTCTGAGTGTCATAGAGTCTTGAAGGTGGACAGGTAAAGATTTTCCAATCTAACTTATTTTTTAAAGGTGATGAAACTGGGCATGCTTCAAGTATTGAACAGCAAAGCCAGTACCTCACTTCTTGAGGGCTCTCGTTGTGTGTCTGTTTCCTCATATCACAGACCTTCTGGAATCCAGAGGATGTAAGTGCATGTTGTTGGGTTGTTAAGTTGTGGATGCAGTTTGGGTCAGGTTGGAGGGTGTAGAGAGTGAGTAACTTCGTCTGGTTCTAATTAAAGCTAAGAAGCTAATAATGATACTGAGTTAGTGGGAGTCGCAAGGGAGAAATTCATTTAGTCACAAATGTCTAGTCTCCGTCTCTATGCTGTGCTTTGAGATGTTCTTTTCATGGATTTTCTTTATTTTGGGTACCTACTTCCCAGAAATGGCTTCCTAGTGTTGCAGGTTTTCTAAGGGTCATGCTAGCTTACAGCCGCCTTCCTCCTTGAGTCATTATGAAGTTAGATAATGCCCCTATTTTTCCTGAGTATGGAAACGGGAACTGGACTCTATCTGGATCACCACTGTGTGGGTGAATGAGTGTAAAGCCAGGTGAAGTCAATCATTGATCACAGCAATCCTTAGGGTGAGGCTTCCACAGATTGAAATACTGATAGACAGATTAAGAAAGCACTCACAAAATTTAGTGTAGTAATTACAGCAGGTAGATGCATGTAAACGTGTTTGATCCATAAAACATTTATTTGTGCATATTTTTGTTTGTGCATATATTTTTAATAGCTTTATAACTTACAACTTTTTCTTTTTTACATCCCTGATCTTGAGTTCATGGTATTGTATTCTGGAAAAGCTAGAAATATTAAAATAGTGCTTCTAGGGTAAAGCATCTGTCAGTATTTCCATTATAAAATGCAGTTTTAAAGGGTTTAGAAGTCAGCTGTAAAAATTTGTTCTTGGCTGATACTTTGTATACAAAAATCTCTGCCCAGGGTAATTTTGAGAAGAATTTTTGCAGTGGCATCAACTGTGAGGTTATATAGCAGAACCAGCTTACATTGAATTCATTTTTTATGCTTCTATCAAAGTAGAGGAAAGATAGCTTTTAAAATGATTCAAATAAAACAATATGAAAATTGTATTGCTAGCCTTGTACTCTTAGAAAATTATTGGTTGAATAAAATGTTACTTTACCATCAGAGGACTCAGCATTGGCTTAAATATCAAAAATAATAGAACCACCAAACCCAGCACAAGCCCCAAATCTAGATGACTTCAAAATAACTCTTTAAGACCAGATTTTAGCGCTGATTTCGAAAGCAGTATTTGAGGCTGCTCAGTAACCCCCAAAGAGATTCTTTTGGGCCCCAGTTGTTGAATAATAGCTTTCAGTTTGCTCCCTGGGCTTAGCTGTTTGCAAGGCCAGGAGGAAAGTGGTATTGGGAAAGCAAAGACATGTTTCTTGCATCATTGAAGACTTAACCCAGTGAAGCTGGAGAGCTTCTTGTTGATGTAACTTCTTCTCAAAGCTTTGGGCAGGTTTTAGCTTGAAAAGATCAACAGCAGTTCGCTTTATACTATTATGAACACGCATGCACATACAGTTCTACTACCCTTTGCAGCTTGAAGCCAGGTTTCTTGTTTTTTTCTTTTTTACTTCTTCAAAGTTGAATCTCATAAGCAGATTACCCCCAGGGATAATTTTATGTGGCAGCCAGACTGGTCTCAGAGATCACAATAGCTTCCTCTGTTGTGTTAGCTTCTGAACCATAAGAAGTGCTATTTATGTGCATACAGCCCACAGGGAACGCTCAAGGTCTTGGTTTGAAATGAAACATGACTTTATGTGAAATATGAATTGGAAATGATACTGAGTTGTATACAGTTGTGAAATATAGTCTCGATGGTGGAGAGGGGACTGCCTCATTAGTGAAAGTCACGCTTTCCTCCCCTTATTCTCTAAAGCCATGATGCTATCCCACACTTAGGGCCAAACAGGTAAAAACAACAACCCTTTGGTTTTTCCCATTAAAGAAAAGAACTTCCTTAGACAAATATATTTGTAAAATCAGGCCAGTGTTTATTCAAAGATCTTAGGAAATTTGCTCTAGATTCTTAGAATCATCTTATTTACCTGCTGGGTAAATCTTAAATACCTTTGGGCATGCTCAGGTAGAAGAAGCCTGTCTTGGCTTCAGAGATTGAGGCATATTGTTTTCTCTGGAGTCATCTCTGCCGAGACCACTTCTTGATCCTTGCCTGGTCCAGTTTTAGTTGGCTCATTATAGGGAGAGACAGGTGCTCATACTGTCATGACGTACTAGAAATTCAAGACTGGAATCTTAGGTGTGGAAGTGATAGTGGGCATCTCAGTGGGCGAGAAGGGCACTACCATACCATCAAGCAAATATTTGAATTCACAATTCCTGAAAAATGGATATCTTTAGTATAGCGATGCTCTTTGGGAAAGAGCAGATTATGCATTTTCACAGAGGAGTTATCTGTTATCATTATTCTGTTCCACTTGCCCCAGATTTCACCAGTGGAAGCCCCAGGTTGGCTCCTGTGTCATTTTGACATATTCTTATCATTATTTGAACACTTCTTTATTTTCTGGAGGTGCTCCAGCCTCATCTTATACTTTCTCTGTGCTGGCTCTGGAATTAGCCATTTTCTAAGAGGCCCTGGTTCCTTTAAGTGGAGAAATCCAGGTGCTCCCAAGCCCTCTCAGTGAACAGAGCTAGGAAATATGTGTATATGTACCTGTATATACTCATTATCTATCTATCTATCCATCCATCCATCTATCTGTCTCTCTGTGTGTCTGTCTTGAAAACTGTGAGTTCACACTCATAGCTCCAATTCCAGTGCAACATAACAGGGTTCATTGTTGTTGCCCCCTTACCATATTTGTAACTCCCTTCTCTAATAGTGAGAAACCTGGCTCTTATTGTCCACATCGTATTTACTTGTTTGCTCATTCCTGTTTCTAACCAATATGCTGACATTGCTGGCTTGCTATTCCACTAGGTCACCTTCCTTGCTCAGCCTTCAATCCCTGCTGGGCTCCTGCCTCCTCGCTCAGGCCCTGATTCTCCACCATTATACCATATTATTTTAGAGCATGGGTCCTTTGAAAGTTGGGAGTTCTAGCTTTTCTACATGGGATCCTATAGCCATTGGATCAGTGGCGTTTTACAAGAACCTCAGCTCTACTTGTGTTTTGAGTGTTATGTCATTTCTATCTTTATATCTATCTTGATGGTTATCTTTTTTTAGCATCAAATTGAGAAAAAAGGAAAACAAATTGTATGTGCGCACACGTGCATTTTAAGATATATATGGATGACCTTCTGGGCTCTCTGGCAGGGAAGCGCTCACTCTTCCTTTGTGGGGAGAGAGAGAGTATGTGCATGTGTGTGTGTGTGTGTCTTTAGAAGCTTCCAGCTCTAACTACACCTGTCTACTTGTTCCTCAAACATACCTACTTCCTGGACTTTTTCCATATCATCATCGTCATCAGTGTCCATCCTCTTGACCCATGCTGTTACCACCATTTTTCATAAGCCCTTCCTTAAGCATTCCTTTCATTAAGCATCTCAAGCCTAGAGCTTATGCCCCTTGAATGATGTTTACTTCTGCTTAAAGATATTTGGGTATGTGTTTTCTGGTCCTACTTATTTCCAGGTATCAGTAGGCCAATACTAGTAATGATATTTTTGAAAGTGTTTTGTTCACTCTTAAGTGTCATCTCGCCTAATAGATACTTTGCACATTTTAAGATTTTTATAAATGTTTATTAGATTTAAAATTTTGTTAGAATGAAAAACTGTGGCTCATACTTTGGATGTTTTGAGTTTTCGCTCCCTCCTGTATGTAGATGCTGAACTTCTTTGGCTTGGGTACAGAAGAGATTTCTTTGGTTCACATATTTACGTATAGTAAAATTTACCCTTTTTAGCATCTAGTTCTATGAATTTTAAAACATGTATTGATAATGCAGTCAAGATAGAAAACAGTTCCATCACACTGTTTTCTTGTGTCTCTTTTTTTTGCTGAGGAAGATTCGCCCTGAGCTAACATCTGTGCCAATCTTCCTCTTTTTGCTTGAGGAAGATTCGCCCTGAGCTAACGTCTGTGCCATTCTTCCTCTATTTTGTATGCGGGTCGCCCCCACAGCATGGCTCTTGACAAGTGGTGTAGGTCCATGCCTGGGAACTGAACCTGGGCCACTGGAGTGGAGCACATCAACCTTAACCACTAGGCCAAGGGGCCAGCCCCTCTTGTGTCTCTTTTTAGTCAACACTTCCTCTTAACCCCACAGCTCCTGCCAACCATGGATCTGTTTTATCTCCCTATGAATTTGCTTTTTCCAGAATGTGATAGAAATGGAATTATTTTGAGTCTGGCTTTTTTCTATTAGCATAATGCATCTGAGATTCATCCATGTTATTTAGTGTTGTTGAGTAGTATTCCACTGTGTGGATATTTCTAGAGTTTGTTTACCCATCCAGCAGTTGAAGGACATTTGGATTATTCCCAGTGTTTGACGATTGAAAATTAAACTGCTGTGGGACCAGCCCCAGTGGCCTAGTAGGTAAGTTCAGCACTCTGCTTTGGTGGCCTGGGTTTGGTTCCTGGGCATGGACCCACACCACTTGTTAATGGCCATGCTGTGGTGTCAACCCACACACAAAGTTGAGGAAGATTGGCAACAGATGTTAGCTCAGGGCTAATCTTCCTCGAGCATTAAGAGGAAGATTGGCAACAGATAGTAGCTCAGGGTGACTCTTCCTCAGGGGGAAAGAAATGTATAAGAGATTGAGTTTCTCCACATTCTCACCAGGACATAGTATTATAATTTTAACCATTTTATTGGGCATACAGTAATATTTCCTTTTTTGTTGTTGTAGTTTATCTTTTGTTTTGCATTTCCCTGATAACAAAATGATGCTGAACATTTTGTGTCTGTGTGCTCATTGGCCATTCATAAATAGTCCTTTCTGAAGTGTCTCTGCAAGTCTTTTACCCATTTTTTAATTGGTTTGTCTTCGTATTGATGAATTGTAAGATTTCTTTAATATGGATAAAAGTCCTTTGAGAGATATATATGTGTTGTTCAGATCTTCAAAGTCCTTATTGTTTTTCGTGTAGTTGTTTATACTTATTTGTTAAAACATCTATGATTGGCAATTTGTTTCTTTCTCCCTTTACTTTTGTCAGTTTTTGCTTCATCTGGTTTGAAGCTTTTTTATTAGGTGCATGCACATTTACAATCATTATATTTTCCTAATACATTGACTCTTTTGTTAACATGAAGTATTCCTCTTTGACCCGTGTAACACCTTTTTTCTTGAATTCCACTTTGATTTTCGTGTAGCTACTCCAGTTTTATGAGAATGTTTCAAAGATAGGAAAAGATAACATCTGTATGCTGATATGAGAAAGATTTATCGTGAGGGCACAGTGAAATGGGAGTGGGGAGAAGGTATTACCCAGTGAGCAGAGCTCTCAAGGCAATAAATAGTATTCAAAGCTAGATCACTCTCTCTGTGATTTCAGGCAGGAAGAAGGAGAGGATGGTTGCAGATACAAGTAGATCTTTAGAGTTGGCTATACCTTAAATCTATTTTAAAAATCTAGCAATAGGTACAGGATTTATAGTGTGCCAGCAACCACTGATCAAAGAAATGTGGTTTCAGTTTTATTATCAATACATGAGGGTAGTAGTTCAAGTGTTGGCTGAGTTTTCAGATAATTGTGGTTAATCTGTTAATAGTGAATTGGCTACATGGAACTTCATTCATTAGGCTCTGGGGTTGTGGCCCTTATAATAGTGTCCTGAATCTTCCTTGTCCTGAGAAGTTTTCATTGTGTACTGTCTGGTTTTCTGAAATGGTCTGCAAATCGAGCTTATTTTTCAGTGAGGTCCAGGGTATTGAGGTGTGTCTCAAGGATGTGAAATCCGTTTTGCTGGAAGTTGGTGTGATATGAAGGAATCTGGGGTCAGGTACTGCAGCTGAGTCTCCACATATGTAAAAACTTTACATACAGATAATCTTTATTTGACATGTGCTCTACATCCTTGAACATGTTGTTTAAACTTTTTAGGCTATTTTCTTTCCTGAATGATGTTAATCCCTGCTTTGATTCTATATCAAAAATTGTTGTGATTCTGGGGGCTGGCCCTGTGGCCTAGTGGGTAAGTTTGGCGCGCTCTGCTTTGGCCACCTGGGTTTGGTTCTCAGGTGCAGGCCTGCACCACTTGTCGGTGGCCATGCTGTGATGGCCACCATGTAGAAAATAGAGGAAGACTGGCACAGATGTTCTCTCAGGGCGAATCTTCCTCAGGAAAAAAAAATATTGTTGTGATTCTAAAAGAGGAATGATTTTAGGTTCAGGGAAACAGTTGGAAATTATGTCAGTAGGTTTCTACTGTGAATAAAAATACAGAAACTTGTCTTTAAAAACAACTCTACTTTTGACTTTTTAAAATCTGTTCCCGAACTTGAGAACTTGGTCTGATATTCTGCCAAACTCTTCCCTCCCTCTTTGCTCATGTGACATCAAAATATTTATCACCTTGCTACTGAGATGACTCTCGTTGGATTCTGCTGTGTTCTGTGAGCCAGGTCTCTTCTCAGGGGAAGCCTGCCTGCTTCTTACTCTCCTTGGTGGCTAGGTACAGAGGCTTGGGTGTACCACAGTTTGATTGTGGTTAGTTAGTTCCTTGTGGCTGTGCAGAAGAGGAGAGAGGGCATGTGTTACAGGACATCCATAATTGTGTTTCCAGTCCTGTCGTCTCTTAGGAACAGTGACCAGAGACCCTAAAGCCCGACTTGTCCATTTCTGCACTCTTCATCTCCTGTAGTCCAAGCGTGGTCTGCACAGTGGAGGGCTCCTTGAGAGATACAGATCATTTCTCCAAGAACCCTTTTTTTCTTAAAATATTTAAAACAAAGTTGGACCAGTTTTAAAGGGAGTTATATAGTTTTCCTTATTGCAGCCACAGAGAAATAGAAAGAGGGAGACAGATCCTATTGTTCTGAGTTCATAGAAACTTATTCTTGAATTAGTATGATCTAAGCCAGGAAAGAGTTTGCCGTGGCCTGTCAATGGAATATAATGGAAAGAATTGGCAGGTAAGGTTAAAATGGTCAAAAAGGTGAGTGGGCATTGTGAAGGTCAAGGTCTTCGAATGGGAAACCAAAGAGCAGAGAATTAGTTTCTTTAGGGAAGAGAAATCAGATTTTCTAATTTCTGGAAATTTGTAGGCTGCTGGCATGGAGAGTTCCAGGGAATTTGTGGAGATAGAAGAGCGCCTGTAAAGAGACAAGTGAGGACTTGGGGAGGCAGTGGGTTCAGCAGTAGGAAGCCACATGTGCTTGTGAGGTTTGAGTTTGAAAGGCCTGGAAGAAAGTGGTAGTGGTGTTGAGGAGAAAGAGAACAGGGAAGGGAGGTGTTTTGAGGAGAAAGCCCAGAGTGATTTTTGATGTTTTGAGTTTCAGGTAATAGTAGCACAGGAAGATGGGCTTGTGTGGGAGACGTGGTGCTAGGTACTGCACTAAGTGCTGGGAGTAGAACAGGGAGCAAAAAGTTCCCTGCCTCCCTGGAGCCTGCATTTCACTGGGAAAGACATAATAACGTGAATAAGATACCATGTGTGGCATGCTAAACAGTGGTAAGTACTGGAGAGGAAAGAATCAACAAAACGAGAAAGAGAGATTTGAACTTGGGGATGGAGTTGGGATTCAAAATAGGTTGACCAAAGAAGGCTTCGTCAAGTAGATGACTTTGAGTAAGAACTGAAGGAAGTGAGGGAGCTATTCTTGTGGAGATCTTGGGCAACAGCAAATATGTGCCTGATGTCTTCAAGGAATAGCCAGGAGGCTGAGGTGGAGAATAGTTGGAGATGAGGCTAGAGGGCTCATGATGTGGGTGTAAAGATCTGGTAGGGCCTGGTGTACATCAGTTAGGATTTGGGTGTTAGCTCTGATGGAGGTGGAAAGCCTTGGAGGATTTAGAGCAGAGAGCTGACATGATATGGCTTAGGTTTCACAGGCTCACTCTGATTGCTGTGTTGGGTCTAGACTGAAGGGGGCAAGAGCAGAAGCAGAGAGACCCCTTACACGGCTATTGCCTACGTCCAGGGGAGAGACGATGGAGCCTGAACCAGGGTGGTGGCAGAGAAGGTAGAGCTGACAGGATGAGCTGATGGATGTCGTGGTGTTTTGTGTGTGTGTGAGTGAGTGAGTGAGAGAGAGAGAGAGAGAGAGACAGAGAGACAGAGAGAGAGAGAGATGGGAATTAATTGATCGATAAGGATAACAGGATTTTTGGCCTGAGTAATTGGAAGAAAGGAGATAGTTTGCTCTGTTCCTGTTAACTAAATAAAAGGTACTTTTGGATGAACTACTGTAGGCAAACAATGTGTCCGGTAACACATATGCCTTTAAGAACGTCTGTAATATGTCTTTAAAATGATAGTGGTCCATGGTCATATTTTACAGTGAAAGAAGCTTATTGGCAAGCCTTGTCAAGAACTCTCTGTGGAAATATCAGTTGCTTTTTTTGGCTCCAAGGCATTTCCTGAACAGTGTATTATACCTTGTCCCAAGTGTGCCATTAAAGGATTTGAAAGTTTGTTAAAACATGTGTGGCAAGTGAGTGCTGTCACTTAAGCCTGGCCAGAGGAGCCAAGAAAGGAAAAGCAGCTCCTAGGTGGACTTGTGACATGCATTAGCGCTGAATCAGAGGCTCAGGTGGTGGGGTAGGCAGGACATTATCTCAGTGCATAAAGCCTTCAGCTGACACGCTTCTAAACAGCCCTTTCAGCAGAAAGTGCCTGTGGACATAGGTATATGTAAATCTTTTGGAAAAGCTCCATTATACCAAGTTGATAGCAACCCCCTGCCTCAGGGGAATGTAACAGAATTTATTTGCTGGAGCAGAATTTTCCAGTGCTAATATAGATCCTCTCTTTTTATAAGATTTAAAATAGCACTCTTCAAAGATGGCTTTTATGTTCAAGGAAGGGTTTTCTATATCAGTAAACAAACTATGAAATGTTTTCGTGCTTGGAGTTTGGGTAAGCCCTGCATGATGGAAATGTTACTTGGCATTTTTATTTAGGATTCCATTTGAATTGTTTGTAGGGACTCTTTCTGTTGCTTCCCAGTTTTGAAATACATTATGAAGGAGAAGAAAAGTCTAATCAATGTCAACAGTTTTGAAGTGGCTAAATTCTTGCTTTTGGGGATTTGGAGTTGCTATTTTCTGTTGGTCTAATTTATAGCGCAGTGTGGTGTCGTCCCCCCTCACCCCCTTCGAAGGGACGAGTTGGTGCTTCACACCTCTGGAGGAATTAGGAAATGTCCCTGGAAGCTGTGCTCAGATCTAGGCATTCTCTTCTTTATCTAGGCATTTGTGACTTTTCTTGCTAAAACTGTTGTTTTCACATTGAGGAGTGGTGAACTTTATGGTTACGTTTGAGTTTATATTGAAACTGGAGTTATAATTTAGATATGAAGGCCTAGAATTATTTTAGAAAACTGCGTTTGTTTAAATGTCTTCCAGTTTATTTGCGTTTGTATTTCTATTTGCTTCTCATGGTGATAAATTTAAACTGTGATGGAGTAATTGGTGACTCCTTCCTAGTTTCCGCACACATTGCATTAATGGCAGGCAGTGCAGTCTCAGGCGGTATCACGTACGCAAGCATCTGAATTCAGCGGCCCTTGCTGCTTGGTAGTTATTTTATTCATTTCTTGTAAGTTTTTTTTAGAATCCTTCTTTTACAGCTGATTCAAGTCTTTCTCATTCTCTTCGGAAGAAGAGAAAGGGAAACCAATATTTATTGATGTTTTATATGCCAAACATTTTGGGAGCCTCTGGAGAATATAAAAAATGATTGTGTGCGTCAGCCTCAGTGGCCTAGTGGTTAAATTCAGCGCACTCAGCTTCAGCAGCCCAGCTTCAGTTCTGGGGTGTGGACCTACAGTGCTCTTTGAACAGCCATGCTATGCTGACTGCCCAAATAGAGGAAGATTGCTAAAAAATAGAGGAAGATTGGCATGGATGTTAGCTCAGAGCGAATCTTCCTTAGGAAAAAAAAAAGTGAGTGTGACATGGTTTTCTGTCTGAAAACCAAGCGAGAAATATGCTAGCAAACAAATGGAACATAGACTGATTAAGAACCTTGTAATGAAAGAATAGTTAAGGAATAGCAGTGGAACAAAGGGAGGAAGTAGAATCTTTGCTTTTTTTTTTTCCCCAGATGTTTGCCATGCTCTTTATTTCATTTATTATTATTAATTCTTTTCTTATGAGAGGGAGGTTAGTCAGAGAAGCATTCACAGAAGAACTGGATCCTGAGTTTTGATTATTTGCCCGACAGGCAAAAGATGCAGCAGCATTTCATGCAGTGAATGTTAGTGGTGGGAGCTGTATGGACAGAGCTCCCTCTGAATCTGTTTGCAGGAAATCTCCCATAGGACTAAGAGCACTGGACTCAGAGCCCTAGATCTGTGTGCATGTCACAGCTCTGTCATTGAGTAGCTGTGGGATTGTGACCTGTCTGAACCTGTTTTTTCCTTTGTGAGATAGAGATAACTATTCTCCAGTGTGTCACCCAAGGTCATTGTGTGAATCAAATCAGCTAGTAGGCGTAAAAGCACGGGACGACTGTGTGATGTGAATGTGAAGAGTGGTAATGAAAGTCTCAGTGTCTGTTATGATTAACATGTTCATAATGGTATTTAAATTCTCTCTACTTCACTAACTCCTGTTCCTTGTTGAACTCCTTTTATTTGAGTCTTTCTCAGGGCTCTATTCCTAGCTTCTCTTTTCAGTTGACACTTGGCCCTGGGACACCTTTGCTTAACTGCCATCCCATGTGGTTAATTCCCCAACTGGACTTCTGCCCTCCAATATGCTCTTCTGATCTCCAGACCTGCATTTCCAGCTGCCACCTGGATGTTTCTTATCACCTTGGGCTTCCTGGGTCTAAAGACTAAATTTGTTTCCTCCCATGCATGTTAACTTATTAAGCTCCTACCATGTTCCAGGCACCTGTGCTAAGAGCTTTTCATGTATTGTCTCAGTTCCCACAATAATGTTATGATGTTGGAAACTCTTGTCCTCATTTTAAAGATAATGAAACTGAGATTCAAAGAGATACTAAGTAACTTTCCCAAAGTGGTATAGCTAGTAAGCGGCAGAGCCATGATGCAAACCCAGTTGTGTTGACTAGAGTCCCTGCTCTTAACTGCTTTCCTTTGCTTCCCCGCTTCACTACCTTACGGTACAGATGAGACTCATTACATTGGCGTTCAGGGCTCTTCGTGTCTGCTTCTGCACCCTCCTTTCACTCTCCCACTGTACACTTTCACTATTACTTGCCTTTTCTGAAGGAAAATTTGCATTTCCTTATCTCCTTGCTTTTGTATATATGTCCTTTCTCACCTTGGTCTTCTCTTTTTCATATAGTCACCTGTCAGAATCCTGAGGGAGGCAGGGCAGGGGAGTGGAATACAGCAGGGTAGGAGCCAAGTGGATCTGACTTCTACTTTACCTCACAGTTCTCGTCTGTTCTACACAGGGCTGGAGCAGTTTACATTCATACCAGTAGCATATTGCTGCACATTCCTGCCGACGTTTGGGATTGTCAGGACTTCTAGTTTTTGCCCATCTGTGGGTTTGTAGTGATATCTCATTGTGGTTTTAATTTGCATTTATCTGATGACTAATGAGTCTGAGCACATTTCTATCTTTATTGGCTGTTTGGCATTTCTATTTTGTGAAATGCCTTTAAACCCTTTCCCCGTTTCTCTGTTGGATTGTCTGTCATTCATTGATCTGTAGGTGTTCTGTATATATTCTGGATATGGCTTATCTTTTAAAATTTCTTTTATGTTATCTTAGGATAAAAGGAAAATTTTAATTTTAATGGAGTCGAATTTATCATTATTTTCTTTTATGGCACTACTTTTTGTGTATGTTTAAACGTATTTCCCTATGTATTTTCTCATATATTATTTTCTAAAATTCTGCCAGCCTTTTAGATTAGCTTCTTCCTTAGCCATTTTCCACTCATATGATTGCGTAGTTTCTCTCAAAAGTTTTTATCTTCAAAGTAGGGGGCTTCTACAAGGCATTTTGCCATTCCTTTGTGCTTATGTTCCCCTTAAAGAGCAGAAGTCATGCTATACCCACCCTCCTTTTCTAAAACGTGTGTCTCCTCCTCTCTTGGGTCTCAACTCGAGATGCTGGGCTTAGGCCTCCTCCCTATTTCTTTCAGTGCTAAGCTTCTCATAGCGCCTCCTCAGTTTCATCCCTGAGGGCTTTCAGGCTTCCTCCTGGGTACTATGGAAGAGGCCAGATTGCTGCTCTCCATCCCCCAGCGCATAAAGATTGCATCCTGATGGAGAGTGGGGGTCACCTTTTCCTCTCATCACACTTCCACACCCCTCTCTCGCCCAATTTTACCTTCCACAAGGAGACACTAGGTAGATTACGTATCTAACTTTGGTAAAACTAACAGCAAGGTATATCTGACAAACGTTTCTGTGTGTGTGTATGTGTGTGTGCATTTGTGTTTGGGGGAGGTTCAAGGAAATTAAAATTAAGTGTTTAGAGTGCTATTTCTTGAGCATTTTTAGTAGCTGCAAGTGACAGTTTTATTTTGTATCAGTACTCCCCAATTGACATCAGCCTGTATTTTCACTGTTTCTGTTTATTTTTTTAAATTTTTGCCTTTTTAAAAATTATTTTTAAATTATTTCTTTTTGCTTGAGGAAGATTAGCCCTGAGCTAACATCTGTGCCAGTCTTCCTCTACTTTGTACGTGGGATGCCTCCACAGCATGGCTGATGAGTGGAGTAGGTCCACGCCCAGGATCCGAACCAGCCACCCTGGGCTGCTGAAGTGGAGCATGTGGAACGTCAACCACTCGGCCACGGGGCTGGCCCCCTTCACTGTTTTTTTTTTTATTAGCAGGGTTTATGTGATGCTCATCCTACCCTGTTCATGGAACGAGACTGAGGGTGAAAAAGTTCTGTTTGACCCAGTGGTGTGATTCCCTCACTAATCCATTTCTGTCCTGTCCTCCAGAGACTAGACTAAATCTCCAAGGGAGAAGTAGTCCCAGTTGCAGCGTGCACTCGGAGTTATAAGTCTAGTCAGCTGCCTCACTCTCTCAGTTCTGTGGAGGAAACCAGAGGAATTTTAAAAGTCCTCAGTTAACCAGGTCAGTAATGTATCCATTTTCTCAGGCCCCCTTCCTGTCACTCTGAGCCCAGAGCTCTCCAAAATATTGATCAATCTGAACTGGTAGCCTTCAGCACCAGACCCTTTCCTTTCCTTACATGTACTTTCTTGTAGAGTATTTTCCATCTGTTTGTAGATGTGCATTCATTCTGTGGAGGTGTTCATCTGATCCTCAGAGGGATCACTAAACTTCAATGTTGAGAACCACTGAACTAGACTTTTCAGCTTTTTCCAGGTCAATCCCATAGAAGAAAGCCTCTTACTTTACGTATCCAAGGAAAATTGGGCCAACAGTTTCTAAGCCACATACTCTTGTGTCTAAACACTGTTCTGAAAGCTATCTTGCTCCCTAATGGTCTTTTGCATTCATTTCTTCATTTTTCTACCCATTTATCCATCTGTTTATTTATCAGATGTTGCGCACCTAGATTGATTATGCAAGTTGCTGTGGAATATACATATACGTGTAAGATGTAATTGGTGAGTATAGAGTGATACGAGATGAGGTAAATCACATACATAGATAACAGTAATATAGTGAGAAGAGGTATGCGTTGAGACTTTAGAAAAGAGAAAAATTACTCTTGCCTGGGGCAGGTAGAGAGAGATGCAGAGGAACTGGGAGGACAATGTGGTAGATTCTGGGTTATAGAAAATCCAGGCCATTTGGACCAGGTCTTGAGAGATGGATAGAGTTTAGATATATGGAAATGTTAGATGCAGTGTGCCATCTCTGGTTCTTTACTCATTCAAATGAGACATGAGTACATACTGTGTCAGGCCTAGCCATGGTTACTTCATGGAGTTTATCAGGGAAGATAGATCCTGAACAGATCATTTCCTAGTTAATTGCTATATTCATTCATTCATTCAGCATATATTTGAGTGACCACTAAATGGTATTCTTAACTCTTGGAATACAGCTGTGAATGAAATAGCCTTTGTGCTCGTGAAAACTTCATTCTAGTTGGGAGACGGAAAATAAATAAATATATAATGTATTGTCAGCTAGTGATAAGTGTAGTGATGAAAAATAAAGCAGGGTAAGAGGATAGAGTGATGACAGTGAGGTGGGGCTGTTTTAGTTAATGTGATCAGGAAAGGCCTCTCTGGGAGGAAGACATTTGAACAGAGACCTGAACAAAATGAAGAGAGCGAAGCCTCTAAATAGCTGGGCAAAGAGTTTTCCAGATAGAAGGAATAACAAATGCAAAAACCTCAAGATGGAAGGTTTTAATGTTCTAGGAGTAGCAAGAAGATCTCTAGAATTGAAGTGTAATTTGCAAAGGAAGAAGTTGTAGAAAATGAGAATGGAAAAATAGATATGGGTCAGATTTGACAGGACCTTGTGGCATGGAGATAGAAGGATGTTGGGAAGCTGTTGGGATAATGACATGATTTGATTTATGTTTTTTTTTTAAAGATTGGCACCTGAGCTAACATCTGTTGCCAATCCTTTTTTTTCCCCTTCTTCTCCCCAAAGCCCCCCCGGTACATAGTTGTGTCTTCTAATTGTAGGTCCTTCTGAGTCTGCTCTGTGGGATGCCACCTCAGCATGGCCTGACGAGTGGTGCTAGGTCCGCGCCCAAGATCTGAACCCATGAAACCCTAGGCTGCCAAAGTGGAGCACATGAACTTAACTACTTGGCCACCGGGCTGGCCCCTGATTGCTGTTTTAAAAGGGTCACTTTAGCTGCTTTGGTCCAAAATGGAAATCAGGAGACCAGTTATTGCAGTAGGTCAGCAAGGAGATAAAGGTTGCTTGAATTTGTGTAGAAACAGTAGTAATGGCAAGAAGGTACATTGTAAAGGAAGGGCCAGTGGGCTCTTCTGATGGGTAGATGTGGGGTGTGAGAGGGACAGAGTCAAGGGTGATGGCATAGTTTGGTGCCATCTGCTGAGAGAGGAAATGCTGGGAGAGGAGTGGGTTCAGGTGAGGACCAAGGCTTCTCTTGTTTGAGGTGCCAACTGACATCCAAATGAAGATGTCCCGTAGGCAACTGGATGAGTCTGGAATCAGGGGAAAGATTGAGGATGGGCATTTAATTTTGGTAATTAATGGCTTATAGAGAGATTTAAAGCTATGAGACTGGATGAAATCACTGAGGGAGTGAGTATAAATGGATCCTCTCCCTCATGTTGTTTAACATGTTCCTCTATTCCCTGTATCAGATCAGATTCAAGTTCATTTTTTGGGGGAAAAATGCTTCATAGTTGGTAGTATGTACTTCCTGTTATAGTGCATCAGGAAGCACTTCAGTTCTTTCCCTTTCTAAGATGTTCATATTGATCAGTGGGTTCAAGTATTGCCAGTCTGGTCCATCTATTATAAAACTCCATCCCCATCAGGTTATGACTTAGTGGTTTTAGCAACCGTTAATGATCATTTCCTGAATCCATATTTCAGTAGGAATGGCAAAATGGTAATGTTGAAAGTCTTTTCTTCCTTCTTAATTAGCTGAAACTCTTCTGTAAAGAAATTTATCTCATCAACTATTTGGTTAGCCTGAGGTATAGTGTATAGGAAAGGCAGGAAAAATGCTTAGAGTTTTCTAAGGTTGACCAGAGAGAGCCCTTTCATGTTGATTCCTGAGTCCTTTAGATAAGACCCTAGTAGCCTTTCATAGCTTCCTTGCTTTCCTGGTATGACAAGATGTTCCAGGGTCATTTTGTCTATTTCCTGTTCCAGATTTGAATTAGCCGTTTTTCTAAGGAGTCCTGCAAGCCTCACTCTTAACCAGTATGTGATAAGGAATGGTTTTAGAGTGCTGTTTGTATCCTGCGATCTTATGATCATCTCTTTTCCTCTTACCATTTGTTCTATTCTTGGGTCTACTGGGATGACAAAATAGAATGAAAATACTTTTACAATGCAACATATTAATTTATATTTTAATTACACAGTTTTAGATGACTTGATTTATTCATTAAGTCCTGCTACCTTACAGCATATTTTGCTTTAGTAACTCAAAAGTGAATTTAAGGCCTAAAACACCAGTTCTTGAGTGTAGCTAATCTAAACTGTGGAGATTATGGTTGGGTTGGTGTTAAAATGTGCTATCCAGTTAAGCCTGCTGTACTCTCATTATTGCTTTCCACTGATCTGTTCTTCCCCTTGACTTTTCCTTGAACTTTGTATATGTGAGCCAAAGCATAATTGTTAATAAGGAGGTAGGCAGAATCCTGGTGATTACAGAATTCTCGTTATAATTTACATACATATGTATGCGTACAAAGAGAAAAACCACCTTTCATTGTGGGATAGTTAAAGCCTTTAAATTTTAGAAAGTCAGAATTCTGGTTCCCCTTGTAATATTTTCTCTATGGCCTGTGGGAACCAAATTCTTTGTGAAACCATTAATGGCAGAAATAAATACATAATAGAAACCAAAGATCTGGACCCTTTTTTTAACTCTTACTGGAAGACTACCTTTTACCTGCTCGTCTAACTCCAGCATGTCGTTTTCTTTCACCTCTGCCCCCGGCTCTTCTTCCTCTGAGAGAAAGTATGTGTGGGGATGATGTAGAAAAACAGTAGACCAGTGGTCATGTTGTAGCCGCTATGCTTTAGACACAGGGTGTGCACCGTGCCTCCTGCCTGTGCTGTGTGCTCTCCTGACAACACCCAAAGTTGTGCTAATTCTTTGAGGATGGTCAGGGGCAGATCTTCCTAAATGTTCTTGAATTTGCCAGGCACATTTAAGGGAATTGAATAGGTTTGCTGATTTGAGTGATGTCAAATTCTCTTTCTTCTCATTAATTGTCAGTAAATTCTCTACTTTTTGAATGATCTTCTTTGGGTCATGTGTGAAAACAGGACTTACGTGAGAAGGCAGAAGTGCACAGAGGAGAGCTGGTTTTATAATTGTAATATTAACTGAAAGACTTAGCTGTGGCTTCACTCATATGTTCTTATGTAGGAAGGGGCCTGAGGGAATCTTTTTAGGGATTTCTGGCTAAACATTTTTTTTTCCCCACTATCAAAGAAAAGGAGCCTTGTTTGTTTTAAACTTCTTATGGGAAGAATGAACAAATGAATGAAAGATTGAACGAATGAATGAGTAAATCTGATGACTGAAAACATGGCAAGAGTTGAAAGAAAATTTCATTAAATATATTCAGAAATTGGGAATCAAGTTTTCAAAAACTATTAGAAGACACAGTTTTGCTCAGAATAATTAACCATTATTTACATGTTTTTCTGTTACCACATCTTCATGAAGTCAATTTTTTAAAAACTTTGGGAATCTATTTTTAAAGTCTATATTCTAGTTGTGAATATCTTTGTAATATTTTAGTAAGATTTTCTGGGTGGATGTTATAATATTAATTGTCTGGAGATGGTTATATTAATTGGAATCTGTGACATGAAGATGTTTTGGGAAAGATTTCTTTTAATAACTTTTTCTGTCTTGTGTAAGATGAGGATCTTTCATCAAGCGTGATCTTTGTGTGATCTAATTTGAACGTGAATCTGGTTTGTTGAAGGCAGGTATCTATTTTGAAACCTCGAGATTAAACTCAGAAAAATATTAGGTTTTCAAATATAAGGACAGAGAAACTGTTAGAGAGCTCATTCTCTTCATTCAGGTCTCTGCTCAAAGGTCACTTCCTCCGGGAGGCACCTCCTAAACACCCTGCTGGGAAACCAGCCTCACTCTCTCAGAACTAACGTTGTTTTTACTATGTATGTTTTTACTAGAACTTATCACTATTAGACCATTTTGAGTGTGTACATTTCTGTATCTGCCGCCTAGAACAGTGCCTGGCACCATGAAAGGTACTCCGTAATGATTTGTTGAATGAGAAAATTGTTCACCATCCGTCTCCCCACTAGAACGTAGTCTTCATGAGGATGCCTGGCACGAGGTTAGCCTTCCAGCATTTGTTTGAAACAATGAAATGAATGTGCTACCAATATTGATCTTTTTTACATTCATATATATACATATGTGATCACATTTTAATTATATATGTTTAAATATATATGTTTAAATTTCACTGGGTTTCTCATCCAGAAATGTATTCTTAAAAGGATGTGGTGTTCTAAGTAACATCTAGAACCTACAAAATCTACTTTCTTTTTTGCTAATGTAGATGGGAAGATTTTTATATAGGATAGCCTTTTTTTTTTCAGCGACTAAACACCTGGTGTGTTTTAATATAATACCCATAGCAACCAAAGAGTACTGTCATGTGACAAACTCATTAAATGGATTAGTATCTAGGTTTTTTTCTCCTATTTGCTTCATTCTTTTTTTAATTGAAAATATTTGAGGGGCCAGCCTGGTGGTGCAGCGGTTAAGTTTGCGTGTCCTGCTTTGGTGGCCTGGGGTTTGCCGGTTCTGATCCTGGATGCAGACCTGTGCACTGCTTGTCAAACCATGCTGTGGGAGGCATCCCACATATAGAGGAAGATGGGCACGGATGTTAGGTCAGGGCCAGTCTTCCTCAGCAAAAAAGAGGAGGATTGGTGGCAGATGTTAAGCTCAGGGCTAATTTTCCTCAGGAAAAAAAAAAAGAAAATATTTGACATGTTGTGTAATGCTTTATTCTTATTGCTAGTGTAAATGTCCATCAGTTGTATGCTCTCTCTGCTGATTTCAGGCCTCAAAATGGAGAATTAAGTGTTTATATTTTTTATGAGAACTTTTTTTTTTCTTTTGAGGAAGATTAGCCCTGAGCTAACTGCTGCCATTCCTCCTCTTTTTGCTGAGGAAGACTGGCCCTGAGCTAACATCCATGCCCATCTTCCTCTACTTTATATATGGGACGCCTGCCACATCATGGCTTGTCCTGCGGCGCCATGTCCTCAAGTGGGATCCGAACCAGCAAACCCTGGGCTGCCGAAGTGGACCGTGCGCACTTAACTGCTGCATCACTGGGCTGGCCCCTAGAACATTTTGTAAACTCTTGTTCACACAATTTCTTTTCCATTTTACTTTGTATTCTTGTGGTTTCATTTGAGAGTGCAGTGACATACTAAGTATGTTGAGTTCCTTTATCATTTCCCAGTGTACTAATTGATCCCATGTGATGAACCCTTGTGAAGCAGCATTGTATTTCTGATCTTCAGAAATACAATCCCTTTGAGGGAGAGGTGATGAACATGTACTTCAGAAAAATGAGAAGTGGATATGGCTTTAATCTTGGGCATCTTGAAGAGTTCAGTGCCAACCTGGCACTGCTGGATCAATCAGCTCCATAACGTAGTCTGTGCATCTGGAAAATAAAGATCCTTTTTCAAACTACCTGGTGAGTGTCCAGTGCTGTGAGCTTCTGAATGTGTAGTTTTTTCCTTAGGAAAGGAAAATAGGCTTTTTCCCTTTCTTCCCTCCAGTGATTTAGCAGACCTTTCTATTTTCTTCAGGTAATTAAACCAGACAGCAATGACAAAGAAACAGAAGGTGCCTATGAATCATATCTCCCTGAGGAGCTCTGTGGAAGCCTTCTCCCACAACAGTCCCTGAAAGGCTGTAATGACAGTCCTGATGTCATTATAGAGGCTCAGTTTGATGACAGCGACTCAGAAGATGGACATGGCAACACACAAAATATTCTTGTTGATGGTGTTAAGAAACTCTCGGTTTGTCTTCATGAAAAAGGTGAGTACCAGACCTCTGTCTGACATTTTATTTTAGTAAACTGATTGTTTTGGGTTTTTTTTTAAAGATTTTATTTTTTCCTTTTTCTCCCCAAAGCCCCCCAGTACATAGTTCTATATACTTCGTTGTGGGTCCTTCTAGTTGTGGCAGGTGGGACGCTGCCTCAGCGTGGTTTGTTGAGCAGTGCCATGTCCCCGCCCAGGATTTGAACCAACGAAACACTGGGCCACCTGCAGCGGAGCGTGCGAACTTAACCACTCGGCCACGGGGCCAGCCCCTAAACTGATTGTTTTAAGTATTGGAATTCTCTTTGTGCTACAGAATTAATCACATAATGCAATTGGTATCATCCCAATTTCTTTTTCTTTCTTTCTTTTTTTTTTGCTGAGGAAGATTCACCCTGAGCTGACATCTGTTGCCAGTCTTCCTTTTTTTGTATGTGAGCTACTACCAAGCATGGCCACTGACAAGGGGGATGTACGTCCGCACCCAGGAATCAAATCGAGCACACTAACCTTAACCACTAGGCTACTGGGGCTGGCCCTCATCCCAGTTTGTGACGTGCGACAGCTTTTGGGCAGCGGGGATATTTGACAGACTTCCAGCTGCTGGTTATGAGGAGGGGATGAACATGCTGCTTGCTGGTGGTTTGTTAAGTCAGTGGTTGTGGTTGTCATTTCCTAATAAGTTTTGAATTGTCGTGATAGCTAACCTTGAAATTTCCTGTGATGAGCCAAATCTCACCCTGTGGTTGATATGAGCAGAATTAAACCCATCTTTAAAATCCTTACAAAAAAGCACTTCATTTTACCTTGGATTTTGCTTTAATTCATTACACTTTAAAAGTGTTTCTGTCATTGATGGTGGGAATGGATCACCTTAAATTTGATTAGCAGATTATCTTTACAGAGTGTTTTGACTTTAAACTTTTAAAAAAGCTAGTCTTATTTTCTCTGATCAAAATCTAAGCCATGGGTCCTCTGGATGCAGAAGAGAGCAATTGCAAACACATGGGCGAGGAGCTGTGACCACTGGCCCTACTTGACCACACTCTGGGAAACTTAAGGGAAAGTAGCAGTGAAAACTGGAATATTTCAATGTATAGATTTCTAAGAAGTTTTAAATACAGGGAGTATATTTTCCAGGCAAATTGAGTTTTATGTGTACCATTAAATGGAAAAGATTGACCTGGCTAGGCTGACTAGACTATGAGCTTTTTTATCAGGAAGAACTTTCTGGCACAGTCCCCGTGAAAAGCCAGAAGAAATGCCAGAAGGTTACTAAAGGAGGATGCTCAGCAGACACCCTGTGACGGGGACTGGTGAGCACACCTCGCTGACATCCTGAAGAAAGCTGGGGGTGCTTTCAGGAAGTGACTGCATGAGGATCACCCCGTTTCTCCACTGCTGACGACGTTGTGACCTGGGCAGTGAGCATTTTCTGAAAGCATGTGTTGCTTTCTGGTGCCAAGTACTGCTCATTCAGAAGGACTTTCCAACTTTGAAATTCTTTTTGAATGAAGAGGCTCCTGCTTCCTCACTGCTCCACCAGGTGTATGGACCCGAGGGCACCCAGGTTCCTTTTGTTTTGTGGCCTGGTTAGATAACTAGTGGTTTCACTGTTCAGGGCCCAGCCGGTTTCATTTGGATATTATTCCTTGAAATTTCATTCTTCTGATATTTCTTCTTTCTTTATTTAAAAACAGTTGGGTAGGGGCCGGCCCCATGGTGGAGTGCTTGAGTTCGTGCGCTCTCCTTCCAGTGGCCCAGGATTTCGCCAGTTTGGATCCTGGGTGCAGACATGGCACTGCTCATCAGGCCATGCTGAGACGGCATCCCACATAGCACAGCCAGAAGGACCTACAGCTAGAATATACAAGTGTGTACTGGGGGGCTTTGAGGAGAAGAAGAAAAATTAAAAAAAGGAAGATTGGCAACAGATGTTAACTCAGGTGCCAATCTTTAAAAAAAAAACCAAAACAGTTGGATACTGTGATCCTCTTCTGAGTGTGCATGTATATTATCATAATGGCGTCAGTACTGTGAATCATGTCTTTTCTATGAGAAGAGAGGGAAACAACCAGGGCCCTAAATAGCTAAATCTTTCATCAGCAAGATCACCAAGGTAGAGAGGTACTTGCAGGACACAGCCAGGCAAAGGAGCACTTTAAAACTTATTGAGTATTTGGCTCAAAACTGTTTCATGGAAACCTAGCTCTGGTGATTGGACTTGGCAGACCTCAGCAGCCTCTTTTCCCCTGGGCTCCAAGTTGAGGAATAAGATGCCTTGATTTCTCGTTAGTGGTTGGTGCTAATGCAAGGGCAGGGAAATATTGATGGATAGAAGTGATGGCAGAACTGATGCCTGGGCATATAGTGATAATTCACTGTGCCCTTTGTTTGGGAGATTCTTAGGCCAAACATGCTTTTGATTTGTCCTCTATTGTAATCCTTTTACTTTTCTCTTACAACTAAATATCACTGAGTGCCTTACAAATCCACTGTATGCATGTTATTTCCTTGCTCTTTTTACGGTCTTCCTATCCTACTGTTATTTATATTGCTTCCTTACTAGCCCTGACTGAGGGAACAGCCTTAATCCTTCCCTCAGTATCTGGTACAAATTTCTTTTTCCTGTTAGCCTTTAAAATAGAGAGTTTGTGAAACCACATGGCTGTTTCTCATTTCTTGCCCTCTTGATATTTAGTAAAATTGCAATTTGCTCTTTTAAAAATCATAGTGTTTTTTAGGATATTTCAACTAGCTTCTCTTCTCTGGATAATATAAAATCTGGCTACAGTTAAGATGTTAGTACTTTTTGCACCATTTAAGGTTTTGAAATTTGTTATTGAAACAAACCATAACCTTAAGAACATCATAAACTTTTCCTAAGACATCTAGAAAGTTCTTTGCTTTGTGTTGTAATTGCAAAGGGATTATTAATCCTAGTTCACACTAGTGTTCAAAAGAGTGCTTTTTGTTTATTCTTGTTTTAATATCATGTTTCTTTATCCAAAGCAAATATTACATATTGCGTGTGTATGCATTGTATCTCCCTATTTGCCCAGGAACCATGGTATCTTTATGATAACTACTAGTTTCTCTGGTAAGTGAGCAGATAGCTCCAGCTGTCTGCAGCAAGTGCCTGTCATTGCAGTAAGAGAAGGGTTTCTCTGGCCATCTCAGACCTACACTGTAGTTTCTTCTAGAAAGACAGCGTGGGTCTGCACCATCCTCAGCCCCTGAGAGAGAGTGGGCCAAAGACCTGGGCCCCTTTTGTAGGGCCAGTCCCCCAGCCTCCTGGGCTAGTTGTTAGCACTCTTCAGGCAGTTGCTTTGTTGTCAGCACAGAAGTCTGCCGTCTGTGTAGAGACTGGGAACAACCGAGATAAATTTTCTTTGGTATCAAATGTTTGGATAACGGTTGCTTGGTTAACAAACTCCAAAGGATGAAAATCCTCATGGCTAGGTGAACCAGTAGCTCTGTGTCTTTCATCATTGGGATTTTAAGAGCAGTTTTGGCCTCTGACTCTTGGTGATCATGACCTAATCAGGTTGTGATGTACATTTCCTGTTCTCTAGCCTAGTAGATCTGCCAGAGATCTTGTTCAGTTTTCTGGTCTGGAGACAAGCCTCAACTGGTCCCCTGATAACTTAACATGGGTTTGAATGTGGAGCCGGTGACCCTTTCACTTCTCTCTTCTCTCTCTTGGCCACCTTCAGCTCTTTGCTGAAGGGAGAATCCACATGGAATCCTCGATCTCTTCTGAGGTTTGAATCCATCGATTACTACTACTCCTGAGGCCTCCCATGTCAACTTCAGGAGTCAGAAAGAGCACTTTTTTCCCCACTTAAGATTTGTCTCCTTCCAATGACAGGACTGTTCAATACCTAAGTTTAATTCCCGAACTTCCTTGGGTAAAAAGCAACTGTATTTCCCTTTGGCCGAGAAAAACAGACCCGTATGATTATTCTCCTGTGATTCTTCGGGGTTACTGAAATCCCAAGAACTCTTTCTCCTGACTATCTGGAAACCTTTCTTTGTCAGAGCTAAATTTCTTCATTTCCTTTTTGTGAATCTTTCTAGATTCTGAAATCAAATCTTCCCTATCCTTTTTGTTTCTTGGCTCTCCACTGTGTGTAATGATGTTAGTACAACAAGAAGACAGTCGTGTTTGCTTCAGAAATTATATTAAAAATTAAATATATAGTAATTCCTCATCAACAACAATTTTTGGACCATGCTTTTGTGCCAATCTTTTAAAATCTCATTTAAAAAAAAGTAAAGCCTTGTCCAGACCTATGTTAGAAGGATAGAGTAGCAATCTTTTGCTTCCCTGTCTTTTAGACTGAGCGGACAAGGCAATGATATCAAGTGTGTTTGAAGTAGAGATAGATGGTCAGGACCTACAACGTCTGAGACCCAAATCCTATGCTAGACCAGCCATTCTTCCCTGTGAAGTCCCCAAAAGAAATACATGCACAGAGGATAAAGCAAGGCAGAGGGGTAGTTCTTTATTAACAGGCTTTGACTCAAGCTGGAATGATTATCCCTGTATATACTGCCACTAGCAGTGCATGAGGCTTCTTACAGCTTCTATTCCTGCTAACAGTTGGAATTATCTAGCTTTCTAATTTTTGTTTTGTTTTGTTTTTGCTGAGGAAGATTCACCCTTAGCTAACATCTGTTGCCAATCTTCCTCATTTTACTTGAGGAAGATATGCCCTGACCTAACGTCTGTGCCAGTCTTCCTCTATTTTGTATGTGAGTCACTGCCATAGCATGGCTGCTGACAAGTGGTATAGGTCCATGCCCAGGGGCCAAACCTGGGCTGCCGAAGCATATTGCACCAAACTTAACCACTAGGCCATGGGGGTGGTCCCCCAGTGCTCTAATTTTTGTAGTCTAGATTAAGTTCTGTAAATTTCCTTTTCATATCGTTTGTCCTTTGTTCTGTCAGGGTTACTGTTCTGTTGTTTATTTGCAGGAATTTCTTATCTATCCTCTATAATCCTTAACCTTTTTAGGCATTACAAGTATCTTCTGCCATTCTGTCATTGTCATTTGTCTCTTAACTTTATCTGTAGTGTCTTTCATTGAACAAAACTCCTTAATTTAAATGTGATAAGGTTAATCATATCCTTTATGGGTTTGTATGTTTTTCCCTGTTCTTAGGTCACGTATTCTCCCGTGTAATCTTTTATTAACTCCACAGGTTTGCTCTTTGCTGAACTTTATGATGCTGATTCTTTATTGATTGAAATTTCTCTCCTCTAAATCTATTTCTGATGTGGAACTGTCCTTGAATTTTTAGGATAAATCCTACTTAATCCCAATGTATTATTACTTTTTTAAATACATTATTGGATTTACTTAGGTAATACTTACTGTAGGATTTTTGTATCATGTTAAATGGGCCTATCATTTTCTTGTCATTATCTGATTTTTAGAATCAAGATTATATTCGTATCATGAAATGTCCTTGTTGGTTTTGACTGTTTTTCCAGAACAGCTTGTATAGGATGGGAATTAACTGTTCCTTAAAATTTGTTAGAACTCATTGTGAAATTATCTGTATCTGCTATTTTTCAGGAGGCAAGATCTTTGTTCTTTTAATCTCTTTCATACGAATTGGTCTGTTCAAGTTCTCTATTTCTTTTTGTGCCGATTTTGGCACAATTTAATGGGAATTTATCCATTCGAATTTATTAGCATATAGAGGTTCCTAATACTCTTTAATATTCTTTAATTATTTAAAAACTTTGTGTCTGTGCTTTTCCCTCTCTTTTCATTCTATATTGCGATTATTTGAATCTTCTCTCTTTTTTCTTGATAACTCTTGCTTGCCAGAGGTCTATCTTATTAATCTTTTCAAGGGACATGCCTTTTACTTGTGTTATTTTTCTGTGTTTATTGTTCATGATGATGTTCTGTATATCATTGATATTTGCCTAACTTATCTTTGTTATTTAATTCCTTATTTTGGGGGTTTGCTTTTTTGCCCTTTTCCCAACTTCTTGAGTTGAATATTTAGCTTGTTAATTTTAACCTTTCTTGTGTCCTTTGAAATGTTTTTAAAGCTATAAATTTCCCTCTAAATACTTCTTTAACTCTATTCTACAGATTTTGACATGCAGTATTTTTATTAGTTCTAAATATTTAATTTCCTTTATGATTGCTTCTGTAACTAGAATTGGTTATTTATTAAGGCTATTAAATTTCTTTTCTTTTTTTCTTCTTTTTGCTATTTTTTTTTTTTTTTGAGGAAGATTAGCCCTGAGCTAACAACTGCTGCCAATCTTCCCTTTTTTTTTGCTAAGGAAGACTGGCCCTGAGCTAACATCCATGCCCATCTTCCTGCACTTTATATACGGGATGCCTGCCACAGCATGGCCTGCCAATCGGTGCTGTGTCTGCACCTGGGATCCGAACTGGTGAACCCTGGGCTGCCAAAGTGGAACGTGTGAACTTAACTGCTGCGCCACTGGGCCAGCCCCCTTTTTGCTATTCTTTTGATGTCAGTATTTAATTTTTTTGTATTATGGTCAAAGAAGAGGGCCTGTAAGTTGTTAATGCTTTATAATTTATTGAAGCCTCCTTTATAGTTTATTACATGGTCTTTATTTCTAGATATTCCATGTATGCTTTGAAAGAAAGATGTGGTATATATATCCAAAAACTTAATACATAATTATATTGTTCTTCTCTTCATAAGATCTTTATTATTTCAAGTACTTAATCTGTCAGTTTCTCAGAGGGATGTTTGAAAATATATGTCTATAAATTTTGATTTATTTATTTCTCCTGCAGTCTTGTTATATTTTGAAGTTGTATTGTTAAGTGTATATGGGTATATTAGGATATACCTAGATATGTTTTTGTATACATGCATACCTGTAAATGTGTTTTCACATAATAATCACTGATATTTATTGAGCATTTACTATGTACTCGGCCCTTTCTAAATACTTTAAAGTTAGTACTTATTATGTTTAATTATTTAATCCTTACAACACATCTAGTATCTATTTCAGGAATATTTAAAGTATCTATCTCAGAGACAGTTGTAGTTTTTATTCCCAAAGGACAGAAAAGTTACACAGTTGGTAAGTACACTTTAGAATCCCTTGGTAGCTTTTTAAAAAATATCAATGCCCGGATACCACCCCAGACATTCTGGTCCAGTTGATCTGGTATTTTTAAAAAGCTCACCGGAGATTCAAGGATTCTTCTATGTAGCCAGAATTTAACAGTCCTAGACTTACCCTCTTTACCTTTCCTTATACTGTATCTCTCCTCATAAATAGCAATACACATAGCACAGGTTAAAGATTTCATAGTAGTCCAGCCCTCAGTGTGATAATTGATTTGGTCAAGGATCATCAATAGATAACCAAAACCATTGGGTGAAAGGTTGTTGCAAACTAAGATATTCACATGGACTTGAAGTGTCATGCCACAAATGACTTACTACCTAATTATACTGGGCAAAATGTCCTTTTATAGTTGACAGATTTGATGGTCACTTCCTTAACCAAGTGGTCAACCTTAGCATCACTAATAGTGCAACAATCTGACATTTTGTGTCTACTGATAGCATGTATTATTACACAACATCATCTGTGAAGTATTTGTGCCAAAAATGTTTCACCTGAATCAAACTTCTGGCCCTAACTTCTAGTATACTGGAAACATAAGGAGTACTGGAGCAAGTTAAATGACACCGTGGGAGAACTAGTGAGATAAATCCATATGTGGGACAATCTATAGGACAACCAGCTTGTACTCTTCAAAAAAAGTCAATGTTAGAAAGAACAAAAAACAAGGGGAACTGTTCTAGAGGAAGAAGACCGAAAGAAACATAACCAAAAATAACGCGTGAACCTTGATTGGATCCTGGATTGGGGAAAAACTGATAACAATTGGGGAAATTTAAATTGAGACTGTATATTAGACAACATTTTGGAATTACTATTAATTTTCTTAGGCTTGATAATGATAGTGAAAACATATAAGAGAATGTAATTTTTTTAAATGCTTAAGTTTTTTTTAATTGAGATAACATTGGTTTATAACATTATATAAATTTCAGGTGTACATCATTATATTGCAATATCTGTGTAGATTACACCATGTTCACCACCCAAAGACCAATTACCATCCATCACCATGCACACGTGCGAATCACCCCTTTCACCCTCTTCCTTCCCTGCTTCCCTTCTGGTAACCCCCAATCCAATTTCTGTCTCTATGTGTTTGTTTGTTGTTGTTTTTATCTTCTGTTTATGAGTGAGATAATATGGTATTTGGCTTACTGCTTCTGACTTATTTTGCTTAGCGTAATACCCTCAAGGTCCATCCATGTTGTTGCAAATGTCATGATTTCATCTTTTTTTATGGCTGAGTAGTATTCCGTTATGTATAAATACCATGTCTTCTTTCTCCATTTGTCCCTTCATGGGCACCTGGGCTTCCAAGTCTTGGCTATTGTGAATAATGCTGCAGTGAACACAGGGGTGCATATGTCTTAATGCATTCGTGTTTTCATGTTCTTTGGGTAAATACTCAGCAGTGGAATAGCTGGATCGTATGGTAGTTCTATTCCTAATTTTTAAAGGAATCTCCATACTGTTTTCCATAGTGGCTGCACCAGTTTGCACTCCCACTCGCAGTAAATGAGAGTTCTCTTTTTTCCATATCCTCTCCAATACTTGTTATTTCTTGTCTTGTTAATTATAGCCATTCTGATGGGGGTGAGGTGATATCTCGTTGTAGTTTTGATTTACATTTTCCCTGTTAATTAGATGTTGGACATCTTTTCATGTGTCTGTTGACCATCTGTATATCTTCTTGGGAAAAATGTCTGTTCAGATCTTTTGCCCATTTTTTAATTGGGTTGTTTTTTTTTGGTTGTTGTTGAGATGTATGAATTCTTTGTATATTTTGGATATTAACCCCTTATCAGATATATGGTTTGCAAATATCTTCTCTCGATTGTTAGGTTGTGTTTTTGTTTTGTTGATGGTTTCCTTTGCTGTACAGAAGCTTTTTAGTTTGATGTAGTCGTATTCTTTATTTTTTCTGTTGTTTCCCTTGCCTGGTCAGATATGGTACTTGAAAACATGCTGCTAAGACTGATGTTGAAGAGCATACTGCGTATGTTTTCTTCTAGAATTTTTATGGTTTCAAGTCTTTCATTCAAGTCTTTAATCCATTTTGGGTTAACTTTTGTGTATGGTGGAAGATAATGGTCTACTTTGATTCTTTTGCATGTGGCTGTCCAGTTTTCCCAACACCATTTATTGAAGAACCTTTCCTTTCTCCATTATATGTTCTTGGCTCCCTTGTTGAAAATTAGCTGTCCATAAATGTGTGGGTTTATTTCTGGGCTGTCAATTCTGTTCTATTGATCTGTGTGTCTGTTTTGTGTCGGTACCATGCTGTTGTGATTACTATAGCTTCATAGTGTATTTTAAAATCAGGGAGTGTGATGCCTCCAGCTTTGTTCTTTTTTCTCAGGATTCCTTTGGCTATTCGGGGTCTTTTGTTGTTCCCTATACATTTTAGGATTCTTTGTTCTATTTCTGTGAAAAATGTCATTGGAACTTTGGTAGGGTCTGCGTTGACTCTGTAGATTGCTTTTGGAAGTATGGACATTTTAACCATGTTAATTTTCCCAATCCAAGAGCATGGAATATCTTTCCATTTCTTTGTGTCTTCTTCAATTTCTTTCAACAATGTTTTATACTTTGCAGTGTGCAGGTCTTTCACCTCTTCAGTTAAATTTATTCCTAGGTATTTTATTCTTTTTTTTGCAATTGTAAATGGGATTATATTCTTAATTTCTCTTTCTGCTACTTCATTGTTAGTGTATAGAAATGCAACAGATTTTTGTATCCTACAACTTTACCATGTCCATTTATTTCTAAAAGTTTTTTGGTGAATTCTTTAGGGTTTTCTCTATATAAAATCATGTCATCTGCAAATGGTGGCAGTTTCACTTCTTCCTTTCCAGTTTGGATCCCTTTTATTTCTTTTTCTTGCCTGATTGCTCTGGCTATGACTTTAACACTATATTAAATAAGAGTGGTGAAAGTGGGCATCCTTGTCTGGTTCCTGTTCTTAGAGGGATAGCTTTCAGTTTTTCTCCATTGAGTATGATGTTAGCTGTGAGTTTGTCACATATGGCCTTTGTTATGTTGAGGTACTTTCCTTCTATATCCATTTTATTCAGAGTTTTTATCATAAATGGATGCTGTATCTTGTCGAATACTTTCTCCGAGTCTATTGAGATGATCATGTGGTTTTTATTCTTCATTTTCTTAATGTGGTGTATCATGTTGATTGATTTGCAGATGTTGAGCCATCGCTGCATTCCCTGGAATAAATCCCACTTGATCATGGTGTGTGACCTTTTTCATGTATTATTGTTTTCTTTTTCTAGTATTTTGTTGAGGACTTTGCATTGATGTTCATCAGTGATATTGGCCTGTAATTTTCTTTTTTTGTGTTGTCCTAGTCTTGTTTTGGTATCAGGGTAATCTTGGCCTTGTAGAATGAGTTAGGAAGCTTCCCTTCCTTTTCAATTTTTTGGAAGAGTTTGAGAAGGATAGGCATTAGGACGTCTTTGAATGTTTGGTAGAATTCACCAGGGAAGCCGTCTGGTCCTGGACTTTTATTTTTTGGGGAGGTTTTTGATTACTGTTTTGATCTCCTTACTGGTAATTGGTTTATTCAGATTCTCTGTTTCTTCTTGATTCAGTTTTGGAAGTTTGTATAATTCTCAGAATTTGTTCACTTCTTCTAGATTATCCAATTTGTTGGCATATAGCTTTTTGTAGTAGTCTCCTGTCATCTTTTGTATTTCTGAAGTGTGCATTGTAATTTCTCCTCCTTCTTTTCTGATTTTATTTACTTGAGCCTTCTCTCTTTCTTCTTTGTGAATCTAGCTAAAAGTTTGTCAGTGTTGTTTATGTTTTCAAGGCACCAACCTTCGTTTCATTGATCTTTTTCTATTTTTTTAATTCTCTATTTCATTTATTACTGCTCTGATTTTTATTGTTTCCTTCCTTCTACTGATTTTGGGCTTTGTTTATTCTTCTTTTTCTAACTCCTTTAGGTGCACCGTCAGATTGTTTTTTTGAAGTTTTTCTTGTTTCTTGAGGTAGAACTCTATTGCTATAAATTTCTTAGAACTGCTTTTGCTGTATCCCATAAATTTTGGCATGTTGTATTTTCATTTGTCTCCAGATATTTTTTGATTTCTCCTTGATTTCTTTATTGACCCTATCATTGTTTAGTTGCATTTTGTTTAGTCTCCACATATTTGTGGCTTTTCCAATTTTCTTCCTTTAGTTGATTTCTAGTTTCATACTGCTGTGGTCAGAAAAGATGCTTGGTATTATTTCAGTCTTAATTTATTGAGACTTGTTTTGTGGCCTAATATGTGATCTATCCTGGAGAATGTTTCATTTACATTCAAAGAGAGTGTGTATTCTGCAGTTTTTGGATGGACTATTCTATGTATGTCTACTAAGTCCACCTGGTCTAATGTATTGTTTAAGGCAGTGTTTCCTTGTTGGTCTTCTGTTTGGATGATCTATCCATTGGTATAAATGGAGTGTTAAAGTCCTCTCCTATTATTGTGTTACTGTCTTTTTCACCTTTTATGTCTGTTAGAGTTGCTTTATATATTTAGGTGCTCCTATGTTGGGTGCACAGATATTTACAAGTGTTATATCCTCTTGTTGGGTTGTTCCCTTTATCATTAGGTAATGCCTTTCTTTGTCTCTTGTTCCAGTTGTTGTTTTAAAGTCTGTTTGTCTGATATAAGTATTGCTACCCCAGCTTTCTTTTCATTGCCATTTGCATGGAGTATTTTTTCCTATCTCCTCACTTTTCAGTTTGTGTGTGTCTTTAGGTCTTAAGTTTGCCTCTTGTATGCGGCATGTATATGCATCTTCTTTTTTTATCCAATAAGCCACTCTATGTCTTTTGATTGGAGCATTTAGTCCATTGAAGAATGTCCTTATTCTTAAGAGATGTCTTTATTAGGAGATACTGGCTAAAGTGCTTGGGGTGAAGTATCTTGTCTTTAACTTACTTTCAAATGGGTCAGAAAACAAAACAAGGCAAAACTCTGTGTGTGTTTGTGTGTGTGAGGCTGTGTGCAAGAGAAAGCAGGTGCAGCAAAAGTTTAACATTTGATGAATCAGTGAGTGTTTGTAATATCACTCTTTCAACTTTTTAGTAAATTTAAAAGTCTTTAAAATAAAAAATTGGGTGAAACATATCCTATACATTACTGAAAGAAAAGAATTGCCATCTCCACAGCTTAGGTATGTAGTTCAAGAGCTGGCATTGCTCTTCCCCAGGCTTTGGCTCCAAAGTATTCTAGAGCATGAAATTACTACTGCTTGTAGTTAAAAATTCACCTGGTTTGGTCTGCTCTTTTCAGTTGGGTATTTTTCCTAGTAATTAATTTTATTTAAAGAATCATAATTTTATTTCCCATTAAAAATACCTATGTCTCACACAAGGTGTCAGTAAAGAAAATCTTCTCTAAAAAATTTTAAATTATTTGAATAACAGTGGATTAAGAGAGATTCTTGGGGAAATTAATGAAGCCTTCCAATATTTTTGCAAAAATTACTGTTTTTTATGAGTGTACTGTAAAAGTTAAACAGAATGAGGCCATGTTATACCAGCATATAATTTAAAAAGCTTATACAAAAACCTGTTATTCTACGTAGTACATGCTTGCATTGATAACCTAAAATTTGTTAAATAACTTTTTATTTTTATAAAATAAAATTTATTTTTCCCACTATGATCTGTAAAATTTGGTTCCTACTTTAAAGTGAGTTTACTTTTGGGCCTTTTGCTGCTATAGCTTATCCTCAGATATCTTATATTTTTTGTCTCTTTGACCTGGCACAGAGCAGGCGTTCAGTTAGTGGTAGCCTGGGTGAGTGGAACCAGCAGTAGACTTGGGAGTGAGGTGAGCAAGGTTGGAGTCCCTACTCTGCTTCTGAAATGAGGGAGTTGAGCAAAATTATGTCAGAAGTTCCTTCTAGGTGTAAAGTTCCATGGCAAAATATGTTTTTGATAATGTTAAGGATTTAATCAGGGAAGCTGTGATGAGTCATGGACAGAAATGGTTTGGGGGTTCTTCCATTGATACCTGCTCCGTCCCTTAAAACCATGACAGCCTGTGCTACTTACCGCTGCCGTTTGTTTATTCATCTACTCAGCAGTTATGGAGTGATTATGATGCTCCCGATGCTGTGCTGGGCCCAGGCCTTACAAAGGTGAAGCATGTGTGCAATCCATCCATCTGTCTAATGGATTTTTACCAAGAGCCTGCTAAGTGCCAGGCATCTTGTGTAGCCTTGTGTCCCCAGTGACTGGGGAGCTCTTCAAGAGGTACCTCCTTGCAGATGCCTACTGCTCCTCTCCCCCCTCCCTCTTTTCCCACAGCTGACCCCAGAACTTCTTTGTTTGGCTGTGGAAAGGTTAATGCTGATTACAATAATTTATATGAATTGCTTGCCATTTATGTCTTTTCGCCTCACTGCACAGCGACCCCTGCTATTGTCTATATATTGGATAATCTCTCTTTTGAGTTTTCATTAAAGCATTTACATCCAATTCACCTCTGCTGCATTGCTCACAGAGCACAGCAGCTCCAGGGGCTCTGGTCTTACTGCTACCCTGTTCTCCTCTTATCCTGTTCTTGGAGTGTATGAGCTGCAGAAATGAAGTGCTGGGTCAGCCCCCACGTTCTGCCAGTCCCTCTCTTCACCACAGGCTCTCTCTCTTTTAGCAGGTGTGATTTGAGTGTTAGAAACACCACAGAGCATAAAAGATATGATTGCAGGTTATTTGGAAGTTTTTTGTGGTTCATCCTGACTATGGACACGAACATGTTCATGGAATTGAGTACTCTTCTGCTTCTATTTTGTGATGTGTAATGTTTTTTAACTTTAAAGTAACCCCTTTTCCTTTATTAGCAGTTTCCGTTCTTTTCCTTTATTAGCAATATCACTGAGAATATTAAACATTCTTGTGGAAATTCAAACAGATTTTCGTTGTAAACTCTAAAGAATCGAATAACTTTATTTAAACCAGTGATTCTCAAGTTCTTTTCATCTCTGGATACCTGTACACTCTTAAAAATTATTGAAGACTCCAAAGTGCTTTTGTGTATATAAATTGTATCTATCAATATTTCTGTATTTAAAATTACAACTAAGAAAGCTTTAAAATATTAATGCAAGATATGTGCACTTACTTGTAGTTGTGTTTCTGTGTACATTTAAAGAAAACTCCAGATTTCAAAATAAGGACTTATTGGGCATTAATGAGGTTAATGAGATTATAGTAAATATAATCACAGTTGGAATACTGAGGAAAAAATAGAATTAACCTCTAAAATGCACTTGTTTATACTTTAAATCTAATATCTTAGAAAATTGTGGAAAAGACAAGAATACATAAACACACTTTCTGTTAGTCACTAGAGCAGGAGTTATCAAAAGTATTGTGTAAAGGACCAGATAGTAAATATTTCTAGCATTGTGGGCCACACTGAGACACAGACTTCTCTGTCACAACTACTCAACTCTATTGTATCCTGAAACCGTGGTGGAGAATATTTAAATGAATGAATATGGCTGGATTTGGTCTGCTGGCCAGTTTAGTTTGCTGACCCCTACTTTACACTCATGAGAGAATGAAAGTGAAAAGAAAAAATGAAGGGTTAGTATAATTGCGAACAGAGTCTTGACCTTGTGGACCTTCTGACAGGGTCTCAGACCACACTTGGAAGAAAGACAGGTTTAAGCTATTGAAATCGATAGTTGATGCTGAACAGGACTTTAGTGCATGTTTTAATTATTCTTTACTGTTAGGAATTTCCACACTTCTTTAGTTCCTTAGTTTTAAGTAGTTATTGGATTGTTTTTTCCCCTTATTTTTTCCTGTGGAGTGCTAATTATAATAATTCAGGCTAAAATCTGTTGCCTCAATCCTTTTGCTCAGTTGTGGGGTCTTTTTGGGGGAGTTTGTGCCCTGTTTTGCTGTGTTGACTATAGCGTGGTCTATCTACATCTTAATTTATCAAACCTATTCACATTGTGAATTCCAGAATCTTAGATCCTCTTAATATGTTTACATAGTTTATATATAGCATTATCTTACACATTTCTTATTAGAAAATACTTGAGTATTTTGTATGTTTTAGTATTAACTTGAAATTTTTTCTAGTATTTTCCCCATAGGTAATAGTTGTTATGTAAGAGAGCTATTGGGGTTGTTTTTGTGTATTTTTTAGCTTGATACCTTAATGAATGCTCTTATTATTTCTAATAACTTTTTAGTTGGTTGTTTTAATTTTCTAGGTATAAAATAACTTTATCTGCAAATAATAATTTTGCCCCTTCGTTTCTAATTTTGTGCTTCTTATTTATTACCTCATTTCAATGGCCATTGCTTTAAGAACTGTATTACATAATAGTGGTGATTGCCTTCTTCCGGACTTAATGGGAATGCTTCCAGTATTAAACCCTCAAGCGCAATACTGGTTATTGGCTGGAGACCAAGTTAACCAAGTGTCCTCTTTCTTTTTTACTAAAAGTCTCTATTGGGAATGGATATTGAATGTTTTTTAAGTGTCTTGAGCTTCTTTCAAGATGCTGTTTTTCCCTTTGGCTTGTTTACATGATGACATGTAACATTGAATAATTCTTGTATCCCTCATTCAACCATGACCCTCATTTGGTCATGGTACATAACATGTTTTAACATGTAACTCAGTTCTGTTTGCTAATAATTTATGTATGATTTTTGGATTCTAATACAAAATGTGATATTAGTCTGCAGTTTCTTTTTATTGTGCTGTCTTTATTGTGTTTGAGTATCAGGCTCTATTAACTTTGTAGGAAGAATTGGGGAGCGTTTCTCAGTGCTCTGGAGCAGTTAAAAGAGCATCGAGAATAAGCACATTTTCTCGGACTTGAAACATGGACTAGAGCTTTCTTTAGCTTGCAGCTTTCTCCATCTCTAATGATTACTAAGTTCTGTAGGGTTTTTTTTTTTAAAGATTTTATTTTTTCCTTTTTCTCCCCAAAGCCCCCCAGTACATAGTTGTATATTCTTCGTTGTGGGTCCTTCTAGTTGTGGTATGTGTGACGCTGCCTCAACGTGGTTTGATGAGCAGTGCCATGTCTGCGCCCAGGATTCGAACCAACAAAACACTGGGCCACCTGCAGCAGAGTGTGCGAACTCAACCACTTGGCCACGGGGCCAGCCCCATGTAGGGTTTTTAACTCTTGCATTAATTTTGATAATTTATATTTTCTAGGAAAGTCAAACTTTTAAACACATATTCTGATATATTAGAATAGAATTGTACAGTCTTTTCAGTTGTTTAATTTCCCCTGCATCTGTGATCATAACCCCTTTCAGTTTCCCCCTCATTTTGTATTATACTAGCTAGTGACCTATCTGTTTAATTTTTAATAGAAATTTACTTTACTCTTTTTATTTATTATAAGTAACTAATTTCTACTTTTATATTTTATTACTAGGGACTTTCTTTTAGAGGTGTTAAGTCTGAGGTGGTCATCTGTAGCTGGAGATACAAGTTGACGTTCATGACAGAAGTTTGGACTGGAAATGTAGTTTAGAGTCATTGGTATCTAGTTAGTTCCTTGAAGAACTCCTCTATTCTAAGAGTTCCTTTAAAGGCCTGTCGGAGGACAGGGGCTTACCTGTTCCCTTCTGCCCCTGGGTTCCCCTCCTTGAAAACAATAAATATTGTTTTTCAGACTGTTCCTTGCCTTAGAGTCTGTGTAACAAACAGAAATTCTTGTGGGTTAAAAAAAAAATTGTGTGTGTGTGGTAAAATACATATAGCAAAAAATTTACCATTTTAACCATTTTTAAGTATACAGTTGAGTCCATTACATTCATGATGTTGTGCAACTGTTACTACAGGCTTTTCCAAAACCTCTTCATCACCCTAAACAGGAACTCTATAACTATTAAGCAATACCTCCTCATGTCACCTCCCCCAACCCCTGATAACCACTAATTACTTCCTCTCTATAAATTTGTCTATTCTTGATATTTCATATAAGTGGAATTGTACAATATTTCTCCTTTTGTATCTGGCTTATTTCATTCAGCATCATGTTTTCAAGCTTCATCTATATTGTAGCATGTATTGAAATGTCATTCCTTTTTATAGCTGAATAATATTCCATTATATAGTGTATACCACATTTTGTTTGTCCATCCATGTTGATGGACACTTGAGTTGTTTCCATCTTTTGGTTATTAAATAGTGAGTAATGCTGAAATGAACATTGGTGTGCAAGTATCTGAGTCTCTGTTTTCAGTTCATTTGGGCATATACCTAGGAGTAAAATTGCTGGATCATATGGTAATTCTGTGTTTAGCTGTTTGAGAAATGTGGGGTTTTTTAAAAGGAATTTTGGTGTTGTTAATTACATGGTTATTAGAAGGGTTAACAGAAATAGAAAATCATAATGAATTATAAGAAATCTTGAAATAATAATAATTACATCTGTTCTTTATTGAAATATAACTGGAGCTTGTCCAATTCTTTCTCCAACTTGTCCTTTTTACTTCCTCCTCTTCCCATTTTTTATTGTGGCGTCATTCCTCCCTACTTACCTATTTTCACTTTGACACATCAGGAGACCTAGGGGGCTTGGGTTTCAGAACATTTTTCTAACATTACATGTAATTTATTTTATAGAACATACTCTGTCCCAATCCATTCCTTACAACACCTGGGAATAAACATGCCCGTCAGCTTGCTTGCTAGTACTTTTAACACGAAGTTGTTGGAATGGAAATTTCAATAAAAGGAAGTACTCTATAATAAACATTATTCATGCTGTTGTCTGCAAATAGGAGTTCCCAGGCCTCTAGCGTGTCAGTCACTGTGTGCCTGCCCTTCTCCTCAGTGGAGAATGAAGACTTCAGGGTCCCTGGCGTCACCCTCCCTGTGGCTCTTTTAACACCCTGTTCAGTATGGCACCCCTGATTGTCTTGCTTGCTGTGCACTTTTAGCTTTATACTTGGCTCCCTGGGATTATTTAATAATCCGCTTTTCTGGGCTCATGGGTAATGAGAAGGGAAGATCAACTTGTATGTGTGATGGTCTCATTTTCTCCTTATTTGCTATCCCTTGCTCACTAGATTCCAGTCACCCTTGGAATCTTTCTTCCCAGTCCACCTGCTCATCTCCCTCTCTGGTACTTTCCAGGTCAGGCCAGTCCATGCTGGTGACAAGGGTCATATCTGTTTACGGTTACCTTCCATTGCCATAGAAATCATAAAATTCTGGGCCTGCACAGGTCCTACAAGATCATGTACTCTTCTGGACATGTGATAGTCTACCCTAGAGGCTTGCAGTGGAGCACTTTACATTATTTATAAATTTTTAATGACATAAAATGAAAATAGTAAATTTGCTTTCAGTAAGACTGCAAAGTCAGCTTACTTCACTTTTGATACAAATGATACCAGCTCCCCATGGTAACATTGATTTTTCTTGCCGATCAGAAGCTCTAATAATCAGTTACATGTTTTTGATTAAAAAAAACCAGGATAGCAAATTAATTTTCCATGCAGTTAAATTACTAAAAGTACTTCAAAGTATGAGATCCTTGGGAAAAATTAATTTTTAAAAACGTACTATAAAAAATCTGTGATTAAAAGGTTGGAAACAACTGATCTAGCTCATCCTTTTTGTTTTACAGACGAGGAAACTGAGGCTCAGAGAAGTTACTTGGCTTGTCCAGTGTCCCACAGGAAGTTAGTGAGTTCATAGAAAAAAATGCCTTGTTCCTGTAATAGCAACAGACAGTTTCACCACATGGGTCATACTTTTGGAAGAGCAAATCATGCCAGATCAGTTTAATTTCTTTCTATAAGAATCTGGTGGACATTGTTCATTGCCCACCTAGTATCTGTTTCCCCTTTTCCCTTTCCCGTATGTACCCAGATTTTCATCTGGACATCTGCTCCTTCCCCAGATTCCTTGTACTTTGGGCGAAGTTGACTGCAGCTGCTGAGCTGAGTCTTGGTTGCCTTAAGTCAGTTGCTTGGTAGACGTTCTTACCTTTTGCCAATAGAGCTTTCTGCAGCAATGGAAATGCTCTAATCTATACTGTCCGATACTGCAGCCACTAGCCACATCTGGCTGTTCAGCACTTGAAATGTGGCTAATGTGACTGAAACACTGCATTTTTGACGAGCAGTGCCATGTCTGCGCCCAGGATTCGAACCAACGAAACACTGGGCCGCCTGCAGCAGAGCGCGCGAACTTAACCACTCGGCCACTGGGCCAGCCCCAACACTGCATTTTTAATTGTATTTAATTTTTTTAATTAATTTTATTTCAAATAGCTACATGTGATTTGTGACTACTGTGTTGGATATTGCAGCTTCCTACCATTTTCTCTTCCATAGGCACATGACCTAAGCAGTCTAATCAGGGTGACTCCTGCTTGGAATTCTGGGATGTAAGTAGTTTTCTGATGGATATGAACAGGAAACATATATCCCTAATTGCTACTGGCAGCTATCTTATCACTTGCTAAGTGTTGTGAATGGAAGAGTGGAGAATCAGAAAAAAACCTGGGCCCCAACAGCCATTAGTGGGCCCTGGATCAACTGATCCTGAAGCCTGCCTTACCTCTGGACTTCCAGCTGCTTAAACCAATGAGTCACCTTTGATACATAAGCCAGTTTGTGTTGAACGTTCTGTCATTTCAACCAAGAGCATCTAAGCAGATAACAGAGGGAATAACAAGCCAGGTATTGTGCTGGGAAAAGAAGGATAAATAAAGAGTAAAATCTTGATGCTTGTTCTTGAGGTAAAATTAGTCTATAAGAGGAGATACGGTAACAGACATGTGTTTTGGGTCTTGCCTACCTTAGTCCCCTTCAGTGGGAATTTCCTTTACTAAAGTGGTATCCGCCCCTGTCCCCAGGACCTTGGTTGGACCATGAGTAGACTCCTGTCCCAAAGAACATCAACACATTGACCAGTTACTTGTTAGATATTTTTTCTCCACATCTGAAGGATCCTGGAATTAAAATGTCACATGGAATGAGGACTGGAGACAAAATTATTAGGGAATAGAGGCTGCTGGTAACCACAGACAGTGCACATAGAGAAGAGGAACAGATCTGCAGAGAGAGGGAGGGACCGTTCAGAGAGGAAAGAGGAGAAAGTGAAAGGAGGAGGGAGGAAGAGTAAGAAAAAAAGAAGACAGTTTATTCTTTGGGCCTTGAAAGATGAGTAGGGTTTGCCAGGTGAAGAATGTTATAGGTATTAACAGGGGCACAGAAGTGGATGGTAGGTAGAGTAATATCTACAGTGGGAATAATGCAGGATGTAAGGTGGGGAACCTGGAGAGGAGGCTAGAAAAATAGGCTATGGTGAGGTTTTGCCAAGTTTCCTCTGGCTGCTAAGAGATCGGGGTAGTAGGGAGTCATCCAAGGTTGTTATGGAAAGGAGACTGATTGTTAGAAAGAGGTGAGAAGTTGGGGCATGGCATGGGCCCACTTAAGATTAGAGATGCTGGAACACGTGACTGGGACCAGTGGCAGCTGGAATGCAGAAGGAGGGGATAATTAGTGAGATATTTCAGAACTAGAGTTGACAGAGTTCGATGGCAGATCAAATATTGAACTTGAGGCAGAGGAGGATTCAAGAATGAGATTAACTTGATATCTAGTTTAGCAACTGCATGGGACCTGACATTCTTAAGTGAGAAAAATAATACCAGGGGTGAGAAGGACTATAAATTCAGGTTCTGATCAAATGTTGAATTTGAGTTACTTAGGGGATATTCAGATTGTGACATCCAGTAGGTGATTGGAAATAGAAGTATAGACCCAGAAGATGGATGGTGAGAGTTACAGACCTGAACATTTCCAGTTGAACCAGTAGATGGCCCCCAATTGGAATTACTTGAAGTAGTCATTGTCCTATAAAACCGAGTGACAAGCTTGTACATATGGAAAACTCGGGGGCAAGGGTAAGGATTGGGAAGTAACTCTGATAAAGGTTTTAAGAGCCTGTACAAGATCTAACAGAAAATTGTATAGAACTAAGAAGGAAGTGATGAGTATTTTCAAGAAACAAAGGAATGCCTCTCTTTCCTTAGTGAGTATCAAATGATTAAAGATTCTTTTCTTTTTTTTTTTTTTGAGGAAGATTAGCCCTGAGCTAACATCTGCTGCCAATCTGCCTCTTTTTTATTTTTTGCTGAGGAAGACTGGCCCTGAGCTAACATCTGTGCCCATCTTCCTCTACTTTATATGTGGGACGCCTACCACCGCATGGTGTGCCCATGTCCGCACCTGGGATCCAAACCAGTGAACCCCAGGCCACCAAAGCAGAACATGTGCACTTAACTGCTGTGCCACCAGGCCGGCCCTGATTATTTTCATTTAAAAAGACTAATTCTTGTGGCTGGCCCGCTGGCATAGTGGTTAAGTTTGCATGCTCTGCTTTGGCAGCCTTGGATTTACGAGTTTGGATTCTGAGTGTAGGTCTACACACTGCTCATCAAGCCATGCTGTGGTGGTGTCCCACATACGAAATAGAGGAAGATTGGCACAGGTGTTAGCTCAGGGACAATCTTCCTCACCAAAAAAAAGTAAGTAAATAAAAAGACATTCTCACAATTACTTAAAATCAACCTTTATTCAGGGACGAGCGGATTGTCCGAGAAAAGTTCTATTTGGTATTTATTGAGGTGGGAAACTGAGAATCAGCCACAGGTTGGCATAGTTAATGTCTTCCTTCCCACCTCCCTCTACCTGGGATTCTGAGCACTACTGTCTGTGAAGTTAGTTTTCAGGTCTTCAGATTCCTCGAAGGGAAGGCCTAATCAAGCAGATCTTCCCTGTTCATCCCTTTGGTCAGCATACGCCAGGTTTACTCAGTTGAGTAATGAAGCCTTTTTTGTAACTTAGTGTCCAACCTGCTTCCTTAAGGTTTTGTGTATTTTTTGCTTTGTTAGAGATCCTTTCATTGCCACTGTGCAGAAATACGTGCCTACAGACTCATCATACTGGCATTGATTTCTCCTTTATTGGATCACTCTAAATAATGCCTTTTCTCCTTTGAGAACTACTCACTAGGTTTTTCAAATCATGCAGCAACATGTCAGGGCAAATCTTTGTCTAACTAATAGACTGATGGTGGCAATAACCTATTGAGATTTTCAAAAAGCTGTTGAAGATTCCAGCTAAGCCTATTGGGGAAAAAACTGGGTTGTGTGGCTCTGGATGGGGAGAAGGAACTGACAGCTATCCTACTCTGGGTGTAGAATGTCCAGCATTAAAGACAGATCTTATTTAACATTTTACAGTAGAAAATTGTGCCTGATTTTCAGATACTGCTTAAAAAACAAAACTGAAAAACGAATGAGTCACCCCTACCCCTTTAAGTGGAACCAGCCTCCCACCCCTGCACACCCTTTTGCTAGCCCCCCTGGGTGAAAGCTCAGTAAAGTCTCTCCTCTCTGCTCCCAGTTAGCTGACCCCCATTTGGCCGGTCTCCTCAGCTCTGACTCATTTGTTTGAGCCGGAAGCAGCAATCGAGTATGAACTTGATAGGCTCTACTTGGCTCTGACTCTCATTTTGACTCTCCTTATTTCAAAGCCCGTTTGATACCAGTTTCTAGACTACTACACTCTTGACTTTGCAGTTCACCTAGGCCTCTTCCACCTGCTGTTCCAGGTACAAATGCTCGTTGGGCCCACCTTGGTGCATTGGGGCCAGGATCCAAACCTGTCTAGCTGGCCCTGTTTGCATCTCTACCGTGGAAGGGGGATCCAACAAGATGTAGCAACACTCTTAGTAGGAAAAAAAAGTACTGAATAAGAGCTTTTGCTAGTCATTCTTGCCTCTTTTTTCCTTATTTGTAAAAAAAACCTTCATAATAAATACCTGCCTTGATTTCTTCACAGGTTCTTGCATAAATCAAATGAGGTAATGGAAAGGAAAGTCTCTTAAAAAGGAGAAAGCATAGTATTCCATCATGGGAATTTTCCAAAACGTTTTTTGAAGCCTGTTGCCTCTTGAAGCAGCAAGTGTCAAATGAATCTTTCTGCAGAGGTTCTCAGACCATGTGATGTCAGTGATGAGCTCTAATGGCTGCCCTTGCCCACCTCCTGACTGGGCTCTCCAGCCAGTGTTCTTCCACCTGCCCATTCAGATCTTAGGTCCAGCCAAGCTGGACTTTGTATTGTTCCTAGCAATCCCTTCCCTCCTCTGCCTTTGTACGTCCATGCCTCCTCTTTTCTGCCGTGAATCCTGCCTAATTTCCCATTTCCTCCTGTGAAAATTCCTCCAATCTTTGAATGTCAACTGTCATTTTACATGTGTATTAATTATCTATCGCTGTGTAACAAATTGCCGCAAACTTAGTGGCTTAAAACAACACATTTACTATCTTGCATTTTATGTGGGTCAGTGTAATGTAGTAAGAAATATATATGTGGCCTCTGTTCCCAGTTCCTGATGCAGAGCTTCTAAAACCCTTGGAATTTCCTGCATGATAGGAGCGTCTCTTGTTCTATGAGGCTACTCTTGGTGGGCTCCTGGATAGCTTCAGAATGGTGGCTGGTCACCCGAAAGACATAGCCATGATTAGAAGCTTGAAATTTTTAGCCCCACCCTCCATCCTCCAGGGAGGGGAGAAGGGCTGGAGATTGAGTTAATAGTTGGTCATGCCTACGTGATGGAGCGTCCATAAAAATTTGTCCACTGTGGGGTTTGGAGAGCTTCTGGGTTGGTGAATGCATCTATATAGTGGGAGGGTGGTGCACCTTGACTCCACAAGGATAGAAGCTCCAGCACTTGGGGTCCTTCTGGACCTTGCCCTATATACCTCTTTATCTGATTATTCATCTGTATCATTTATTATATTCTTTGTATTAAACCGATAAACATAAGTTAAGCATTGCCCTGAGTTCTGTGAGCCATTACAACAAGTTATTGAACCTAAGGAGGGGGTCCTGGCAACCTCTTCCCCTGTTTGTAGCCAACTCAGACAAGTGTGGGAAACCTGGAGGCCCACTACTTGCATTTGGTGTTTGAAGTTGGGGGCAATCTTATGAGACTGAGCCCTTAACCTGTGAAGTCTGCACTAACCCTGGGTAGTTAGTGTCAGAATTGAACTAAATTGTAGGACACCCAGGTGGTGTCCACAGAGAACTGGAGAATTGCTTGCTGTGGAAAACGCATACATTTGGTGTCCGAAGTGTTGTGAATAGAGGAAACAAGGTTCCCCTTTAGTCGAGAATCTGGACATAGCTCAGCTCTGTCCTCTGCTTCAGAGTTTCTCACAAGGCCACAGTCAAGGTGTTGCTCATCTGAAGGCTCGTCTGGGGAAGGATCTGCTGCTAAGCTTATGTGGTTCTTGGCCAGATTCAGTTCCTTGTGGGCTCTTGAACTGAGGACCTCAGTTCTTTGCTAGCTGCTGGCCAGAGCCTGCTCTGAGCTCCTTGCTGCATGGGCGTCTCTGTATGGCAACTGGCTTCATCAGATCCAGCAAGGGAGAGAGTCTGCTATCAAGATAGAAGTTGAGTCTTATGTAACCTAACCATGGAAGTGACACCCATCATGTTTGCCTTATTCTCTTGGTTAGAAGCAAGTCACAGGCCTTCCCACACTTGAAGGAGAGGATTATACAAGGGCATGAAGGCCAGAGGTGTGAGGTTCACTGGGGGGTCATCTTAGAGTCTGCTCTACTTATTTCTTTCCAATAAGATCTTTCCCTTCAGTGACTCTTCTTCAGAGCTACTTTTTTTTTTTTGCAGTTTACATTCCATGACTGATATTATTATGGTTGAACTTTTGAAAAAATTTCCCTCCTGTAACTGTTTTTGCTCATTTTTGTTGTGGCTCCCAGAACAGTCTTGTATTCAGCAAATGTTCTGCAGAGACTCCCCTTCCTTCCCTGCTTTGAAATTGAAGGATCAAACTAGTTCCTCTCCTGTTTAACACCTGAGTCCTTTTTTGCCTCGGCAGCCACATAGGATACATTATAAAACCTTCAGATTTGCCAATTTGGCGTCAAAAGCAGTGACTCATCCAAGTCTATATAACCTGGCTGGGGTGATCTACGTTAGTCTGATTTGCATTTATAACTGGAGCTTGTTACCTTATTAAGGAGAAGCAATTTTCCATCAAAGATGCTTCAAACATTAGCTGTTTTTGAGTGATGCATTGCTGTTTCCTGTGGGGCCTGATGTATCTCAGAAGTGATGCAGTCTGTAAAAATCAACTTCTTTATTTTATTTTATTTTTTTTAAAGATTGGCACCTGAGCTAACAACCGTTGCCAATCTTTTTTTTTTTCCCCTGCTATATCTCCCCAAACCCCCCAGTACATAGTTGTATATCTTAGTTGCAGGTCCTTCTAGTTGTGGGATGTGGGACGCTGCCTCAACGTGGCCTGACGAGCAGTGCCATGTCCTCGCCCAGGATCTGAACCCTGGGCCGCTGCAGCGGAGCGCGTGAACTTAACCACTCAGCCACGGAGCGGCCCCTCAACTTCTTCTTTAAACTGTTTTCTTTTGCCTGGTAATGGTCACTTTGTGGTCCTCCTATTTTTAGATCACAGCAAATGAATTGGTAAAGAGGACTGGCTCTTGGAGAAGCAGCATTTTAATTCTTTCCCTTTTGCCCAAGCAGTGGGCTGGGTCTTATTATATCTGTTGGAAATGTTCCAAAGGATGAAATATTGCATGTGCTTTCAGAGGCTTGGAACATGAGAGATATGTGTTTGACATATGTGGGATTGCAGACTCCAAATATGGCAAAACTCATCAAGTCTAGCCTCACATGCTTTGAGGTTAATCTTTACTTAACCCTCTAAAATATCTTAGCACTTTTTTCATTTCTTGAAGTTTTGATGGATAGCTACTACATAGAAGGCAGGTAAAGAAACACCAGTCTGATTTTAGTAAACACTGTGTTTCTGGTGTTGAAATGATCACATCACAGTAAGATGTGAAGCTTGGCCCCTTTAAGAAAAACTCAGATGGAAGTCAATTTAAACTTGGAGGAGTCATTCATCTGTTGGGAAAGATGCAGAATTAGTAAGTTAAAGCCAGCCATAGATGAGAACACATAAGTGTGTGTGCCTACATTCTGGGTCTTTTGGGAGCCGTGAGGCTGAAAGCCAATTAAAGCTTTAATAGAGAGAAATTAAAAAGTGGTTTCTCCTGGGCCAAAGAAAGATTTGGAGCAGAGAGTGCTCAGAGAAAAGCAGAAGAGTGTTGATGATGTAATTAATATAGTTAACAGCTGGGAATGGAAATCAGCACAAAGCCCCATCTGAGAAGACAACCCTGTGAGGGACTCAGGTTTGGGCCTGAAAGCCACGCTATCCAGGTCTCAGCTCCAGCTCAGGAACGTGAATGCATTTGCATGGTCCGCTTGATGAGGAGGGTGACCAAATCCTGTCACGAGTACCTCCTTTCTTAATCCCTCACCAGGCTGTAAATTAGAACAGTGCAGGAAAATGGGGTAGTGGAGGGATTTTTTTTCTTCTTAATGCTTGAGTATTAGCTTCCTTTTCATTGATTTATTCATCCTATTACTCGTGGTATGTTAAGTCCTTCTTTCCCTGGTCTCTACTTATCTGTCTTCTCTCAATGTTATCATCTAATTGATGTTCCCAACCTCTACCCAGACATGTAGAACCATATCTCCAGCTTGGGTAGAGGACATCGTCATACTTCTATCCCGTTGTCACCCCAAACTTGAAATGTGCCCCAAACAGAGTTGATTGACTTCTCCCAGTATCTTATCACTCAGGCACATCTCTCAAAAATCACCTTTTCTTTTTCATCCTCACTTCCGTCAGTTCTGTTCGGATCCTGAAGGTTCTGTGGCATCATGGGAAGGGATGAGGTGTCGGCATTCGTGAGACTTGGGTTTGAATCCTCTCCGTGCCACTTCCTGGCTGGTAACCATGGGCAAGCGTGTTAGTTGATCTTGGTGAGCCTCATTTCCCTTATCTCTAAAATTGGCATGACTATACCTGCCTCATTCGATTACTGGAGAATATTCACTGCGGTAGTGTATGTAAATCACCTAACAGTGCCAGGCGTGTGCAACAGGTGCTCCATAACTAGTTACTGTTATTATTTTGAACGCATAGAGCACAGTGCCTGGCATGTTCAGGCCTGCTGTTTTGGGGTGCTGTTCACATGTGATCCTCCTCTGGAATTTTGGAACCCAGCTCTGAATGGGGTGAGTATCCTAGCACTTTTCAGCACATGAATTTGGCTTCTGAGTTTCGGAGAAACAAAAGGTGTCCCTGTGAACCCCTTCAGCCTTCGGCTGCCACACTTAGAAATGACTTGTTTCTAGACTCATCCCCTTCTCCATTTCTTCTGATACAGTGAAGTTGGCATCTCTCTGTCCTTCTGCCTGAGGTTAATCCTTTCCTCTGGGTTCTGGATCCCATCCCTTCCTGTCCAGGGGCCCCTCCCTTTTCTAATTGTGCCCTCTTCAACCACACCTTCTTTAATGGTTCCTTCCCATCAGCAATTAACCATGTCCAAACCTCCCTTATCTTAAAAAAAATAAAATAATAAAAATCATATTGTGATTTTTCTCTCCCCCTACAGCTACCACCCTGTATTATTCCTCTCCTTCACAGCCAGACTTCCGGAGCCTAGTACACACTCTTATCTCCGCAGTTCACCTCTCACTCAAGTCCCCATGCACGGCATTCTGACTTCACTGTTTCCTTCTTTGAAATTAGTCTCACTAGGGTTGCCTGTGACCTTGTCACTAAGGCCACGCAGCTGACCATGCTTTCTTTATTGAAACGCTTGCTTTTTTTGGCTTCTCTGACTCCGCATTAGCTTGATTTTTCTCCTGCCTCTCTCACCACGCCTCAGTTTCCTTGCAAAGTTTCCTACCTGTGCTTTCTTAAATAGTGGTGTTCCTTACTGCTCTGACCTAAGCTTGCTTCCCTTTTAATTCGGAGCCCTCTCTGAAGGAGCCAGTCCACTTATTCATTTGCCTCCTGTACACAGGTGATACCCTCATTTCTCTCTCCAGCCCAGACTTCTCTCTTAAGCATCAGATCTAATATCCAACAGATCTAATATCCTACACCTCAGACTCACTAAGTCCCAACTGAACTTACATCCCCTCCTGATTGCCTGAAGATGCTCTTCCTATGGTAGCTCATTGCTCATTTGTCTATAGCAGTGGCTCTCATTCTTCAGTGTGAATCAGAATCAGAATCCTCTGGAGGGCTTGTTCCAACAGATTGCTGGGCCTCACCCCCAGAGCTTCTGAGTCAGTCGGTCTGGGGTGGGGCCTGAGAACTTGCATTTCTCAGAGTTCCCAGGTGATGCTGCTGGTCAGGGAACTATACTTTGTGAACTTCTGTTACAAGGAAATGAGGCAGTTTTTTCTGTTCCTTAGTCTACTTCTGTAACCTCCCCCACCTCCAGTTCCTCAGTAGCGTCTAAATAATCTTCTCAGTTTTGCCTTCTAAATACTTCTCTATCCAGAAACTTCCATCCCCTCTGCCACTAGTCTGGTTTATTTAATTAATTAATTAATTAATTTTTTGAGGAAGATTAGCTATGAGCTAACATCTGCCACCAATCCTCCTCCTTTTGCCGAGGAAGACTGGCCCTGAGCTAACATCCGTGCCCATCTTCCTCCACTTTATATGTGGGATGCCTGCCACAGCATGGCCTGCCAAGCGGTGCCATGTCCGCACCTGGGATGTGAACCGGCGAACCCCGGCTGCCAAAGTGGAACGTGTGCACTTAACCTCTGCACCACCAGGCGGGTCCCTAGTCTGATTTATTTGAGTAACCTGCTAACTACTTCTTTTTTCTTTGCTTGAGGAAGATTAGCTCTGAGATAACACCTGTGCTGATCTTCCTCCACTTTATATGTGGGTCACCACTACAGCGTGGCTGATGAGTGGTGTAGGTCTGCTCCTGGAATCTGAACCCACGAACCCAGGCTGCTGAAGTGGAGTGCCCCAGACTTAACCGCTACACCACAGGGCTGGCCCCTAACCTGCTAACTTCTTAAGTGCTTCTGCCTTAATGTAACATTGGGCCTTTCTGCCTCCAGTCTTACTTCTCCTAAATCTCTTCTCCATATAGCAACCAATGTGAGCTCCTTAAAGCATAAATCGTATTAGTGTCCTGCCTACTTTCTTCTCTAGCTCTCCCTTGCCTTTGGGATAAATCCAACTTCTTAATATTGGTCTGGCCTCTGCTTACCTATGTAGCACCATCTCTTGTCCCCTTTACTTTGCACAGAGTATACCAAGCATACAAAGTATATGCAGTTTAAATATATATTATATAGCAATTATTGAGTGCCTACTGTGTTCTAGCCACTATACCACTTTTACACACATTAATTTCATTTAATCTTCCCATTAACTTTGTAAGATGGGTCACATTTTATAAATGAGGAAGTGTGACCCATTTTATAATGTTGCCATTGTCCTGTACACTAGTCCTGTCCAGTTGGTTGTGCCCAGGGTGACAGGATTGGATTCACTCAAAACTCACTGTAAGAGCTAGTAATAATAATAACAACATTAATAGTATTTAACAGTTTTTATTAATGTACTCTGTGCCAGGGCTCTACATGTAAACATAACTCACGAGGTAAGCTACTCTTGGTTTACAAAGGAGCAAATTCAGAGAGAAGGACTAATTTGTTCAAAGCCACATAGTTTCAGGTCACAGGACCTGGGTTTGAATTTAGGACTTGTGTCTCCAAAGCTCATGCTTTCAATTACTCTATCATCGCTATGGGTGGAAGCAGTGAAATTATATAGGGAGCTGTTTATCACTTGGCATCTTCTGAAATTTTAAATCGTTCAGTGGCTGTCTCTAACTGAATTATAAAATTTTTGGCAACCCTCCCATCTTCATTGGAACCCCTCCACCTGCACCTGTCTTTCTTCCAGATCTCATCATACTGTGGTGGAAAGAGTTTGGATTTGGAGTCATACTGGGTTCTGATGTCCCCTCTACTATTCGTCTCCTTGAATGAACCCTGGGATAAGTTACTTTACCTCTTTGAACTGCTGATTGCCATTCTCTAAAAATCAGAATAGTAGTACTTCCTTCATGGGGTTGCTGAGAAAAATAAATGTGAGAATACCTGCTTCTTCTCTCCATCCTGTGTGCTTCTACCTTAATGTAACATTGGGCACTATCACGGTAGCTTTCTTACTGTCCCCCTGGTGTGTTTCCTGCACAGATTGCCACTGCCGCCTCTCTTCTCACCCCATCACTGCTCCCTAACTATGCTCTATACTGTCACCTGAAAAATATTTCAAAAATGTAAATCCTAGGGACTTTCTGTTAATAGTCATGATGGGCACATGCCCTCCCACTGAAACAACTAAAATATTTGGATTAAAAAAACCACCCTTCTTCTTAGAGCATCCAAGAGCTGACAGGCTTTAGCAGGTTAAAATTGGAATGGAGAACCAGGCTACACTGCAGATTTAACCAGCAGGGTTTTTTTTTTTTTTTTTTTTTTTTTTTTTTTGAGGAAGATTAGCCCTGAGCTAACTACTGCCAATCTTCCTCTTTTTGCTGAGGAAGACTGGCCCTGACCTAACATCCGTGCCCATCTTCCTCTATTTTATATGTGGGATGCCTGCCACAGCATGGCGTGCCAAGCGGTGCCATGTATGCACCCAGGATCTGAACCGGTGAACCCTGGGCTGCCAAAGCAGAATGTGTGCACTTAACCACTGCGCCACCAGGCTGGCCCCTGACCAGCAGTTTCGAGGGGAGGGACAGAATAAAGCTCAGACTCCTCATGAGAAGCTGGGACCCCAGTGGGCTGTACACCATCAGAGTGTGGGTAGATCTGAAACATACCAACTCTTCTGTGGAATTGCAGCCCAGCTTCAAGCCAACTGGGCCAACCAAGGAATCCCAAGCCTTGAATTGGTTTAAGGGCTTGTACTGCCTCCAGGTATCTGCCAAAATCAAGTGGAAATTCTTTCAAAAGGAAAGTTTCTTCAACCTAGGCCTCAAATTATTCACTGACCAGCACCTAAATATAATTAGACACCCAAGGAAACTCCTTCAAGGGCAAGAACCATCAGCAACTACAAACAACAGAAACGGCCCTCATAAATTTCATCAGATATTGGACTAATTGCCATTTATAAAAAACTGCTTTAAAGAAATAAAAGTTAAACTTGAAGATATCTGCAAAGAATAGGAAACTATGAAATGTGACATAGCAAATTGGAAAAGAAACCAAATAAAGCTTCCTGCAATAAACATAACTATAATGAAATTAAAAACTTAGTAGATGAGGGAAAGTATATACTTGATTAGTTTAAAGAAAAAACCTTCAGTGGATGGATTTAACAGAAGATTGGATAAAGCTGAAGAGAAAATTAACAAACTGGAAGATGGTAAGAAAAAATTATCTAGAGTATAGCATGGCCAGACAAATAGAAAACCCAGAGGGAGAGGATAAAAGACATAGAGAATACAGTGGGAAAGTCTAAATAAGTTTAATTAGAGTCCTAGAAGGAGATGAGAGAGAAGATGAACAAAGGTGAAATTTGGAGATAATGGCTGAGATTTTTCATAACAGTTGAGATACCAAACCACAGATTTAAGAAGACCAATGATTGCAAGTAGAATTAAAAAAAAAAAATCCAAATTGAGATACATCAAGATAAAACTACTGAAAACCAAAGGCAAAGAGAAAATCTTAAAAGCAGCTAGAGAAAAAGATTATCTTCAAAGGAACAGTACACTCACCATTTACTTCTTATCATATCTAATTCTGATCATGTTATTCTCAAATTTTTCAGTGACTTTCCATCCCTAAAATATGCTCTTCATCATGTCATACGAGGCTTTTGGTGGTCTGGTCCCTGCTAGTTGTCAGACACAGAGCCTTCATCTTTCTCAGTTTACTCTTGATTGTATGCCTTTGCATGTGCTTTTCTCCCTTTCTGGATTGCTCCCCATGCCCATCCATCTTGTCAGCTCCTACTCAGCCTTCCCATTTTCAGCTCAGGGGCTCACTGTGAAGCTGCCTGTCTCACTCCTCACTGCCTTTGGGCACACTGCTCCAGCGGTCACAACACTGTGTACTTTTAATATTTGTTTGCATCTTTGTCTCATTTCTAGCATATGAGTTCTCTGAGGACAGAGACAGGGTCATTTGCAGTGCCTGAAACTCCATACATACTCAGGACCTTCACTGGGTTGACTCTGGCATTTCAGGGGGTCCCGTGGCCACTTAAGCAATATCTTCATGTAGGTCTTCATGGCTTTCCCCACGATGCTCTGATTCTTGCTTGTGTGGGGCACAGGTCACCACAGTCAGCACTAGGATCCCTGCATGCTGTCATCCACTGGCTCTGCCTCTTCATTGCTCTCATTTCCTTGGTGAAACTGGAATAACAATATTCATTCTACCCTTAGTACAAAGTTGTGGTGTGGATCAAATGTGATACTTTCTACTTGGCTGGAAAGTAGCCAGCGGTGCATGAGCCAGCCAGATGTGATGCTCTTCCTCTTTGACCTTGATGTCCAAGAAGCCAGATTCAGCCTGAGGCTTATTAAAGTTGCCTGCAGCAATAAACCAAAACAAACAAACAAAAAAACCCAAACTCTCTGGCACCATACAATTTCATTGGCTTTATTTCAGAGTGAGAGAGTTACTTGGTCTGGGGATTTTGTGAAGAAGGGAACTCATTGGTGCCCTTGAGCCTTGGCTCTGGCAAGAGCTGGGTATGGGGTCCTAAAATGATCATCAGCCCTCATTATGCCTGGCAAACTTGCAACACAGCAAATGATTATAACATGAACGTACCCTGCCCCTGTGAGGACTTGTGTTGTCATTTCTGCATTTCATTAGGCAACGGGCCTATAAAATACATTTTCCTGGTTGATTAATTTTGAGAGATCTGAAGGGAAATATTTTCATTTACAAATATATATTGCAGTTTTTATTGAGATCTTGTTGGAAATTATAAATTTCTGTGGCTGTTTATTCAGAGATGGAAAAAGCTTGGATTTGTCATTCTTCTAATTGGATAGATCAAAACACCTCTTTGGCCTAATTCCTTGCTTTATTCTTCACATTGCCTCCACTTAGCATCACAGTCTAATCATCTGAAAACCTTTTGATGTGTTTGTAAAGTGTTAGGAATCATCACACTGGGGCCAGCCGGGTGGTTGGTTTGTTCAGTTTGTGTGCTCTGCTTTGGCGGCCCTAGGTTCACAGGTTTAGATCCTGGGTGCAGACCTATGCACTGCTCATGGGGCCATGCTGTGGTGGTGTCCCACATACAAAATAGAGGAAGATTGGCACAGATGTTAGCTCAGGGACAATCTTCCTCAAGCAAAAAGAGGGAGATTGGCAACGGTTGTTGGTTCAGGGCCAATCTTCCTCACCAAAAAAAAAAGAGAATCACCAGACTTGCCAGTTTATGTATGAGAAGGCCAAATCAGAATAATTTTTATTACCAAAATAAGGTGTTGGGTTTGCACTTGATAATATGTGAGTGGCAGTGCCACCCTTAGCAAACCATGGCATTTTACTTTTAAACACTTAAAATAGAAGTTTCAGATAATTTGTAGAATCAGATTAGTATTTCACTGGACTTTTCTTCCTAGAGTGTTTCTTCGGGAATATGTGAGCAGTTACTTTTATTAGAAGTGTATCTTTTTAAGAAACTTCTCTCTTTTAGATGAAGATTTTGGTGGTCATTAGTTTCTAGAATTTTTTGAACTGGAAGGGACCACAGAATGCGTGGGCCAGCTCTGCCTAGCTCTGCCTCTGATACGACAAAACTGAGGACTTGCTCAGGACTGCCAGCGCCTCTTCCCTCTTCTAGTAACTTCATCACGGAGTTTTACTGCTCTCTCAAGGCGTTCTTCTTGATATTTAGTAAAAAACTCATTTGATTTAAGGCCATTTTTCATATACTAAGTCATTCTTGGTGATGGGAGACACACTGAGCAGCATCCTTCTCAGAGATAACCTCTCAAATCTTGCCTCTGTTCACTCTCACTGCCACTCTCTTAATTCACATTCTGAATGTGTCTCGCCTGGACTCCAACCCCAGCTTTCTGAGTTCTCTGCTGGTCTTGTCTCTCCACTCCAGAGTGCTGCCAGATTCGTAGCCCTAAAATGTGTGTGTCCCTTGCCTTTATAGTGCTTTATAGGATAGTGTCCAAGCTTGTCAGTTTCATCATCTATATGTTAGAAAGTATCTTCTGCTGGGAATGGCATTAAATCCTAAAATATCAATGACTTAAACAAGAAACAAGTTTATCTCTATCTTATATAAAAGAAGACCAGAGGTAGGTAGGCCAGGGCTTGTAGGATAGTTCCAGTCTTCAGGTCATTCTGTTGTGCTGCTCTGCACAGTAGAAAGCACCCTTGTCCTGTGGCCTCCAGGACCAAGATGAGTGCTTGAGTTCCAGCTATCACATCCACATTCCATCCAGCAAGAAGCGGGAGAGGAAAGGCTGAGCCTCTCTCCTTTAAGGACACTTCCTGGAAGTCACTTACAACACTTTAACCTGCATTTTATTGGATAAGCTTAGACATGTAGGCCATGCTTAATTGCAAGAAAGCTGAGGAATGTAGACTTTTAACTAGTAAACCCAGCTAAAAATTGGAATTCTTATTACCAGGAAAGAAGAGAATAGATAATTGGGCAGTAACTAGAGCCTGTGCCGTAGGACCTATCCCACGTCTCCACCAGCCTTATTCTTCTCCCCATCCCAGTCCCTCCCAGCCTAGCACTTGTGTCCTCGACCTGTTGGTAGCTACAATAAATCTCTCGCTAATCCTTTACCATGTCAGGACATTTCACAGCTCTGGGCCTTTGTGTGAGTGCTAGCCTTTACCTGGAATGCCCTTCAACTTCCTTCTCTCTTCAAAGTATCTGTACATCCCTCAAACCCCAAGTCACTTCCTCAGTGAACTTTTCTTATTTCCTTAGCAGTGGTAGCACATTACTTCTTACTTGAGCATGGAGCAGTGGAAGAGCTTCATGAACTTAGTAGTGGAACAGATTGGGGTTTGAATCTCTTCTCTGCAGCTTGGGCTGGAAAGTATAATATGGGAGTTCTCAGCACATAAATTGTATTTAAAGCCACAACCCATATCTCTTTTTTCTTTTGGTGGGGAAGATTTGCCCTGAGCTAATATCTGTTGGCAGCCTTCCTCTTTTTGCTTGAGGAAGATTGTCGCTGAGCTAACATCTGTGCCAGTCTTCCTCTGTTTTATATGTGGGATGCTGCCACAGCATGACTTGATGAGCGGTGTGTAGGTCCACACCTGCGATCCGAACCCTGGGATACCAAAGTGGAGCACAAGACTTTAACCAGTATGCCACCTCCCTGTCCCCCCCCCCCCCCCCCGATCTCTTTTTTTGAGTTTCAGACCTTCATGTTTAACTGCTTACTCAACATCATCACTTGAAGGTTTTTCACAGGTTGCCTCGCAAATAGAACTGCCTTTGAAATAGAACTCTTGATTTCCTCCTCTAGTCTCTCCTGTGCCAGGAATGATGCCTCCATTAACCTAGCTGCAGATGTTGGAAAGCTGAAAATAACCCTTTACTTCTCATATCTAATAATCCTTAAATTCTCAGATCTAATTACCACCAAAGTCTATTAGTTCAACTCCAAAGTATGTCTTAAATTGATCCTTTTAATTCCATCTCCAGTACCTGCATCGTAGCACTATCCTCTCATGCCTGGGCTACTGCACTAGCTCTTAATTGGTCTCCCTACATGCCCTCTTGTTGTTTAGTGCCCTCAAATTGACTCCTATTGACACGTATAGCAGAGCAGAACCCTCCCTGGTCTTTTTGTGCCATCTTCTCATCTTCCATCACTATATCACACAATGCTCTGATACTCTTTATAGGGTTTTCATGGCCAGTTTTTTTGAAAGTGGGTGGCCAGGTCCTTCTTCCTAGTCTCTCTTAGTCTGGAAGCTCTGGAAGCCTGTCCACGATGGATGACCCTGTTGGTATTTGAAATACCGGTGGCATAGCTGTCAGCATCATAGTAACATGCAGCCGCCACGGTATGACATCCGACAGATGGGTATTGTGGTTCTCTGACCAGGACACGAACCTGGGCCACAGCAGGGAGAGTGCTGGATCTTAACCCCTAGAACATCAAAGGCTGGCTATATTGCCTCTTAGACTGCTCTAATCTCCACCTCAGGCAGTATCATTTTTTTTGCACAAAATCCTTAACCAGCTTCCCATTGTATTTAAGTTTAAATTCAGGATTCTTAAATCCTAAAAGACCCCACCTGACTTGACTCTTGTCTACCTCTCATTCTCATCTCTTGCCACGCCCATTCTTACTCACTTTGCTCCAGCTACATGGTCTTCTTTCTGTTCCTTGATTGTGCCAAGAACTTCCTACCTCTGTCCCAAGTGCCATTCCCCACCCAGGGTCTCTTGTCCCCTTCTTCACTCCTATACACACCATCCTCATATCTCAGCTTAAATGTCACTTCCACACAGGGTCTTTCCTTGACTTCTTGATTTAACTCGTGTTCTCTCCTCTTCTTCCTTGGGACTGTTCTTTCCTTCTTCGTATTCATCACAATTTATAACTTTATATTTATTGAGTGGTTATTTATTGACGATCACTCTCACATTAAAGTATATATTCCATAAGGGCTGGGATTATATTTCTTTTATTCACCACTGAATTTTCAATGCCCATTTCTCAATAAATATGCATGGAATAAATGAATAAACAAATGATCTTGTGATTAGACAATGCAGTAAATTATCTCATTAAACTGACAACTTTGCTATTCAGTGTGGCAAGACGTAGTTGTTGGAAACCTATTAAGGTGATTCACCCTTCTAACCTGGCATTGTGTCTCTTCAGACATTGAACATATCTATGATGCTCACCTGCATCATATAAACTTCAGTTTAATTTATTAGAATGCGTCTTTGTCTGAACAAGGCCTTGTTTCTGCCAGGATATCCTTATAAACAACACAGAACCTGAAACGGTCGTCCTCAGGTGTGATATCTGAAAATCATGATTGGGCTCACTTCTTGGCTTGCCCTCTTTCTTTGGATGCCACCTGGCATAGCCTTTGGAACAGAAGACTGACTTGTTATTGGGATGGAATCTAAAGCAACAATGATTTTAAGATGGAGCTATCAGTGACTGTCACAGAAAGCTGCATGCGCAGGATTTGGGCTGCCTTGGAAAAACCCTCACTACCCTGTCTTGATTGCCAGCTCCTGAGACTGAAAACTCAGATATCAGATATCTAGATAGAGTGTACTTGCTCATGGTAGTCCCAGCCTCCTAATCTTTCCTGGATTACCTTGTTCTGTAGGACACATTGGCAAGATCTGTTATGGAACAGATCAACAACTTGTGTGGGTTTTTTCTCCATAAGAGTATCAAAGATGTTGTTCTGGAAGCATCTGATGATTTTGGAATAATCATGAACTGTGGTCTAAAATAAAAGATGAATGTGGATGATGTCCCTCTTTCACTGATGAACAGGGTGATCAATAACGGAAAAGTTTTTGTTTGTTTTCTCTTTCTGGAAAACAGTGAGAATTCTGCTTTCAGTGGGCACTATGGTAGGTATATTTCAGCATAGATGGAAAAGCAAACAGTTGATCATTCTTAAGCCCCAATAGGTCGGATCATGTCAGTGTTTCCAGAGAACTCCCAGAATGGTAAAAGTTGGCTTTATGCTGAGCCTTTGCTAAGAGGCAGCCAGTCCTGAAAAGGATTTATTTATTTATTTATTTTGGCCTTGGTAACGTACAGGTAATGTACTTGATAAGTACAGGTCTCTCTTCGTTATCTGGAATGGGTCCCACATGAATTCGCTGTGACCCCTAGAATCCAGAAACTCCAGTATAGTTGGATAAGAATATTTTCTGGGGGAGATCTAGTGTAACACATGAAAATGCGAAATAGTAAATGTTTGGAAGTGTGTAATTTGCTGCTTTTGTTCATGAGTGGTTTTAATACTTCTGGTACAGAGCCTCACTCCCTCTTTACTGGGGAGATGTGGTTTCAGTTCGTTGGGTGAATTTTGTAAGTTTTTGAAGAAAGGAAATTAAACATTAAAAGACTTTAAGTCCTTTACTCTTTATATAATGTCACTAAGAAAAGCCAGGAAAATCAGAGTTGGCTTATTTATTTATTTAATAAATATAATCTATTTTCCACCATTTTGTTTGTTATGGCTATTACCACAGTACTTTGAAAAGTTAATATTGATTTTTATTTTGTTTTATTTTGGCAGATGTGCATAATAAATTATCCTAGCTATTCTTCGTTGTGGGCTGGGGCAGTATTTAACATTAATTTTTTTTGGCATTTTGACATGTGGGCTATTTAGTTTAATTCAATAGCTTGGTGCTCTCTACTTGTATGGTGCTTAGTGTATGAATAACATTAAATAGATAAAATATGGCCTACTGAGTGTGAACATTAATACAAGTTGGTGATGTGTTTAACCTTAGCCAAGTCACCTAACCACTGGGGGCCTGGGTTTCCTTTTCTGTAAAATGAGTAGTTTGGGGTAAACAGTATCCAAGAATCCTTGCAGCTCTGAATTGAAAAATCCCATGAGTCTGTAAGCGTAATAGATATGCATCTAACTGATTCCTCCTCTTCTCTTTTTCTCTCTTTTTAATTTAGGAAAAGAGGATGCTGGTGCACCAGTTACAAAAGATGAGAACATCTCCATGGCACAGGATACAAGAACTTTACCAGAGAAGTCACTGCAAAGATCAGCAAAGGTCATTGCCTGCAGATTTTCTCCATTTATCCAAATGGCAGTCACCTGAGCTACCTGTCAAAAGTGTCTCATGGGATTCAGTTAGGCCCATAGTTGGTTAGTTAATCAGAAAAATCAGTGGAAGCAGGGAATCATAAAAAGTGAATCTTTTTTATAACTTTAAACATGTATGTATATATTCATTCGATGAAGAGCCAAGGCCTTTTCTATGAGTGTGGGCATGTTTATTGAAGTTTTACATTATCTGTTTCTGCTTAAACCACATTCATAATGTGACATCTGTGATTTCCAGTTTGGGTTATTTAAAGTAGAGTGAGAATTTAGGTACTGGTGAAGCAACATGAATGTAGACTCCTAGATTTTTAAAGTTTTTTTCTCCAGTGTTTTTTTATTGCTGTCATGCCCATAGCTAATTCAAAAGTAAGTTTTTAAAAAATGTCTTTTTAATTTTTTCTAGAGTATTTAATTTAGTTATCATAGAAACAAAAACAATTGCTTTTGCTTCCTGTTTTTGTTGTTTTGCATAATTCAATTTTATTTTTTAATTAATATGCTCATGGCATCTTCAGACATGGGATCAAACACAGCTGACCCTAGCTATACAAATAGCCCATGGTGGAAGAAGTGGTACAGGGGCAAAGAGTGAAGTGGTGTAACAGCATGAGGCTTCCTCTGCCAGAGGCCTCTGTCAGCGAATTTAACCTGGGACTGCAGTGTTGCTACTCAGTCTAGCAAGCTGGTTAGGAGAGAATCTCCTGCATATTGACCTGAAGAATTTCTAAATGTATTACATATGTGTTACCCCCCATTGCCCATCCAGTTATCTAGATCTTTATTTTAATAAGTGTTTTGAATACTAACCATATATAAGGCAGTGTGCTAGGTGTGGAAGATTATAATGAATGGAAAGCCTGTGGGCTGGATTTGGCTCACAAATTTGTAATTTTGTTTGACCTGTGCAGTATTTAAAAATTTTGACTTTATAGCTTACATTTAAAAAAACACATAGTGTTCACCTAAGAAAATCAGACTTCTGGCTTCTCTTAAAACAAAACATCCAGCAACACTGGGCCACGTTCTTAAATGACTTTAGTTAGGGCTGAGTAGAGGCAACCCTCTGTAGATGGAACTTGCGTTCTGCAATTTGCTACTGCTCTCCAATGGTGCCCTCTCTCTTGCTGGGGTTTTTTTTTGGATAGTTTCTTAATGAATTCAATCTAAAATCACAAGGCAAAACAGTACTTATATGTCAAACTTAGGCTGTGAAACTTAGGTAAAGTCATTTCTAGGACAACTAATGTATGAATCACAAGTCATGTCAAGCTACTTTATACACTTCTTATGCTGTCAAATATTAAACAAGAAGCAAGGAATTCTGGTTCAGACAAGATGGCGTAGACTTGTTTCTCCTTGCTCTTCCCAACTAAGTACAACTAGAAACCCTGGAAACTAACAAGATATAACCAAAAGAGAGTTCTGGAAGGTGAAAAGAGGAAGGCAAACTAGGTAGCGGTTCTAAGACTAGAGGAACAACATAGCAGCAGGGCTCTTTACAACCCCCCACCAACAAAAAGGGACCCAGGCCCAGTGTTTCTGGACCCCAACATAGTAATAGAAAGTGGCCCAGGCAGACTTGTCCCTCACTTATATCTAACAGAAGTCCCTCTGACAACACCAGGGAATCCCAGCAGCACCTGCAAGAGGGATTGACTGGGAGCCCTGCTGACGAAAAGTGGCCAGGAGAAGGGCTCTCCTTCCCTACCATACCTGAGACTTCTCTCCCCTACCAAGAGACACTAGCATCTGGGTAGCTTTGACAATGAGGATCCCACCGAAGAAGTGGCCCAGCCCCAGAAGCTTCTTTGTTCCTATGAGCCTGAGACTCCCCTGCCCCACCCAGAGAGACCTGGGAGCCAGATGGCACTAGCAAGGGAGATCCTACCATAACATGTTTGAGGTCCAGGAAACCTCTTTATCTTCATGGGCTTGAGACACCCCTCTTCCATCCAGAGACACTGGGCAGCTGGCTAGCGCCAGTAAAGGGGGTCCTACCACAACAAAAATCCACAAACGGGAAGTTTCTTTGTCCCTGCATGGACATGGATTAGAATTTGCTTCTAATCCATACTAGAGAGACCAGGTGGCCAGGCCTGAGGAAGTTCCTTCTATCTTCTCAGGCAGTACCAACAGAGACCAATGGGAACCCCAGTGGCACCATGGCAACCAAACATATCAAAATAGTGCTGCAAAGCCTCTGAAAATTAAATTGTCATTGGAACTACAGCCCACAAAATTAGTCCAGGACCTGCATGCCAAACCTAGAAAGGGTGACTACCTTCTAAAAGAAAAGATTTAAATAAGACCTTGAATCTCCTAACATCATAGCCAAAAGGTCCAGGATACAATAGAAAATCACCACTTGAGTGAGGAAAGACAACTAACTGATCCCAACCCAAAGATGTTCCAGTTATCTAACAATGATTTTAAAACAGCCATCAGGGGCCGACCTGCTGGCATAGTGGTTAAGTTTGCATGCTCTGCTGTGGCGGCCAGGGTTTGCAGGTTCAGATCCCAGGCCGACCTACACACGGCTCGTCAAACCATGCTGTGGTGACATCCCACATACAAAATAGAGGAAGATTGGCATAGATGTTAGCGCAGGGCCAATCTTCCTCAAGCAAAAAGAGGAAGGTTGGCAACAGATGTTAACTCAGGGACAATCTTCCTCACCAAATAAAAAATAAAAATAAAACATCTGTCATAAATATGCTTCAACAAGCAATTAAAAATTCTCTTGAAACAAATGAGAAAATAGAAAATCTAAACAAAGAAATAGAAATTATGAAAAAAGAATCAAATGGAAATTATAGAACTGAAAAATATAATAGCAGAAATAAAATAACTTGCTGGATGGGCTCGATAGTGGAATAGAGGTGACTCAGCATAGAATTACTTAATTTGAGGACAGATCAATAGAATTTACCCAATCTGAACAGAGAGAAAATAGACTGAAAAAAATGAACAGAGCCTCAGGAAGTTGTGGGACAATAAAAAAGATTCAACAATCAAATAACTGGAGTCCCTGAAGGGGACTCACAGGTGCCGCTGGGATTGCCTTGTGATTTTAGATTGAATTCATTAAGAAACTATCCAAAAAAAAAGAGAGTGGGGCTTAAAGACTAGACTGTGCTGAATGGAAACAGGAAAAAAAAAAAAAATAGAGATTTTGAGGTCCTAGCAACAGTCGTATAATGTTAGTGTGTAATGGTATCCATCTTGTATAATTGTAATTTTCTTTTTTTCTAATGTGCTTAATAGCTTGTGTTTAATGTTAGAGAATAGCAGTGGCTAATTGCTCCAGAATTGAAGATTTTTAGGGTTGGTGCAGTGGAAGGACAAGAGGGGTGGGTCATTTGACAACCTAGGTAAGAGGACTTGGAGTGACTTAGGTATGATGACATAGGTAAGAGAACTTGCTGTCTCTTGGAGGTAGGAAAGGATTCAAGGCTAAGTAGCTAACACATAGAGGAAACAAGCAAGAGTCAAGGCACTAGTAGTCTTGATGTGGTGAAAAAGCCCATGAAGGGGCACAGGGGAGGAAGAGAGCTGGATGATGGGTCAGGCTGAGTTGATCAGGATTGGACCAGTTCCATGTGATGCTGAGGTGTGGCCATGAGGATGAGTTGCTGAAATCGAATGGCAGTGAAAGCCACCAGCACTGATGAGTTACAGGAACTGTAAGGAGAAGATGCTGGCTGAGTCATTTACCTGGATGAAGGTGGGAGAGGCAGACTGTAAGCCAGGTATTGCAGAGTAACCAGGAGGTCCGTGGATGAGTAACAAGAAGGGGACAGCCTGAACCATAAAAGGGTGCAGATATATGCATGAGGCAGAACACTAAATGGTTTGGATGTGATCATGCAACACAGGAACACATGGACTCCACCTCATTCAGGGGCTGTGTGTGGGAGAAGGAGCAGCCTCTGCCCAAAGTGGCTAGAACAGAGTCTTTGTGAAAGACAAGTACGTGCAAGGAGGGGCTTAGAGGATTCTTGAAAGTGGGCACAGCAAGCTTGTTCAAAACAGAACGGTGTTTGCCAAAGAGGAGGGAAGAGTTAGGAAGAAGGTAGAGCATATAATGATGGGACTGAGATTGAATGAGAAGACAGGCGCCCAAAGGCACTTTCTTGTGGGGTAAAAGCCAAGAGTGCCTGGGGGAGAGGTGAGGTGCGCTGACTGATAGGCTGAAACCCCACGTGGAGCCAAGAGACATGAACAGGAGGAGCTGCCAGCTCAACAGCAGTCTGAACCTTTGCCCAGGGGTCTAAGTAGAACGTGGATAAGTGATCCCAGTGAAGGGGTGAAACTACAGACTGTCTACAGCGGGAGAAGGAAACAGTTCAGGAAGAATAACTTCCTAGGGTGGGTGAAGGAGATTCACTTTCTTCAAGAATGCTTCTCTCCGGGTGGAAATAGCATGTGCTTGTAGTGGTGTAAAATGAGAGATTGAGTTTAATCTCGGAAAGAAAGAAGCTTAGAAGTTTTCAGCTTTGGAAGGCATAATGTAGAAGTTATTTATTTATGTTTAATAGAATTTTTAAAAAAGCAACCTCTGTGTTGTTCTGGTATAGTTCATGTGAGAAAAGTGTAATGCAGAACAAATATGTGGAGCCATACTTCCCTGAGGGAGTCTTAGTAGCTCCTGAAGATGTAGGTCCTGCTTATAAAAGCACTTTTATCTAATTCATCTATGTATTGCATAGTTTTTCCTTGGAAATATGTGCTCAGTGGATACTTAAGTTGTTGCAATTTAAATATAGATTACTTAGTCACAGAGCATCACTGAGAGGCACTTTATTTGTACCTAGAAAAACTGCTGGATCAATTAGTTGACCAAATAATATCTTGCTGACTTGTCTCAACTGTTGTGCAGCCCTTTGTATAAACAGCAGTCGCTGTATCTGTGGTGTTTTCAGGTGGTTTACATCTTGGAGAAAAAACATTCCCGAGCAGCAACTGGCTTCCTCAAACTCTTGGCTGATAAGAACAGTGAACTATTTAGGAAATACGCATTGTTTTCTCCCTCGGACCACCGAGTGCCTAGAATTTATGTGCCTCTCAAGGACTGTCCCCAGGACTTTGTGACTCGGCCTAAGGATTATGCCAACACGCTGTTCATCTGCCGCATCGTGGACTGGAAGGAGGACAGCAATTTTGCGCTGGGGTAGGTGATCTCTGGCAAGAAAAGCCACAGATCCCAGACAGAACTCGGTTTAGTTGGTCTTTAGGTAAACTCTTGTGTGTATTTTAATTGTTATTTCTTTTCTTTATCAAAGCATGAGTACTTGGCATATTTTGGTCCTAGTTCCTAAGAAATTGCCCTTATCTACCACCTTAACTGTTCACCTGTAGATTCCTTTAGTTGCCAGGCAATCACCTTTTTCTTTTTTTTTCTTTTTTCTCCCCAAAGCCCCCCGGTACAGTTGTATATTCTTCGTTGTGGGTCCTTCTAGTTGTGGCATGTGGGACGCTGCCTCAGCATGGTTTGATGAGCAGTGCCATGTCCGCGCCCAGGATTCAAGCCAACGAAACACTGGGCCGCCTGCAGTGGAGCACATGAACTTAACCACTCAGCCACGGGGCCAGCCCCCCTTTTTCTTTTTCTTTTTCTTTTGACATAAAATATAAGCACATTCTCAGCCTCTACCTATTTCCTGTTATGTCATGAATCCCATTTGTACTTGTGACCTGCAAAGAATTTGTTGTATCAAACAATCAGACGACTCCTTTTAGACACTAGTGTTAAAGTATGCAAAATTATAGGCATATTCAGGGAACGCCAGTCTCCCGTGATTTAAAATATGAATAAGAAGGTATATTTGAGTTGTGCGCTTTTTGATATTGATCTTCAGAGGTTTCACTTATGGTGTTAAAAACTAAATTACCCTACTGTAAGCAGGAAAAGGGGACCATGTTTTTATGGAAGCTTCCAGAGACTAGTCTAACTAAATATAGATTATGTAGTGACAGGCATCATGGATAGCTGCTTCTTTTTGATCTGAAGAAACTGCTGCACCCAGCTGTTCGATCAAATTCTATGCCTTCTTACCATTGGTATTCATTTTTAAAGAAGAGCAATATTAAGTTTTAGCTGTATCTTTAGCCCTTTATTATGGACGGTGTCTGATGTATGCTTCACAGGAAGTAAAAATAAAGGCATACAAGCTAGAAAAGAGATTGTTCTGACACTTTTAATTTAGTTTGGTGACTTTCTTATTGGTCATCTAACTTGTACAGGGTGGACCCTCCTGGGAATGTTCTGTGGTTATGAGTGCCAGCATTGAACGATGGCCACAGTGTGCTGCTTTTATCAGGTTTACCCTGTACTTAGCCTCTTATGCCTAGCAAAGTAAGCCAAGTCAAATCTGTGTGTCATACCTAAAGCGATTTAAGAAACATCATCCTGTGCCCCTTTTTCAGTGATATGAAGATCAGTGTGATTTATATGATCTCAGAGCTGCCCAGGAACAGTTGCACTTTCTTTTTTACTCTCAAGCGATGTGATTGCAATGTCATCATTTTTAAGCCTAACTCATTATCCAAAAGTGACGTCAACCCGTTGAGCCTTAAACAGTCCTTCTCAGAGGCTTGCCAGTTTCTCACCATCAACTCAAAAGGCCTGATATTGGCTATGCCACCTGGCCCCTGTTGATTGTGCCCACCACACTCAGCTTGGTGGTGAAAAGGGAAGACTTTCACATCAAAGCAGGAAATCCAGCCTTGTCTTTTATCTGCCCATCTGTCTTAGCCCATTGTGTATACTTGATTGGACTGCCTCCTTAGCTTTCAAGCTGTAAGGGTGTAGTCAGGAAATCTTCATGGTGTGAGTTTCTCTTATTTCTCGAAGGGCCTGGCAGGTTCCTTTTTTACAGCTGACCCATTACTTCATCAAGAATGCTTTTCTTGTGGGTAAAGTACAACAATAATCGAAAAAGGAGTCGGGCCTTTGAAGCAGCAAGGATATTTGCTGAATCTAAAGAAAGAATGTTTAAAGATAATAACTATATATTAATCATGCACTTTACAAAATAAAAAAAAATTGAAGATTCTCGTGCTTTGATGGAAAACTGCTAACCTTTTCTCTACCTTCTTACTATAAAGACATTAAAACTGTCTTTTGTGGAAATATGCCTTTTAAAATCTTTGTGAAAAAGAAAATTTATCATCAGAAGTAAAATGTGGCAGGTTTTCATGATGAAGTTCTCAGATGACGTCTGTCTCTGAGGGGTGCAGGCTGCAGCTGTCGAGCATGTTGGTGGTCGCCTTGCCCTTTTGTTCTAGCTATCAGTTACCGATCTTTAGGAACTGAGGTCACTGTTTCCCAATCAGAACATGCTGTGCTGTGGCTGCCTGGGTTTGTGCTCTCATCTTTGCCAGGTTTTGACCAGGAGTGTGAAGGTAGTACTTGCTGTGGGTATGAGGGTGTGTGGTTAGTGTCCACAGAAACTATGCCTAAAAACCAAATTCAGCCAAGGTGGCTTCCTTCTGAATGTCTTCCCTCCCCCTACACTCTACCCTTAAAAGTACTGAACAGCTTCTGCCAATGTAATTGCTACTAATTATTCACGTCGGAAGTCACATACTTCTTTTGTAGTTACATTCAGTTTATGAGACAGGTGTTGATCAACTGTCAGTTACTATGCTATCTTATGTGAGAAATACAGAAGTACAAAAGCTATGGTTTCTTTCTTTTCTTTTTTTTTATGGTTTCTTTATTCAAGAAAATTATAGCCTAATGCAGAAGGACTTGTACATAAATGTCACAGGATTAATTTGATTCTAAGAAATGGAATCCTACTTGAGGTAATTTAAATAAAAGTGGGGATTTATATATGAAACTGGTGGTTCTTCTAAAACCCAGGACAGGAAATGGAGGCAGATCTCATGAGGAACTTAGAACTAACCAAGCAGCAAAGGAATTACAGCTTCTCTCAACCACCCTGACCAGCCTAGCCACCACAGGGTGTATTTTCTCTGACCCTTTCTGCATGTGAGCTGTATTTATTCTGTTTCTCTCTACACAGTAGCTGTCTACCTGCTCAGTAGCATTCAAGGCCCCAAAATGGCACTGCCAGTCCCTGCAGGTCACGTACTGAAGTCTAGATCACAGAGTAGAATTTCCAGGTTAGAAAATCTTAGTGGTCTAGCTTGAGACACTTATTTGCCCTGGTCACTAGTCTTAACCAGAGGTAGGGGTCCCAGGTACATGACCCACTGTCCAATTAGCAGGGACTGTGGGACTTGACTCTCTGGCGAGGAGTGTGGATACAGCAGATAGGTTGAATGGCCTGTCTCTTTGAGCTGTAACTATAGTACAGAGCAGAATGGTGCAAGTTCTTCCATAGGAATAAAATAATTTTCTTTTCTTTTCTTTCTTTTTTTTTTTAAGGAAGATTAGCCCTGAGCTAACATCTGCCAATCCTCCTCTTTTTGCTGAGGAATACTGGCCCTGACCTAACATCTGTGCCCATCTTCTTCTCCTTTATATGTGGGATGCCTACCACAGCATGGCTTGCCAAGTAGTGCCATGTCTGCACCCGGGATCCAAACCAGCGAACCCCGGGCTGCTGAAGCAGAACGTGCGCACTTAACCGCAGCGCCACCGGGCCGGCCTCAAAATAATTGTCTTGACGTATAGAGGACGTGGGTAAAAGGGAAAATCCAGGATCATTTCTTGGAGAATGGAAGCCTCTCTGCTAAAAGGTCACTGACTGAGAGTGCAGAGTAGATGAGAAGGGCCATGGCTGGAGGCCATTGCAGTGAGACAGAGGATGATGGGGAGATCCTGCAGCAGGGGAATCAGGAAGAGTGAAAAGGTTCAGGGGAGATGAATTCTCCCAGAGATGATGGCTGATTGGCAATGGGGCAGGAAGGAGGACAGAACCTTGGATAAACTTTTGAGACCTCCAACTTGGGTGATTGGGTAGATGATGATGGCGTTTAACCACAAATCACTGAGAGCAACTACAGCTCCTGCCATTCCCTTCACTTAGGCCTCATTGTGTGCTGTTTCCCAAGTGGACTGTGTTTGTTCGTAGCTCCAAACTTTTGCACACTACACTTCCTGCAGCAGTGGCTTTCCCCTCTCCCCAGGGTTTGTTTGGTGAGATACTCACGTTTAACCCAGTTGTCCACTAGAGAAATGTTCCCTGACTATGAGTCCTCCCTCCTGGGTGCTCCCATAGTTTCTAAAATACCATAATACATCAATTATTGTAGCTCTTGTCTGTTTGTATTGTAATTGCTTATGTAAGTTATTTACTTGGTCATGAGCTCCTTTAGGACAAGGATACTCAATGAACGTTTGCTGGCTGGTCAAATGGGTAGATGAAAATGATTTTTTGACCCTGAGATCTTCAACTGGGTAGACTAGGAAGATGTTGCACCATAAGTCAGCTAGAAAATGCAGGAGAAGGAGTTTGGAACAGAAAGTAGTGAGAACCAAGGTTCTATGATTTTGAAATCAACACTTGATAGCAACATACAGCCAGTATATAAACTTAGGTAGAAAACCCCAAATTTAGAATCTTTAACAAAAGGATTAAATAGAATGCACAAACTAATAGGATACTTTATGATTTCAGTAGAAAGGGGCCTTAAGGAGGCCATCAATCTTGGTGCCCCCTTCAGTGTAAGCATCACTTCTCTGGTGCCCCTAGTGGCACTTTGGTGCCTCCAGTTACTGGGAGTCCGAAGAGTATTACAGTACTGGAAACTCTAGTTGTTGGAAAGTTATTTTTCATCTTGTTCTTAGAATTGTCATGAGGATCTCACTTGAGCCTTGTTCATCTCTATACATCACATCTACAACATTTTCATGAATCTTAGTCCTATAATGCTATCAAAAACCTGAAGGTAATCTGTTCTTAGTGAACCCTTGCTGGCTTTTAGGGGTCACTGCTTTTTGATATGGATGACAACATATTAATACTTTTAATATTTAGTACTAGACTCTCATCCAGGATACTTAAAAAGCCACATTGGCTTCCTCACTGGGATGATTTGTAATTATAGAATCAGATTTACAGTGGGTTTTTTTTTTTTTTGGTAAGGAGGATTGTCCATGAGCTAACATCTATGCCAATCTTCCTCTATTTTTTTTTTTTTAATGCCCTGGGTTGCTGCCACAACATGGCTTCATAAGCCATGTGTAGGTCCATGCTGGGGATCTGAACCTGCAAACCCTGGGCCGCTGAAGCGGAATGCACAAACTTAACCACTGTGCCACTGGGCTGGCCCCAGATGTGCAGTTTTAAGAGCTTCCAAACACTCTTAAGTCATCTTTCCTTTTAGAAACTCTTGCAGTGGAATTCATGCCTATGTTTTCTCAGATCTTTGTGAAATCTGCCATCCCGAAGTCTAGAGTTTACAGTCCCAGCCTTCCCTTCCAAGATGTCATGAGCATGGAGATATCACGGTCTCCTCCCCCTAAATTTGTCATGGTTTCTTCTTCTCAAATATTTAAGGGTAAATCTTGAAGAAAATGGAAAAGTTTTACAGCAACTACTGTGAAGAATATAATAGTGTTTCTTGGCAACCCTGAAGACTAACTGAAGATATGTGACACCAATGACCTAGAGCAAATTGACGTATTTGTATTATTTTCTCTAGCAAACTTCGGTAGCTTTCAGAGATGGGGAGGAGGGAAATGCATAGGATTGAGAAATTTCCCGTTGAACATGGGGTTGTCTGGGCTTAACAGAAGGCTATTGAAATGAGAAACAGAGAGTGGGTTGCAGTACTCATTTTAATGAGTGTGAAGGACAGCAGGTTCCATGCAGAGAGTGACTGGGCGAAGCAAAAGGAGAGGAAGGCAAGTTCCGATTGATGATTGTGTGGTGGAGGAGGGTTGGTTGGTGGGGAGGAGGTGGGCATCCGTTCTGGTATCTTCTTCGTCTCCCAGCTTTGCACCCATAATGTGTCAGTTATCAGTCAGAAATATTTGTTGACTGACGGAAGCAAATACTTTTACTATTCCAGTCAGTTTTGATAGATCCTGAATTTCTTATTAGGTAGATATGAACTGGGGCGGTGATCATTAAATTACATTAAATTGTATTTAGTAGGCAAATGAAACAGTAACTAGGTCGGTAGAAAACCAAACAGGAAAAATTAGTTTGTTTCGTTGAGGCATATCATACAGGATTAGCAAATTGAAAAATAGCTCTATCAATCTTTCCCCCTGTGCAAAAGGAGTATTTCACTGTTTCAAGGGTGTATTCCTTATCGAAGACCCGTCTGAGGAAGAGGCTGAGTTACATAATCCTATGAACTTGCATGACGAAACTTAGACTTTCTAAGTGCTTTTTGGGGAGTGTGGCTCTAGCTGGCTGGTAGACAAAAAGCAAATCAGGCTGAGGAGGGGGCTCTCCTCTTGTGACTGTTGGGCTCCACCTGGTGGCCTATAAGGATCAGTTTTGGAAAAAGCTGTGTCTTCAACACTGAGAGTATCCTGGTCAAAATAGAGCAAAAGTAAAAGGAATAGAGGAGTATGGTCTTGATCCAGGCTTCGATTTCCAACTTGTTCGTTTCCTCACACTGTGTGCAGTCATGAACACTTTTTCTATGGTTGTCAGCTTCATCCACAATTTTTAGTACATCTTTTTGAAAATACTATTTTAGTGTTAGAGAAACTCAGCTCTCATTAACCTTCTCTTATTAAATGCTTTCAGCCTCCTCTTTGCTTCCTTCACTTCAACATTAAGCTCTTTACTCTCAAGTTTCAAGGCCTTCCCTGAAATCATTCAGTATTGTTGGGCCTTGCTTCTTTTCCCCGTTTTTATGTTTGCATGGATCCGCCCTCACTTTTCCTAAAGTCCCCATTTCTGATTTGCTGACTCTGCCATGTCATACTACTGAGCCAGAGGAAGGGGAAATAACATGTTCTCTCCTCCAGATTATAGAACATAATACATAAAATATACAGCCAAAGACATTGTGTATTTGCCCCCCATTTGTTTTCACTGTGTATTGTTACTGAAGTTCTAGGCCCAAGTGTAGCTGATGTTTGATTATTCTCCACGTGCAGGTTCTCAGGAATCTGATAACATTTTATTTGTTTTCATAGAGTTTCCAACATGGACCAGTATGTGTGGGAGCATTGATTTGAGAGCAATAACGGTAGTGATAGTCACTACAAGAACGTGTGACTGTCTTCCTGTGTATAGCCTAGTTTTAGGGCTAAATCTTTATACGAATATGAGGTAGAAAAAGGAAGATGGATGGTTTAGAACACTGATGTTGACTGTTGAGTGTTCTTATTTCCTTTAAGGCGAAGAGGCCAGTTTGAAGGACTTTCTTGTCTTAATTTCTTATATCTGTAGCTGGTTCCTTCCCCAATAGGTTTTTTACTCACACATCACCCAGAGCAGTGGACCCATTGCTTATTTACACAGAATGTTTACACATGCATACATGCACCACCTCCACCTGTCAACTGTAGGGAGTTGGGAATGTGGTTTCAGCACTGTCTGGATTCATTTTACAGTAGGACCCAGTTGTAATGTCATTGATTGTGAATAGGAACAGTATTTGTGCAGGCACTCTAGTGAGTGAGAAAATTTGAGGTGGTGATCACTATAAATTAATGAGGAAAGCTTTCTATCTCCAACTATTTATTATTGCAGGATCAAATTGAAGAAAAATTTTTAATTTTAATTTTTCCGAAAGTATACATATTATATATTTACTGTTAAACTTATTTAAAACATATACTATAGAAAGTAAAAATTTTCCAGAATTTCACCCCAAGGAATGATCACTGTAAAATGTTTGGTATACATTTGTCTAAAATATTGCTTTAAAAATATTTATTAATATTACTTACAAAGTATGTTTCACAGATAAGAGAATAAATGTAACACTTGTGTAGTTTTTGAATCTTGATATTAAAACCAATGCATGAACTCACCACCTAGATTAGGAAATATATCACAACACTGTTCCTCTCTATTCTAACCCCAAATTTTTCCTCTAGAGGTAATCAGTGCCTCAAACATTCTAATTGAAATGTGCTTTTCTTTATAATTTACCCATATTTATACCACTAAAAATGTTGTTTAGTTTTGCTGGTTTTTGAACCTTGTAAAAAATACCATGCTACATATATTCTCCTATGACTTGCTTTTTTCTATTTAATATTATGTTTCTAAGATATATTCATATATTTCATTCATTTTAATTCATATTTCCATTTCCTAAAATATATCATAATTTATCTAGCAATAAGATATTTGGGTTGAACTAAGGTATTGCTATTATAAACAGTGCTCCTACAAACATTCCCGTGCTCGCTAACCCAAGTTTCTCTAGACTTGAAGAGTACAATTACTGTATCACACATATGTGCACTTTTAACTTTACAGCTTTATAGCCAAACCATGTTCCAAAGTGGCTGTAGTCAGTTTTAGTCCTATTAGCAGTGTATGAGAGGTTCTCTTGCTTCACATTCTTATCAACAATTTGATATTGTTAGACTCTTCAATTTTTGCCAATTAATTGGGTGCAAAATGGTATCTCATTATGATTTTAATTTACATTTTTCTGATTGCTAATGAGATTGAGTATCTTTTCCTATATTTTTGGTCATTATGTTTCCTCTTCTAGGAAATGTCGTCTTTACTCATTTTTATAACAGTTAATTTTTTGTTTAGGTTATTTACGGAAATTGCAAAAATTTTACAGAGAGTTCTCCTTATGTTAACATCTTACATTGCCACAGAATATTGATCAAAACTAAGAAATTAACCTTGGCACAATACTATTAAATAAAGTATGAGCTTACTCAGATCTTACCAGTTTTTCCCCTAAGTTCGTTTTTCTGTTCCAGAATCTAGTCCAGGATCCTACATTGCAGTTAGTTGTCATGTTGCTATAGTCTTTCCGGTTTGTGACAGTTCCTCAGTCTTGTCTTTCATGACATTAACACTTTTGAAGAGTACTGGTCAGTGATTTTGTAGAAGTTTCCTCAGTTTGGGTTTGTCTCATGTTTTCTCATGATTAGATTGAGATTAGGCATTACCGGGAGATTACCACAGAGGTGATGTGTACCGTATCAGGGGGTACATGATGTCAGTATGTATTGCTGGTGATGTTAACCTTGATCACTAGGCTAAGGTGGTCTCTGCCAGGATTCCCAACTTACTATTTTCCCCTTGTAATTATTATACTATATTTTGGGGAAGATTTTTGTTTTGAGACTATGCAATTATTCTGTTTCTACTTAAACTTTCACCCACTCATTTTAGCATTCAATTTTAATTGGGCTGTTTGTCATTTGATTTTTTGGAGTTAAAGAATATATATTCTGGAAAGTAATCTTTTTAGCAGTTACTGATGTGGAAAATATCTTCTTCCTAGTTGATGAGTTGTCTTTTCCTGTTATTAATGATTATCTTCTGAAGAACAGGCATTTTAAGCTGAATTTTTAAAGTTTTTGGTGCTGCTGTATAGAATTACAATTAATTTTTGTATACTAATTCTGTATCTAGCTGTCTTGCTAAATCTTCTTATTAATTTTAATACTTTGCATGTAGTTTCCTTTGGATTTTTCATATAGATAATAATATCAATGGTAAGTAGTGACAGATTTGTTTCTTCCATTCTAATTCCTGTAACTTTTGTTTTTTCTTCCTGAACTGGCAATTCACAATTGGGGAGGAGATATTTTCCATACTAATAAGTGATGAAAGTTCAATTTTGAGTAAAAGCAATAGTAGCAGACATTTTTTTCTTGTTCCTCTTTTTTTTTGATATGTTAATAATTTTGCTAATGTGGCAGCTGGTTGTTAAAGGACTCTTACCTAAATATGTGTCTTTGGGTTTTGTTTGTTTTTACTGCCTTCAGTTTTCTTAGTTTTCCTTTGGAGTTTCAAGGAAGAATAGTATGCTTTTTTTCCAGGCTCAAAAGTATTAATTTGTTTATTTGTTTATTCATTCAACCAATATGTATTGGCCACCTAAGATGTACAGGTCTCAGTGTAAAATACAGAAATAAAGAAATGTTTATTCTCTTTAGGATGATCTATCCATTGATGAAGAGATGTACCTAAAGCACTGTGACACAGCTAGCAAGTGACACGTGCCAGAAAGGAGATATAACCCAGGAGAGTGATGTGTGGAGGAGGGAGGCCTGCTCTGGGGACAGGGATGGCTTCCTGGCCTTGCTGCTCTGCTCCGTGAAAGTAAAGTGAACTTGGTGTATGTTTTGTGGACCTAGTTCAACATGGAGGTCATGAAGGGAATGCCTTAAGATCGGAATATATTGCTTAAGGAAGGAGCCATCTGTAGTATTTTTATGGATGAAAACCAGCAGTACCGTGTCGGTATGTAATGAATGCCTACAACATACATGAACAGTCCTGAGATTTAATTTTTGGTAGTAAGTGCTTTACATTTTCTGTTACAGAGTGAAGGAAGGGACAGGGAAGTTTACTTCTCATGGAAGATATTTTGTAATATTTCTGTTAGTTAGGATGCTTTTAGCAGCAAGTGATAGAAAACCCTGACCCAAAGTGACTTCAATCATAAGGGGATACATTGTCTCCCATAAGTGGGAGTCCACAGGTTGGGCAGGCTCCAGGCCCAGTATTGTCAGTGACTTGATAAAGTTGTCAGATAGCCTTTTGCTGTCTTCAATGATCTAGTTGTAGATTCTCTGTGGCCATGAAGACGGCTGCCAGTAAGGTCAGGCTACGTGCTTTCTTCATCCCATCCGACAGGGGAGGGGCCAATCCTGCCTGCCAACCATGATATTAATTACAATCTCCAGGGGAACTATGCCCTGATTTTTTTTTTTTTTTTTCCTTTTTAAGGTTGGCACCTGAGGTAACGTCTGTCGCCAATCTTTTTTCTTCTTCTTCTTGTTCTTCTTCGCCCCAAAGGCCCCCAGTACATAGTTGTATATATTCTAGTTGTAGGTCCTTCGGGTTGTGCCATGTGGGACACTACCTCAGCATGACTTGATGAGCTGTTCCATGTCCGTGCCTAGGACTGGAACTGGGGAAACCCTGGGCCACCAAAGCAGAGCTTGCAGACGTAACCACTCGGCCATTAGGCTGGCCCGTATGCCCTGATTTTATTAGAATAATGAAGAAATGCCTCTGGAACTGAAGATGAATTCCCTGTGTGAAAAAGATTAGGTTTCTGTTAGGAAGGAGGAAGAGGGGAGTGAATGTTGGGTAGGCAACCAATGCTGGGCAATACAGTTTTTATTAGATTATGATAAATATTTCCACAATTTATAATTTAAAAAAAGCCAATGTTATGATATTAAAGGAAGTTTAGAAAATAGAGAAGTCACTCATAGTCCTCTATCTCGAAAACAGCACTATTTTTAGGTATTCTCTTTTTGTAAATGTTTTTACGTAAATTATACTACACCTATATAACACTTCTTAAATTCTATGTCGTAGTCATTTTTATTTTGCTACATCTTAAAAATTATTTTTCTAAAATGCATAATCAGTTGAACAAATGTGCCATGATTTAGTTTATCATTTACCTGTTATCGGAAATCTAGATTACTTCTTTTATTCTGTTTCAACTCTAAGTTTTTTTAGAATAAACTTTATTTTTTAGAACAGTTTTAGATTTACAGAAAAATTGTCAGGATAGTACAGAGAGTTCTCATATACTCCGGCATGTAGTTTTCCCTATTATGAACATATTAGTGTGGTACATTTGTTACAATTAATGAACCAATATAAATACATTATTAATTAAAGTTTATATTTTTATTCAGAAATCCTTGATTTTTAAAAAATCTAATGTCTTTTTTCTGTTCCAGGCTCTCATCCAGGATCCCACATTACATTTAGTTGTCATAGCTCCTTGGGGTCCTCTTGGCTTGTGAGAGCTTCTAAGTTATTTTGAAGGATATATTTTAATGCAGAGTAGGCTGAAGTGTGTTTTTGTTTTTTTTTTTAAAAGATTTTATTTTTCCTTTTTTTCCCAAAGCCCCCTGGTATATAGTTGTGTATTTTTAGTTGTGGGTCCTTCTAGTTGTGGCATGTGGGTTGCTGCCTCAGCAAGGCTTGATGAGCGGTGCCATCTTCATGCCCAGGATTCGAACTGGCAAAGCCCTGGGCCACCAAAGCGGAGTGCACGAATTTAACCACTTGGCCACGGGGTGGGCCCCTGAAGTGTGATTTTTAAGAGAAAAGCCAGACGTTTTGATGCAACATTGAATTATAGTTGTCCTAAAGCAACTGTTGCCATCTTTTTGGACAGTGACTAGAAGACATAGAAACTACTTAGAAAACTGTAACATTTGAACTATAATGCGTGAGAGGGAAAGTCACTCCCAGTATTCATTTTTTTTTTTTTTAAGATTTTATTTTTTTTTCCTTTTTCTCCCCAAAGCCCCCTGGTACATAGTTGTATACTCTTCGTTGTGGGTCCTTCTAGTGGCATGTGGGATGCTGCCTCAGCGAGGTTTGATGAGCAGTGCCATGTCCACGCCCAGGATTCGAACCAACGAAACACTGGGCTGCCTGCAGCGGAGTGCGCGAATTTAACCACTTGGCCACAGGGCCAGCCCCCTTTCAGTATTCATTTTAAATATACACTGAAATTAAAATAAAAACAAACCCTTCTGTAAGACAAATGCACAATGTATAAGTCAATTCCCTAGTAGATTCCGCTTTTGTTTAGATCTCGAGATATTCTGCTTTTCAGAGTGACAGGAGACTTTATGAGTAAGTAGACAGCATAGGATTCTTTCTGGGGCATCTAAGGCCCCAAAGCATAAGCTCTTTAAGCATGCTGACCTGTTAGATTTTTATCTCTTGCAAGCTGTCAAGTCTATGCTGCTGTCAAACATATCTCCAATGAAAATCTCTAATAAATTTATTTAAATAAGGTACTTGAGAAATGTTCTCTGGAACTTAGTAAAATAAATGTTAATTACTACTAATAGAAACTTGGAGTCATTGATCACATTTGGAACCCATAACCAAAATATAATTTTGTCTTTATGAGCCATGTTGTAATTTCAGTAAACAAAGCAAGATTCTTTGGACTCAGAGTATAGCCTGGTGAAAATTTTTGCCAGAACAGAAAGCACCAATAAAATAAAGTAAAAGACAAATTTCTTTTTCTCTTAATTTCAGTACAGGTCCAATGTCTGATATGACTCATTCCGACAATTAATCTTAGGTCCGTCATCACCTGCTTGCTTATGATCTCCTTCCTTTTCACTTCCCGTCCCCACAGGAGAGGATCCAGTACTCAGCTCTGGTTGTCTTTTTGGAGAAGTTTCTCCATCTCTTGGTAGGCCATAGTTCATCACCTCGTTTTTCAGAAAGGGTTTATGAGAACTGTGTTCTCCAAGTTCTTAATGTTTAGAAATCTTCATCTTTGAAATCTAGCAAATTCACTGGAATCCGTTTCAGTGGTGATTTTCTTCATTAGTTTTTCCTAAGAAATTGTATACCCTTTATATCTGTAAAATGTCTCTTCTTTCAGGAGAGTTGTCTGAATGATATCTTTGCAGATGTTTTCTGTTACGTATTTCTGGTTCCTTCCTTCAGGAACACCAGTGTTGCCAATGTTGGATCTCCTTCGTCTGCCTTTCATGTCTGTGTGCTTTCTCTAGAATCTTTTTTAACTCTTTATACTTTCTGATTTCATTTTCTTCACTTCTCTGGAGCTTTTTCTCTGTGATCCTTACTTTGTTCAAATAGTGTCCATTCTTCCTTAGTTACCTTCTGTATGACCTTCATTTTTGTGATGCTTTTATTGTTCTTTTCTACTTATTTCCTGGGTCTAAAACACTAGCTTTTATCTCCTTTTGTGACTTATTTATTCCTTATGCAATAAGGTGATATTTTCACCAGTGTTTGAGTTCTTGCAAGTATCGTCTGTCAAGATTGTCATGTCTGTGGCCACATACATACAGAGTATTTTTTTATCCTTCTGCCATTTTTTTTGCCACTTCCTTTCTTCTTTTTTACATGCAGTATTTTTCAGTAGACTGCCTGGGATGTCTTCTTTCTCTCCCTCTCTCCCCATTTTTAAATAATGAGTTCTTTCTGGATTTTAGTGTTATGTCTTAAAAGTTGGATATTATAAAATACTTTTTTTTTTTTAAAGATTTTATTTTTTTCCTTTTTCCCCCCAAAGCCCGCTGGTACATAGTTGTATATTCTTCGTTGTGGGTCCATCTAGTTGTTGCATGTGGGACGCTGCCTCAGCGTGGTTTGATGAGCAGTGCCATGTCCGCACCCAGGATTCAAACCAACGAAACACTGAGCCGCCTACAGCGGAGCACGTGAACTTAACCACTCGGCCACGGGGCCAGCCCCTATAAAATACTTTTTTCTTCAAGTTTTTAGGCCTTCTTCATCTTCAAGCATAAGGTAATCATTTTTGGCCACTCTGACCTCACTAGCTAAGAGTAGGATTCCCACTGGGTTTTAAGTCTGCCTGACAAAGACTTACTGAGACTCCTACCACATATAACAATGTTTCTTTTCATATTAGTTTAGTTCTCTAAAAACCAGTATATGATATACCTCATTGTTTCTATTTCTCCCAGAAACTATGTATGCTATCTGATTATATATATGGGTAATTATTTTATGTGATTTTTAACGCTCTTGGGTAGAATCATGTGAATTGAGTTTTATAGTAAAAACAAAAAGGGTCAAATATTGGCAATTTCATATGTCTCAACATAATATATGATTGACCTCTTTATATTATTGCTTGCCATTCTTTTTTTTTTTTTTTTTTTAAAGATTTTATTATTTCCTTTTTCTCCCCAAAGCCCCCCGGCACATAGTTGTGTATTCTTCGTTGTGGGTTCTTCTAGTTGTGGTATGTGGGACGCTGCCTCAGCGTGGTCTGATGAGCAGTGCCATGTCCGCGCCCAGGATTCGAACCAACGAAACACTGGGCCGCCTGCAGCGGAGCGCGCAAACTTAACCACTCGGCCACGGGGCCAGCCCCTATTGCTTGCCATTCTTGAATCCTTACTTCTGAGTCATCTCTCAACTGGCTTGAATTGCAAGTATATTTTTTCGGGAAGGAAGTGGGTGGTATGTTTTATGCCTTGTTATATCAATCGGGGTTCTTGGAAACTCAGATTCCAATTCAGAGGAATCACGGCTGTGTCCCTGGAGGCAATAAAACCTCTCAGCTATAGAGGTGAGTATTGTTGTGAGTGGATCTTAAGTATGATATTGAAAGGCCCAACTCCTCCTTTGCACCCTTGGTTCCCAGGCCATGTGCGTGGCTCTAAGATGCTAAGAGCAATTTTGTATCCTAAAGGATAGCACTCCAACCTCACAAGGTGTTGCCTTCCAACTTAGTCCATTAGTACATTATTACTCCATTCTAATGAGTGAATTCAGTGGGCGTTGCTACTTCCAAATGGTGAAATCCTTGATTACAAACAGTGTTGAGTGAGATAACATAATAGCTTAAAAGATATTTGGTAAATCTATGGATTGTGGTGTTTATACAAGCACGGTGGGTAGCATCAATGACGATAGCAAACCCAAACCTAGAATTAGTGTTTCTTCTTCTAGAGAGAGATTACCGCCCTGTCATCATAGAAGAGCCCAGCAAACCTGCTATCAAGGAGTTGGTGGGTCCTCCTGCCAGGGTTCTGTATCAGAGGCTCAGAGTTGGTTGCTGCTGCTGGCAAACTGGCATCCTGCAAGGGTGGTAGCCAGGTATCATTAGTGAGAGGCAGTCCCTGCTGTGGAGATCATTTCCTGCTACCATATGCTTTATTCTTGTGCCCATTGAGCAAGCACTGCAGTGGTTGGGGGAGGAGATTGGTTGACATTCTCAGGGCAGATCATCCTGCTTCCGCAGTGGAAGTCTTGCTGAACATTCTCATGGAACACAAATAGTCATACTCTGGGCTTATTTCAGTAGGTCCGTTTCATCCACATATCTTTTCCCCAGATGTCCTTGTTACTAGTCCTCCAGTTTTTCTTCTTTCAGGTCTCTATCCATCTGGCCAAACTTGTAGCCACTGCTCGTCAGGCCATCTCTCCTCAGCCAGAGTAGACCATGGATGTATTGCTTGAAGTTCTGCCCTCAGGGAGGAAGTTTCTGCTCTATTGTCTTTTCAGAGACTACCCCTTAGAGTAATGCTATGGTAGTCCACTTATGACTCATGACAATGGAAGGTCAGTTGGAACTAGGCATCCAAGGTACTGAGACCTTTCTACATCCTCCTATGTAATATCTTGTATATATATGTGGTCTGGTTCTCTGAGTCTCACTTTTTTTGATTAGTATCCCCACTCCTCATGTGAGAGACTTACTGAGACCCTGAATTCAATGATATAATGATTTATCACCCTTTGAAAGTTTCTTTCCTGTCTTAGCCTGGCAGCTGCAAGAGATTCAAAATACTTTTTTGATATACATAGGAAATACCTGAGTTTTCGTCTTAGTCTGGAATCAAGAATTTAGAGGTGGATCATGTAATTCTTTGTTTCCAACCCTTTTTCAGGTTCTCCAGGTCTCTCCCTGTTTCTGTGAGCTCTGTGATATCTTTCCAATAAATTTATTTTCCAACCAGAGTTAGTTTCTTGCTTACAACCAAGAACCCAGATAGTTAAAGACATCAGTATTAAGAGATGAATGTAGAAAACAGAACCTCAGAAACCTGTGAGACTAATAAATGGTTTAGATGGGTAAATCCCCTTAATTTGCAAAATGCTAATTAATTTCCAAAATATTCTTCAAATTTCAAAGGCAGTGACAACAGGTCCCCCAAATCCTCAATGGGAACTTCATTCTAGTGAACTTAGATAATAGTCATTTTGAAAATTAATTGGCATTTTGAAAATTGAGGCCTGTGTCTTTAGCTGTTTGGATTGTTGGTTGCAAACAAAAGAAAACAACTTTGGTCAGAAAAGGAATTTACTGGAAGAATATTGAAGGGCTCACAGAAACAGTAAGAGGCTCTAACAGCTTGAAACGAAGTGGGAATGAAGGCAACTCTAGAGAGCCAAGAACAAGAAGTCCAACCATTGTCTTTTTTAATTTAATTTTTATTAAGTTAATGATAGGTTATAATCTTGTGAAATTTCAGTTGTACATTATTGTTTGTCAGTCATGTTGTAGGTGCACCCCTTCACCCTTTGTGCCCACCCCCCACCCCCTTGCCCCTGGTAGCCACTAATCTGTTCTCTTTCTCTACATTTTTAAATTCCTCATATGAGTGGAGTCATACAGAGATTGTCCTTCTCTATCTGGCTTATTTCACGTAACATAATTCCCTCAAGGTCCATCCATGTTGTTGCAAATGGACGATTTTGTTCTTTTTTATGGCTAAGTAGTATTCCATTGTATGTATATACCACATCTTCTTTATCCAGTCATCTGTTGATGGGCACTTAGGTTGCTTCCATGACTTGGCTATTGTAAATAATGCTGCAGTGAACATTGGGGTGCATGGGATTTTTGGAATTGCTGACTTTAAACTCTTTGGATAGATACCCAGTAGTGGGATAGTTGGCTTGTATGGTAGTTCTATTTTTAATTTTTTGAGGAATCTCCATACTGTTTTCCATAGTAGCTGCACCAGTTTGCATTCCCACCAGCAGTGTATGAGGGTTCCTTTTTCTCCACAACCTCTCCAACATTTGTTACTATTTGTTTTAGTTATTTTTGTCATTCTAATGGGTGTAAGGTGATATCTTAGTGTAGTTTTGATTTGCATTTCCCTGATGATCAGCGATGATGAACATCTTTTCATGTGCCTGTTGGCCATCCATATATCTTCTTTGGAGAAATGTCTGTTCATGTCTCCTGTCCATTTTTTCATCGGGTTGTTTGATTTTTTGTTGTTGAGTTGTGTGAGTTCTTTATATACTATGGATATTAAGCCTTTGTTGGATGTGTGACTTGCAAATATTTTTTCCCAGTTAGTCCGACCATCATCTTTTATCAGGATTGGATTGGCGACAATGCCAACAGTTCTTTCCACTGCTCTTGCAGGACACCATTGCCACTAGACACTGCTGCCACCACCACTACAATCACTAGAAACCACTCTAGCTGCTGTGAATGAATCCTGAGCCCTTCTTTGTCTTTGCATTTTTCTCTTCATGTTCAAAGTCTTGAGTTGAGGAAGAGTCTAAATTACACACAGTATGCTGGCTACTGTTTTCATAGAGTGAGAGGAGTCTTCTGTAAACAGAGGCTAGGCATTATGTAGGAGGCTGGTCACTTCTATGATGGGAATTGTAGTCATTTGGCCCACTTAGATGCAATGTGGAAGTCTTCCTTTCTAATTTGTATGCCTTTTCTTTCTTTTTCCTGCTTTATGGCACCCACTGGGCCTCTAATACTGTATTTAATAGTATTGGTGAGAGTGAACACCGTTATCTCCTTCCTGGTCCAGAGGAAAGCGTTAAGTCTTTCACCATTAAGTGTGGTATTAGATCTAGGATTTTCATAGGGGCCCTTAATCAAGTTGAGGACATTCCTGTCTATTGCTCACTTGCTGAGAGTTTTGATCATAAATGGATGTTGAATTTTGTCAAGTGCTTTTTCTGCATCTATTGAGATGATTGTGTGTGTTTTTTTCATTGTTTGCTAATATGAATTATATTGATTTTTGAATGTTGGACAAATTTTGAATTACTTGGTCATGATGTATTATGCTTTTTATATATTGCTGAATTCTATTTGCCAGTATTTTGTAAGAGTTTTAAGTTGGTGTTCATGAGGGATATTGATCTGATGAATCCTTTGACTGATTTTGGTATCAAGGTAATGCTGGCTTCATGAAACTAGTTGAAAAGTGTTCTATCCTCTTCTATATTCTGAAAGAAATTGTATGGAATTGGTACTAATTCTTTCTCAAATACTTGGTAGCATCATCATTGAAGCCATCTGGGCCTGGAGTTTTCTTTGTATGACGATTTTAAACTATGAATGCAGTTTCTTTAACAGATATAGTGCTATTTAAGTATTGGTTTCTGCTTGAATAATCTTAGGCAGTTTGTATCTTCCCAGAAGTTTATCCATTTCATCCAAGGTATTGAATTTATTGGCTTAAAGTCATTTTTAATTCCCTTATTATCCTTTTAATGTTTGTAGGATCTGTAATGATATCCCTTCTCTCATTCCTGATATTGGTAATTTGTGACTTTTTCTCCTTATTTTTCTTAATCACTCTCACCAGAAACTTATTTTATTCTCTTTTCAAAGAATCAGCTTTCGATTTTATTAGTTTTCTTTCTTGTTTGTTCATTTTCAATTCATTGATTCTTGTTTCTTTATTATTTCCTTCCGTCTGTTTATCTGGGGTCTAATTTACTTTTCTTTTTTTAGTTTTTTAAGGTAGAAGCTTAGATCATTGATTTCTTCTTTTCTAATATGAGCATTTAATGCTGTTAATTTCTCTCAAAGCACTGCTTTAGCTACTTCTCACAAATATTGATACGTTTCATTCAGTTCAAAATATTTTATAATTCTTTTTTTCTTCTTCTTTAACCCATGGATTATTTAATTTCCAGATATTTGTGGATCTTCCAGATAGCTTTCTCTTATTTTTTTATTTTATTTTTTATTTTTTAGTTTATTTTTTTTAAAGATTTTATTTTTCCTTTTTCTCCCCAAATCCACCCAGTACATAGTTGTGTATTTTAGTTGTGTGTCCTTCCAGTTGTGGCATGTGGGACGCTGCCTCAGCATGGCCTGATGAGCGGTGCCATGTCCGCGTCCAGGATCCGAACGTGTGAAACCCTGGGCCGCTGAAGCGGAGTGCATAAACTTAGCCACTCGGCCACAGGGCCAGCCTCCTGTTATTTTTTTCCTTGTATTTTTGCTGTCTTTGGCTTTTTGTTGTGCTTCCTGGGAGATCACCACCTAAGTTTGGGGAGAAGGCACTGGTCTGAGTCCACATTGTATGTGAGGAGTCTACAGGCTACCTAGAGTCCACAGGTCAACCCACAGGGTACCGAGAGCCTATGCTGGTGGGCAGGCATATGTGTCAACTGTGGGCTGGTCTCTCTTGGCTGGTGTGTGAGAAATGGGGCTAGCCCTGCTGCCACCACTGCCGTGTTCTAGTAGCACGGCTAAAGATGAGAATTTGTTAAAAGTCTGCATCTGAGGCAACCACATTCCCAGTCTCCCTCTACCACTGTGCACCTAAGAACTCTGGCAGCCAGGCATCTACCCTTAGGAAGGAAACAGAATCTTCTTCAAAGAAATTGAATGGCCCCAGAGAAGGCCCTAATGCCAGAGCTAAACTCCTTGCAGGAATAGCTGAGGGTGGATTCCTAGATCCCGCTGGTGGATGAATAGACCTGCACAACAGAGGGGGTGTCCATCTTTGCTCTCCCCAACACCCTCTACAAAGGCAGTTCTTTCGAGAATCATATCACATTTCCTATTGACTGTCTGTATCTAACACACAACTTTAGACTTGTGGTCTGTATGTGGCATGCCAATACTTACAAGAATGGAGAGCTATCAATTTTGATGTATGTGTAGATAACCCACAGATAAAGAGTGAGATCTGCCCTCTAAGAGGTGGAGCCCCACTCATGATGTCAAGACTATCTTATTAAATGCCCTTTTAAATGCAATTTTGCTTTTAGTGGACCAGTACCCTACAATGTGAATGGTACTTTGCTGGGTGACTGGATTACAGATAATTTTAACTTTCTTCTTGGTGCATTTCTATACTTTTCAACTTCTCTACAGTGAATATATATTACTTTTGTGTTTAGATAAAATATTTAAAAATATTAAGGTAGAAATTAGTAGGATTGTGAAATAAATATAAACATCAGATCTAATTAGTGAGCATGACTTAAGGAATAGGCACTCTGAAACTAATGATTTAACAGCAAACTGGGTTGATCAGAGTTGTCTCTAAAGGTGTTTGCAAGAGAAAGAATTGAGAAAAGTTTTTAACAATATCAGTGTGACTTCTCTGTGAAAAACAGTTGTAGGGGTCCTAAGAAAAGCCACCTGGCCCCATGCCCCAGGTCAGAATGCTTGAAGAAAGGTAAAATTACATTGTAGTCATGGATTTAATAGGACAAGAGTATCGTTGTCCTTCTTCTTGGCCCCCCAATCACTGGTAGTGGAGTTCCTGCTGGGGGAAGGACCGGGGGTTCGAAGACTTTCCGGGGTCACTTTTAGAGAGGAAACAGGTGCCGACATTTTACTTGTTCACTAACGAGTTGTTCCTCTCTGTCCTGTCCGCAGGCAGCTGGCTAAGAGTCTTGGTCAGGCTGGCGAAATCGAGCCTGAAACAGAAGGAATACTAACAGAGTATGGTGTGGATTTCTCTGATTTCTCTTCAGAAGTTCTAGAATGTCTCCCTCAAGGCCTGCCCTGGACAATTCCACCGGAGGAATTCAACAAGAGGAGAGATTTAAGGTAAATATCTGAAACTCTTTAAGAGTTAAACTTATAACTTATAACTTAACCTTCCTAGGAGCTGGGCTCAGATGTTGCAATCTTTTCACAAACATTCAAGTTCAGTTCAATTGAGAATTAAGTGCTCTGTACCAGAGGTCGGTAAATTATGGCCTGCAAGCTAAAGCCAGCCCATTGCCTGTTTATGTACAGCCTATGAGCTAAGAATGGTTTTTATATATTTAAATGGTTGAAAAAAGTCAGAAAAGAATAATCTTTCATGAAAATTATATGAAATTCAAATTTCAGCATCCACAAAGTTGCGTTGGAACACAGCCATGCTTAATTGGTTATATATTATCTATGGCTGTCTTTTTATACTACAAGAGCAGCAAAGACCATATGGCCTGAAAAGCCTAAGATAGTTGCTCTCTGACCTTTATAGAAAAAGTGTGCTGACCCCTATTCTAGACCATTCTAATTTCAAAAGTTACAGTTGCTACCCTCTTTTCTCATTGCTATGCCCCATAGGTCTGGTTGAATTAAGACAGTGTTATCTGGTTAGAAGAGCCTTCCTTTAAATGGGCCTCTTCGGGCACAGAGCAAAGGATTCAAGACTTCTCTGTGCTTGGAGCTTCATTTTAAAGCTTTACTTTTAGGTCTGGAATTTGTTGGAAAGTACTTTTGTGGTATTTTTATAACAACATCTTCTTTGAAGATGTTTCTTCATTGTGGGATGTTAGTTCTTTTCTGATATTTCTCTTCAGAATTTGGTTTCAGAACTGGCATTCATTTTGGATGCCACATGGAGATATTTAGAACCAAGAAACTCTTCATGCAACCCACTGAGGCTGTGGAAGGTTTTTTGCTAAGGTCATCCCGTGTCAGAGCCTTTTCTGCCACCCTTGTTCGCTGCATGCAGCTGAACTTATGATACCTTCAGCTCTTGGTGCCCGTTACTCCACCTAGTTTGAGAATCCTTCTTCTGTGTTCCATCTTGCTATTGTGTCCTTTAGGAATTTGCTGCCTTTTTTGCTTTTCTTGTTGAGGGTAGGCAAGGAAAAGGAGATGACAGTTAGTCCCCTTTCCTTTTTGTTGGTAGCTCTGATAGAACACACATTGTATCTGAAGTCAGTTAACTCAAGTTGCTGTCCTAGCTTTCAGCAATAAGCACTCTTCACGGACCCTCCTGCCAGTGAGTAATCTTGTCAGGGGCTTTGAGATCTTGGGCCCATAAGCTTACTCTCTCTGAACCTTTGTTTTGTCATATACAAATTGAGGGGCTGGTTTTCAGACATCTTTTCTTAAATCTAGGACTCTATAAAACATTTTAATGAGAAAAGAAGGTCAAGATGAATGGCTGAACTTTATTGTTTGAAGTATAAGTTAGCATAGCGATTTCACAGTAGCTATCAACATTTCAAATGTACCTTTCTCCCAAAAACTCTACTTCCAGGAATCCATCTTCCTCAAAGAATTGTGCAAGAATATATACAAGAATGTTTGTTGCTGCTTTATTGTAGAAGTAACACTGCTAATGTTTATCAATAAAGGAATGCTTAAATAATGTAAGTCATATCAATAAAATAGCATTCCCTGCAGCTGCAAAAAGGAGTTAGATCCACGTGGACTGTCCTAAAAGGATGGCCATTGTATATTGCGAAGTGAAAGAATCAAGTTTCAGAGTAATATGAATGAGGCTATTTCTTTCTAAAGTAAAATAATATAAAAACTGTATAAATGTATATACACACATACATATATATGTACACATAAAAGTATACGTGCATAGGAAAAGGTCTGCAAGGAAATATATCGAACTGTTGATAGTGATTACCCATGCATGGAGTCTGTAGAGTAGTAGGAGTTAGATGATATTTTACTTTTCATTTTATAAATTGCCCTATTATTCAAATTATTTAAAAAAATAACCTTTAAAAATTATAAATGGGACTATCTGGAAAGAGAGGTGCGCAGCATTTCCTAGTCTGACTCAGCCTATAGTTAAGCAGTCAGGCACTTCAGCAGTTATAGAGCCCAGCGTTGCTCTAGGTTCCCGTCTTATGGCTCCACCTTTTCTTTTTCTTTGGCCCCATTGCCTTCTTGGTTAGACCACAGAAGGTCTCTCTTAAAATATACCCATGTGTCCTGTGAAAGGATCCAAAGACACCGGGAGCTTATGGGATGCTCTCTGCTCTTAGCAGAGTAACAGGGATTTTTTTTAAAAAATCACTTTAACTTCCAAACACTTTCTCCTTACCTATTATCTCTAGGATGATGTTTCTAAAATTTGAGTCTGAGTTTTTTACGCCTTTGGCTTAAAATTTTCAACTGCTTCCTGATGCCGAAAGTAATAATCTCTAAACTTCATTGAACATGCAGTCCCAATAACGTTTCCTTATTTTAAAATTATAAGTGTACTTACTGCTTTACTAGTTTATTAAGTACATTATAAACATACATAAAAATGGAAAACTGAGAATGAAATAAATTTTAAAATATTTTATTTTACTTAAAAAATGTATATAAAACTGTTCATGTTAATAATTTTACTTTTGGTGAAAGCAATGTGATTGAATAGTGTTTTTTTATTATTATTTTGTTTTAACAACTTGTGATATAGAAACTCAAAGGTCTGATTCTAAGTTTTGTATATTTTGGCACTTGATTTTGGTTTTAATGGTTATCATAACTGAAAAAGATGCCTCTTATCTTGGGAAGAAGTGAGCTGAGCTTACTAAATCATAAGACTCATTTTTCACTCCTCTTCACCAGTTATATTCAGATTCATTTTGAAATCCAGCTAATAAATTTCTCTCTCTCATAATGTCAGTTCTTGTGGACTAATTGAAAGGTACCGCATTTTTAGGTTTTTAAAAAATAGGTTCATAATTCTTGGTTATTCTTCAGTTGGCATCTTTAAAAACTAGTTAGAAAGTTCTATTAGAAAGTTTAAGTGTATAGATAGGAGCAGTTTTGTAGTTTATACATTTAGATCATTTTAGGCTCCCAAATTGTATAACAGTGGAAACATTTCAAAATATCCATTCTTAAAATTTTATCTTTAAAACTTGAGTTGGTGTTTTATTTTATTTTCAAACAGCAGTAACTTTTTTTCTCATTGTTAAAATGTCACCTTTACCTTCAAGGGACAGATTAAGTGTGTTTAATTTTTTTTAAGTATCTGCTAGGTATCATGTGATGGACAGTCATTGTATTGAAATCATAATCTGGCTGATGATGAATTCATATTAGGTGTAGAAGAAGAGTCAACTTTGCCATTTTCCTGGTGTTAGTAGTCTAAGTATTACTAGTTTAGCATTATCTTCAATTTGTATATCTTTGCAATAATCTTTTTTTAGCCACTTGCCTATTTTGTAAGGATTAGTTTAGCTAAAACGAGATAATTTCCATAAATCCGTGTGTTGGGCATGGGTAAATACCCATTGATCAGAGTTGGCTGAAAGCATAGGAACCAATGAGAGTGCCAAGGTCATTGTCTTTGTGTCCTGGAACACTGCCCCTTTCATCTCCACACCTCACCAGCTGACCCACAAACTGCGTGAGGGCACCCTGGTTAATTTATGTAGTCCTGGTTAATCTCTTATTTTTTACAATAAAAAATAAGCATGAAGAGAAGTCCATAGTAGGCTGAAGTGTTTGGATCTAATTACCTTTTCCTTCTCTTTGGCTGGTCTTGGGATACATTTATTCAGTTTTTCAAGCAACACATATTTGTTGAACACCATCCATGGGCAGTGGGCATTCAACAATGATGAAAAATAGATGTGGTCTCTGTTTTTATGGAACTGTCTTGTGGCAGAAGAGCATGAATCAAATGTATTAAGCAATAGTCAAATATGGAATGGTAATAGAGGAGAGAGGTACTTGGTAGAAGAGTTTGTAATATTGTGATTTCTCCTGCTCAGAGGTCCAGTGCCTTCAAAGAGGTTTTATCATTATTAATTTTCCTAGGAATATCAAAAGAACTGGGAATGAGTCCCATGGCATGCTAAAAAACATGTGCTACAAATAAATACGTATACTGTAAACTCCTAAATAAAATCTTCTATGTCTTTTTTCTTTTTCTCCCTTCTTCTCCCCATACACATTCATTTACATATACTATTTATATATGTGTGTATACATCAAAAAATATGCCAGGCACCAGGTTAGCCACTAGAAATACAAAGGCAAGTAAGGCCCAGCCCTTGTTCTTCAGGACTTTATTGTTCCTCAGTGAGATAGTTTATACTCAAATAAATTATAGCAGAGTATGGCAAGTGCTCCTATATTTATATGAGCAGACTGCCACAGTCATTGGTGCTTGAGCTGAGGTCTGAGAAATGAGCAGGCATAGAAGGAACTAGAGTGACTAAAGTGGTCTTCATTTTAGTGATAGGCTGTGGCTGCAGAAAAGGTGATATGTTCCCTTAAGACTTCCAGATCCTTTTATAACAGGGCTCACAACTCCTCGGGTCTCGACCCGCCCTGCCGGGCCACCCTGCCGTGGAGCCTGCAGTGTTACTCTGGCTACGTAAGGACTTCTACATATCCGTTTAGGTTTGGTATTTGAACAATTATATTTGGAACAGAAAAGTTCCATCAATCTTTAAACCTCATAATCCAATTATGTCAGTAAAATTCCAGTTTTTTTAGTCCAGTGGAATTGGGGTAATATTTTGCAAACTGAAGTTGAGAGAAATAGTGTTTATTTTGAAAAGAAAAATGGTTGGTTAGCAATTTTCAAGAAGTAAGGCTGGTGTGAACTCCTAGGGGCGATGTGCCCCTTGTGATTGGGAGCACCATTTTTCTGGACCTTCAGCTCCAGTCTCTGGAGAATCCCTGCTTGTATGGCCTAGACCAGCCTGCAGCTCTCTTTAGCAGGGCATCTGAGGTTAAAAAAAACAACAAAACACCAATACTGCAAGGCTTTGGGGATCAGGAAGAGAATATATCCAAGGCAACTGCTTAAAGGAGCTGTACCAGAAGCCCAAGAAACCCCAAGGTTATTTCTGAGACTGGCTCCAGTTATTTCTAATTTCATTCATATTGTTTTGTTCCTTTGTTGCTAAACTGGAATAGGAAGACAAAGCTTAAAAGCGCAATTAAAGTGGAAAATGAAAACTTAAATATTTTAGGGAGAAAATACCATGCTAAACTGATTTTTATATTTTTCTTGTAGTTAGTAATATTGTGGGAGTTAGGTCACGTCACTTTTCAGTAAAACTATGAGTGTCATTGAAGTGGAAGTGGTTTCTATAGTTTTTCACAGGAGAACTTGTGGATATCTATTTCTTTACTATTCCCTCAAGAAAAAGGAAGCCCAGTGACCTCCACCAGACCATTACAAATGTGAAACTTGGCACTTAAAATTGCTTGCTCTAAATTTTCCAATTGCTTTCTCTTTTTTTTTCCATTTAATGTCGTTCTGCCAACTAGTGATTTTATTATTATAAACAGGACATTGTATTCACTTTTAAGAAGAAATATGAAGCTGGAGGTAAAATTACAAACTGCAGCTTCTCAGCTGCCAAAATAGAAAACAATGAGCTAAAAATACTGAGCACTGAAAGGGTGTTGTGGTAAGAAACATTGAAATATCTTCAAGATGGAACTGTTCTGGAAAGACAGAAATTTCCTCTCACTCCAGGTAAAACCAACCTTGAAATAGGAACTTGAAAGGAGAGATATATAATACTAACCTCTTTCAGGTCAACCTTTTTGTGGGAAAGCTTTCAAACATAACTAACATTAAATGACTAATGATCTTGCTGTTTATCAGGAAGTCCAATATGATTAAATTACCATTTAGAAAAGGTTCCTCTGGTAAGAGAGTGTGGCAGCGTAGAAGGAGCACTAAAAGTTAGTCCTGGCTCTCCCAGGGACTAGCTGGGGGACCTTGGAGAAATCGGTTAAATTCAGGGAGAGAGGGGGAGAGCAGCTTCATCTTTTGTAAAATGCATTATGTGACCAGGTTAGGATTTTTCAAAAGGTGTTGGTAGGTCATGAGTTCTTTGGCATTTTAATAGGTATTATGGAGAAAAAGGGTTCTGTGGCCAAGTAGTTTTGGAAAACAGCGGGTTAATAGATTTCCTAGAATTTTTTTCTTGTGGATCATCTCGTGGAACTAGTGTTCCTTAGAATACACTTTGAAATTGCTAAACTAAATATTTCAAAACGTACTAGCTCTAACAGTACGTGACTCTGTGTTTGGGAGGTCCTGTCTGAGTTATTCAGAGCGAACTCATTCTTGAATTTGAAAGAAAATGCTATCCTATTGGTGACTATTTGCCACATTTAGCTGACAAATATCGACTGTGCCTCTCATCTTAAAGAATTTCAAGGATTATGCTTTAAATCTCAGCTCTTCCATTGCCAAGGGAACTCCTTGTTTCCTTACCTGGAGGGAAGCAAGATTAAATTGTTCTGCATTAAGTAAGGAGGCTGTCATTGTCATTTGAAACTACTGGTGATATTATCCCCTTCTTGTAAATTCCAACTCACTGTTTGTGAAACTACAAGAAACTCAAAGATAGTAACAAAGATTATGGGTCCTAAAGATCCACAGCTGGATGTTCTTAAGAAATTTAAGGATTTGAGTAGTTTGTCAACCCATAAAATTTATGTTGATAAATAGCACTACTCTTGGAGAAGAAAAATATTCAAAGATCAGTAGATTTTTAAAAAATTATTTTATTGAGGTCATTTTGGCTTATAACATGGTATAAATTTCAGGTGTACATTATTATATTTCAGTTTCTGTATAGACTGCATTGTGTTCACCACCAATAGTCCAGTTTTTATCCGTCACCATACATATGTATCCCTTTACCCTTTTCACCTTCCCACTACCTCCTTTTCTTCTGGTAACCACTAACCTGTTCTCCCTTATCTATGTGTTTGTTTATCTTGCACATGTGAGTGAAATCATACAATATTTGTCTTTGTCTGACTTATTTTGCTTAGCATAATACCTTCAAGGTCCATCCATGTTATCACAAATGGCATGATTTTGTCTTTTTTTTTTTGTGGTCGAATAGTATTCCATCGCATATATATACCACATTCATTTATCCATTCATCTATTGATGGGCACTTGGGTTGCTTCTACGTCTTGGCTATTGTGAATAATGCTACAGTGAACATAGGGATGTGTAAATCTCTTTGAATTGTTGATTTCATGTTCTTTGGATAAATACCCAGTAGTGGGATAGCTGGATCATATGGTATTTCTATTTTTAATTTTTGAGAAATCTCCATACTCTTTTCCATAGCGGCTGTACCAATTTGCATTCCCACCAGCAGTGTTTAAGGATTCCCTTTTCTCCACATCCTTTCCAACACTTGTAATTTCTTGTCTTGTTAATAGTAGCCATTCTGGCTGGTGTGAGGTGATCAGTAGATTTTATCTGGATAGGTGGAAGAATGCCTATTAGCAGAGAAGACAATATTTGAATTTATACCCGGAAATAATTTTTTAGCATTGTGGAAATATGAATGCACAGGAAAGATGACTAATTTCTATATTTCTAAATAAAATTTGTTTGGAAATTATACTGTAATGATACAAAAAATATTTTTTGTATGGGTTGCCTAGGATTTGGAGTAAATTGTTGGGGTATGGGGATACATAAGCGTCAAGGTGACAAAGTCACTTCACTGTTTTTTATATTGAGATATTCAGGCACCATAAATTTCACCTTTTTAACTTGTACAATTCAGTAGTTTCTAGTATATTCTCAAAATTGTGCAATCATCACCTCTAATTCCCAGAACATTTTCATCACCCCAAAAAAGAAATCCCATACCCATAGCAATCACTCCCCATTCTGTCTCCCTTCTAGCTCCCAGCAACAATGAATCTACTTTCTATCTTTATGAATTTCCCTATTCTGGACATTTCATGTGAATGGATTCATATAATAAGCGGCCTTTTGTGTCTGGCTTCTTTTACTTGGCATAAATGTTTTCAAGGTTCATCCTTGTTGTAGCATGTATCTACTTCATTCCTTTTTGTGCCTGAATAGTATTCCATTGTATGAATATACTACATTTTATTTATCCATTGGTTGAGGGACATGTGGATTGTTTCCACTTTTTGACTGTTATGAATAATGCTACTGTGAATATTTGTGTGCAAGTTTTTGTGTGGATATATGTTTTCATTTATCTTGGGTATACACCTGTGAGTGGAATTGCTGGTTCATGTAGTCAGTCTATGTTTAACTTTCTGATTAACTGTCAAACTGTTTTCCAAAGTGGCAGCACTATTTCACATGCCTGCCAGTAATGTATGAGGGTCCTGATTGCTCCATATCCTCACCAACACTTGTTATCTGTATTCAGAATTATAGCCCTCCTTGCAGGTGTGAAATAGTATCTCATTGTGGTTTTGATTTCCATTTCCCTAATGCCTAATCATGCTGAAATGTTTTCCTGTGCTTAGTGGCCATTTGTATATCTTCTTTGGAGAAAGATCTATTCAAATTCTTTGCCCACTTTAAAATTGGATTGTCTTTATATTATTGAGTTATGAGTAGTTTATATATTTTAGATACCAGTTATTTATCAGATAGATGATTTGCAAGTATTTTTTCCCATTGATGGGTTGTCTTTGCACTTTCTTGATGCTTTGTGCTTGAAGCACAAAGGTTTCTAAATTTGATGAAGTCTAAATTATCTATTATTTCTTTGGTTGCTTTTGGTGTCATACCTAAGAAACCATTGGCAATCCAAGATCACAAAGATTTACACCTGTTTTATTCTAAGAGTTTTATAGTTTAGCTCATTCATTTATGATTATAATCCATTTTTAGTTAATTTTTATATATGGTGTGATATTAGGGGTCAAACTTCATTACTCTTTGCATGTGGATATACAGTTGTCTCAGCACCATAGGAAAAGATGTTTCTTTCTTCATTGAATTGTCTTGGCACCCCTGTTGAAAATCAATTGAATGTTTCTAATTATTTCTGGAATCTCAGTTCTCTTCAGTTGATCTGCATGTCTAACTTTATGCCATTACCACACTGTCTAGATTATTGTAACTTTCAGTAGGTTTTGAAATGGAAAGAGTGAGTCCTCTAACTTTGCTTCCCCCACCCCCCTTTTTATGGCTGTTCTGAGTCCCTTGCATTTCCGTATTAATTTGAGGATCAGCTTGTCATTTTCTGTATCCACTCCCCCCTCCACAGACCTCAGCAAAAAAAGGACCCAGGATTTTGATAGGGTCCTTTTGTATTGAATCTGTAGACCAATTTGGTGAGTATTATCATTAAATCTTCCAACCCATGAACGTGGGATATCTTTCCATTTATTAGAGCTTTAATTTCTTTCAATGATGTTTTGTCATTTTCAGTATACAAGGCTTACACTTCTTTTGTTAAATTTATTCCTGAGCATTTTTTCTTTTTGATGCTATGTAAATGAAATTGTTTTCTTAATTTTATTTTCAGATTTTTCATTGCCATTATGTAGAAATAAAATTGATATTTGTATATAAGTAAGTCCTGTAAACTTGCAGAATTCACTTATTAGCTCTAGTAGTTTTTTGTGGATACCTTAGGATTTAATATATTTAGAAGATCATATCATCTCAAATAGAGATTGTTTTACTCCTTCCTTTCCAATCTGGGTGTCTTTTATTTCTTTTCCTTACCCAATTGCTCTGCCTAGAACCTCCAGTACAGTGTTGAATAGAAGTGACAGCAGTGGACCTCCTTGTCTTGTTCTTTTTTTTGTGATAAGAGTGACCCTGAGCTAACATCTGTGCCAGTCTTCCTCTATTTTTTGTGGGATGCTGCCACAGAGTGGCTTGACAAGCGGTGCTAGGTCTGTGCCTGGGATCCAAACCTGCAAACCCTGGGCCACTGAAGTGGAGCACACAAACTTAACCACTGGGCCATCCCGCCTCCTTGTCTTGTTCTTGATCTTAGGGGGAAACCATTCAGTCTTTCAACGTTAATTTTAATGTGAGCTGTGGGGTTTTTTTGTAGATATTTTCTAGCAAGGTGAAGGCAGTTCCTTCTGTTCCTAGTTCATTGGGTGTTTTTCTCATGAATGGCTGGTGGATTCTGTTATATGGTTTTTCTGTGTCTATGTGATTTTTGTCCATTATTAATATACATTTCATTGATTGACTTTTATATGCTGAACCAACCTTGCATTCCTGGGTTAAATCCCATCTGATCATTATGTATAATCCTTTTTATGTTGCTGGATTTGTCTTGCCTAGTGTTCTCTTGAGGATGTTTGCATCTGTATTTCTAAGAGATCATGGTCTGGTAGTTTTCTTTTGGTATCTTTGTCTCGTTTTTGTATGAGGATAATACTGGCCCCACAGAATGAGTTTCAGAAGAGTTTGTGATTATTAATTCAGTCTCTTTACTTGTTATAGGTCTGTTGAACTTTTCTATTTTTTCTTAGTAAACTTCAGTTTCAGTACTGAAACTTCAGGTTCAGTAGTTTGTATCTTTCTATAAATTTGTCCTTTTTATCTTGGTTATCTAATTTGTTGGCATGCGTTCATAGTATTCTCTTATAATTCTTTTTATTTTGGTAAAGTTAGAAGTAATGTCTACTCTTTCATTTGTGAGTTTAGAATTTGTCTTCTCTCTTTTTTTCTTTGTCAGCCTAGCTAAAGATTTGTCAACTTTGTTGATCTTTTTACATAACCAACTTTTGGGTTTGTTTATTTTCTCTCTTGTTTTTGTATTCTCTTTCATTTATTTCTGCTTTAATCTTTATTCTTTCCTTCCTTCTGCTTGCTTAAGTTTAGTTTCCCTCTTCTTTTGCTAGTTTCTTAAGGTAGAAGGTTATGTTACTGGGTTTAGATCTTTCTACTTTTTTGTATAGGTATTTACAACTATAAATTTCCCTTCAAGCACTGCTTTAGTTGTAGCCCATAAATTTTAGTAGGTTGTGTTTTTGTTTTCATTTATTTCAAAATATTTCTAATTTTCATTCATCTCAAAATATTTTCTAATTTTCTGATTTCTTGTTTGATCCATTGGTTATTTAGGAGTATCTTGTTTGATTTCCATATATTTGTGAATTTCCCAAGTTTCCTTTTGTTATTAATTTCATTTCATTTTGGTTAGAGAACATACTTTGTATGATTTCAACCTTTTGAAATTTATTTGAATTTGTTTTATGGCCTGGAGAATGTTCCATGTGCACTTCAGAAGAATATGTGTTCTGCTGTTGTTAGATGGGGTAGTCTATAGATATCTGTTAGCTCTAATTGGCTAATAGTATTATTCAAGTATTCTATTTACTTATTGATCTTCTGTCTAATTGTTTTCTCTGTAATTGAAAATTAGGTATTGAAATCTCTAGCTATTGTGGTTGAATTGTCTATTTCTCCTTTCCGATTGGCCAGTTTTTGCTTCATATATTTGGTAGCACTGTTCTTAGGTGCATATATATGTATTGTTACGTCTTCTAGATGGATTGACTGTATTATCATTATAAAATGTCCTTTTTTGTCTCTAGTAACACTTTTTATCTTGCAATCTATTTTGTTTTTAGTTTAGCTACTCCATCTCTTTCTATTACTTTTGCATGATATATCTATATCATGAAGAATATCTAGTATATTGCATTTTAAATGATGTAATGTGGAAAGTCTGAAAATCAGATTGTTTCCCTCATCTCCCCAAGATTTGTTGTTGTTGCTATTTGTTTTTGCTGCTGTTTGTCACTTTCCTAAACTAATTTTATAGTCTTTACTCTTTGTCATGTGAAGCATTGAAGTTTCTGCTTGCCTAGCTTAATGATCAGCTAATGAATGGACAGAGATTTTCTCAAGTGATTGGAACTAATAGTCTCCCAGCCTTGGCTGAGAGCCTCTGTGCATGTGTTGGGACATACTTTCAATGTTCAGATATGCACTTTACAACTCTGCCTTAGACTTCACTACCTGCCTGTGCAGAGCTTCAAGGTCAGCTAGAGGTGAAAGCTTAAGACCTTATCGGGTTTTTCCTTGGCATGTACACAGCCTTAGGCGTGTGTGTGGCTGTCTAGATCCCCAGGAATATGTCAGGCCTTTTCAAAGCCCTCTATGGACATCTTATTCTCTAGTTTTAACTTTTAACTTTTTTGGTTAACTTCTTATTTGCCCAATTGTTATCACCAATTCAGAAAACTGCGCTATTAAATAATTGCTGCTGATTGTTTTTGATGAACACCTGGGGCTATAAGGCTCTTTGCACTGAACAAGGTGTAGGTCAGGTCAAATTAGTGTGATTGGTGTCAGGGAACTGCCAGGTCAAATAATGACAATTCCTCTGGAATGCTATTTTCGGTGAGTTTCTAAACCTATTCTGCCCCCTTCCCATGGCTGCTAATCTGCTGGTTTTCACCATGGTTAGAAGGCTGTTGCAGAGATGAGGGGAAGGACATGGGAATAAGGCAGATAAAAAACCTCACAAAGCTCGCTCTTCTTATTGACATTCAGCCATTTCTCTTGAGTAAATGTACTTCAGATTGTTACAAGCCTTTGGTTAATTTCCAGAGTTATGAAAAGATTGATTTTGACTATTTTGTCAATGTTATTGATGCTTATATGGAGTAGTGGCTTTTTCAGGGCTCCATACTCTGCCACTTCCACTGATGTCACTCTCAGGTCTCTTTACTTTTTAATGCCTGAGTTGGAGATAAAAGAAGACAACTTCTAGCAGAAAATTTTGTCCAATCTGAAAAGGTACATCTGTATGATTCTATTTATGTAACATTTTAGAAATGGGGAATAGATTTATAGTTGCCAGGGATTGAAGAAGGCAGGGCAGGAGGGAGTTGTGTATGATTATTATTAGAAGACAGCTTGAGGGATCCTTGAGATGATGGTATTGTTTGTTATCTTGATTGAGGTGGTGCTTATGTGAACCTACACATGTGATAAAATTGTATAGAACTTAATGAGTACAAGTAAGAGTGGGAAATCTAAATAAGATTGGTGCTTTGTATAAACGTCAATATCCTGTAATTTTTTAAGATTTTACCATTGGAAGTTGGGTAAAAGGTAGATGACATCTCTCTATTATTTCTTATCACTCCATGTTAATTGATAGTTATCTCAAAATAAAACATTCAAATTTTAAAAAAAAGAGGCACCAGGTAAACACAGATGAGGAAGTAATTAATTTTGCATGAGGAAGCTTTAAAACCAGATAATCTTTGACCTTGGCCTTGAAAGATGAAGACGATTTCCATAGACTTTTGTCTTATTATTAAAAAAAGAAGAAAGAAGAAAAAGTAGCTAACATTGTTGCTTACATCCTCTGAGAAGACCTCTCATTAGGGGGAAATATCTATATGGCCCTTGAACTGTGTCAGTAAACCAGAGGCAAAGGTGAAATTCAGGAACATCTGAGATTGTGAGTTAGAGGGCATGAACAAATGTTTGGAAGGGGAAAAATGAGTCAAATTTGGATATTAAGTGCCTAGAATACCAAAAGGAGATGTCCCAGAGGCAGAAAGAAAAACAGGCCTGGCACTCACAAAAGAGGTCCAGGCTACAGATATCTATTTAGGTGTACAGAAGTAGTAAAGCCACCAAAATGAGTGAATATGCCTAGTAAGCATGCAGTCTGAAAAGGAAAGAGGGCACATGATGGACTCTGCAGAGCTCCAACAATTAAAGGGTGGAAGCTTCTTAGGAAAAGGTGGGGTTGGGGCGCGGAAAGGAAGATATTAGAAGAGTTAAAGACAAAGGCAGAGTTGGCAACAAGTTCCCAGCAGGAGCCAGCTGCCCTGTGCCCTGTGCGAGATCAGCCAGGACAAAGCTAGAACAGAAGTCGCTGCGTTTAGCCATCAAGTCCTTTTCTTTGTCTTTTGGGTATCTCACGAGCTGTTTCAGTGGAGTGACGGGAGCCAAAGCCAGATTGTAGTCCGCTGCGGAGTGGAAGGGAGGTGAAAAAGTAGGGGCACTAAGGACAAATATCTGTTTTAAGGAGCTTTCTGGTACAGAGGAAGTGCAGGGGAGATTGAGAGAAGCAGGGGCCTGAAGGTGTTTTTGAGAATGAGGAGGATTTGAGCTTGCTGGCAGGCAGTGGGTAAGGAGCCAGTGGAGGACATACACATTTTTGGACTCCTCTTCGGAAATTGCCTTCAGAGCCTGAGGCACATTTTCAACAATGGCAAATCTTCATCTTTTGAGAGTGGATTTGATTTTTGGAAACAGCCAAGTCAGTTTAGAGCCAAGGGTGGTAAATCAGGTGGGTGATCAAGCTGGATAATACAACTTCAAAAAAAATAAAGTATAATTATAAAGTAGTAAAACTGATTTTCTTGTGAAGCTCATGAATTGGCTTAGAAAGTAGTTCTTAAAGAATTCCAAAAACCTTTTGAGCAGTTGTGGCATTATGTGAATAAGTGTACGGAGTCCCTTTCTGACTTTTAGAGGAGGATATAAATGTGCAGAGAAATTCTATCATGTGTGTAAAGAAATGGTCTTGTTAGTTTATATTTACTCTTAGTGCACGATTGTGAAGTTGCCCTGTAATCTTTTTGCCTGAGAGGTGACTTAGTGGAATTACACCAAAGTTTGTGTATGGGAGGATCAGGAGTTTCAAATTGTGATTGTTTAAACAGTTCTCCTGTGGTCTTACAGATGTAATTAGAATTCCTAGGGTAGGAGTGTTCCCACAAGCATAACAATGCTTTCAATGTGTGTTCAATTATCCTTTTCTATAGTTATATTTAATCGTTTCTTTTTGAAATAGAGTTATTTTGAAAATATTAAATCAGTGGCATGATCTCAGCCGTCTGCCAGCCCTGGGACAGTGCAGGTGCGTAGTAGGCCCTCACGAGGATTCCTCTCTGGTCTTCTCTGCCCTGGGGTTTGATATACCCCCCAGAGGACACCGAGAGGAAGATCAGCTCCCCAGTAATAGATCATCTCCGTTCACGTTCAGCCCAGAATATCTAGGATAAAGAAAATTAACACATGTAGAAGTTTGAAGTTTTCACTTAGCTTTATTGTTAACGTGGCAAATACACATATGCCAAAACAAATGATTTATTGATTGCCTTTTTATACCTTTTTATATGTATTATCTCGTATATTCATTTTATATGTACATAGTGCTTTATTTAATCATTAAATCAACCCTGTGAAATAATTATCCCTATTTTAAAAATGAAGAAGCTGTGGCTCAGATGAGTGTAGTCACTTGCCCAAGGTCACATGGCTGAGGGGCAGACCTGGGACTTGAATTTAGGTCTACAGTCCAGGAAGCTCTTACCCATCATCCTCATGTGTCTCCACCTTCTTAAACCCACGCCCTTGATAAACATTAAAAGAAAATAATTGAAAACACCACATGTATTGAGAAAATAGAAATTAGAGCCTTTTTTCTTTAAATCCCTACTGGCCAAAAGACTTTATAGTATTATAGTTTGTGTAATTTGAATTACAAAAGCAGTCTTTTTTTAAAATTGATTTGTTTTTGATATTTCAAACTTGATATGGATATTCTGCCATGCTCTCCCTCTGCCTTTGCACACCTACGGACACTCACCGTGCCCCCCAGGAGTGGGCAGTGTGGAAGCATCTACTGTAACATCCTGTCATGGCTTGCTAATGAGAAAGCATTAGAGAAAGCCATGGCAAGTTAGCCATTCTAGGAAACTTTCCACAGATGTTGCATTAATTAAGACTTTTTTGGTCCCAAATAACAGAAACCACTGGAGCTTGCTTTTAAGCAGGAAGGGGAATTTGTTTTAAGGATCCTGTGGTGTCTCCCAGAATCCAAGGGCAGGGAACCAGGGACTGAAGTGAGACAGGAAACCCAGAAAGTCTTCTTTCTTCATCTCTGCCTCTTCTGCTGTCTACACATCTGCCTCCTTCTTCCCCTTGCTCAGACTAGCCTCTTTTGCTTCCTACACTTCTGTGGGATGCCTGCTACCGCAACAGCTACCACAGCCACCCAGAGGAAGCCTGATTTCTCTCTCCTTCTCTCACACACCTTCCTCCATAATTCTCTTTCCCTTTCTCTGTCCCAATTCCAAATTCTAGGGCAAGGATTGGTTTGGATTACATCTTGGTTTGAGAGAGGAAGTGTCAGGACAGACAACAGTCTGCCACAGCCTGTGTTCCCTCCTCCCTTTATGCGTCGTGTCACTGATTGTTTTTCTATCCCAGGAGTTTGGAAACTAAATGACCCTGATATCACAAGGGTGAAATAAAAGAACATAGGTTTTAGAGACAAATTTGGCTTGACTCATCACTCATTACCACTTACTAGGTATGTATTCTTGGGCAAGTTACTTAACTCCTTTTAACTTTCTTTACGAGTGAAAAGGGATGTACAGATACTATCTTTCTTATGGGGTTGTGGCAGGGATTAAATATAATAACATGTACTGTGCTAGCTACAGGGTCTGTCCTACGCTTGATAAAATATTGCCCCTTCTTTCTTTCTGATGAGCATTAAGGTTCATTGCCTTACCAAAAAGATGTTTATGTTATATGTAGAGTAAAAATTTCAGACTGCCTTCTGCCCCCAAATTCTATTCTCCCTCACCCCTTTTTTGGTCCTCTTTTCATCTGCCCTTGAGTATCAGTATATTCATATTCCAAAGGACTCTGGTTCTAAACCTAGAAAGTTCTCTAGGGCAATGTTCCCACACCATGGCTGGAGGTCCCAAGCTTTCACCTAAAGTGGATTCCATTCTCACAGATATGTTGGTGCTTCTGGTAAAGGAATCATTCTTGGCTCCATAGCCCCGGCTTTTTTTCCCACTGGTTGGAGCTGAAAAAACCCAAATAAAGATTCAGTTCAGTCAATATTTATTTTCTCTACTATTTGCAAGAACCTGAAATAAATATTGTGGGAATTGAAAAATACATAATTGAGAGAAACAGTCCTTTTCTTCAAAAAGAATAAAGTCTAGAAGAAGAGATGATGAGTCTACACAAATCACTAATTCAGGATGTTTGGCAGAACTGATTTACTAAGGTTCTATGCTAATGAATGTTAAGTCATCTTAAGTAAGAATGGAAAAGTAGTTTTGATGTGGGGTTGGTGAGCCGAGGAGTCGAAAGAAAGATTTCTTAGACTCTTAAGATCTGGCAGTAGTGCTCTTTTATTTAGAGAATAGAATAGCATGGGGACAGGACTCATGGGCAGTCAGAGCTTCTGCTGCGTGGGGACAGGACCCATGGGCAGTCAGAGATGCTGCTGGCACGGGGAGCTGCTGCTGCCGCCGCTGGCATGGGGACAGACGGGACCCATGGGCAGGCAGAGCTGCTGCCGGCATGTTGCTGCTGCCGCTTCTGCTGCTGCTTCTGCTGCAAAGTTGGGTGGAGAGTAAGGCTAAATTTAAGGCATAGGTATGTGAGTTATCTCTTTACAAGACAAAGAATATGTAAAAAAGTTAAAATGGTGTCAGAGCCCGTAGGGTCCGGCCATTTGGCCGTCACACAAATTTTAGATAAGCATCGAACTGGATTGAATAAATGGCAGAAGTCTCCGCTTGAATTTTATCCTCAGCTAAAGACAAAGGAGGATTTGGGCACGGGGGGCGGCGGGGGGTGGGGGGGGGTCAGTTACATGAGGTTGCCAGACAGTAAACAACTTAAGTCCTTGCCTCTGGCATTGATTAAGAGTTTCTAGAGATAAGGCCATCCCCCTTCTTCCTGGCACAGAGAGGGAGGCATCTTCACAGATAGAGGTTTCCCTTAGAAATGTAAATGCTTCCCAACAAAGGGGCAAGCAAATTCCACTCCTCGGAGTCTGCTTCTCATCTGTAGTTTTAAAATTAACCAGCCTAAAAATCCTCATCAGTTTGAAGCCAGATTGTGGAGGGTATTGAATGCCAAGCCAAGGACTGTAATGTCAAGATAGCTGGAAGCCAGTGAAGGTTTTTGAGAAAGGAGTATAATCTAATGCTATATCTTAGGAACTTCATCCTGGTAGCCAAATGCTAAAGGATCTGAAAGGCAGGAGAGAAGGAGAGGAGACTGGAGTCCAGTTGGGGACAGCTGCTTCAGTAGGAAAAGAAGGTAGAATCATGAATTCAGCACCAGTCCCAGGCTTGGTAAGGACTGAGCTATGAGAGTTGGGCTGAGATAGAGAGAGTGTACTGGGAGACTTGAACCTGGGATTCAGAAAGAGGTGCAGACGTGAACGGGGTCATCTTGGGTCCCTTGGGGCTCCTCCTTTCCTGAAGATGGGGTGGGAGTGGAGAAGTGGCCTCTGTGTGTCACTACCCTCTGCAGCCAAGGGGGCGCCTACTGTAGCTAGCGCTGCTGCTAGGAGAGCTTGACTTGCCCTGCCCACCTCAAAGGGAGACTTCGTGTCTTTTGTGGTTTTTTAATTTTTTTTTTTTTTGAGAAAGGAAAACTAGATGAGTTTCAATGCCTTATTTGGAAACTCTCTGGAGCAAACAGTAATCATGAACACGTTTTTCTCTTAAAGTCTAAGTATTTAATATTAAAATCAGCCAGGAAGTCATTACCAGCCTGCTTTTTACTTTTAAACAATAGGGTCAGCTCTGTGAACAGTGAAACAGAATTTTGGCCCAAAATGAATATTTAAAAGACACACAAGACTACACTTGGCTTTCCCCATTAATGAGAAGAAAGAATTCACACTTTTTTCTGTTAAATTTACAAAGTTCTACTCATGCTGGCCAAAGTAATGAGAGAGTCCCTGATCATCCTGAAATATAGCAGAAATTTCTATTGGTGTTTTTGTTTGATACATTCATGTTATTATTTTCAGCAGTAAATTTAGTTAAAATGCTTGTGTGTGTCTCTTAAACAAGTCTCTTAACTTGCTAACAGAGACTCTAGTGAATGTTCTCAGTATTTTACAGAACCATGCAAGCTCTGTTACGGCCCATTCATGGTGCTTTAATCATCCTCTTAATAAAAAGCAATCATTTGGGGAATACATTTTCCAGGCAGTTCCCCTGCCTCCCAGGGGGAATATTTTGAGGCCTCATGGTACTATAGGATTAAAAGACTTGACAGGGAAGCTCTAGAATTCTTGAAGAGCTTTCTTTGAAAGATTCATTGTTGTGGAATCTCCCTTTGAAAGAGACCGCTTTATCTTGCTCCTAAACATCTATAGGACAGACATAGCACTTTCTGAAAGGAAATTCTGGGTAGTGTAGAAGAACAAACGTATGTAGGTAATCCCATATGGGTAGTGTGTAATTTGAAGAATGATAGTTCCATTTTTATGGTTGCCATAACAATCATACAGTTGTGCAAAAAATGTGTATAGCTTTTATAGATGGGAACTGGCACCATTGTAATGATTCTTCTCATATCAGAGCAACTGTTTTCACATCTGAAAAATAGGGGTGGCTTAACCCTTCCCCAGTTAGCTCAGCATGTTCCCTGAGAAGGCTTTTTGGAGCTCCAAGGCTGTTGAAATGTATTCACCACTTACATTTGCATTTTAGCCTGATAAATGGATTGAGAATTAAGGATGATGATCCTTTCAACAGCAGGTTCTGAATTCCTAGCTTGGGAATTCAAAGGATGAGAAAAAAATGCTGTTCCTCAAATAGAAATCTAGGAGCGATGTCTAGACATAGTTAATTCCTTGACTTTGTGACTGTTCTTAATTTCATCCACTAGGATTTAAATCCGTTAAATACTGGCCTTTTCCCCCATTGTGTTTAGTCTCTGATAAAGTTAATAAAATTTGGTTACAATTTCTGTTTTATTTTTACATATTCACTATGTCTCTTCTGGAAATTGCAAAGCAAATTTAAAAGTGTAGTATATTGAAGTGAAAATATATTTATATTCTTTCTTTAGTTACTTTTTCTTATTTTTGTATACCTTTCCAAGAGAAAGTACTTGAGACCTGACTTTCTCTGACATACTAAGGAATATCCACTTTGAATAAAGTTGGTATCAGAACTGGTTATGGATTTTCACGTTGAGTGTGAAAAGTCATCAGATTTGGATTTGGTACCTAAAAATGAAATCATTGTCAACTTAACCATTATCAGAGAGAAACTTTTCCTCAAACACATTTGGGGTAATTATTACTTCAGCCAAAATGCTTCTGGAATGTTTAAATTTTAAACTTAAAGATAAAATATGGAACTAAGGGTAGCTAAAGGAAATGTCACCTTCCATTGAAATAAAACTTCTTGATCTAATTAACTTTTTTCAACACCGTCTCTTTTAAATCCTGTCCCATTAAATCATCGTTCTGCAGTTCTGTGACCTTAGGCAAGTTACTTAATCTCTCAGAGCCTCAATTTCTCTATCCAGAAAATGAGAGTAAAAAGTAATACCCACCATTGTTATAATTCTATCCCCTCAAGAGGTGATTTCTAGGACGTAGAGAGAAAAAAGTTTTTAATGAGAGCAAGATTTCCCATATATTCAAGATCTCTGATATGCTTATTTTCGGTATTTTCGTAGCCTGTCTTAAAGTAACTCCAATCTGATATTTTAAATCCGGTTTATAGGGAAACTCTACTACTAGAGGTAAAAGAAGAAAGAGAGATGTTAGAGAGAGCTTCAGATAGAAAGACTTTCTGGACGCCATGGGACTCAGCTCCTCTCATTGCTCCCTTAGGCATGCAGAGCCACATTCTGAACACCTGCAAGCCTAGATTTAAGATCTCTTGGACAGGAAGTAAAAAGAGTACAGAGGCCAAGCCATCTCTGCTCTATGTACAAGCTGTCTTGGTTGAGTTGTACCCGGTAGTTCAGTGCCTTTAGGTGAACTAACTTGGTGGATTCTGGGCCTTTGCACTAGCTCTTCCTTTTGCCCACGTCCTTCTCCCTCATAAAGCCCATGGCTCATTCCCTCACCTCCTTCAAGTCATCTTCAAATGTTATCGTCTCATTGAGGCCTGCCCTGACTATCCTATTTGTAATTGTAATCAGCACTTCCAGTCCCTTGCTCTCTTCTAATATTTCTTCCTTTTTTAACTTCACAGCACTTAAGTACAATACCATTTATTTTCTGTCTCCTCTCCCACTAAAATGTAAGTAGGTAGGAATCTTTGTTCTCAGCTACAACCCAAACACCTAGAGCAGTGGATGCCCAGTCATTGTTGAATGAGGGAATTCTGGCCTTCTTTCTCTTGACCTCTAATACCTTCTTCACATTGATGTTCCAGTGGTTCCTACAACTTCGATGTGTTCTTGACACAAAATAAGTGAAAATTTATGAAAAGAACTACAGTTACACACAGTTATAAACCATTTAGAACAAGAAAGGGATGGGCCTATTTCTTGGGAAGAGTCATGTTTGAAGGGCTACATGATGAAAGAGGGAGCCAGCTAATTCTTGTGCTACAGAGGGCTGAATTATAAAGTTTCTCAGAGTCAGATTTCAGTTCAGTATATGAAGATACTTTCTATTAGTTAGAATTCTCTAAAATTGAATGGCTTGCCTAATGAGGCAATGAACTCCACCACCTCCTATCCTAACCCTATCAAGATGTGGGTTGATTTTGGTTTGGAGGCATTTTGGGCGTAAGATTTGGGCTAGGGTGACCTCTAAGGAACTTCCAACTCTGATGATTCTATGATTCTGGTCCTGAACTGATATGGAGTAATTTGCAGGATTTGTTGTTAAGTGAAAAAGCAAGTTGCAAAAGAGAATTGATAGGATTTTGACTGTATAAGAAAGAAGAGAAAATTAAAAATATTTACCAAGGAAAAGCAGAAACACAGAAAGGATAAACCAGAAAATGATAAATATAGTTATCTATCGGGGATGGGTAGGAACAAGGTAGAATATAGAGATGAGAATAAGACTTCTCTGGGTATACTTTAACTTTAAACCATTTAAATGTTTTTAATATTCAATAATAAAATTAAATCAACTCTAAAAGGAGATAAAAGCAAAATCTCTAAAATTGACATGAAGCAAAAATAAATGGTCCTAATGTTTAGCAAATACATAGCATCACCACATACAGAAAAAAAGAATTAAGTAACTTTTGGGCACTCTGCTTTTGATCACTCTGACTGTATACCCTTAGTCACTATATTCTAAGAATAAACTCCAAAGAAATCTTAAACTTAGTAGGTTCTTTGTTGCTAATGGTATTGGGATTGTAATTCCAAAACTATTTTGAATATTGAGGCCATTGGGAGCTGAGGTTCTCACTGGGAGAATGAAGATGTGAGTATGGAATGGGAGAAGAAGGACGAACTCTGTAGTATTAGATTTCAGTTGGAGGTGTTAATATGAACTCATAATTTTTAAACAGTATGTTAGGTTGAACCACTTGAAATTAACAGTTTTTAGGCCACAGGTGGTCAAATATCAGCAATACCATATGATTTAACCCAGTATCTTTTAATTCTGCTCACTAAAAGGCCCTAGAAGCAATGACAACCCAGTAGTAATGAGCATGAGGATCTAGTACTCTATCTAGGTTTCTATATACCGTTCGTTTCCCACCAAAAGAAATCTAGGTTCCTTAGAGTCAGGGGCAGGAAACATAGAAGGTGAGCCTGAAACATTTGCTGTGCCAAAAAGCATAGGAATGCTCAAAGAGTTGTGAAGACACACCCGCAAGGACACAGGGGATCATTTGAAAGGGCTCCTACCAGTCTTAATTGGGACAACTTGAATATCAGAAAGAATGGTAATGGTAATGGATTTTAATACATTGAATTTTTTTAAAAAAATCGGTGAATCTGTAATAATACTGAAAAACAAAAATAAAAACAAAAAAGTTGGGGCAGAGCAGGAAAAGCTCTTGACAAAAGAGAGCCACCTAATAAATGTAGGAGGCATTATAGGATTAGAAAAGCACCATTTTACAACTTGCAAAGTTATGATTGATTCAGGCAAAAATCATCAGTAGATACCCAAATCTGTGGTTGAAAGGGTTTTTGAGAACAGGGTAGTTACGTTATCTAAAAGTCTTATTGCACAGATTATTTATTAATTACAAAGACTGGAAGGTAGCCTTAAAATAGAAAGATCTGGCTATTAGCATCTTAACCAAGTATTCAAATCTGGGCAAGCTGACAATTTGTACTTTTGGAAGGAATGCAACATGAAGTATACACTATCAGCTGTGGAGTAGTCAAGCCAAAATGTTCACCCAGCATCTAGTCAGGACTCAAAACCTAACTTTCTGTTTATAGGAGATTCAGAGAAGATTAATTTTGCCACAGTGGGTTTGTTTCTGTCCCTTTCTCTCTTCCTCCTTCCATGGGGAAACAAGTTGATAAATCCAGAACATGAGACATTCTACAAGACAACTGGCCTGGCCTCTTATTTAAAAAAAAAAAAAAAAGATAGAGGGACTGGTATACATTAAACAGACTAAAGAGACGTAACCACTAAATTCTATGTGTAAACGTTGATTAGATCCTAGATGGGGAGGAAAACAGAAAATTAAGGACTTTTGGGGGACAGTTGAAGACATTTAAATATAATCTGTAAACTGGCTGCAGGGAGTTATTAATCTTCCTGGCTGTGGGGGAAGTATTGTGGCTCTGTAGAAGAATGCCCTCATTCTTAGAAAACGCGTGCTAAAGTATGGAGGGGCACGGTATCATGATCTCTGCAGCATGATTTTACATTGTTCATATGTGAAAAAAAAAGGAAAAGCTAGATATATAAAGGGAGGGAGGAGAAAGATATAGCAAATATGGCAAAGCATTGACGTTTGGTGAATCTTGATGAGAGGTATATAGATGTTCATTTTACTATTCTTTGAACTTTCCTGAAGGTTTAACATTTTTCAAAATGAAAATTGAGGGGAGGAAAGTTAATTTAGCGTATTCTCTCAAGTTTGAACCATGACTTTCCTGGCCCATGCCATGGTCTCTGCCCAGCTTGGTCCTGTGGCTTCTGCTCCAGGCTGTTGTTTTTTTGAAGTATAAAAAGAGACACAAAATGATGAGAGGTTCAGTGAGTGAGTGAGTAAACGAGCATAACAGGGGAGACCATTTCAGTCAGTTCTGATTGAGTCTCATCTTATCACTGTCCTTTAGAAAGTAGTCTAATAACTACATTCACTTGGTATAGAACTTTGCCAAAGCTTGAGGTGGACCTTGTGTGGACCCTAGATTAGAAACTCCTGGTCGAGTGAAAAGAGCCTGTCCAGAGCATTGCATCATTTCTTTCTGTTCACTCCATGGCCCCATATGTGTCACTTCATCACTAGGGGGGAAGAGAAGGGACAGATGGACCATGGTCTCTTTCTGCTTTAAATTGACCTTAGTCTTTTTCTGTTCTGAAAATCTGTGATTTGTGTCAGACTTTTTAGCATCTGTTGTGGCAGTAGGACTGAGTGAAAGAGTATTAACATATCCACAGCTGCCATTAGAAAACATAAAAGGTCCGGCTCTGCTCCACCAAGGGGGGATGAATGCTGAGCCCAGCTCCCTTTGCCTGTAAGAGGAGAGGTCAGCACATCACTGAGGAAAGTCAAAGTGAAATGGAAGCTCAGATGAATTCAGCATCTGACTTGACTGGACCATCCCAGCACCCATTTGGCTGGGCTCTCCACATGATGCTCCATAGGGACACATTACCATGGATCAGTGCTCCAGCTAGTTAGTTATTTTTCCTACTCAGTTTACATAAAATTTTCTGGTTTATATATAAACTCTGATACCATGTAATCTAAGAAAGCGTTTAAGTAAAAATTTTATTCTTTATCCTCTTAAGGTTATTTCTGAAATTTTTTCCATTCCTTTTCACCCATTCACCCTCATTGACCCAGATCCTTCTCACCAGAATTGCTTCCTAGCAAGGAGACAAACCCAGAGTCACGGACAGAGGAGGGCCTCTATAAATTTTGTTAGTCTGGAAGTGGTCCCTGAACCACAGTTTGTAAAACACTGTTTTATGAGAAAAGAAGATGGGATGAAGACAGAAAAGGACACCCTTGGAAACAATAACACTGTGGTATGACCACAGGGTTGGATGCCAGGAGGTCATGAGTTCTAATCCTAAATCTATTTCCCAAGACACAGTGGCAAAATTGAATGGAAAAGTGCTAAAGAGAGCCCTTTGGTCATTTTTTCATTCACTTCTCCATCAACTATTCATTACATGTGTGCCTTCAGCGCTAGAAGAGAGAGAGAGACAGGCCCATATCAGAGCGAGACCTTGAGGAGCTCCCAGCCTTGTCATTGCAATAAGACATGTCCATAAGTAACCACTAGCATGCCAGGGCAGTGACCAGGGCCATCAGAGAGGGACATTTTGCAGGTATGGGCAGGGCAGTGGGGAAGAAGCAGCTTCTACTCTGTGGAGCCATGAACGTTCCCTGGAAAAAAGATGGCATTGCAGCCAGGCCTTTAAAAGCTAAGTAGGTCTTAGACATTGGAGATTGGTGGGGAAATGTCCCAATGATAGGAGTGGCATGAACACCATTTCAGAGAGCAGAGGGTGTAGTGAAAAGTTTAGCATGTAATATACGTGTTGGGAGTTTACAATGTAACTGTTTGGGGCCGTATCATGAAAGGCTTTGAATTCTAAGCTGAATTTCTGTTTTACTTAGTAAGGAGTTGATGAAGGTTTTTGACCAGATGCATGCTTTAAGATGATTAATCTGGCAGCACTGTGACCTGGGGGAGAGCAGTTTCTGTGATGGCCAAAATCCAGTCAGGTGAATAGTGGCAAACTGGTGAGTGAATGTTGCTGTGGAGACTGGACAGCTGTTCCAGCTGCAGGGAGGCAGAGATGTTGGTACCTTGATGAGGAAAAGGACGCGGGGTCAAAGGAGGAGTGTGTGAGTGATGGAAATTCTTTCTATGCTTTTGTTATTTCCTGGGATTCTTGGCCAGGTCTTAAGGGATTATAGAAGGCTTTTAGCTATCCTTCATCTGTTCTTTTCCCAGGCTAATGGTTTTGAGTAAAACAATCTTAGAAGTTTTCTGTCACTTTAAAAAGTTCTACTAGGCCCTTTAGTCACGTGCCTTCAGAAATTTCAGTTACATAACGTTGCTCTGAATTGGAATTCTGCAGCCTCATGAACTGCAGTCTCCTTCTTTCCCTCCCCCATCTGGCACTTTATTTTCTGTGGGTCAAGGTTTGCTTCTTTCTAACCATTGTTGCAGAACTCTTTAAATATTTGGTCTCACAGGTTCTAAAAGCTGGCAGGCCAGGCTGCTCCCTGCAGGTTGTGAGACCAAAGCCTTCCAGAAAAGGAGCCAGTAAAATCCCAAGCATGTTAGCAGAGGGTAACAGCTGCACCGTGCGCCGCCCCCATGGGGCCGGGCTCCCAAGTGCTGAGGCCAGCAGCTCCCAGCCACTGTGGCCCGCACCCAGAAGGAGCTCTCATGCACCACATCATGGCCGATTCATAATTGTGGCGATGACAACAGATTAAACCACTGGCTCTCAGCACTGAGGACTGGGGTTTGTCAGGGTCACTCATTGTTCCCTTGCTTCTCCCAATTTTCCATAGCGAGAGAGCAAGTTTGGAGTCACTGCTACATTACAAATACTTGTTGGGAGCTCTCCGAGTTTTACTGTGTCTAGAAGGTAGTTCTCTTAGTAGCCCATACTGAAAGTCTCTCTTTCTTCCTGCGTTCCCTCAACATGAGATTCTGAAATGCTGTACCACTCAACATACATATGTATTTATTTATACCCTGCTTTAAAAAAAATGATTTAAGGAAAATTATATGTATATGCAGATATACACACAATGCAGTGAATTTTTTTTTAAATTAGGATATGGGGCAAAAGGAATATGAGTAGGAAAATTAGGCACATTCGGGATAAACTTTCACAGAGTTCAAACTACAAATAAGATCCTCTTGAGGCAAGTTGTAAATATTTTTTTTGAGTTTCCTGGCAGCCAAAGCAAAGAGGGAAACCTAAAAGGATAAAATTCACATGTTGTAAGATACAAACAAACCATCAGCTCAAGAAAAGAATGAGTCCTTGCACTGTGTAGACTTCCCCCATAAGTGCTCATAAAAGGGAAACTGAGTAATCAAAATGGCAAATCCCTCATCAGCTGGCCTGCAGTGAATAGCATAGCTGTTTGCTTGACTTCTTGCAGTGTCCCTTGGAGTAGGCTTGGTGGCAAGGCCCCATGTGGGACAAGGATTCCACTGGAGGCCTGTGCAGGGTGTTTCAGTGCAGTTCATCGCTTCTCAAAGGGTACTCTCCTGAGGAACCTTGCATTTGGAAGGTGCTCTGCCTCAAAAAAGTGCCAAAATCAAATGAGTCTGGCAAGAACTATATGATACCAGCATGTTGATGGCTCTGAGAAGTCCTACAATTAAGAAGTTGGCCCAGCATTCCCCAAACTGATTTAATCACAAGACCTTTTTAAAAAATTGAAACACTTATTTGGCACTTTGAGAAACATTGATCTAAAACAGAGGTCAGCAAACTTCCTGCTAAGGGCCAGATAGATGTTTTAAGCATACAGTCTCTGTCATGACTACTCAACTCTGCCATTGTATCAAAAACATGGCAGTGTTCCAGTAAAGCTTCATTTATGGATACTGAAGTTTGAATTTCAGATAGTTTTCACGTGTCATGAAATAGTACTGTTCTTTTGATTTTTTTGTCAACCATTTAAAAATACAAAAAGCTTCTTAGCTTGCAGGCCATTCAGAACCAGGTGCAGGCCTGATGTGGTCTGGGAGCTGGAGTTTGCCACCCCCGATCAAGAATAATGTGTGGATGGTGTGTCTTTCCAGCAAGCCTTCTTGAACACTGTTCCTCAGAGTTGTTTTAATGTAAACTTTTTTGGTTTGAGTGCTTCCAGGCTAGTCTAAGATTTTTCTCAGAAACAATTTGTGGGTCCTCTCAAAGAAGACATTTACAAACTAATAGCTGAAGCCTTAAAGTGTTACTGTGTCACATATGGCTGAATCATTTTGAGACTGAAAATGCTCCAGTGGACATTATCAACCATTCATAGAAATAAAAGTCAGAACAGCCAGAGACATTTAATTTTAAGACAACGTAATTTCCTAGTCCACTCTCCAAGTAAACCAGTAAACTGTGGCCCCCACCAAGCTAATAGACTGTTCTTTTTGATTTTTGACTAGAGAGAGGTTCTTTCAGCTTCTTATGATGTCATTATAGTGAACGAATGGGACCAAAACATTCCCACCACCAAATTGGACATTTCAGTTTCAGTTCAACAAGTATTTATTGAGTACTCAGTATATATAAAGCATTTTGCTAGCCTTTATGAGGGATACAAAAAGGAACAAGAAGCGGACAGTTCCTTCTTTACCTTGTGAATCATGCTCAAGATCCTCACCAATTTAGAGCCTGTTACTGTGGTGTCAGGATTAATTTCACCTCCCTGTCCCTTCCTGTCAGCATGCTTTCTTTCGTTCATTCAGCAAAGACTTGTGAGTTGTAGCCTCTGTTCATAGCGTTGGAACACAGCCTCCAGGGATCCTGCTTTCCAAGGGACACATTTCTCTTTTCCTCTTGCACTCTGGCATAATTACAGCCTTTTATATAGGGGAACAGAAATTATTTCTTTATATCCTGAGACCTCAACATTTATGTTTCCCATGCTGTGCGTGCCTCTCTTGGACTGTTTAGTGAGATGAGCAGATCTCCTGATGAACACTCCTCCTGGGACTGTGCTCCACATGCTCCTGTTCTCTCTTCCAGAGTGGCACCCACCTTTCCCTCTCCTCTTCTCTTCCTCTACCAGTGAGTTCATAGTTTGACCAGATTCATAATTTTAAAGCTATTGACTATATTAAGCAATACAGGTCTACAGGATTGCTAAACGTCTTTATAAACAATATTATGTATCTGATGGACAATTATTTTTAATGGAAGGGGATTCTGTATAGTGCTAATTTTTTTCCATTTTTAAAGGTAATACTTGGTTGTTGTGAAAATTTTGAAAGATATGGACAAGGATAAAAGAAAATTAATCCAGAATTTCAGCACCCATTGATCAATTCTGTTAACAATTAATGTATATTATTTACTTTTCTTGATTCAAAAATCACATTTAAAATTTTAAATTTTGAGGGCTGGCCCAGTGGTGAAGTGGTTAAGTTCGTGCACTCTGCTTCGGTGGCCCGGGGTTCATGGGTTTTAGATCCTAGGCATGGATCTAAACACTACTCGTCAAGCCATGCCATGGTAGCATCCCATATACAAAAGATAGAGGAAAGTTGGTGTAGATGTTAGCTCAGAGCCAATCTTCCTCACCAAAAAAAGAATAAAAAAGTTTTTTAATTTTTAAATTAATAAACAGTAATATTGACCTTTTTTTGTTGGACAGTTCTGTGAATTTTAAGACATGTATGGATTCATGAGTGTACCACCACAATCAAGATACAGAAAAATCTTATTCCCCCAGAACAAACACCCCTGTATAATCACACCTTCCCTAGCCCCTGGCAGCTACTGATCTGCTCTCTGTCATACAATTTTGTCTTTTTGAGAATGTCATGTAAATGAAATCATATATAAGCTTGTAAGAGTGGCTTCTTTAACTCAGCCTATTACCTTTGAAATTCATCCAAATTCTTGTGTATGTGAATAATTTGTTCCTTTTTATTGCTAAATGCTATTCCATTGTGTAGATGTACCATACGTTGGTTATCCATTTACCATTTAAGAGTCTTTTTAATGTTTTAACATTTCTGAAATCCTGAAATATATTAAAATCAATGTATATATTTAATGTGGTGGAGTTTTTTGTTTCCCTGAAAAGCTATTGTTGAATTGATGGTGTATCTTAGAATCAGTACTGTCTTAGAATCAAGGTATTGTGGTGGTGAGATGATCGGTATGAGGGATCAGAGAGGGCTGTTGAGGGTTAATAACCCTCCTACTAGGAGTAAGGGAAGTGAGCGGTAAGGAGGCAGATAAAGGAAGGCCCTGAGATCTTTGCAGGCCAGAGCCCAGAGCAGCTTGGCAGCCTCTGAGAGCTTTGGGGAAGTTTTGAGTAGAGGGGCAACACAAGGAAAGACGTCTTTAAGAACAAAGCCAATCTAATTGTGGTGAGGACCATGATGTCCACCATCATCAGTGGTGATGAGTCAGGAGGACTGACTGCACTGGCGAATGGCAGCAGTGGTGCTGCTAGTCCTGGAGGAAATGGAGGAAGAACTTGGAAAGAGTCCAGGGGAAGCAGGGAGTGCTAATAGAGAGCTGTGTGTGGGGAGGGGAGGGTGGTTCCTGCTGAATACCTCAACCTCCAGGCCAGTGCCTGGAGAGGAAAGGGCAGGAGGTGTGGGGAACTGAGGACAGACTTTGCCCAGATCTTAGGTATTTGCATGGTAGGAATGGGTGGGCTGGGTAGGGCATGTTATCTGGGAAACTCTAAAGCAAAATGAGAATGTCCTAGGGCTTCACAGATTAAGAGTGAGATGTGCTTTGGGATATTGTGTGAAGAGAAATGGGCATAGGGTGTACTTGATTCTATGAGCTTGGGTGAAATATACGATTATTCCATGGAAACAAACTGTGAGTAGGGCCATTTCCAAGTGAAATTGTATTACGGCTAACTGTAGGGCCCAAAATTTTTTGCAAAAGTTATTTTTGGGTCCTATCCCTCTGTGTCACAACAAGACAGGTGATTTATTCTTTGGCACACACCACTTTTGCAAGAAAGGAAAAGGAGGAGTAAATCATACTCATTTAGATCCTTGAAGGACATCCATCAGCGACTGAAGAGGGAGGCAAAAGTAGGAATTGACCATTGGAGAGTAATTTACCAAAGGGACTTGCCCCTTTTTTGTCAGATTACTCTTCTTGGGAAGCCTCATTCGTGGAAGCTGCCTCACTTCCATGTGCTTGCACTTATTCTTGCTCAGGATCAGGGAGGAGTTGGTGCCAGTTCACAGAAAGAAGAAAGACCCTCAGAGATAGTATGGAGCCTTGTTCCCTTCCCCCATTTGTCTCTCCCCAGTCTCACGTTTTACTAAAGACCTCCTTCTCAGAGAGACATTATAGAAATTACTCTTCACTTTGCCTACCATTTGCACATTTGCAAAGTAAAATAACTGTTCTTTAAAGCTGTACTACAATGGGGTAAAGTTTCTCTTATTTGTGGCATTGCTAATTGTATCTTCAATCTTTCCTAGAAAAGACTGTATCTTCACCATTGATCCGTCAACTGCCCGCGACCTTGATGATGCCCTCTCCTGCAAGCCACTCACTGATGGTAGGACAGAAATTTCTATACCATTCTGGGTAGCAGGCAGAGTGCATACCTGTGTGGTCGGCCTGGCTGCCTTGTACCCCCTAGGCAGCGTGATGTGCAAAGTTGAGTTTGCTTTGTTCCTGAACTTGCCATAGGCCCCCGAGCCCACCCAAGTATGTGACATAAAGATTATGTTCCTGTGGTGACTTTGGTGAGGGTGAGAATAAGAAATGTCCTCTCACCAGGACCCTTCTTGGGCCTCAGAAGAGGCAGAAGTGAGGGCAGAGGGACTGATTCCAGACCTTGGCCCTTCAGGAAGTTCCAGGTTGGGTGTGATGTGTTAAAGAAAAGAGCCTCTAAGCTCTGCTTAGGAGAAGCATAGGGTTCTTTGCCTGAATTTAACAGATTGGGGTGAGTCCAGGGGTACTCTCTGAAGGCATACTCAGCAGTGGGTGGTAGGAACATCTTCCCTGAGGAGTGCCCCTCGCAGTCTGAGTGGAGAAGCCTGCACTGCTCCCAGTACGTCTTCATCTATCCAGCAAATTGCAAGAAGCAGCCATTAGGGGTTCTTTAAACATTCTTTTGGGATGGAGCTAAGCAGCAAAAAGTGGGATTTGAGGCCAGTGGTCTTTGAAAACCACACTGGGGGAAAGGGAAAGTGTGTGTGGTATGAGAAGAGTAATCTCTGTCAATCCCCTTTTTAGGGCCCGCTTAGATGTGCTGCTTTAGCTACTTCTGCCCCTCTCTAAGGGCAGTGTCTAGGTGACTGCTTTGGCTTTAGTCATTCTCGGATATGACTTTGGCACTAACACAGCCTTTGATGGCTTGCCCGTGATGAGTATCCACCCTTGCGGTTTCAATCTGCTGCGAAGTGTTGATGGCCCAGTGGCCTGGTCTTTTAAAACATTGCAGAGGTGTTCACATGTTCCGTTGACACAGAACTCCGTGGGTTCAATGTGTAATCTCTTCTGTGCTATAGTAGGCAGTGAAGCTTAGTAGACAGAATGCTGAGAGACAGAAAGCATCATTGCCTAAGAAGCTTTTATCTTCTTTTAGTGGGAGTCCTCTTTGACACTGGGTGAGATTGCTCAGTATTTTCAATTAAAGAAAATTGAAAGGAAGATAAAGCATAAAGAGAGAAAAGTCCCCACAGAAATTTTAGAGGAATTATATATTTTTAAAATCCAAAATTTGAGCAGCCTGCTTTAAAAAGCAAATACGGGATTGATTTCTTATATTCTGAGCAATCTCGGCTGCATGCAAAGGCTGGGGCATAGCGCTGTCTCTGTGAGCTCCACTGCCTGAGTCCCTGTGTGAAGAGTGTCCCCAGGCAGAAAGCCAGGTGATGGGGGACCTCAATTCCTGTATTTCCCTTCTCTCCAGGTTCACAGCCCTACTCTATCTGTAGCCTAATGCTTGAGAACAGTTGTTTCATTTATTTTGTCTACTTTTAGAGTTGTTAATGGCAGAAGGATAGGTCTAATACCTGTTACTCCATCTCAGCTGGCCCAGATGATATTCCCCTTGCAAGGACAGCAGGGAGCAGGCACATGTCCTGCCCTTCTCACTCTACACAGTGTTTCATGTCTAGGATACCAGATTACTGGAGAGGTTTCATGTAGGGAAATGGTAAAAGTTAGGGCAGGAAAAGTAGAATGGGGACGAATTGTACACATTTGTAGGTTTCCAACCAAAGAGTGTTCTTCGTCAGACAAATGAAGACCAGTTGCTTTCAACCTGTTGTCCAGGTAGAGTAGCCAAAGTGAGGAAGATAGCTTAGCAGTACGAGATGAAGGAAGAGGAGAGGAAGTAGAGGCAGAGAAACATGGTTATCGTTTAGGGATGTAGGTAATAAGAAACTGGACTAGAGATGGTGACAGTGTTAATGGGGGTAGGGAGGACAGATGTGAGAAGAGGGTAATGACAGAAGAATCAATGGAAATGGATGTTGCAGTTGAGGGAGAGGAGTTCAAGATGGGGCACAAGTTTCAACCTGGGTGATGAGGAGATGGAATCCACAAGTTAGAAACTGGGAAGGCAGGAGAACAAGCTGGTTTGGGAGAGACTATGTCTACATGGAGTTGGCTGTCTGTTGATATGTATTTCTGTAAGCTGCTGCAAATCCTTTTCAGAGGAGGTGAGGGACAAATAAGCTGATTGTATGTAGTCCATCTAACTATATACAGAGAGAGCCCTGAAGAAATATAGACAATGCACCAAAATGCAAAGAGTGATTATATTAGGATGATGGGATCATAAGTGATTTTTCTCTTTTCTCTAGTTTCCAAATTTTTATAATATGGTAATAATAGTTTTATAATGAAAAAAATTTTGTAATAAAAAAATTTTGAGGTGCCAGGAATCACAGCCTGCCCAGTAGTACACTGCACCAGGTGATCAGATACCTTCCATCTGCTTGGTTCTTCTTGCATTCCAGAGGAGTAATTAGCATCCGGTCATTTGGCCGAGTAGCAGAAAAAGGACATGGAAAAGGAGTCAGGGAAGAATCTGAAAAGACCTGAGCTGGTCAGTCGAGTGTTTTTATGGTGGCACTTCTACAGTTGGCCTTTGCGACAGCAGTTTCTGCCAAGGCCATTTATCCAGGGAGATGAAAAGTGAAAGTCTGTTCCAGTTTGGATTGGGGTGAGGTTGGCTGAGTTCAGGTTCCGTTAGTTACCAGTTCATGTCAACTCTTGCTTAGAGGAAAAAATGTTTAATGTTTCAGAAAGCAAATGATGTTTTCTGGGCATATTCACATTATCTATAACCATTTGTATTTAAAGAATATATAAAGGTCCAGCTTTCCTTTGGTCCCATTGAAATCATGTGAATGACTATTCTGTGAAAATAAAACATGCAGACAGATGTAACTTATTTAGTCCTGACTTTCCCTTTCTGTGGAGTTCAGATGTACCCCCAGGATTTGTTACCACTGTCTCCTGTAGATGCGAGACTCAGAAATTACAGTCTGCAGATAAATTCTGCAGAAATGCAGTGACACCTGTTTCTAGTAGGTCGTGATTAGGTTGGAAGACTGAGGAGGGAGTGCCCCCTACTCTTGAGGAATCTCAGCTTTGGAAGGAATTCTGCCAGTCCTCCAGCCTGGTAATTCCCCGCTTCTTGTAGTCTATAAACACTCTTGAGTGGAACATTCCCATGAGCATTCCCCAGCCAGCTAACTTTAACGTGGAGTCTTCCACTTTTACTCAAGAAAATATTTAATAGTGTAAGTGAATGAGTGGTGTATCATGATAACCCAGAACCTGAAGACAGGAAATCACGCACTTCAGTGTTTTATTACTGTAACAGATCATTTGCAACACACCTTACAGTTGACCTCACCACTCAGATGTGGGAATACCACAGTTGTCGCATCATCCTCTGTTTTTCAGATTACCTCTAGAGCATCCACTTATTGGATATCCAGATTGCATTTTTAACTCTACCTTACAAGCAGCCCATTTGGCCTAAATATTGCATGACTATTAGGAAATCCTTCCTTGTAATGATTTGAAATACTGCTGACTTCCTGTACTTTTCTACCTATTGGTCCCATTTATGCTCCTTTAGTCTCTATAGAACAAGTCTTGTCTGTCATGTGGCAGCTCCTCAGATGTTAGATAACAGCTTTCATGTATACCTCAGTCACAACTTCTTGGCTAACCATCCTGTGTATTCTTCCATGTTCTGTAGCTTATGAAGTTTGAGCCTGTTTCCCAAGTCATGGAGTTACTTCCGTTTTTATGAGTTCTGATGTACATGGCTGCTATATCCAGACTCCTCTTTTCTGGCTGTCCAGGCATGGTGACTCTCTCCCAGCTAGTTCTTCCTTATTGAGGATTGAGTCCAGAGTGATAACCACCCATTCTGTTCAATTAAACAAGCACTATTGCTTTGCTCTAGCCTCTGAGGGAGGAAATTGTCAGCCAGCCAGGCAGGACCTTTATTCAGCTTTTAGGTGATTCAGGCCCCCAACAGATCCTACAGGAAATTGATGTTCACCGCTTCTCTAGCTTCTTGTTTCTCTAATGTTTTATTCTCTGAGTGCTCTGCCATTGAACATGGCAGGATTGTCCTAGCCAGGCCTTAGAAATGAAGGATTGGGGCTAGGGAGAGAGGGGAATGGAGAACGACTGCTAATGGGTTTGGGGTTTCTTTTGGGAGTGATGAAAATTTTCTGGAATTAGTTGTACAGTTGACAGTTGTACTTTGTGAATATACTAAAAACTGCTGGGGGAAAATGAGTGAATGGCTGAATGAATAAGAATAAATAAACAAACAAATCCATTTATCCTTGAGGCTTTCTGCAATTTGGAATTTACACCTTAACCTTAACTTAGCAGGAATGCTGGACTGGCTAACCATAGTCACATCCCTCTTGTGTGTCTCTCCGCCTTGCTGCTTTCGTTTCTGAACTGTGAAATTCTCATCCAAGGAGCACACCCCTCTGCTCAGCCACCTGCTCATAGGAGCAGGAACTTAGCTCCCTGAACTTAGCCATCTGACTCAAAGAAAGAAGTATCTGTCCTGCTGTCCCCTAATAAGAAAATGCTCAGATAAATGGACATCAGCCAGCCAGAGGGACCTGAGGAATGCAAACTACCTACTCTGCTGTAGGGGGCGCCAATCTTCCCACTGATTTGCCTCTGTTACCTGGCTTTCTCTTCTCTGAGGGGGTAGGGAGCTCTCTCCCCAGGAGTCCTTTTCAGAGAATAGGAACAGGAGACCAGGAACAAAGCCTGTAAGAGTCTCATAGAATTCCTAAACTCTGTAACTTCCCCTTATGATTATATTTGTCACCTGCTGAGAGTCTGTAATCATGACTGATGGCCTTTAGAGACAGTGAGGAGAGACTGTGCCCTGCTGTGTGCCAGGCTTAGACCAGACAACCTGAGGGATAGAATTGGCGGTAGTGGTTTTAAAGAACAAGGAGCTGAGATGAAGTCTCTGGATCTGTTACTCAGAAGGAATAGAGAGCATGGGAGTCCTGGAGCTTATTCGTGACAGGTTCGTGAGTAACACAGCAGCCAGGCCAAACCCTCCTTGTGGGCTCTGTTCTCCCCTCTGGGAAGGCCATACCCAGCAGCCTTTCACCCCAGCCCCTTTACACTTCACTTAGGTCGGCTTTCCTCCTCTCACTGTACAAACTTAAGTCTCCGTCCTATCAAACCTTCCTCCACCCTGCTACAGCCTCAGGAACTTTCACCTTCCCTCATCCATCGAGGCACCTTGGAAGAGTAGTCTGTACTTCGTACTGCTGCTACTTTCTTGCTTCCCACTTATTCCTTATTCCCTTTGCAGCATGGCTTCAGAAAGTTCAGTGACACAGGTTGTCCCTGACCTCAGCTCACCAACCATCTGTGCAGCATTTGGCTTTTTGTCTACTTTTCCTTCTTGAAACTCTCTTCTTTGGACTCAGAGGGCCTACTTGATCTTGGTTCTAATTTTTGGGCTTCTTTTCTCTGGTTGCCTTCTTTAACTTTTCTTTCTCTGCCCACTGCTTTGTGGGAGTTTGCAGAGCTTCTGCTCCAGTCCCTTTTGTTCCATCCTCTGCCACCAGTGCACCTGTACTCCCTTTGCTTGGAGGGCTCTTTCCCTGGAGAGCCACATGGCTGAGTGAAGGTTTGACTGGTCACTTTCTCAGTAAAGCCTGCCCAAGCCATTCTGCCTCTCATTTCTCCCCTGCCCCCCACCTCCTCTCCACTTGCCCTTCTTGACTTTTTTCTCTCACTACTCGTCACCCACTAACATAGTATTGAGTTGCTAACCTTGTTTCTTATCTATTTTCCCACCATTCACTGCGTTGCAGTGTGAGGTGCTCAGTGAATCTTTGCTGGTATTTGCAGACCCTCAAAAGGGGAAGAATTTCTCAGGCAGAGGAAAGAGTGTGTACAAAGCCCCAGGATGACAGAAATATGGTATTTTTGAGAGAAAAATACAGATTGTGGAATATCTGAAATGTAAGGTTCCAGTGGAGTGGTAGTTGTAGATAGAGCAGGGAGGAGGTCGTGAATTCCTTTGTAGGCCCTGCTATGTTGTTATGTTGTTATGTTATGGAGAAGATGTTATGGAGAAGGCAGCATTTGTGTTGGAGAGCAACATCATCCATTCATTCAATAACTGTGACTTGAGGACCAAGTACTTTGCTTTGTGCTAGATATACAACGGAGGGAAACACTCGACAAGCTTCCTGTCCTCCCTGGTTTAATGTCAAGTAACATTAGACCAGTAAGTGTGGAAATGACCCATGGTTTAGATGAGGGAGTCAGGTGGGGACAGATGGTATCATTTTAACCTAGACTTGAAGAATAAACAGGGGTGAACCAGACAAAGAGTGGGGAGAAAGAATATTTCAGGCTAAGGGAATGTGGAAGCCCTGAAGTACAAAGACCTTGGCACCTAAAGGAACTGAAAAATCAGTGTGGCTGAAACATGGCAGGGTGGGAGGAGCCTGTGAGGTAAGTCAGAAGTGAGGCTTGCAGGCTGTTATGGAGTGGAAGTGCTATCCTGAGTGTAATGGTAAGCAAAGAGTTTTAAGCAGGAGAGAGTCCGGATCCCAAGTGCAGGTTGGAGAGATCGCCCTGGGCGGCAGTGAGGAGGCTGGATTGGAGTGGTGAGGTTAAAATGCACTAGGTGAGAGGTGGTGAGTGCCCCAACCAGGGCAACAGCTTGGAGCCAGCACCGGAGGGAGGCATTCACCAGGAAAGAAAATCAGGGCAGCGCTTTGTGTCTGGGCAGCTGCAGGAGCCTCTTAATGGCTCTCCCGTGTCTGCTCTTTCCTTCCCGCATATTGAAGCCAAGGCAGTCCTTATAAAATGTAGATGCCATCAGGTCATTCCCCTGCTCCACTCCCTCCAAGATTTCCCATCCCGCTGGGAATAAAAACCCAGGTCCTTACTGTGACCTCCCGCTATCTCTGCCTACCTCTTCTACCTTGTCCCTCTCTCACCTGCTCTCCTCTAGCCATGTGGCCTCCTTGTTGTCCCTCAGACAGGCCAGGCTGCTCCTGCCTCAGCACTTTTGCATTTACTCTTCCCTTTGTCCAGATCCCCCTTCTCCCAGATCCCTCACTACACTTAGGTCCTGCTCAAGTGTCATTTCAAGGAGGCCCTTCCTGACCACCCTGTCGCCAGCCTTCTCTACCCCTGTCCCTTCTTGGTTTTCTTTAAGGTGCTTATGTGGGTCTGCCCCCCTGGATGGGAAGCTTTATGCAAACAGGGATGTCATTTTGTTCACTCTTCAACCCTCAGTGCCTAGAGCACTGTGTGGTACATAGTTGGCACATATGTAAATGTTTGTTGAATGAATTAATGAATGAATGAGTTAATAAACTTTTGGTATTGGAAGATAAAGAATCTAGAATGTCATCTAAGTTCCTGGTTTGGGCACTGGGTGAAATGTAATGCCATTCAATAGGAAATATTGAGGGGAACTGGTTTTGGGGGGAAAGATGCTGAGTTCAGCTAAGTGCATGTTGAGTTTGCAGTCCCTGAGAGACATCCGGGTAGAAATACCCAGGGGATGGTAATACCAAGTAAAAAGAGTTTGCGGTGGAGATGGAGATTTGGGAGTCATCAGTGTGTGAGCTGGGAGAGGTGGCCCAGGAGGAGTCACAGACTGAGAGGAAGACCCAGGCCTGACCCCTGGAAGAGATGCCCAAGAGAATAACTGAGAGGATAAGGCCAAGGAGACTGGACGCAAAGCAGAGAAGGGAGAGGAGATGGGCAGAGCAAGCTAAATGGTGAAGAGTCGGGAAGGACGTAGGAAGGTCAGGTGAAAGAGAAAAGGTAGACGTCTGTGGGTTTGGCAACCGGGATGTCATTGATGACCTTGGTGAAACTAGTGTCAGTGGCTTGGATGAGGGGAAGCCAGACTGCAGATGGTGGAGGAGGGAGTGAACACAGGTGTGGAGTTTGCTTTCTGTGAGAAGCTGGGCTGTGAAAGGTGTGTGAGGCGGGCAGGGCAGGGTCAGAGGAGGCTTTTTCTTTGTTTTTAAGATGGAAGTGATTTTAATGTGTTTCTGTATTGAGAGGTGAGAGATGTTGAAGGAGAAGCTGAAAATATAGGAATGAGAAGAGTTGATTGTTTTGCAAGGTCTTGAAGAAGAAGATGTGACTGAATTGAGAGTGTAAGTGGAAAGTGAGGCCAAGACATGGTGAACACCTCTTTCCTGGAGACAAAGAGGCGCAAGACATGGGAGTGTCTGCTGCCCGTTGAGTCTTCACACCTGACCGAATCCACTTTGACTGTGAGAGGAAGGGAACTGCCTGCTGAGGGCGGAAGAGGAGTAGGAGGGGGAAGAGGGAAAGGGCTCGGGGAGGGAGCTGGCCAGGAACCCGTCATACAGCCTTACTAAACACCGTTCAGGTGGGCTGGGTTGGAAAACTACCAAGTCTGCATGATTTTCTTCGATAATTCTTGGCCTCCTAGGTGTGGGAGCAGAAATTGCAGTGATCCAAATTTGGAGGTTTGCTAGGAGGGAGAGCATGGTGGGCGCCAGGACAAAAGTGCTGGGACCTTGCTTCCCCTCTGAACCTGTTTCTTCTCATCCCCTGCTTTTATAAAGGCATCACCTGCCACCTAGTCAACCAAGTTTTTTTTAAAGGAATCCTGGAATCACATTTGATTCCTCTTCGTCTTAGCACTGTTGTCATGGCTTTTCAGTAATTTCCCTCCCCGCTCCCTGTCTGTCCTCCACCTTGCTACCCAGTTATCTTTTCTGCCTCGCAAACACCAGGACCAGATGATGTTGCTTTTATGCTTGAAAATCGGCTTGTACCTACAGATACGGTTCACATGTTTTAGCAGAGCTTTGTTATCAAAGCATTTAAGATTAGTCCCCAACCTTCTCTCCCACCTTCCTCACTTCTCCATGCCACTTCTCCCAAGGCACACACTCACGCACGCACATACCTAATGGCCTCTGTCCTCTCCAGGCTCTGCATATCCACTGTACTCTACCTGCCTCTGAGCCTCTGCTTGCCCTTTGTCCTCTGCTTAGAATGGTGGCCTCCCTGCCTACTTCTGTATCCAATTCAAGAGCATGATAAAACCTCTGCAGAACTTTCCTTTCCTCCTGGCATGATGAACCGTTCCTATCCTCTCAGCACATTCTCTTCATGTCTCTAATGCAGCAATAAACATCATTGCTTCTGGATTTAACTCCCCTTTTTGCTTGTTTCCTAAGGGCGGGGCATTCCTTGGGTATCTCTGTACCCTGAGTACATAATGGTTCCCTGCATTTCAAAGACATGTGTGGTCTGGTCAGTTTACCCAGGTGGCTTTGTATGCAGCCTTGTATGCCTCGATCATTTCACCCTTTTTCGTTGTAGGGGAGGAAGACATTTCCTCTACCCTCTCTGGGTTCGTCTGGCCGGAGAACGAATTAAATTCACATGAGACAGAATAGCAGGAGAAAATTAAACAAAACTTTATAACATGTATACATGGGAGAGGTCAGGCAAGCTGAGCAACTCACCAAAATGGTTGAAGCCCCCACCTTAAATATCATATTCAGCTAACGACAAAGGAGGATGTTGGGGGAGGGAGGAGTCAGTTACAGGAGGTTACCAGAAACAGGAATAAGATTATTAGGCAGATTTAAGTCCTTGCCTTTGGCATTGATTAAGAGTTTCTAGAGATAAAGTCATCCCCCTCTTCTTCCTGGTACAGAGGGAGGGACCTTTACAGATGGAGATTTCCTTTACAATGTAAATGTCTCTTACAAAGGGTAAGTAAATTCTACTTTTCAGTTGCTTTCCTGTCTGCAAAGTAACCAGTGCCAAATAATCATGCCAAAGAGACGTATCTTGGGGTGGCCATTTCATGCCTTGCCCTCTTTGTTTCCTCCGTGCTTCCACCCTTAAGTGTGTGAGTTGCCTCTGGGCTTATATGCTGACATATAAGCCTACTCCACGTGCTCTCTCCTAAAACAAGTCTGTTTCTTTGGAATTAGATGTACCTTTCCCTCATCGCAATCAAGTCTTTCAGTCCATCTCATCCTGTCTCAGTGACACTATAAGATCACTGAATAACATCTTAGGTTCATGATGTCTGTTCCTCCAGCTCTGTGAATTGCCATATCAGAGGCTCACTTCTTCCCCCTTATTCTCTTACATGAGTATCTTACATAGCTTGCACTGCTCTCCTCACTTTGAACCTACAGGCTTCTACAGCAACTTGTTTCATGGCTTTATTTTGTCATTTTTCTTTATCTCTTCCCTGTCTGTATCCTTGCCATTTCCAAATTCAATTGGTAAGTGCTAATTTTCTGATTAACTTCCTTAATGAACCTTAACATGATAGTGAAAAAAAAAGTTTGTGATACAGAAGCTAGGCAGAATCATCAGTATATCCTTTCTGAAGGAATTAACCCTCAACCAAAGCCTTAAAGATTTGCCAAAGATAAAGTTCCAGCAAACATAAGTTCACATAGGGGCCGGCCCCGTGGCCTAGTGGTTAGTTTCGCATGCTCCACTTCGGTGGCCTGGGGTTTCATCGGTTTGGATCCTGGGCACAGACATGGCACCACTCATCAGGCCATGCTGGGGCAGTGTCCCACGTGCCACAACTAGAAGGACCCACAACTAGGATATGCAACTATATACTGGGGGGATTTGGGGAGAAAAAGCAGAAAACAAAAGCAAAATGTAAGTGCACATAAAAGTCATGAAACATGCAAGGATACAGCTAAAGCAGTACTTGGGGGGAAATTTATAGCTTCAAGTGCTTATGTTAGAAAAGGAGAAAGTTTTAAAAATTGAGCCTATAAAGCTTAGCTTCACAAATGTTTAGAAATAAGGGGAAGGTATGAGATGACTTTCTATATGATCATATACTGTGGGTACAAGTACTGAACCAAAAAAATGGGAATTTTCTATTATAACTGAACAGTAGAAGCCCCCACTCCTCCCCAAAGAAATACAGAAGACAAATAACCAAACTCTCCTATGCCTTTCATGTATGTCATAGTGAAAAACAGAATTCATTTACCTGAATAACAAAAGTTCCTATTTCCACTTTTGGAACTGCCAAATGGAAATCTTAAAAATTAGATATATTGGGGCTGGCCCCGTGGCCGAGTGGTTAAGTTCGTGTGCTCCACTGTGGTGGCCCAGGGTTTAGCTGGTTCAGATCCTGGGCGCGGACATGGCACTGCTCATCAGGCCACATTGAGGTGGTGTCCCACATGCCACAACTAGATGGACCTGCAACTAAGATATATACCTATGTACCAGGGGGGATTTGGGGAGATAAAGCAGGGGGGAAAGAAAAGATTTGCAATAGCTGTTCGCTCAGGTGCCAATCTTAAAAAAAAAAAAATAGATATAAAATATCAAATATAGCTATATTAGATCTCATTTTTGTTTTTCTAGTATTAGAGTGCTATTAATTGTCAAACTATAAATTTCTATATATTGTCAAACCGTTGTATGTTTAAAAGAAAATTTGGCATGTTAGACTTTAACTTTGGAACAGAATTTGAAACATATAAACATGTACATATGCTTTTTAATATTCAGTTTCTGCATTTTTATATTTTATATCATATGTATAATATATGGTGTTTGTGTTCCATAAGCATTTCAAATATATTTTAAATAAAAGCACATATTAAAGTTCGAAAACAATAATAAGCACATTAAATCAACTCTAGTTAAAAAGCAAAGATTTAGACTGGGTAAATCTAACTTATGCTGTTTATAACAGACACGCTTAAAACATGAAGACAGAAGGATTAAATGTAAACAGGTGGGAAAAGCTATCTCAGTAATGTACTAAGCAGAAGAAAGCTAGTATATTTTTTATTAATGTCTGACAAATAGATTTTGAGATAGAAGACATTACTAAATGTAAAGAGAGTCACTGAATGATTATTAGAAGGGTCAGTTCATTGGGAAAATATAATGTCAAACATTTATTAGCAAATAATATAGTTTTGGAATATATAAAACAACAATTGACAGAAATACAAAGAGAAAGTGATAAATTCATCATCATAGTGGATTAATTTAATATACCTTTCCCAAGAAATGATAGTTCAAACAGACCAGAAATAAAGTAAAGCTATAGAAAATTTGAACAGCACTGTTAACAAGCTTGCTCTAATAACCATATCTACAATACAATACCTACAAATGAAGATTACACATTGTTCTCAAGCACACAAAAAACGTTTATAAAAATTGACTTTGTACTAAACCATTAAGCTTATTTCAAAAAGTCATTGGTATCGTATAGATCATGTCCTTGGATCAAAATGCAAGTAAATGAGAAATAATTGCAGAAACATTTTTAACTTAAGAAAAATTCAGTAAGTTTGGGAAATTTAAATATCTCCTATAACCCTCCTCTCTCAAATCACTGGTCAGATAAATGGCATAAATCAGAATATACGTGATGTTATGCTTCCTATTAATGCTTGAATGATGAGTGAGTGACCTGCCTCCTCATGGCTGAGTTTACCTCTGTCATTGCCTTCCACACAGAATTCCAGATGCTCCCTTCCATAGGACTTAGAGTTTCTACTCCTACTACTTTCCCCACACCATCCAGAATCACTCTTTGAAAAGTGATTCATGCTGGTCGACTTACTGGCTACCCACCAGAGAGCCAAAGATTACTTGAAAGCCTTTACCACCAAGGGACCATCAAAAAGGAAACTGCCTTCTCTAATTAAAGAAACTCAGATTCCCAAAGATAAGCAGTAGAGGAAGGATTCCCAGATGGGGAAGAAGCTGGACCATATGGATGTTCTCCCCTTGGACATCCACTTCCTCCTTAGTGTAGTCACTGCTCCCTTTGCTCACCAACTTTAGGGGGTGACAGGACTTGTTACCACGTTGGTCCAAGTATGGTACCCATAATCTTTTGCTTAGTACCTCAGGCACAACTGAAACTGGACTATAACTTAAACAGGCATTTACAAATGGTTAAAAGATAACAAAAGGAAGATAAACAGAGAGCAACAAAGCATCCGGATCTGCCTTCTTTCTGCTGCTCCTAGATCCTGTTCTACCTAGGTCCTGAGCTGTCCCCACACTGCCCAGACATCACCCAGGCAACCACACCTCAACACCTACCCTCCAAAAGTCTAGACCTAAGAGATTCTAGAAAGAAGGCTTGGGCCTACTTCTTGGATTTTCCATTTCCCATCTGAGGACTTGCCCTTTCCCAGGAAGAGTAACATTAGGGAGGTTCATTCCCTTTGGGCAAGAATATGCCCATGGCTTGCTCAGCAAGCTCCACTGAGAGCATTGTCTTATCAGTACACAAATGGCAGTATAATTGCTGCATACTTAAAGAAGCCAAAGGTCATTTGGTTATACCTCTGTGGGAGACCTCGTCTGCTGCTTCTCCTGCTACAGCAGCCAACCTTGAGGTCACTTAAAGAAAGCATTGCATTACATCGTACTCTGCACCATTCCTCACCTTGCACATGGGTATTTTGCCATGCCTTACAGTCCTTAACTCTGGCTGGACCCCACTTCACACCTCATGCCCTCACAAACCCCCCATTTACAAGGGAGAGCAAGACAGATGCTAGACTCTTGTCACTTAGGTCATCGGGTGGGGAAATAGGCTTTGTTATCAGAGTCTTACTTCAAGTGCTACAGAGAGAGCCCCGCAGCCTTCTGCTGTGTGAGCCTCCTGAAGCTCCATGCCTGTCCTGCCTCACAGGAGGGCCCGAGGGGACAGATATATGTATATGGACATAAATCTTGTATATTCTCCTGAGGCCATCAGGAGGCAGCCTGGCACATGCCTGCTCTCTTAGTACTGGACCACTCCTTTCAACCATTCTTCACACCTTGAATTGTCTTTCTCAGCTTTCTGGCTACTGATCTTGCAATTGTTCTCCTATTTCAGGCCTTCCCTAGTCATTTGGAATTTGACTTCATCTCAGATTAAACCCCCAGATTCAGCCCCTATATTCTCTTAACCCATTGGTTATGCTTCTCCCTGACTCATCCACGTCAACGAGCTGGACCCTGAAATGCCATGTTTCAGAGGGATGCCTTTCCTAAATATTGAACACCGTATTGTAAGAGCCAGCTCAACTTAATTAGAAAAGTTGACTGTTAGCTGTTGGAAACATATGCCATATGTAGCTTGAAAATAAAATCTACATGCAACATTTAGTTTAACCCAAAAAACTATGTTTAAAATCTGCTCTTTGTGTTCTAGAAGAGAACCCTGATAACTCTTCCTTAGATTTTTGGAAAAGAAAAATTCCATTTCAGGGCAGGTTTGTACTTGGATACATTTTTGGGTTTTTGTCTCTGACATCTTCATGATGCCCAGTGCTTCGAATGCTATTCCTCCTACTCTCCTATGTGAAGTCATTTCTAATCCCAGTTTTGAAACAGATTTTTCCTCTTGCAGTCTCTAAGTCAGAGGGCATTCTGACCTCAGGCAAATCCCAGGCAACCCAAGTACTTGATCTCAGACTAACCTCATTTTCGTAGTATGGCCCTTGATAATAAACCTGGGAAGAGAAATGGAAAATTCTGTCGAGCCATCAGCTCATAAGAAACTGCGTGTCTTCTCCATTCATCTGGAGCATTGGTGAGTGAACAATTTTAACTGTCCTTGTTTGTATGATCATTTTTTAGAGAATCGTACCTTGACTTAAAAAATCGAAGTAACTGAATAGTCATGCAAGACCTCTGGCGTGGAAGTGGGCTTCTGGGATGCTTGCCAATGAGTTCTTGTTTTGAGGACACAGCATCTAAGTGGAAAGATTAAGTGGAGAGACAGCTCCACCCCTCTAAGTCTTATTCCTATGTTCCATTCAAATCTTGCTAGCCTGATTTCTGTGGGGTCTGGGCTTGGAAATTCTCTTTTCTCATGGATGTCTCAGTGCACCTTGTTAAACCAGATTTGGACTGTGGCCTGTTCATCTGCTTCCAGCTCTGCTGATTGGTTCCAGTTTCCTTACTCATTAAAGCCAAGATAATCTGGCACCCACCAGTCAGGCATCCTCAAGTATCTGGCACCAAGGTAAACCTGGAAGCCAGTTAAGAAGTTTCAGTGATCCATCACACTCGTTGCATGAGGAGAGGCAGTTGTGGTATACCAGAAGGAGCACTGGTATAGGAGCAGGAGAACTGGGTTGCTGTCTCATCTTTGCCTCTACTGCATCATGTAAATTTGGGTGTGTCTGTGATTTCTCTCAAATTCTTTCCTCAGCTGTATGGTGTTTGGACTAGACAGTTTCTCAAGTATCTTCCAGTTCCCAAATACTGAGTATATGAAAAGCTAAAGGAGCGAACCTCCATTTATGCCTGTTGTTGCAAAAACACAACCTAGCTTTAAAGATATTGGCAGTAGCTGTCTAAAGTTGTATATGCTACTGATGTTTTTCCACAAAAAGAGATAGTATGACAACAAAATGAGAAGAGGTCCAGTCTATATTCCAGAGGAAAGAATTAACCTCTCTGTGCCTCACATTTCCCAACCTATAAAACAGGGATAATAATACCTAATTTAAAATTGCTGAGAAGATTAAATGAAATAATCCCTAGCACTTAGAACTGCACTAGACAAAAAGTAAGTGCTTAGTGAAAATTATTATTAATATGAAAATGAAAATGTTAAAGTTGACATGGAATTTTGGTAAGATTGTGCTGAAATAATAAATATTCAAATGCTGTTCAGAAGTTGAGATGGGAGCAGAATACACAATCCAGAAACAAACCCTCACATGTATGATCACCTGGTTTTTTGTTTTTTTTTTTTTTAAAGATTTTATTTTTTTTCCTTTTTCTCCCCAAAGCCCCCCTGTACATAGTTGTGTATTCTTCGTTGTGGGTTCTTCTAGTTGTGGCATGTGGGACGCTGCCTCAGCGTGGTCTGATGAGCAGTGCCATGTCCGTGCCCAGGATTCGAACTAAGGAAACACTGGGCCGCCTGCAGCGGAGCGCGCGAACTTAACCACTCGGCCACAGGGCCAGCCCCTATGATCACCTGGTTTTTAATGAAGGTGTGACTGTGTATGAAGTATAGTGAGGAAAGGATGGTTTTATCAATAAATGGTGCTGGATCAATTGGATATCCATACAGAAAAAAAATGAATTTTGTCTCCTACTTCACACTGTACATAAAAATCAATTGCACGTGGCTCATGGATCTAAGCGTGAAAGGTAAAACATTAACTCTTCTAGAAGTGTATAACCTCATGACCTTGGGATAGGCAAAGATTTCTTAAGCGAGACACAAAAAGCGTTAACCTTAAAGGAAAAGAGTGATAAATTAGATTTAAGAACTTCATTTCATCAAAAGACACCATTAATTTAATGAAAAGACAAGTCACAGAGTAGGAGAAGATATTTGTAATAAATATATCCAGGAAAGGACTCCTATTGAGAATATGTCAAAAGTTGAAGAGGCCCTTTGTAAAAAAAGAGAGCCAGTGGTCAAAAACGTATGAGAAGTGTTTAATATCATTAGTCCACAGGAAAATGGAAATTAAAACCACAATGAGGATGGTATTATGTTCCTACCAGAATAGCCAAAAATTTTTTTAAAGCTGACAAAACCAAATGTTAGTGGGAATGTGAAGCAATTAGGACTCTCAGATGCTTAGTAGGAGTGTAAGTTGGTACAATCACTTTAGAAAACCATTGTACAGTATGTAATGGAACTGAATAGATTCACACTCCACGACCCAGCAGGTTCATTCTTAGATATATACCCAGTAGAAATGAGTGCATACCTACAAGAATTCTTATAGTGGCATTATTCATAATAGCAAAAAACTAAAAACAACCCGAGTATCTATTAACAATAAAAAGGATAAATTGTGGTGTAGTCTTACTGGAATATTATATAGTAATGGAACAGAGCAAAGTCAAAACACAACATAAATGAGTCTCAAAAACATGGTGAGCAAAAGAAGCTAGATACACACACACACACACACACACACCCCACACACACTCTCTACTTAATGTATGAATCCATTTATGTAAAGTGCAAAGACAGGCAAAACTGACCTGTGATTATAGATTACAGAAGTCAGAAAAGCACTTATGTTTGGTGGGTATAAAGACTGAGAGGAGGCACTAGAGAAGCTTCTGGAATTCTGGTTGTGTTCTATTTCTTGAACTGGGGGGTGATTAGTATTCACTTTGTAAAAATTCATGGTGCTATATGTGTAAGGTTTATATGCTTTGTGTATTTTATGCCTCAGTAAAAAGTTTATTTTAAAAAGTGAAGGAACACACAAAAAGTAGAAATAACCCAAATGTCTGTCAACTGTTGAGTAGTTAAATAAATGTAGTCTATCCACACAGCAGAATATTATTCAGCCATAAAAAGAAATGAAGTACTGATGCATGATGCTACAACATGGATGAACCTGAAAAGCAGTATGCTAGGTGAAAGAAGACAATCAAAAAAGACCACATATGTGTGATTCCATTCATATGAGATGTCCAGAATAGGCACATCTGTAGAGACCGAAAGTGAGTTAGTAGTTGCCTGGGGAAAGTTGGGGAGAAATAGGGGGTGACTGAAAAACAGATATGGGGTTTCTTTTGGGGATGTCAAAATGTTCTAAAATTGATTGTGGTGATGGTTGCACAACTCTGTGTATGTACTAAAAATCGTTGAAATGTACACTTGAAATGAGTGAATCATATAGTATATGAATGAAATCCCAATAAAGCTGCTATGAAACAAAAAGCCAAGGGATACTAATAACTATGGAATGATTAAAACTCCTTAGAAAAAGGCTGTACCATGTGGCCTGTGGTATCATGGTTAAGAACGTTGATACTGGAGTCCAAGGGTGTTCTAATTCTGGTGCTGCCATTTACTAGCTGTGTGACATTGGGCAAATCATCTAATCTCTCTGAGCCTGAATGTATTCACCTGTAAAATACGAATATTGATAGTATCTACCCCATAGAACTTTTGTGAAAATGATTCCTTTTATCAAGAAATATTTGAGTGTCTTTTCTGTGCCAGGTCCAATCAGTGATAACTGATGTTTTAGTTAGCCAGGAGGTTTTGCATCTGAAGAGTCTTTACTCCGTTTTACTGACAAAGGTGACAAGTAAATTTGAAAATATGTCGAGGACAAGACACCTTTGCACTGCTGTACCACATCAGCATCTATTGCAAAATACAAAAGGAGTGTTTGTGTTGATGACTCTAAGTTATTAATGCTGAATTATATTCTGCTATGAAGAAAAGGAAATATATAATACATTTATAGAGGATTTCCATCCAGAAGTATTAAAACCATCAATGATTGATGATTACAGTGTTGGCAGTCAGTTACCTAGAAAATTTGGCAGTTCAGAATACAATATATGAAAACTGAGTTTATAAAAAAACTAGAAAACTGAATTGTAACTATAATTGATATATGGATGGTTCAAGAATAGAAAGTGACCATTGGTTACAAAAGTGCATGACAAGGTTTTTATTTCAGTTAATATTTATTGTCCCCATAAAGGAGTCACTTCTGGGCATGCTGAAGGTCGTATTCTGTTCTACTTAGTTGTCTTAAAATGTGTGTTCTGGGGGCCGGCCCCATGGCCGAGTTGTTAAGTTTGTGCTCGCTACTTCGGTGGCCCTGGGTTCACTGGTTCAGATCCTGGGCGCGGACCTGCACACGGCTCATTAAGCCATGCTGTGGCAGCATCCCACGTAGAACTAGAATGACCTACACCTAGGATATACAACTATGTACTGGGGCTTTGGGGAGAAGAAGAAGAAGAAAAAAGAAGATTGGCAATAGTTGTTAGCTCAGGGCCAGTCTTCCTCACCCAAAAGCACACTTAAAAAAATAAAAAGGTATATGCTGCAAAGTAAGTGTATAATCCTTTTAAAATGTTACATTGAGAGCACTTATAGCCTCCAGCAATTGAGAAAGACAGAACTATAAGTTAGTCAAGTACCTGATGCTATAAGGGGCAAATCCCATGAAGTAAGGGCTAAGAGCTTAGTCTCTGAAGCCAGACCTTGATGTGGGTGAGGAATCTGACCTCTCTGGGCCTCAGTTTCCTCATCTGTAGAAAGAGATCTGTCTCACAGCGTTGGCAGGATTAAATGAATTAATACAAACAAAGTGCTCTAAAAAGCAGACGGTCAATATGCTGTTGTTGTGGGACAATCAGTATGGTGGGTTCATATTGTAAGCATGCATAAATTATGGATATAATTTTTTGTTAACCTTTGTCAAGCCTTGGGGAACCAGAAAACAGTTTCTCCTTCCTGCAAAGAGGTTAATTAATGAAACTGAGTAATTAGATCCAAAAAGAACTAATTGGGTATGGTGAAAAAATAACAAGAACCCGAAAAGACTTCTCCAGAATGATAGAAAAGCCACTAAGGGGTTTTGTCACTAGGATATAAAGCTTTTAAAAGCTTTTGCCTCTCAAAATTCAAGATGAACATGAAAGTTGCTTTAATTTCAACAGAAATGAAGGCTGGGATTGGGTTACAGTTGATAACATTTAACGAATAGGCATTTAAATACACATAGGTGTTTATATTTCTTTAAAACTTGTTGAAAATTGTACATCTCTTTTAAATTTGGCTGTTAGAGACTGGTAATTATGTTTTGTTAATAGAGGCTTTTTAAAAATAGGAAAATCCACAAGTGAGTGTGAAAATATGCTGAAATTCAATTTGCAAACCTGTGTCTTTGGGACACTGGTCTGCTGGGTTCATACAAGCATTTCGTGCACCCCTTCAGGCTTGAGAAAGAATAGGTTCCTCGTGCTAGCCATATACACTGAACCTATAAAGAGATGACAAAAGCCAAAGGCTGCTTCAAACTGCAGTCACATTTCTGGACTGAAAATAGTTGGTTCCTCTTTGGAAGGAGTGTGCCCAGTTCCTGCTCCTTCCTTTACTGCGCTCACCTTCATAGAACTTGCCTGCAAAGTGCTTCAGACGCTCTGCTCCACCAGGAGACGTGTCCGATGAGCTGCCACCCACTCTCGCGGCCTCCGCCCACGCTGGCCAGTGGGGCTTTCTCTTGCTGTGAGGTGGGGAATCAGGGATAGGGGGAATAGCTGAGGGGGGACCCAGCATTTTGTTGATGTCTTTATTTTAAAAAAAACAAAACTATAAAACAGTTAACCCCTTTATAATAGAAAAATTGGAATTTACATATAAGCAGAAAGAAAAATTCATAATCCTACCACTCAGAGAAAACAATTGTTACCATCTTGACATATTTCTTTCCAGACATTTTTAAGCCAGGTTTGCATTTTTATTTTGTACTTTTTATCCTTATTGCTTTTCCACACTTTGAAAGCTGGAAACATTACAAATGGGTATAATGTAGGAAGGAGCAGTCCCCGTATCTTCAATCTCCAGAGATCATCACTGGGGACATTTTAATTCTACTCTTCTGAAGCCATAACCTTCTCCTGCTTCTGTTGGCTTGTTGTTCTTTTAAAACTCATAGCTAGTTTTACTTAACTGGATTTTTCCTTTTTAAACTTCTTTCTTTCCTTGGCTTCAACCCTGCAAACTTTTTTTTTTTTAATTTTTGGGTAGAGAATTTCAAACATGCGCAAAAGTAGACAGAATAGTATAATGAAACCCCTTGTTCCCATCGCCCAGCCCTGGCAACCCTAAAACCATGGCTAGTCCACCCCATTCACACCCCACCCACCCCACTCCCAGCCCTTATTATTTGGACCTACAAACTTTGTAACTACCTTCAAGGGTCTTTCCCGGCCCCTCTGACTTCACTCTCTTTTGGCAGCGGGGGAGGACCAAATTCCTGCCCTCCTGCACTCAGAGCTTCTGGAGAGCCTGTGCTCGGCTCTCTGTCCCAGGTCTGACTGGCTGACCTGGGCTTTCCCTACTCACTTCTGAAATGCCTGGAAATTCCCAGACGTTGGGTGTGCCAGCCTCACATGTTCAGCTCCTCATTCTCTTTCCTGTTAATGGAGGAGGCCATTGCTCAAATCATTTGGAAGGGGAAAAGTGGAATTTACTACCTGGGTGTTCCTCTTCCATGCTGTTCATATAAATTTAAACTTAGATTCCTGAGAATTAGATTGAACGTGACAAAAATCGCTGCGTGGGCAGTTTAGTTGAGTACTTGCAGATTGATAGAGCCCTTTGTAATCATGAAGGAAAATGGTTCTCTGAGCTGCTTAGTTCCAGAAGGTGAGCTCACCAGTTAAGGAGTTTGCAACTGAAGGTCCTCATTAACCCTTTGCTGGATGATAAAAGGAAAATTAAAAAAGACGAATCCTGGCCTTCAGGAGGACCTGAGAAATCATCTTGGACAGACCCTCCTCGTACAGGGGTGCCTTGCATTGCATTCATATTTACTTCTCCCAGAAGTTTTTTTACTTTAACTCCTTTTATGTTTATGAAATATCCTCAAACCATCACCACGTCATGGCCATGGAGTACTGCCATCACTTGCTGTACCAGTGGTCAACTTGGTGTTTGATTACATAACCAAATACCACACAGAATTGGAAGATGTCAGAGTTTGAGTTATCCCTCTTACCCAGCAACCCAATCGGTGTTTCCACCACAGTCAGAGGGAATTTGCTTACCCCAATGAAAAGATGGAGTTTGTTGTATGGCCACGAGGTGATTGAAGCCCAATTGTTTCTCAGCTATGGAGTCTGTCTCTAAAATTCAGTGGGACCAAACTAAGGCCAGGGCCCACATCCTGGCTGGATGTGCTGCCCTAAGTGTGCTGCTGGGGATGTCTGAGCAGCACAAAGTCCCTTTCTGTCAGTCCTCTTGGTTAGATTACCCTTTCTGAGCTTTGAGAACACTATTTTCTCTCTCTCTCTTAAGCTTCATGTTGTTGGGAAGACTGGCCACAGGGTCAAGAGGTTAACCCAAGCAAGAGCATCATGTTCCCATAGTGTAGGCTGGATGGAAACATCTGTTTCCAACATCTGTTGCATCTGTCAGTGTGTCTAGTAGGTTATGCTTCTTTTCATCATCTACCTTTGTTTACCAAATGTATTACTTCACTGAAGGATTAATTTAATTTGTTTCCCTGTCAGCGCCATTCCGAAGAGATTGTGGTCTTCTTCAGGCTCATTGTTTTCAGTTCAGTATGATCTTAGACTGCATTAGTAGAACCATGGTATGCAGAATGAAGGAGGTGACAACATGAGAAAGTGAATATGGTATATTCAATTAGTCATTTTTCTGCTTGAAACTTTCTAGTGGTTTCCCATCGCATTTGCAGTAAAATCTAAATGCTTCATCCTGGCCCGTCAGGGCATCTCTCACTGGAGCCCTGTCTACCTCACTAGCCTCCTAGCTTCCTTTCTTTCCAATATTCTTTGTATTCTTTAGATGCACCTTCAACCCTTTACTCTGGTTATTGTCCTGCCTGCGAAGCTCTCCCCCATGCTGTTATGTGACGGCGTCCTTTTTAGACACACAGGTCTCAATTGGTTTCCTCAGAGACCTTTCCTAACCAAATCTGAGGTAGACTCCAGGCATTCTCAACTCCTCACTCCAACTTTTATTTTCTTCAAAGTCCTTTTTCCTGTATTAAGTAATCTTATCATTTATTTGCTTGCTTGCTGTCTTTCTTGCCCCACTAGAGTGTAAGCTCCACAAGAGAAGAGACCTTGTCAATCTTGTTTACTTGTATGTCCCCAGCACCTACAAAAGTACCTGCCACATAGTAGGAGCTTAATAAGTATTGGTTGAATGGCTAATTTAATGAGTGAAAGTGGGTATTGGGAGAATGTTTGGAGAGGGATGTTGAGGATTATGAGGTGACAAAGCCACGCCTTGTAAGTATTTAGCCTGAGGGAGAGAAGATCCAGAGTCCACATGCTGTCTAAATATTCAAAGCTGGTGCTACCCCAAAAGTAGAGCCCAGCCCTGCTGGAAGAGCTCTGCCACTTCACTCATCTCCCTTAGTCACATTGCTGTCTGCTGAGGAAATGGGCTTCTTCTGGGCAGCTCCATGAGGCAGAACTGGGCCAAACAAGTGGAAACTCTAGAAAGACATATTTTGGCTTTAAAGGGGGACAGATTTTTTAATTGTCCTGAGGATGGAGCGGACTGTGCTGGGAAGTAGTGATTTCTAAGTCACCTGAGTTTCCAAGCATCAGTTAGATGCACTCTGGGAAGACCTGGTTTGGGGAGGACTCTGCACAGTTAGACCAGGCAGTGTTTACAACCCGTTTCAACCCAGAAACCCAGAGTGGCAACGATTCTATTCTATACTTTTGTTATTTCCGTGTTAGTTCAGTGAACATCAGACAGTGACTATGTGCTTGGCCCTTTCCCTGCCCTTTGTGCTGATTGCAGAGGGCGGGGGAAATAGCTCCTGACCTACTTGCAGTAAGTGGTGTTGAGCCTGGGCCGGGGAAGTGGGGTGTGGGAAGGGGGTAAGATGCTGTAGGAGGACACAGAACCCTGGGCGGGGGGGTGGGAGGGCAATGAACCTTGTCTAGGTCATCAGGGAAATTCTGCCAGAGGGAGTGGGCTTCACTCAGTGATCTGCAGGACTGGTAGGAGTCATCAAGAGGAGAAGCGGGGAAAGAACACCTTGCAAGGGAGAACAATGTGGAACCTGCTAGGCTTGAGCAGCTGAAGAAGTTCTGTCAGTGACTGGCACTTAAGGGGCCAGGGCAGGCTAGTTAAACATGCTCAGGGCAGACCAACATGATAAAGAAGTTTGCCAGCATTGCCTCTTGGTGAAGCAGTGACTGAGCATGGCGTGCAGAGGGAGGAATGGAAGAAACGAGCCCAAGGAACTAGAGGGGTGGCAGGAGCCAGGCCAATGAGGCCTTGGGAGCCAGCGGGGTCCTGCAGGGTTTACCCAGTGGGAGGGCAGGGAGATCTGTATTTTGGAAAGAGCACTATCTTCATTGTGGAAAATGGGTTTGAGAAATGATAGGGAAGCATAAGGAGGTTGTTAGATCCTCTCTTGAAGAAAAGATGGTGGCTCTGGCCGTGGTGGTGCTGTTGGGAAGAAGAGAGATGGGCAGATTTGGGTTAGAGTTCAGGGTGGCTGACACGGGCCTAGGTTTCTTTTAGGTTTAGGCAGTGGAAGTGCCCTTTCTGGTTTAGTGGAGGTGATTCCACTTCCTGGGATGGAGAACACAGGAAGAGAAATGGTTTTGTAGGGGTGAGAGGGGGGAGAGGGGTTTTGGAGGTGTGTGTGATGCCTGGGGAACAGCTAAGTGGCAATTCCTAGTAGGCCTTTGTGCATATCAGTCTGGAGCTCAGGGAAGTCTGGGCTGGTGGCACAGAATGAGGACACCAAAGCACAGAGATAATGCTTGAACGCCTGGGAGTAGGTGAGCCAGTCCAGGGACAGAGGGTAGAATTGGAAGAGAAGGCAGCCTGGGACAGCACGCGGAGGTACGCAGACATGTAAAGGACAAAGGAAAGAAGAGGAGCCTGAGAAGGAGCAGCCACAGTGCCAGACACCCAGAGTGGGGCCCAGAGCTAAAGGAAGAGTGTCTCAAGGAGGGAGAAATCACCAAGCTTCGGATACCCTATCAGATCAGGCCAAGTCAAGCCTAAAAAGGTTTGGATTTAGCCACACAGAGACCGTTAATGACCTGGATGAGAGCAGTTAGTTTTTGCTGGTAAGACATGGTTAGCAGCATTGTTCCCCTACGTTCTGGATTAAAAGGAGTGTCCTACGGGTCAAGATGAGCTTCTGTCACCACTCTCCAGTCTCAGCGGTGAGTAAAGGTGAACTCAAGTGACCCAAGTCTGGAAGGCGCTGGTCTCACTCCTGGTAAGGGAACCCTGATAGTTCCCACCTGTAGTAAGCACAGCCCTTTTGAGTACTTAGGGCGGTCACCCTGCCAGGTAAGGATGACTGTGACTTAGAAATCTAGAAAGAAATTGCTAGATCCTAAGGACTTGTAATTAAGTAGAACTAGAGTTGTGGTTAGTGGCTTAGTGGTTGTTCTGTAATCAGGCCGTGCTACAAGTGGCTAAGAGATTGGCAGTGGGAACCAAAAGAGCCGCAGGGACAGGGAAGTGGCTGTGAGCAAGGCTGGGACGAGTCCCTGAGAGGACTTCTGAATCCACAGCCAAGAATGTGGCTTCTATTGAATCATAAGATACAGGGAGGGATTTCTAGCTGTGGCCTTTTGAGACAAAAAATTGGGTTGTATCATCTTGTCCTGGAGTTACGGTAACAATGTCAGAGGGGTGGTAATAAAAGGAGCAAAGGCTCTGAATCCGACCTGATTTTGAATCCAGGGTTTATTACTTACTAGCCAGATAACCTTGGACGAGTGACTTGGAACCCCTCTGAACCTCAGATGATTCACCTGTGAAACAGGGTTTACATGGCTGTTGTCAAAGCTGCATTAATGTGTGTGGAGCCCCTGACACAAAGGAGACATTAAATAAATGGTCACTTCTTATCCTTACTATCGTTTTTATGGTTACCATTGTCAACATTACATTCATGTAGTTGTTATGGATTACAAAACACTTTCACATGTTCTCACTGAAGTAAAAACAGATTTCAGCTCGACTTACTCCCATCTAGTGAGGTTTTGTAACCTTCCTCTGTCATAGCACTGGTAATATATTGTCACCACATTGGTATATCTGCCAACCCCATTAGACTGTGAGCTCCTTAAACAGAGGGGTTGCCTCTTAGGTATGCCCAGTGCTAGAATAAATTAGTGGCTCCATTTCCATATATCATGGATCCATGTAAGGAGGCACTGTCTCCCAATCAGAGCTCTTCAGAGGTAGAGCGAGTAGCTTCAAGATAAGAGCTCCTACCCTTGAGGATCTGTCAGGGACTACCTTGCAGGGGCATTATTGCGAAGTGGCTGAACTGGCTGGGAGGCTGGCTTAGAAGAGATGCTTGTTAAGCCTCTGCTTTATGTTCTTTTCGTGTTTTAATTGGATGAAGCAGTTCTGATGTCCTCTCAGGTTCATTCAAAGGAGTATTCACTTATGTTTGTGGGCCCTGTGCAAAGTGAGCCAGACATGGCCGCCTTGGGCATGCTTCCTCCATCTGTTTCCACAGCTCTTGAAAACTCGCAGGCCTCATCTTAGCTCCAGTAGATGAAAAATGTTTAATGTAAAAAAAAAATTTTTAAATAATGCTTTTGTATGGAAGACGGTATTTTAAAAAAACATCAAATTAGTCCTAAATGTTTTGGCAGCATATACTACATAACCCTTTGGATTTATATTTTCTCTTTCATAGAATAAAAACTCAGTGCCACTACCTCAAGGGTTCTGCAAGTTCATATTATGTAAATATATGTAATACAGTATTTACTTAGGGTTTCCATTAAAAAGGTCCAAAGGAGAGAATAAGAGAGCTTCTCTTTGCTGGTTTTAGAGGCTCTGCTGGGAATTTGGAGTGAAATTTAAACCTCTCAAATATGTTTTGATTGGCCTCCTTCATGTTTTATCTCCTGTAATGAACTCTTTGTCAGTTTGTCAATTTTGACTAAGGACAGAAAGTTCATGTCTAGTAACAACACACAGACCGAATTTAAAATTATGGTTTGTATCATGATGTAATAATCCTCTCTCTTTTCCTTTGGTCAATATTTACCTGTTAGGTCAATATGTTATAATTTTGACTTCAAAAGAAGACACTTTATTTTACCTTCTCCAAGTGTTGGTTTTAGATACTTGTAATATCAAAATTGGAAGTTAAGCCGTCTGAGGCTCTTGGCCACATTCTCTTTGGGTTGAGTTCCTCGATCATCGCAGGGCAGGTTTCACTGCTCCCGGTGACCCCACAACACAGCTGTGCGGCTCTCAGAATGAGGCAGCTGAACTTTGAGCCACACTGGTTTCTCTCAGCTTTCCAGACAGCCCTCTCCTCTGTGGGAAATAGGTCTATTATATTATCCCATAGCAGCCAGGATCTCTTAGATGGATTTAGGTGTTCTCTATCATATTAATGTTACACGACTGGGTGGAAAAACCCAATGAATGCCCTGTAGGAGGATGGTCTCTGACTGTGAGACAGATGATAAACGGGGAATCTTAAATTCTTTTCCTTCTCTGAACTCTTTATTTTAATCACCCCATGTTGACACATTTTTCCATTTTAAAAACTGAGGGGAGAATCATCCCCCAGTGAAGAAGGAATAGGAGGCCAATAAATAGTTACAAAATTTGCAGATAAAATATGTGATGCTTTAGGACTAATTATCCAGGTAATCAGAGGAGCAAGTAGGGGTATGTATGTTAGTGAACTCTTCTGAGTCAACTTGGGTATCAGTCAGGATTCTTTCAGTGAGTCAGAACCGAAAGGGAATTGATTGACTCATGAACTGCCAAGTCCACAAGTAGTCTAGTTTCAAGTTCAAATGAGGTCATTGTGAGTCCCCCTTTGTTTCTTAGACCTGTTATTTCTATTGGCATGGTTATGTGGCAAAGATGTTTCTTGCCAGCTCCAGACTTACAGTGGTCCTTACTGTCTAGGGTCGTGGCTGGGGGAGAGACCCTCTTTCCTGAAGTCCATATCAATCCCTGAAAACAGACTCAGAATAAATCTACTTGGGTCACATGCCTATGCCTAGACCAGTGGTTATGAATAGGGATGGAGTATAGTGGAATTACATCAAGCATATATTTAAATTTAAGCAAATTCTCCTTTGTGCTTATATCATCAGTGTACTGCTGTCTGCCCATGATGCTCTCTTTGTATACTTATTTTACATGTGTGCTCTTTTTTATATTTTGGTTATTTTGTACATTTTCACATATATGTGTATAATCACATGTACTATATTTGATAGATGATTTATGGATGTTCAAGAGCAAATCTTAAGTTTATAACCTAACTAGTCGCCCAGCCCCACTTAAGGTGCAATTCTACCAGCCTGCGTCATCTGACCATCTCTCTACCAGAACTGGTAGGGAAGGCAGGGCCTGGTAAAAACAGCTCCACCAGGAAGGGAAAGGGCAATTCTAAAAGGGAAAAAAGTAGGTCTTTTACCACAAGGGAAAAGACAACAGGCAAAGAAACCAATTATTGATTCATTCATTCAACAAGTATTTTTTGAATGCCGACTGTGTGTCAGGCATTCTTCTAGGCACTGGGTCTATGATAGTGAACTTTACACAGAAGGCTCTGCCATGCTGGAGCATACACTGTAGGGAGTGAGGCAGACAGTAAGCACATAAGCCAATGAAGATATGCTGTAGTATCCTAGTAGTGATGAGAGCTCTGAAGAGAAGACCATAGTACGCATTTTCAGTTACGGATTAGGTGCTTTAAGAGTGAAGGGGAGGAAACAGAGGGCAGAGAATCTCTTCTTGTTCTGGGATTCTCTTTCAGTGGACCCTTATAAGGTAAGGAGGATTTTGATAGGCAGATCCTGTTGAGATTATCCCATGTGTAAGAAAAGCATGAGCCAAGCAAGCCTCTGAATGGGATGAGGTAAGATACACTCTGGGAATAGAAATAGGTTTCCCATGACAGTTGCACACAGAGCATGCGGAGGATGCAGCCATAAGGCTGGTGGGTAGATTGGGATGAGACCATGCAAGGACATGAATAACACACATCACCAGATCCATGGTTGAGAAGATTACTAGCAACACTGTGGAGGGCTGGGTAAGAGAGGACAGAATAAAGGTAAGGAGCCCAGCTGTGGTGCTAAATAAAGGCTGTGGCCAGACTGGACAGGAAGGGCAGAGTTTCAGAGGTAGGATCTGCAGGATTTGGGATTAACTCACTTCTAGTGACTTGAAAGGGTTTGTTCATCATCCAAAATGAGTCTTCTTCTGCACATCTACTGATGTTTACTCAAAGACAAGAAGCCTTTAGAAATGGGAGACATCTTATAAAAATGGTTGTTTATTTAGGATAAAAATCTCATTTGTTGGTATACAATGAGGAAAGTAACGATAGTGCCAGTCACGGGGGTAGGTAGGGTGCCCAGCGACTGGGATTAGTGGCTTCAAGTCCTGTGGCCTCTGGGAGTGACCTGCATTCTCAGGAAGGATTCTGGGAGAGATTGCCTTGCTGTGCTTACCAGGCTCATCAATCTCCTTGCGCATTCACAGGCAACTTTGAAGTGGGAGTTCACATCGCTGACGTGAGTTACTTTGTTCCTGAGGGATCTGATTTGGATAAAGTGGCTGCTGAGAGAGCTACAAGTGTCTACTTGGTTCAGAAGGTAAAAATCAGTCTCTAGTTTCTTGGATTGAAAAATGTGCTTCTGTTTAGTCTTCTTTCTGTTTTTTGTTTGTTTCTCTTTTCTTAAAAAAAGAAAAACCATGACGAATGGCAACCTTCTCTAAACATCTTTTCTCACATCTAATAAGGTCTTAAGAAAAAAGAAAAGGTTTTCCCTGGAAAAGTGATTGTCCTCTGTTATTGTGTTTTCCTGTTATGCCCTTATGTGTTCAAGAGGAACCAAACTGAAGAGATGCCAAGGCAAGACACAGGTATTCCTCTCAGGCCTTCGGACTGGCCCTGCCACAGGAGTAACTCAGACAAGTAGTCAGCTTCAGAAAGAAATGAGGAAAAATAACTGCTTTCAAATTGTTGCTCCAAGCCAGTACTCAGCAAACAGCCCACACCAGCCACAGTTTTTATAAAGTTTTATTGCAACACAGTCACACCCGTTCATTTATATAATGTCTCTGGCGCTGTCACACTACCACAGGATGGAATGCACATTTTCTATTGGCCTTTTAAAAAAAAGTTTCGACCCCTGTTCTAGAGGGTGGGGGCTAATCTGCTCCTGACCTGCCCTTTACAGGGTAACCTAGAGTCTCAGAAATGGAAAAGCAAAGGGAGCTGAGGGGGAGCCTGGGCTTCTCCTCCTATTCCTGATTCCACTCCTGCTAAGTCAGTGCATCTCTATAGACGTCCTTTAACAAGTATTTAATGAACACCAGTTATCTACCTGGACTGCCCTAGGCCCTGGGGACAGTGTGAATTAAAGACCATATGTGAGTTATTTCCGCTCCCCTCACTGGAGCCTGTGAATTCTTCCAGGTTTCTCTCTCCTCCTTTTGACACTGTTCGTCTCCCTATTTGGCTCATCTTACTTCTTTGGCCGTGTCATGACTTGTGCTTCCTCCCTAGCTTCCTAGAATCCAGTGGTCCACTTTGGAATTACTACTTGCACTAGCTTGAACCTTCCCTCCTCCCATGCCCCAGGATGTGACTTCTGGTATTTGCTCTTTGATGCACTAAGGTGAGAGGTATATCCTCACTCCCCACCCACACATACTGTGGTATTAGGGGGCTGGAAACCTTTTACCTGGTGCCAAACCTGCTCCATTCTGGGACCTTCCAAATGTCATCACCTAGGGAAAGGATACAGTTGCCCCGTCTCCCTCCACTGCCTAATCTGGTTGGTAGCTCCCACTGCCAGCATGCCTGCGTGCCCATACAGCTAGCAGAAGGAAAAGCCAAGCTCTGAGCACTGCCCTTGCAAGAAGCATGTCCTGGTAGGCCCTTGTGGTTCAGGCTACCACCTCTCTTGACTCCTGAGGAAATTCACCCTGCTGCCTGCTCCAGATAGAAGTTTTTCTGTGCTAACCTATAGGTTTGAGAAAATCACCAGCGCAGGGATCCTGGAGAGGCCCTGGAAAGACAGTGTTCTGAGCCCCTGACCTTTAGGACCCTACAGATCTTGGCATAAGCATTGAGAACATTTGCAGGACAGCATTCTCCTTCTCCTAGTTATCACTGACATGTCTTCCCTACCATTCCTTCAAAACTAGGGCTTGAGAAACCCGTGCTCCTGGCTACCTGAACCCTCACTTCCTGCTGTTCCCTAGAATGGGTTGGCCCTTTTGTGGACATGCTGTCTAAACCCTGGCAGGGCAGACCACTAGGGGTCCATGTGCTGCTCACCTGAAGATGCTCCAACCCTAAGGTCCCAGGAACCCGACCCCATGTTCTTGCCATGATAGGGCCTTGGCCACAGGGAAGGATGAATGTCATCTGGCAATGCTAAAGGTGGTGGTGGATCTTTTTAAAAGCCAGTGTTCTCCTGGGTTCTGTTTTTCTCCTTGCCAGAGATCTGAAAACTGTCATTGACTACTTCGTGTCACTTCTGCTGGATGACCTTGTGGCACCACCACTATACCCACTACCTCCCCATCACACCATTACCCAAAATATATCATCTGTCAGGAGTGTATTCAGACACAGAGACAGAGGGACTGTGCCCACATTCCAAATGCATAATTGGCCTGGGGCCCAAAGCTTATAAGTCCACCCAGCTATTAGAGTATACTTTCTTTTCAAGTTTGAAACCAAGGCTGTCAACAAATAGAAACATTAACTTGTGTCAGGAGCTTCTTAGACTCTCCCTCTTTCCTTTGGAACCACTTCTGCCAGGACTGCTACAACTTCAATATAGCTATCATCTAAGGTTCCTACAGACCTAAGGTCTTCCATAGCTGTGCTCTGATGCACAGGATTAGGACACCTCATCTATACCTGGCAGCATATGTGATATGTGGATGATAGACTTCCAGATATACCTCTGCCAGGTCCAATAAACCGTAATGTTATTTGGCCTTTAAGTGCCTCAGCCATCTGCTAGTTTAATGAAAGCACAGAACTCTGAACAGAAAGGTCGTCACACAATGGAATCATCATTCGTTTCCCCAACTCAACCTTGTACAGACCCAATACTCCCCCACCTTACACACATGGTCCTGGATCACTTATAACAGCACTCTTCATGGCAGCCTCAAGAAGGGTATGTTCTAGAATCCCTGGACTCCACTTCTAGCAAAGTGCCTACATGATGCCCACAAAGGTATTGGCAGTTCTGGAAAAGAAGTCCTCCGGGACAATCCAAAAGTTCCTAGGACTTCTGGTATTTTCCAAGTATTACTGAGAATTCCTCTCGTATTTCCAACGTGTCTATCCCAGTAACTAACCTCTCCAAAGGGAATAGATGAAAATTAACTCAAAATGGACCATAGACCTAAATGTCAAATGCAAAACTATAAAATTCCTAGAAGATAACATTGGAGAAAACCTAGATGCCCTTGGTTTGGCAATGACTTTTTTACTATACCAAATGCATGATCTGTGAAAGAAAGAACTGATAAGCTGCACTTAATTAAAATTAAAAATTTCTGCTCTGCAAAAGACACTGTCAAGAGACTGAAAAGACAAGCCATAGACTGGGAGAAAGTCTTTGCAAAAGACATATCTGATAAAGGACTGTTAGACAAAATATACAAAGAACCCTTAAAACTCAACAATGAGAAAATGAACAACCCAGTTAAGAATGGGCCAAAGATCTTAACAGACACTTCACCGAAGAAAGATATACAGATGGCAAATAAGCATATGAAAAAATGCTCCACATCATGTCCTTAGGGAAGTGTAAATTAAAATAACAATGTGATACCACACCACCCCTATTAGAATGGCCAAAATCCCAAACTCTGACAACCTTGACTGCCGGTGAGATTGTGGAGCAACAGGGACCTTTCCTGCATTGCTGGTGAGAATGCAAAATGGTTACAGCCACTTTGGAAAACAGTTTGGCAGTTTCTCCTAAAACTAAACATATTTTACCATATGATTCAACAATCACATTCCTTGGTATTTACACAAAGGAGTTGAAAATTTACGTCCACACAAAAATCTGCACACAAATGTTGATAGCAGCTTTATTCTTATTTGCCAAAATTTGGAAGCAACCAGGATGTCCTTCAGTAGATGAATGGGTAAACTGGTACATCCAAACAATGGAATATTATTTGGCGTTAAAAAGAAATGAACTATCAAGCTGTGAAAAGACATGGAGGAACCTTCAGTGCATATCACTAAGTGAAAGAAGCCAATCTTCAAAGGCTACGTACTGTATGATTCCAACTATATGACATTCTAGAAAAGGCAAAACTCTGGAGACAGCAAAAGGACCAGTGGTTGCAGGGGTTAGCGGAAAGGGAGGAATGAATAGGTGGAGCATAGAGGATTTTTAGGGAGTGAAACTACTCTGTCATTGTGCATTTGTCCAAATCCACAGAATGGACAACACCAAGAGTGAACCCTAATGTACACTGTGGGCTTTGGGTGATAATGAACTATCAATGCAGTTTCATCAGTCATGACAAATGTGCCACTCTAGTGGGGATGTTGAAATGTGAGAGAGGCTCTGCATGTGCGGGGCAGGGAATAAATGGGAAATCTCTGTGCCTTCAGCTCAGTTTTGTTGTGAACCTAAAACTGCTCTAAAAAATAAAATCTATTAAAAAAAATTTTTCAGGGGCAGGGAGAGGAAGAGACTGTTCTAAGCCTTGAATACAGCCATGTCATTTAGGGGCTGGAGATCCTGTTGCCTTTGGCCCAAATTTGGCTCCCCTCATACAGCTCAGCCAACAGCTGACAGTCATGTCTTCAACCCCATGGTGGAGGGTGCCGTGTGACATCCTCTACTCCCACTCCAGAGGGTGCTAGCACGGATGCGCGTTGTCCCAAATGGGAGCCAGAGCTGTCATCTCTCAATCCATGGAGGCCCTCCCTAGGGAAGCCTAGCACTCCTCTCGCCTGCCCCATAACAGTACTCTCTGGGTTACTGCAACCGAGAACATTTAAACAAAACCCTGGGGCTCTACCTGCTATGCGGGAATTGAATGTCTGGTTTCTTCACGGGTTCAGCTTTGCCTGCTGTTTATGCAAGGTGATCAGAACCACCATGTAGGTGTTTTCTGCCATCTTAGAAATGAGAGTAACTGCCAGGGAGAGCAATGGAGTCGATTAGAGCTGTAAAATTCTGAGTCAGAAGCTGCATGATCATCTAAACCCAGTTATAATTAACAGTGTGTCATGAGCAATAGGTGACCAGTCTGCGCTGAGGTACCTAAAAGATCCAGAACCTTCAGGGACCACTCAGTGAGAATGGCTAGCTGTGTCCTCATCTGAGCAGAGGATGTTCCGCTCCAAAGGCTTTGCTTGTGTCAGAGCAACACTGTTGCTATCTGGCCTCTTCAAACCTAAATTTAGTGTTTAAGAACTTCTGTTTGACCCTCATCCCTCACAATGTCTATGACACCTGTGCTCAAGCGATGGGCAGATAAAGGACATGAGGGAATGCTGCACAAATTTATGTCCTACAAATATTGCTAACACCAGCACATGAGGCTTCCTCCCTGACCTCCTGTCCCATGGCCATTAAACCAGGGCCATCACCATTCCATTGTTCTCTATGTGAACGGATCCCCTGGAGCACAGCTCTGCAGTGCTGGCCTTCAGTTTGTGTTTGTATTTTTGGAGGGTCTGTTCGACATTTTTCAAGTTCATATCCACATGACCTTCCCAACCAGACAAGACCAATAACCTGGGACCAGAAGAATTATTGTTGGTGTTACACCCCTTCCTACTAACAACATTCCTTGTCCACAGTTTTCTTCACTCCTTTCTTTAATATCCCCATTCATAGTAATTGTAGCTTTAATTTCTGAGCTCCCCCAGCCATGGGGTAGCTAGCTAATACATAAAGAGCCATGAGTTATCTAGGAGGATGCTGCATTTTCTGGCAGGCCACAGGTGGGAATGAGGAATATACCAGTCAAGCCTGGATCTCACAAGTCATTCATATAGAAGATGCTGTTTGACTCTCCTCCAAGTACGTACACACCATCTGTTGGTACCAATACCCTGGACCTTTGGAAGCGCCAAAGGTCATTGAATCCATGGCCTCCAACTTCACCTCCCCCTCTGTGGGTGCCTGCCAACTTCGTCTGCACCGCTATACTGTATCTAGCTTACTAGCATTTACTTGGACCACCTGAGATAGGGAGCCCAAGTGTCTTCTAGCTTGTGACATCTGGAATTGCCACAGCAAATTGGCATTTGCTTTACTAGGAAAGGCAAATTGGTACAACCACTTTGGAAAACTGTTTGACAGTGTTATGGCCTGAATGTTTGTGTCTCCCGAAAATTTGTGTGTTGAAATCCTAATCCCCAATGTGATAGAGGTGGGGCCGTTGGAAGATGATTAGGTTATGAAAGGTGGAGCCCCCATGAATGGGATTAGTACCCTTATAAAAGAGACCCCAGAGAGTACTCTCACCACCATGTGAGGGCACAGCAGGAAGATGCCCTCTATGAACCAGGAAATGCTAGACACTGAATCTGCCATCACCTTCATCTTGGATTTCCCAGCCTCCAGAACAGTGAGAAATAATTGTGTGTTGTTTAAGCCACCCAGGCTGCGGTATTTTTGTTAGAGTAACCCAGACGGACTAAGTATCTTTCAAAGTTGAATGTGTACATACCTTGTGGTCCAGCAGTTCTGCTTCTAGGTATATACCCAGCAGAAATGGATACATATAGTACAAAAAGAATGTGTAAGAATGCTCGTTGCAGCACTATTCAAAGTAGCCAAAACACTAGAAACTACACAGTACCCATCACCTGTAGCATAAATGAGTAAATTGTGATATATTCACATAGTGGAAGCTATACACCGATGAGAATGAAGAACTGACCACTCCACACTCAAACTTAATGATGAAAGAAGCCAGACACAGGACTCTACACTGTATGAGTCCACTTAAATAAAGTTGAAAAACAGGCAAAACTAATAGAAGTTAGGATAGTAGTCACCCTTGGGTGAAAAGGGCCCAAGTGGTGGAGGGACTTCTGATGGTTCTCCATCTGGGCACTGATAACAGTGTTCAGTTCATGAAAATGCATACAACTTTTCCTTTATGACTTGTGCACTTGTTTTTGCGTGTGTGTGTGTGTGTGTGTGTGTGTATCTATATATATATAAAATAATTTTTTTTAATTTTGAAGCTTTTTGAGGGGTGACTTCCACTCCACTCTGGCTTATTTTAGTATGTATATCCAGCCTACTCAGGCAAGGGAACCACATCAAAATCCAGGAACCTCATTCATAGCTTGGCCCTCCTGAGAACACCGCTCTGATATTTGTACACTGATGATACTCACTGTAACCTCAGGTTGGAAACATGCCATCCACACCTCTAGCCTGAAAATGCAGTTGGCCAAACCCAGCCTTTGCCTGGCGCAGGGCCTCTTAGGGAAGGAAGATGAGATTCCAAAATCCCTTTTATCTACAAAAACTATAATGTTATGATGGAAAGAGAATAGGAGTAGCAATCTCTTCAACTTTAAAGACCACATGAAGTGAAATATTCTTATAGAAAAGTTTAACTCTGCTCTTCAGATTTGAGTATTTAAGAATTTTAGACACAATTAGAGATTCTTCTTCTAAGCAGGTGGCTTTCTCTTATCTAGCTGCTGCATTCTCCTTTTATAACCAGGAATTATGTTTCCATGTATAACCAGAAAATGAAAAAATAAAATTGGATTAAATAACTAAGCATGTTTCCTTTTCTGTTCTCGTTACTTTGGGGTTTCATGATTGTCGCAGTTCTAGAATTTTTATTTGGGACTACAGAGTTGGGGGTCTGCTCCTAACCTCTGAAAATGGGGAGGTGGGTGGAGGAAGGGCCCTTGTGCTCTGAGTGGCTGTGGGCTTCTGCTGCCTGGTGCTGCCCCCAACTTGGCAGGAGCAAGTGGCGCCGGCCCACAACCTTGGACAGCAGCAGCTGTGCATTCTGATTCCTTTGAACCACTGCTGTGACCTTTCTTCCTACTCATTTTTGTTTCTTAAACGACCGTGTCCAGGAACTTTTCTGCTGTTTTCACTTTACTTTGCCTATAAAGGTCTTCTTAAAAGCTGGACGCGCTGCTTTCCTCCTGCTCCAGATTCTCTGCTTTCTCATTTGGCAGAATCATTTCTCCTAACTTCATCAGGTGGGGGAAGGAGTGTGTGTGTGTTGGGGGATGGGGGTGGGGTTGCCGGCTGATTTCCCATCTATAGGGAATGTGGCACTGATTTCTTTTCATTCAGTGCTACTGACCTGTAAGTAACTGGTGTCAGAATCACAATCTAAGCTTGATCTGGAGAATTATCCCATAGATTAGGACAGTAACAATGAAACAGATCTTGGGTCCAAATACCATCTTACTGTCCAGTGTCATCTTACTGTCTTTTAAATGAAATTCTTTTTGTTGGGATTTTACTCACGGTAATATTTGTTTACTCTTGTTAACAATAGGGTATACTCAAGAGGAAAGATAAATTTAAATATTGTTCTTTAAAATCTCATGAAAAAACGCTCTTTCTTTTTGATAAAAGGTAGATATCTGTTAATAGAGGACAGCTGTCTACCTGAACTTAGGCTTGTCCTTCTCAGAAGGCCCTGACATCTACCTAGTTAATGTCTCCCAACTGTCTTCTCTGAGAGGGAAATACAATATAATTGTAAAATTTAATTTTTAAAAATAAGTGAATTAAGTTTTAAAAGTAAAAGAAAACCTAGACAGTTGAAACCTAAACCTAAATTTTCTGCCTATTGGCCCAAGTGCTCGTGTTATTTTAGGTGTGAAACAGCTCAAATGAAAGTTCACCCATAAATCTCTACGGTATTTTATTGGTACTGCTTTATAATAGAGATCAAAGATTGGGATTGGAAGCCTGTCTTAATGTGGAGTCCAAAGAGTTTTAAGATGTTCCTTTCTGACCCCAGCAGGTTGTCAGTGTTGATGTTTTGTTAATGTCAAACTGTGTAGCAAAGAGTTGATCAAATTTGGAATTCATGGAAGTGTTGATATGAAAAAGAAAACTCTTTAAACAGAGATGTTGGCTGGAAAATGAATTATCTCTTTCCTTTAAGTTGCTTCAGTGTGTGAGTGGGGAGCTAGCTGAGTGTACCTTACTGTTAAAACTCAAAATCCTCAGAGAAAAGGAGAAAACCTCACCAAGTTCTCAGGCTCAGACAGCCAATGGGCACTAAGGGTTTGAGGGAGGTTTGGGAGGCAGCAAAGGCCTGGGCACCTGAGGGCCGTCCTGGTACTAGAGGACCGACAATGGGTTGTTGACATCTGGCCCCCTCGAGCTATTGTAGCGCCCCTGTCACTGCTAGTCCTCCTGTTCCTCCTTGCCTAGATGATGGATTCTTCCCCTCTGTGGCCCTTTCTGTTGGTCACAGGGCTGTCCTGGCTAACCCGTTGCTGAACTTGGCCAGCCTGCCCACTGTGGCTTTAGCAGATGTTTCTGCTCTCTGAGGCTAATATAAGATTTTATGGTCTTGTTGGTACCCCCATCCAGCTGCCTTGGGCAGTGGTGTATTTACCTAAATGATCAATTTCTCTCAACTCTCCCAAGTGCTAGTCCAGAATGCTTAGAAAGTTGGTGTCCCGTCATCAGTGTCCCTTTTTTCCATGACCAACTTTTAAGGTCTGACCTGACCCAACTTTGATCCTGGCCCTGAAACGTGCTTAAGAGGACTTAGGACTCTATGGCTCTTTCCTTTTCTGCTACCTAAAGTGCTATCAGTCTTCATCCAGTTAGCATTTATTGAGTACCAGCTGTGTGCCAGGTGCCAGATATATAAAGATGAGAGAGATGCTGATCTTGCCCTGGGGAAGTCAGAGGAGGCGGGCATATAACAAACAGTTACAATACACTGGGCTCCCTGCGGTAACAAAAGTGCTCCCAAGGTGAGCAAGTATTACAGAGGGGAGAGAAGTTGTATCTGCCTGTGGTGGTGGTAGGAGAGGAGCTTCTACAAGAGCCAAGAAGGCTTCACAAAGCAATTGGTTTTTGAGACGTGTTTCACATTTTGAGTAGAAAATTTCTAGCTAGGCAAAAGTGGGTGGGGAGGACATTCCAGACAGCAGCTAGGAAAAGCATGGAACATTCAAGGAACAGTATGTAGTTTGGAATTGCTGGGGCATAAGTTGCAGGGGGTGCCAAGAGATGAAGATACAAAGAGAGGCCTGGAGTGGTAGGCTAAAGAACTTGCACTTCATCGTGAGGGGAGGTAGAGAAGTGACATGGTCTCCTTTGACTAAGATAGAAATCACCTTAGCAACCGTGTGGTTGAAGAATAGTGAGGCTAGAGGCAGCGAAATTGTTATCAGTACCAGAGCCCTTGCCCTCAGTCATGGCCCCTTGAGGGTTTGAGTAACCACCCAAAACAGATGGGAATCTCTGCTCACAGAATCTTAAGAGAGTTTACCAATGTGGAGGTGTCCAACTGGACCCCAGGAGAAATAGAACAATAGATGTCTTCAGCCTGGTACCGAAATGGAGATCCTGAACTAGGAGCATTTCACATTCACCCCCAAATTGCATCCCCTCTCAATCCAGCAATCCATATCACACAATGCAGAGTGAAGCTAGGCAAATGGGAGAAGTTAGCTTCCCACTGTTATCTTTGCTACCTCCTGGGAAATAAGCTTTGGAGGCCCTCTACCAGCTTCTCCTTGAGAGCTCTTGGTCACTGAACACAGAGGATCCAGGCTTTACTGAAGACCTCTTGGCCCCAGTGAAGGTGTTTGGGCCCTCCCTCATTAGCAGGACAAGCAAAAATCAAATTACCGAATTCAGCCTGTCGTCTACTGGGGAAGGTAAAGGCACTGTGTCCTAATGTAAATGAGATTACAGATTATCCTTGGGTTGAACTTAGCAAGAAGATGCAGAAGTCTAGAGAAGAATAAGGAATTCTTATCCAGAATAATCTCCACTCCTGAATTCCACTACTGGTTTAGGAGACTATTAGAATATATCCCAAGAGACACAAAGGTGAACAGTGGAAGATGGAGAAGAAAAGACTCATTCGAGAGAGATCTGGAATGTAAAACCTATGGGACTCAGGAACAGATTGGATGTAGCAGGGAGAAGAGGGCAGAGAAGTCACAAGGTAACACCCAGGTGTGTTCTGTGGGAGAGGAGTATGTGTGTGTGTGTGGTTTTTTTGTTGATTGCTTATTTAACTGGGGGTAGGGTGCTGCTGTTAAGAGAAATAGGAAATACAGACAGAGGAGCAGGTGCAGGGAGGAAAATGCTGAACTTTGTGTTCTGCATGCACAGTTTGAAGTATGCATGGGAAGTTCTAATCCATGTGTCCAGAGGGTGCCGTAATAGAGGGATCTGGAGTTACAAGGAGATGCAGGACTAGAAATGCAGGTATGGATGGGATTTGTGTGACAGTGGCAGTACAAACCCAGGAGTGAAGGAGATCCTTGGGGAAAACATACAGTGAGAAGAAAGGAAAGCGAAGCGCAGAGGGTGAAGAGCCCAACACTTAAGCCGGCTGAGGAAAGGAGTCCAGCAAGGAGAGTCTCAGACTGCCCACTAGTTCTGTGTTTCAAAAAATGCATGCACCTGTAATATGTAACATTTTACCTGATGTATAGTCACTTAGGTGTGCACGGAAAGAAGACAGAGGTTCTATACCAACATGTTAACATTGTTCATTCTAAGGCATGAGGCCTCAAAATTTTTACATTCTCGTGTTTTGGTTTGTTATCACCTAAAATTTCTACAGTAAACATATAGTTTTTGTAATTTAAAAATATCATATTGGGTTAAGAAGTGAAAGGAAAGTGAGAATGAAGATAGGAAGTGGAAACTATTTTGAGAAGCTTAAATGAGAATGAAAGGGAGGGCCTAGAGGGAGGGGGAGTCTAGATTGGGCAGGAGAGTATTGTTTATTGTTCTTAAGAGTTGGAGACCCACCTTTATTTAAGGTCTATGAGGAAAACAGAGACAACCAGAACAGATAGCTAGTTGAAAAGCGTTTGGGCAGGGAGGGGGTGGCTCAGAAGTACAGACAGAGGCCAGGCTCTGACAGGGAGGGCACTTGGGAGATATCAGGCGACTGAGCTGCACATGGAAGTTAGGCTGAAGGAAGGGACTGGAAGTATGCTTGGGAGGGCTTGAGTCTGAGGTTCTCAGTTTTCTCTGTGAAAAAGAATTGAGGTTTTCTGCTGAGAACAGGGGAGAAGGCAGTTGGGTCGGAGGTTTGAGGAGAATATTAAAGTTTTGGAATAGAGTCTGAGGGCATGGAGGAAGGAGCTAACCAAAGACAACTGAAAGGATGGGCAAGCCTCCACTGAGGTAAGAGCTGAGACTGTAGAGATAAACCTCCACATAGTCTGGTGACTTTCTCCATCACCGCTCAGCTAGGAGTTGCAAAAGCAAGAAAAGAAGATTTTAAGATTGATTGCAGTGTCTGTAGAGTTGAGACAGTGAAAATGAGGGAGTTGGAGAACTTTGAAGGAATTATCCATGTGGCCCACACTGAGTAGGGAAGCTAATGAGGGCAAGGCAGGACGCAACTGCGGAAGCTATCCAGGAGTCGGGGTGCATAAGGGTTTGTACCGTGCTAGTGACGGCCAGCAGTTTCTCAACTCCTGGAGAGACCGTTCTTCTCTTTTCCAGTTATACACCGTGTTCTGCCCTTATCGCCCCTGCCTTGAGTCTCCCCAGGTGCCATGGCAGATCTGACATAGCCAGTGAATGTGCGTGGACCACTATGCTGTTGACCAGGCGGGTCTCCTCTGAAATAACAGGACTGGTATTTGAGGAAGCAGCTTATCGAGAGTGGCTGCCTATCTCTCCAGCTGCCTCCCATGGGGATCCTTCTGTGCTATGGACTTGACACATGTGCTAGGTGTCATGGAGCACATTCCCAGTGGCCCCTGTAGAAATCAGGCCCGATTTCTGAGAGACCATGATGTGCCAAACCACAGATGTGATTGTAACATCTTCATTCCTTTGCCTTTGAAAGACAGAGAAATACCATCTGCTGTTTACAAAACTTTGTGGACATACAGACTGTTTTCTCTGAATCCCATCTGAATTCTGCCCCAAGATCTGGTGAGAGTTTATTAAAAGGAATACCCTTTAAAAATTAAAGTTAATTATATTACCCCAAAAGTATTAATGTTTAGGTTCTTCACAAGCACTTAGGTTCTTTGGCATCTGGCCATTGCAGTGTTAATATTAAAATGTTATCTTCTATATAAGATACAGGATACTAAGGAATGTTTATACCCTGAGCCAGCCACTGAGTGTGCCAATAGTTTTTAGGAGAGAGTAGCCAAAACTGTTTATCTTATACTTAAAATGCTAGCTGCCTATGAAATTCTTATGTAAAGATGTTTACATAGAAATTTATCATGTATTTCATAGAATGTTTTAGGTGATGCAATAAACAGTAAACATAGAAAAAATAGGTGATTCATTTAGGGGGCAAAAGTCAGTCATTCATTTGCAAACTCAAAGTGTCTCCTCTGTGTCCAGTGCTGGATGGAGAGACAGGAACAAGAGCTGGTCCTCATTCCTGCAGATTCCATGGTCTAGCAGAGGGGATAGGCACATAAAGAGGCAATTAGGGTGAGTGTGTTAAGAGCTGTAGAAATGTCGTGAAAGAGCAGGGAGGATGGAGTAAGTGATTGTTTAGGACTACCTCAAATCCTTTTTGAAAGAACGGGTGGGTGGGAGGGAGAAGTATACAAAACACAATACAGACTTCCCCGGGGGAATCTGGAAAAGCCTTTTAGAGATGATGGTGAGCTGAATCTTAAAGGATGTGCAAAAGTTGGCCAGATGCAAAACGTCCAGAAAGGTGTTCCAGAAAGAGGGAACAACATGTGCAAGAGCTGGAGTGGCAAGCAGGCCTGGCAGGGCAAAGGTGTGCAGTGAGCAGGTCCACGTAGCTCGGTTACGGTGTGGAAGGGGAAGTGCCAGGGCAAAGGCTGACGGGGAAGGCTGAGCCAGGTGACCAAAGGACGTGGTAGACCGTGGGGTGGCCAGTGAGCTGACTTTTCTTGAGCGTCTTCAAATCGTTTTACTAATGAGAAAACAGAGACTCATAGAATCATACTAGCTTGCCCAAATAGTACAGGGAGTGGTGGGCCCAGGATTAGACCCCAAGTCTATCTGGCTTCAAAGCCTTTGCTCTTTTTCCTGCATTGTGCTGCTGATGAGTCTGGACTTCACTCTATTGTTTAATGGCCTTTAGGCATTTTTTTTAGTGGTAAAGGCATTTTTGCAAATAAAATCTTAACCTTAAATTCCAATATATAAAAACAGATCAAGTTGTATTTCATTAGCATAAATAAGCTCTTTTATTTGTGGATAATTTTAGATTTACAGAAAAGTTGCAAAGACAGTACAGAGAGGTCCCATATACCACACCAATTCCCCCGTTGTTAACATCTTACATCACTGTGGTACATTTGTCATGACTAAGAAGCTGACAGTGGAACATTACTATTAACTAAAATCCATACTTTATTTGGATTTTGCCAGTTTTTGCACTCCTGTCTTTCTGTTCTAGGGTCCAGTCCAGGGTACCACATTGTATTTAGTTACAATGACTTTCTTTTGACAAACACGGAAACGTGAAGTCAAGAATTATGTTACATTCTCAGATACTCTGCTTTGTGATTCAAAATAAGATATGCCTTGAACACTTAGAAGAAATGCTATCTGTAGAAAAGATATTAAGCCCTTGACTACAAGCATGCAGGGTGAGCAGCCTGCTACCAAAGTACTGTGGGTATGATTATCTGATAATGCAGCCCAGAGAAGAATCCAAGAATGCACTCCCAATAAACTCCATTTAGTCTGTCTTACTCAGCTTGGGCTGTCATACAATATACTATAGACCGGGGTCTTAAACAACAGACATTTATTTTCTCACAGTTCTGCAGGCTGGAAGTCCCAGATGGAGGTGCTGGCCAGTTCGGTTCCTAGCTGAGGGCTCTCTTCCTGGCTTGTAGACAGCTGTGTCCTCACATGACCTTTTTTCTGTGTGTGTGCAGGAGAGGGAGGGGGAGTTACCTCTCTTTCTATCAGATCAGAGCCCCACTCTATGACCTCATTTAACCTTAATTACCTCCTAAAGACCCCACTTCCAAATACAATCACATTGAGGGTTAGGGCTTCAACATGGGAATTGGTGGGGGACGCAGTTCAGTCCATAGCATAGTCCAAAGGCTGAAATTACATGAAGTCTTTACAATTCAATCATGAGACAGTATGGTATTGAAATTTTCCCCATTTTGTACAATGTGTTTATGCCGGTAAAAATGTTTTGTTTTGTAAAACACTTGATACACGCAAGAAAATGTTAAATATTTAGATCACGTTTTAATATTCGTTAAATAAGTTAACAATGAAAATACAGTGTCATCTGAACAGATGGTGCAAAAGCAATGGCAGGAAAGAAATTTCAGAAGTGATTGTCTCATAAAAGCTGTTATCAGAAGTTTTCAGGTGGTCATTAGGTTTCATATTGGTGTTAAAAAGACAAGGCATCCTTCAGAACCCTGCCAGGTAATGCCGTTCAGTTACTTTATTTGTTATTGGTGTGGGCCATGAGTTCTAGAATTTACTTTTCCATACCAAAGCTTATTTACTGTGCTGATGGTTCACACAGAATTGGAAACCACTGGGGTTTGTTTTGCTTCTGCTGATAGAGAAGCTTAACTAGTTAACTTTCCCTCAACTGGAACATAGTTGCCCCTCGTGTGTTTTACTTCTCAACTACTTAACACAGAGTTACAGTGTTACCCATGCTTAACACTGCAGATGGAGTAGGTCCACAGTAAGTGTATTGAATAAGTGGCTGTTAGTGCTGCGTTTTTCACCTGGGTGGTGGAGTGAATGATACTGCCGGTAATCAAGAAAAATGTGAGAGAAAGAGTAGATTTAAAGGAGGGAGGGAGAGACTTTGAAGTAGCTTTGGGAAATCCAGGTGGAGATACTCATTTCATCTTTGGAATTTTAGAGAAAATAAATAACTTTCTGAGATAGCTGTAAATCATCATTTGAAAGTAAGTTGAAGAGAACTTCTTTTTTTGCTGAGAAAGATTTGCTCTGAGCTAACATCTGTTCCAGTCTTCATCTGTTCTGTATGTGGGTCACTGCCACAGCATGGCTGCTGAGTGGTGTAGGTCCACACCCAGGATCTGAACCCAGGCCAGTGAAGCGGAGCACACTGAACTTAACCACTAGGCCACGGGGCTGGCCCCGAGAACCTTTTTTTAATTAAAGAAGGTGTGCCATTGAATCAGTTTATTATGGGATAGAAAGATCAATAAAGGGAAGAAATAATTTAGGCTTAAAAATTGCAGAATGAATGACTAGTTGACCACAGTGTTCATCTGGGGAACCTGGATTTATGAACCTTTCAGTGATATTTTATTGGAGTATTCTGTTAATGTTCCAACATGTGATTTAGTCATTTGTGGTAGTTTCAATTACTAAAGCATTGATTCAGCAATTTTACTTTGATGAAACTCTGTCACAAGTTTACACTCAGCCTTTGGGTTCTTTTATTTTCCCTAGCTTTATTGAGGAATCATTGACAAATATAATTGAATATATTTAAAGTGTACAATGTGATGATTTGGTGAACATATACAATGTGAAATGATTGCCAAGATCAAGATAATTAACACGTCCATCACCTCACATAGTGAATTCTTTTTGTGTGTGTGGTGAGAATGCTTAAGATTTGCTCTCATCAAATTTCAAGTATATAATACCCTGTTATTAACTATAGTCACTATGCTGTACCTTAGATCCTCAGAACTTATTCATCTTATAACTGACTATGTACCCTTTGACCTACATGTCCCCATTTCCCCCTCCCTGCAGCCCCTGGCTATCTCCATTCTACTCTGTTTCTGTAAAATCAGCTTTTTTTTTCTTTTAAGATTCCATGTATAAGTGGTACCATACAGTATTTGTGTTTCTCTGTCTGGCTTATTTCACTTAGCATAATGCCCTCCAGGTTCATCCATGTTGTCACAAATGGCAGAATTTCTTTTTATGGATGAATAATATTCCATTTATGTGTATGTGTGTGTATATATATATATATATATATACACACATTTTATTTATCCATTCAACCATTGATGGACTCTTAGGTTGTTTCCATGTCTTGGCTATTATGAATAATGCTACAATGAGCATGAGAGTGCAGATATCTCTTCAAAGTACTGATTCCATTTCCTTCAGATAAATACCCAGAAGTGGGATTGCTGGATCATATGGTAGTTCTGTTTTTAATTTTTTTAGGAAATTCCACGTTTTCCATCATGGCTGTACCAATTTACATTCCCCCAACAGTGTACAAGGGTTCCCTTTTCTCTGCATCCTTGCCAACATTTGTTATCTCTTGTCTTTTTTGATAATATCCATCCTAACACGTGAGGTGATATAGACACTAAGAAAGCAGTCCCACTTACAGTAGCATGAAAAGCTATAAAATACTCAGAAATAAATTTAACCAAGGAGGTTAAAGACCTGTACACGGAAAACTGTAAGACAATGATGAAAGAAATTGATGAAGATGCAAATAAGTGGAATGATAGCCTGTCTTCTTGGATTGGAAGAATTAATATTATTAAAATGTCCATACTATCCAAAATGATCTACAGATTCAGTGTAATCCCTATCAAAATTCCAGTAGCATTTTTCACAAAAATAGAAAAAACTATCCTAAAATTCATATGGAACCACAGAAGACCCTGAATAGCCAAAGCAATCTTGAGAAAGAACAAAGCTGGAGGCGCCACACTTCTGATTTCAAACTGTATTACAAAGCTGTAATAATCAAACCAGTATGGTTTGTTAGTGCCATCAAGTCGATTCCGACTCCTAGTGACCCTGTGGACAGCAGAGTGGAACACTGCCTGCTCTTTTTGTGCCATCTTCTCACCTTCCATCACTATATCAGACAACACTCTGATGCTATTCGTAGGATTTTCGTGGCCAATTTTTTCAGAACTGGGGGGCCAGGTCCTCTTTCCTAGTCTGTCTTAGTCTGGAAGCTCCGCTGAAACCTGTCCACCATGGGTGACCCTGCTGGTGTTTGAAATACTGGTGGCACAGCTTCTGGCATCACAGCAACACGCAGCTACCACAGTATGACAAGAGACAGATGTGTGGTTCCTTGGCCAGGAAACAGACCTGGGCTGTGGCAGTGAGAGCACTGAATCTTAAGCACTAGACCACCAGGGCTGGCAAAAATAGTACATACTAGCATAGAAACAGACACATAGACCAATGGAACAGAATGGACAGCTTAGAAATAAACCCACATATATATGGTCAACTGATTTTTGATAAGGGTGCCAAGAACACACAATAGGGAAAGGATAGGGGAAAGGAATGTTTCCAGTTCACATTCACATTTGACTATAGAGGCCCATAGAAAAGTAGCAGATAGTGTAGTCTTTCTGCAGAGTCTTCAAGAAAAAGAGCTGCATCCATCTTCAGCTTGCTCTTGAAGCTCAAGCTGTTCACCGGAACTCTGCCCTCTGGGCTGCTTCTAAGCCTGTGATAAACTCCTACAGATTGGAGAAGGATGCTCATGGGCCTGTTCTCTGTTTGCAGGTCATCCCCATGCTTCCCAGGCTGCTGTGTGAGGAGTTGTGCAGCCTCAATCCTATGACTGACAAGCTGACCTTCTCCGTGATCTGGACACTAACTCCAAAGGGCAAGGTAACAACTTACATCCGTGTCCATTCCTTTCATTGAGTCCCTGTTAAGCACCTACTATGTGCCTGGTGCTGAGTTGGAGTCCCATGGTGGTAGGATGAGGACGCTGTAGGGGCAGCTGCCATAGAAGAGCCCCTGCCTGTGAAAAGCTGTCAGTCCATTTAGAAGGCAAGACTGACCCTAAGCGGTTAGAAAGCAGTTACTTGATTTTTATCTATTACCAGGTGAAGGAAGAAGGTGCGTAAGCAGAGTCACGTGGGGGAGGCTTGGTCGGGAGGTGGGGGTAAGTGAAGGCGAGTGTGGATGGGCAGCAGCAGGAGGAGCAGCCTGTGCTGCAGTCGGGAGAGCGGGCCCTGTGAACTCAGGAGGATCTCTGGGAAGGGTGCTGAGTGGGGGAGATGGCGAGCCTCACGTGCCAGTCCCAAGTTAATGGTTCCTCTGACGTGTCATGAGTCATGAGAAAGGTGACAGTCTAGAAAGTTAGTGCTGCCTCATTGTGCAGGACGACCTGGCACTTTGAAGATGAATTAAATTTGTCCAAGGTAATGCCATAATCAAAGCACAAGGTGGTAAAATCATGTACTGAGAACAGAGAGGAGAAGAATGTCAGGCATTCCCTAAATATAGGGAATAAATGAGACAGATAAATGAAAGATGACTCTAGAAAAAACTAGTCCCCTCCCTCCAAAACAGAAACAAATCTAAAGATCCAAAAATAGGGTAATGATTAAGTAAGCTATGGTACTGACTCAATGGAATATTATGCAATTACTAAAGCTATGACAATGACCATGTAAGAACATGGGAAATGTTTATGCTGTAATATTAAATGGAAGTTAAAAAAAAAGATATTTAATTATAAAGAGGTTCCAAATAAAGATGGAGGATCAAATACCCACATTTACTTTCATTCCCTCCCAAAACCTCACTAAAACAACAGTAAAGAGATTTTTTTTAAAGACATAAACCCACAAGGACAAAGAGAATGGGATAGGAGACAACAGCAACAAAATTTTGGAAGCTGAGGAGCAGATGGATGAGTGGTAACTGACTTAGCAGTCCTGAGAAAGCTGAATCCTGAGCCAAGAATAGAGAAAGCCAAGGAACAACCGAGTTTACACAGCAGAACCCTAAAGAAATTCAGAAATTGACAACACCAGTTAACTGTAAGGTGGGGAAGAGGTGTGTGAAGAGGAGATTAACTGTATTTTGGTTGAAAGTTTATTTAAAAAGATTGCCCCTCCCATAACTTAGACCAAAAATTTATTCTCTGGACAGGATGAAGTAAAGGATGTCTGAACTAGGGGACACCAAGCATACTTGATGGTAGTGGTCCCTCAGGGGAGGTTGAGTGAGTGCTGGCATACTGAATGTTGAGGCCCAGCTTGCTTTTCCCACCAGCCTCAGGATTCTAGTAGCCAAGCCTAGAGTCAGGAGGTGGAAAAATCTTTCTCTGAGGAATCTGAGTAGGGAAGAAGACTTAAAGATGGTAACCTCAAGGGTCTCCCACCCGGCAGCCCAGCTGTGCCTCCCTACAGTAAAGCTCACGGACAGTAGCTCCACCCACACAAGCAGAGCTTTTAAGGGTTTCACTGAAATCAACTTTTTAGTATTTCATGTTTGTGTATGAAGAGACACCCAGGAGGAAAGCCTCTAACATGAAGTAGGGAAACCAAAACAAACACACAGAAAAAAGCAGCGAGGACGGAGCCAACTATACAGGGGAAAGAAACTATCATTTATATCCTCAGAGAATTTATTTTTAAAAGAAAGTATCTATATCACAAGATCTAGATATTTTTAAAAGGAAACATTCAGAGGGGAAAAAAGAGCTCTTGGAAATTAAAAACATGATAGAAGTAATGAAGAAGACTCAAGATTCTGGTTGGAAGAGAATGTTGAGGAATTAGTCCAGAAAGAGAAAAGATAAAATTAGAGGACCAGTCCAAGATATCCAACCAACATCTGTTCAATGATCATTCCAGAAATAGAGAACAAAAAAAAAAAACAGAGGAAGAAGTGATCAACAAGATAATTCAAGGAGCTGCCCCTTAATGAAGGATGTGACTTTCCAGATTGAAAGAGCCCGCTGCCCAGCATGGTAGTGGAGGCCTGTCATCTCCAAACCACATCGTCGTAAAATTTCACAACACTGAGGACAAAGAAAACATCGTATAGGCTCCTGAAGGAAAAACAAAAGAATCACATACAGTTGGGCAGAACTCAGAATAATTTAAGACTTTTCTGTCATAACCCTAGAAGCTAGATGACAATGAAGCAAAGCTTTCTAATTTTGGGAAGATTGTGATTTCTATGCTAAAATTCTGTACCCAGCTAAGCTATCAGTAAAATGTGAGAGTAGGAAAAGCCATTTTCAGACATGCAAGGTCTCAAAAAAATGGACCTCTCATACACCCTTTCTCAGGAAGCTACCAGATGTGCTTTACCGAAAAGAGTAAATCAGATATAGTATTCAGGAAGCAGATGCACCAACATAGGGAAGAAGTGAAAGAATCCTGTAGATCACAAGTCAGCAAACTTTTCCTTTAAAGAACCAGATAATAAATATTTTCGACTTTATAGGCCATTGGATCTCTGTCACAGCTACTCAACTCTACCATTGTAGCATGAAAGAACATAAATGAATGAGCACGCCTGTGTTCCAGTAAAACTTTACTTAAAAACAGGAGACAGGCTGGATTTGGCCTACAGGCCATAATTTGCTGACACCTGACCTGGATGATGGTGAAGAAAGTTCATAGGAGACTAGAGCTACACAGATATAGAAGACAGCTGATCCAGATTGGAGCAGGTCAGAAGGCATGAGGAGAAATGAAACAGTGAAAATATCTACGTGTCTGAATTTTTTGAGAGATTCTTTAGACTAGCAGTTATCAAACTGTTTCATCTCAGGACCTGTTACACTAAAAATTATTGGGAACCTCAAGGAGCCTTTGTTTATGTAGATTACACTGTTTCCCTATTAGAAATTGAAACCAATGAAAATTTTAAACATTTGCTTATGTCAATTAAAATAATAAAAATAAACCCAATTCATGATATGTTGACATTTTATGAAAAACAGCTATTTTCTAGAACAAACTTAGAGAAGCTTGCTCTACATTTTTGTAAATCTTTTTCACGTGTGTCTTAGAGAAGACGTTAAACTGGGTTCTCATATGTGCTTCTGTATTCAGTCGGTTGGGATAAGTTATTTTGATTGAAGTATGTGAAGAAAATCCAGCTTCAGGCAGATAGATAGTTGGGAAAAAAAAGGAGTATTTTAGTAACTTTTTCAGATAATTGTGGGTATTCCTCTTTGTACTACACCAGAATTTGACAGTAGTTTCTTAGTTGCAATCTAGAATCTGAAACCATATCTGCTATCGACTGGATTGTGTTCCCTCCCCGAATTTCATATGCTGAAGCCCTAACCCCCAAGGTGACTATTTTTGGAGGTAGGGCCTATCAGGAGATAATTGAGGTTCTGTGAGGTCATAAGAGTGGGGCCCTGATCTGATAGGATTAATATCCTTATGAGAAGAGACCAGAGAGCTTATGCTCTCTCCCTGCCATGTGAGGACACAGTGAGAAGGCTACCATCCGCAAGCCAGGAAGAGATCCCTCACCAGGAACCAAGTTGGCTGGTACCTTGATCTTGGACTTCCCAGCCTCCAAAACTGGGATAAATAACTATCTGTTGTTTAAGCCCCCAGTCTGTGGTATTCTGTTATGGCAGCCTGAGCAGACTAAAACAATATGGATTGAACTTTTTTACCAGGTTACATTAAAATCTGTTCGTCTGCCTTACACTTTGAATGGATCTTTACCTATGCTTGATTTTTTATCATGCATTTAGAAATTTAGGTCCTTTAGAAAATATTGGCTCATTATGCTGATCTTCTAAATGTGGACACCTTTCATTATATGATATCAAAAATCACATTTGTTAATATCACTACCGATCTTAGACAAGCCTTTAAGTATTAGGAAATATGTGTATCGTGTTAGATACAAAATTTCCAAAATTCTAATTTTTATGAAAGCTCAAATTTTATCATTGGCAATACATAATGTCAGCTGTTTTCCTTGAAGTGCCAAATAACCATAGTTTGTGTGTCAGTTGTTCCTTCAAGTAAAAATGGTGTTCTGTGAAAAAAGCAATTAGTTCAGCTCACAACTGAAAATTATATAAATGCTTTTCCTCAAGACAACCATCATACTTCAGCATACGGCATAAGTGGGAAAGACAAGTACTCAAAGACTGAGACTTAATAAAATTAATAACTTTCACTGCTTCATCAAGAACATTCGGAAGTGAACTAGCTTTTGTTCCCGTAAGTGTGAGGTGGTGAAGAGTACCCTGACCAGGGTACCATTTGTTGCCATTGCCTGATTCATGCCAAGGTACCAGCTGTTTTCTCCTCCACTGCTTTTGTACTATGAGTGCAAATGTCAACACTTGGAAAAGGGCAGATAATGCCTTAGCATTATTATGGAAATAGTCTGACGCCATGGATCCCTGAAAGGGTCTCATGGAGCCCTGGGAGTCCACAGACCAGAGAACCACAGTTTTAGACAGTTGATGGAAAATTTGGGATGGATTAGTATACAGAATATATACAGAAAAGCCAAGCAAATTAAAACAAGACAGTTATTAATTCCAGTGAAAATAAAAAGTTGTGGAAGAAAGAAAAGTAACACTTAGTATTTTCATAAATATAATAGTTAAGTTTGATAGTTATGATGTAACTTTATTGGGAGGAGAGGGCCTGGAGCGGTTATGTGGGTTTGGTTGGGGGAAGTGAGTGTATGTAGAAAGAAAAATAAATTCTCTTCTTCTGTAGTGAAAAGTTTGTGTATAATGCTTAAACTGAAAAATCAAGAAGTAGCAATCAAGCTGGTTTTATAGAAATATAAAAGTAAGTACTGAAATAATCTGCTAAAAGAGGTGAAAGTGGTTATCCTTGGGGAGGGGCAGAGGAGGGAGAGGGGTGGAGGGCTGCTGTTTTCATAGTAAGCCTTTAAAACCATTTGACTGTTTGAACTATGGATACTTTAATTTTTATTTTGAAAAATTTTAAACATATGTAAAAGTTAAAAACATAGCACAATAAGCCCACTATCCCTATCTCCCAGATTCAACTATTGTCAACATTTTTTTTTCTTTGCCAAAATATTTTAAAACAAACCACAGACATCATGTCATTTCACTCATACTTATTTTGATATATGACTCTAAATAAATTGTACATTTTCTTACATAATCACAATGCCGTTAGCACACCTAACAATTGATACTAATGCCTTGGTTTCATCCAAAATCCAATACATAATTACATTTCCCAGATTGTCTCCCATTGATTTGTCCAAACTGGAATCCAAAACAAGTTACACACATTACATTTGGTTTTTACAACTCCTAAATATCTGATAGTAAGTTCCTTTTTAAGAGTCAACAAGCAAACACTATCTGAAATATGAAGAAGGATTTGTGAAGACAGTATGCCAGCAATCAGATTTTGGTGGGGGCAGGAACATGCACGGGGAAAAAAAAGAATGAAAAAGACCAGAAGGAAGTAAAATAGAATGCCAACAGTGGTTGTATTTGGGTAGTAAGACTATGAGTAATTTTTTCTACTTTTTTGTATTTTCTACTGTTTTTTTGAAAACATGTATTGCTTTTATATTTTTATAAATGCTTATTTTTGTGAAAGTTTAACTAAATAGAGAATAAAAGCCCATAGAAGAAAACTAACTTGAGTCAACAGAAAAGAACTTTGAATCTGAATTATGCCTGCCAGGGTCAGACCCAAGAAATAAAAAGCTGCCTGACCTAATGAGCTTCTAAAATATGAGGGTCATAAAAGAAGCACTAGAAAGTGGCAAACTCTGAAAACTCAATTGGTCTTTAGGGTTTCTGTTGGAGGCAGTGTCTAGTGACCAAGCCTTCTGGCACCAGGAGGCTGGAGAACAGGTGTGAAGTAGACACAGCATCCAGGAGGGGATGCTGGGCCTCCATTAAACCAAGCCAAATAGGAAGTGCAAGGATTTGGACTAGGGACAGTCATGGAGCAAGACCCACTAACCACGCTCCTTGTACTGTGGTCATCCAAACACCCTACTCAGACCAAGAGATCACATGAGAGGCAGACCTGGTTGGTTAGTCCTGGGATGTAGTGACAGATGAGTGTCTCTTACTCACAGTCAAGATGCATGAAATGAGAGGTCAGATTCCAGACTCCTGTCCAAGGGATACTGCTTGTGCAAGGCAACTGGCAGGGAAAGCCTGTGTTGGGGGCGGGGGGTGAGGGGGCATGCAGATAGGAGAGTCAGGGAACCAGAGAAAGCCGGTTAGGAGGGAGGTGAGCCTGCATCAAGAACCCGAATGAATGAGGAGGAGGGTGGCCAAAGCCTGAGGCTGGGTTTGTATGTACTGGTGGCCTCTTGTTGTATAAGGGCTTGGACTTAGAAAGAGCCAGAGCAGGGCCAACAGCATCATGCCCCTACTGCTGTATGACACAGCCACCAGTTCCACCTGGACTTGAAGTGGAGAAAACTTTGTGCTTTTCCTTAGTCTACTGGAATGTCTTACTTTCTGGAGCAGGTGTGGTCAGCTATAGAAAGGCTATTCTAACTTTTTTTAAACATTCACTAGATTTTTTGAAACATCCAAGAAAATCTTGGTCTTATATGCTTTCATTAAACCAGTGACCAGATTTTTAGATTAGTAAACTCTAAAGGATCCATTTTTGATGTATTTCTCACATATTGGTTGTGAGAATATTGTTCTCTGATCTAGAAATTTGTGATTATATATTGTCATAAGGAAAAACAAACCTAAATAAATCTTATGCTTTATAAGATTCAACTCTGGTACCGTGAAATCTACTTTGACCGTGTCAGTCCAGTGACCTCATTATCTCCTGAACATCTCTGTCATTTCTGTCTCACTTAGTGCTAAGGTCCTGCAAAACAGAGACCACGTCTCTGTGCCCCACTTCAGAGGCATCTTGATTTGGTCTTACACTTTAAAGAAAGTCACAGCAATGAATCTGACTTGATAACTAAGTCCTTAGGCCTTAGAACTATAAAATCTCAGGGTCAGTGGTCAGAATAATAAAGGAAGGGTCTCATAGTTAGAGTAGCTGTCCACAGCTTAGATCTCCCACACACCCCTACCATGTGCTGTCTTACTCAGTTAGAATGCAAGAGAGTGCTCCAGAAGTTGCCCATTTCAACCTCAGTCAATGGCAGTCTCATTTCAGCCATTTATGCAGGCCAAAACCATGAGGTCATTATTGACTTTGGTCTTTCTCTTACCCCTCACATCCAGTCCACCAGTAAATCACCTCAGCTTTGCCTTCTCACTGCCTTCAGAATCTATCCCCTTTCTTACCACTGCCTGCACTGTCAACTGGGTCCAAACTACCCTCCGCCCCCCACTGAACTACAGTGGCCTCCTAAGGGTTATGCTAGCTTCTGTACCACCCCCTCTTCATCTTCTCTCTACACAGCAGTCAGAGTGAGCCTTCTAAATCAGAAGTTAGGTCTTATCTTCCTCCTTTATTTATTTATTTATTTATTTTTGGTAAGGAAGATTGGCCCTGAGCCAATATCTGTTGCCAATCTTCCTCTTTTTGCTTGAGGAAGATTGTCCCTGAACTAACATCTGTGCCAGTCTTCCTCTGTTTTGTATATGGGACACAGCATGGCTTGATGAGCGCTGTGTAGGTCCATGCCCAGGATCCAAACCCGTGAACCCTGGGCCACTTAAGCAGAGTGTGCAAACTTAACCACTACACCACCAGGACAGCTCCATCTCTCCTTTTTTAAAACTCTTCAGTTTCTCATTAGAATGAAATCTAAAAAAGTGTTTACAATGGGGCTTTTTTCCTGCTCTTTTTTCCCTATCTTCTCTGCTAGAAATACATGGACTACAGAGTCTCTTCTCATTTCCCAGAGCATCTTTGCTCACATGGGAAAAGCTGGCTTTTACTGTGTAACTGAGCTTTCCACTACGTAGCAGCTCCCCAGCCCGAATTCCATGACCTGACTTCAGTTGAAGTCAAACTTCCCTATCCGCCGTCTAAGGACATCTGTCAAGTGTCTGCCCGTTCCTTGTAGCTTACCTTGTAGGATAATCTTTCCAGTCCCTGCCTAACACACCCCATTTTGAACATTGGACATTGTAGAACTGTGGTATGTACCAGTTCAGCCTGTCTTTCTTCAGCTGGACCTTCAGTGCTACTTAGAAATCCTTTTTATTTATTGTTAATGTAGCTGTTTCAAACCTTTATTCTTGGCTCCAGCCTTCACCTTTGCCTTGCATTCCTCTTTCCTTCAAGATCCACTGTTCCCCAGGTGAAACTCAGTTCTCCTCCTTGGAAACCAGAGAGACCAGCCAGCTTGACCTGCTGAAGTCCCCTCTTCAGAGAGTCAAAATTCCTCTCTGCCCTTCCTCGTCCTTTTCTCTCTCTCTACGCAGTAAAACGTGCTTCTGTTCCAACCTGAATTTGAGCCCTCTGTTCTCTAGCTCTTTTAAAGGCATCAGCATCCTCTGAGCCACTCAGACTCAGTCTCTAGTCTGCTTCACATCTGCTACATCCGAGCAGTTCAAAGTGCTAACAGTCTACCTTTGCAAAGTGTCTCTGATCAATCCTCTTTTCTGTTACCACAGTCACAGCCCCCGCTCAAATCCTTGCCATCCTTCCTTAGGATGGTTGGGGGAGACTGTTCACGGACTCTTCATTCTATTTCCCCACTGCTGTTAGATGACTTTCTAGAAGCTGAATCTGGTTCTATTGCACTGTTGCTCAACATCCTCTTACAGCATGACAGTGAGCTATGATTATCCACAAAAGTCCAATCTCCAGAGCATGACATGCGAAGACCTTCAGCAACTCCTCCCCAACTACATGACCATCCACAACCCATCCTCCAGTCTCCTCAGCCTCTGAAGGGTTTGTTGGGCCTAGTATGGAATTGCCACACTTCTGAGTCTTTGCATATGCTTTTCCCTCTTCCTAGAATCTCCTTCCCCTCATCTCTACCAGTATGAATCCTACTTAGCCTTCGAGATCCAGCTGAAATGTCACTTCTTCCATGAAACTGTTGTTAGTCCTTCATTTACTCACTTAGTAAATATTCACTATGTATTTGATCTGTTCAAACACTATACAAAGTATTGAAGATACAGGAATTAAATATGCAGCGAAATAGAAGCAGTAGTTATCTCCTGATGGTGGATTTATAGGAGATGTTTCTTCTTCTCCTTTTCCCACCTGTATTTTAAATTTTCTGTGATGAATGCATATTACCATTGTAGTAAAAGGAAAGTAAGAATTATTTTGAGACTTTTCTCCCTGTTTTTTTAACATGAAAAAACAAAAAATAAAAAACGTTTTTTTAATATAAAGATGAGAGATGTTGAAGTATGTTTGTAGGCTGTGTGGGAAGGCGAATGGAAAAGGAGATGTGTAAGATGAGGAAAGAAGGAACAGGTTTTTGGAGCTAGGTCATGAAGGAAGTGGGAGGCTCAGGACCCAAACCTCAGAGGAGGGATTAGCTCCCAATAGGAGGCCGAGGACCACCTGAGAAGATGCTCAGACGGGAGAACCCCCAACATCCCTGTCAGAATCCATTTCCCGTCTTTCCTCCCCTGTAGCATCTGTCAACTGCACGTTAGAGCCATTTGTGCACAGATCTGTTGTCCTACTAGTTTTAATATCCTTGTAAGCAGAGCCCATTCTTAATTATTTTAATCTCTCCCCACCACCACAGCACAGTGCCATGTACCCCCAAAATGCTCAAAAATGATTTCATAAAGTGAATTGCATATCTGTTTTCACAGCTCGTTCTTCATTTAATCTGGTTAATTAGAATGATGCTCCCCTTGGTAAGGCATTTTTGTCTGCAGCAGCCTTCTCAGCACTCCTGGGCCGTATCCTGGCTGTCGAGGAGGGACTAACACAGCCCACGCCGGGAAAGGTGTGCTGCTGCTTCCCGACCCCTCCTCGGACTTTTACCCCAACTGCTTTTCCATGACCACCCTGCTGCTGCCACCCATAGAAATCTCTGGAACTTGAAAAATAAAATGATGTGCTCTTCTGGGGTCAACATAGGTGTCTGAGACTCATGCATAGTATCGTGTAACTTGGGGCTTCAGTTAATGATAAAGAAATGCAGCGTTGTGTTTCGTGTTTCATCCTTGGACAGTGCAGTGGGAATCTTGCCCAAGCAGCTCCCAGTGAGAGACAATAGCTTCAAAGACTGATTCTGAGAATAATAGAAAAGTTCCTAGAATATCTAACTTTAGTCCTTAGCAGAGCTGGGGCAGAATTGTTCTATTTCAGGCCTGTAAAGACAGCCTAGGACCAGAGAAGCCTTTGGCAGAACTCTGCTGTCTTCTCCATCCCTTGTGTCCCCGTTTGCTAATGAAGGGACCAAGCAATTAGAGGCTTACCTAAGGTCGCTTCAAGGTAACAGCAGACTAAATCGTGAGCACAAATTTTGCTGTGTATCCTTGGTATTAAAATAAGAATTCAAAGTAAAATATTGTCAAGAAATAAAAAACGAAACTGAAAGAGACATTTATCATTAATGACTGTCATGGAGAGCTAAAAGTCATTTTTAATCAGCTTTTCTCCTGTATTTTGATGTTCCTAATAGTGAATTTGATTTAAATCTAGGAACTTGGGCCCTGAGGTTAGTAAACAATATAACAGGTCATTGTGCTAGGTGTCTTTAAAAGAAGGATGGACCTCTGTTTTTGAGAGATTGCTTAAGGTTGGTCTTGTTGAAAGGCTGGGGCTGAATTAACCTTACTTCTTTAGAATCTATGCTTCTGTGCTTCCTGGGTCTGTGTGAACCCAGTCCTTGGAAGGCTTTCACCATGGCTCTCCTAACCCTTCCTCCCTCTCCCTCACCTCCAACTTCCTTCCCACAGCCTGTGGGCCTCCCAGTATGCCACCTTTAAAGATTCCTCCTGCCCTCCCCATCCCCACGCAACTGTCTGCCATTAAAGGGAACACTCCAAGGACTGCTCAGGCTTGGCACCCTCATCCTCTGTCGTAGGAATGGAATTTTTGTCTCCTAATGACTTCTGGGCCTTCAGGTTCTTCTCACCATCCTGCCATTTCCTAGATTTGCAAGGCAAACACTTGAGGAAGTTTCCTGGTTTCCTTCCTCTTAGGCTTAGAAGTTTAGACAGCTGTCTTCAGGTCAAGATGGGAAGGGGCCCATTACAGGCTGGGGGTCAGCCAGGCTGATGGCAGGTGACCTGAGATACTAGAAGAGAGTACAGTTTACTCAGTTAGGATTGTTTTCTGTACAAATAAATCTTCCAGGAAATTTTAGCACACAAACTGCCTTATAAACTAAAACAGGCTGGCAAACACGTGGTCCCTGGCTGCCCATGCTCCCTCCTCAGCGCCCTTGGCAGAGGTCTCTGGTGGGCCCAGTGCAGCCTCACAGCCTCTCCACGCAATAGGAGAGGACACAGCTAGGTCTAAATGAAGTGTGTTGCTGACGGTGCTTCCATCTTGTTATTTACTCTTTAATCCTACCGTGGTCTTCCCTGTTGTTCTTTAAGAAGTGGCCTGTGGCTCACTCACTTAGTCACAGTGGCCCTGGTACAAGGAGTGAGCCTAGCGGAGGAGACCCCTGCTCGCTCCTCAGCCAGCTGCCACCCCACTGCCTCTGCCCCCTGCAGTCACTAGCACCTTCCTGTCACAGACATGTGGTCATCTGCCTCTCTGAGCTGTCTTGGAGCCCCTCCTCCTCTGCCCAGTTCCTTTTCAGACACGTTCTTCTTGGCACGTTTGACTTCTCTCACCACTGTCTCCCTCCCCCAGGGTGATTGCCTGGTGTTCATAGCTGTGCAGTGGCAGAAGTCTGCCCCACCCCACCCCTGGCCACCCCAGACAGCTTGGTTTTATTCCAACCAGGAAAATGTTTCTTTCTTCCTGATATGTTTTTTATTTAACTGTATATTTTACATACAGAATCCCAGAGCTGTTCAGAAATGACATTACATCTAATTACTTAAAATTACAAATTAACCCCATTAGCAGTTTTGAGAACTAGAGATTTCTTAGTAAGCCACTGATATTTCTTAGAAGATAAATTTTAAAATACATTTGAATGGCAGTGAACAGTTTTCAAAGAATGTGGCGGTTTCCTCACAACTTTGTATCTATAAAGTATGGAAAGTTGGTATATTTTGGGGCATACTTGTTTTCTTTATTTCACCGTCTATCTCTGTCTGTTTTGTGTGACTTTTCACAAATCCCCAGCCTATTTTCTCAACTGTAAAATGGGCTGAATAATGCACTCCTCCCAGATGTGTTAAAGAGATTTTAAAACGTAGTAGGTGTGGGAGCGCTCTGCTGCAGTGTCATGCTGTTTCCTGTCTTACCTGGTACAGGAAAGTAGGTCTTGACCTATACATTATTTGCTCTTCTCCAACCAGGTTTTCCCAGCCATATGCCTTCAGTCGTTGTTGGCTTGGTATTTAATCTGACGTTCTAGTAGTGTCCTAGAGTGTCTGCAGAAAACTTGCTGTCTGCAGAAAGGAAGTGACCCAAATCCTGTGATTAAGCAAAGGAAGGAGAAAAGACACGATCTCCTTTCTGAAGGGTTTTGTTTATGAAGCTTCCCGTGGCTTTTTTACTTTTTCCATGAAAAACTCTTTGTCCTTTTGTCTTCTGCCACTGGCCCTGGTTTTGGATGGGGCGTTGATGTGAATATAGTTTCCAAATTGGAAATTAATGAGGTGTTCCATCCAGAGAGGCCTTCCTCCCATACTGTAAGGCATGCTGCCCCTGGACCTCCCCCCGCCCTTGAGTCTTTGCTTTCCTGCTGCCCTTCTCTGTGTAAGGCTGCAGTGGACATCCTTGCTTCCCTGCTCCCTCACAAGATGGTTTCAAGCCTGTTTTCCTGGCCTAAGAATTTTCTTAGTCTGTGTGTCAGGAACGATTCCCAGAAACACTGGATTGTGTTAAAGCAGGATAGGTTCTGCTGCCTGAGGCCACTGTCACTGGGCCAGGAGGTTCTTGATGGCTCTTCAGAGCTGCCACTTCAGCCCTTTGTATCTCCAAAAAGAATGTTGGTACAGATTTTCTGATGCAGGCATTAAGGGGAGGGGGAGCTCAAGTAAGGTGAAAAAGCTATAACAAACTTCTCGTCAGCGCTGTTGGCTCAGATGTGGTGGTGCTCATGTGTACTGTTAAGCAGGGCATCTGTCATTCACTGAGAAGGAAACAAACTTAAGGAGCAGAGGTGCCCATTAAGAAAAAAGTGGCTTGTTCTTCTTCGGTGGCCCGGGGTTCACTGGTTCGGATCCCGGGTACAGACATGGCACCACTTGGCAAGCCATGCTATGGTAGGTGTCCCACATATAAAGTAGGGGAAGATGGGCACAGATGTTAGCTCAGGGCCGGTCTTCCTCAGCAAAAAGAGGAAGATTGGCAGCTGATGTTGGCTCAGGGCTAATCTTCCTCAAAAAAAAAAAATGTGGTTTAGGGAAGATGTTCAACATCATTAACTATCACGGAAATGCAAAGCAAAACTACAATGAGATATCACCTCACACCCATCAGAATGGCTACAATTAACAACACAGGAAATAACAAGTGTTGGAGAGGATGTGAAGAAAAGGGGACCCTCATACACTGCTGATGGGAGTGCAAACTGGTGCAGCCACTATGGAAAACAGTATGGAGCTTCCTCAAAAAATTAAGAATAGAACTACCATACGATCCAGCTATTCCACTGCTGGGTGTTTATCCAAAGAACACAAATGCATAAAGACATATGCACCCCTATGTTCGTCGCAGCATTATTCGCAATAGCCAAGACTTGGAAGCAGCTTAGGTGCCCATCAAGGGACGAATGGATAAAGAAGATGTGGTATATATACACAATGGAATATTACTCAGTCATAAGAAACGATGAAATCCAGCCATTTGTGACAACATGGATGGACCTTGAGAGTATTATGCTAAGCGAAATAAGTTAGAGGGAGAAAGTCAAATACTGTATGATCTCACTCGTAAGTAGAAGATAAAAACAACAACAAACAATCACATAGAGACAAAGATTGGATTGGTGGTTACCAGAGGGGAAGCGAGGAGGAAGGAGGGCGAAAGGAGTGATTAGGTACACGTGTGTGGTGATGGATGGTAATTGGTCTTTGGGTCGTGAACATGATGTAATCTACACAGAAATCAAAATATAATGATGTACACCTGAGATTTATATAATGTTATAAACCAATGTTGCCACAATAAAAAATAATTTTTTTTTAAATGGCTCAAACTGAGATAGTGCAGACAATGTGTGTGGTTAGTGAGCTGTGATACAGAGTGGTAGATTTCTTATTTTGCCAAGTTATAGGTAATAAATTTTAAGAACTCTTCAGGATTAAAAGTAGCCCCTGGTACAATCAGAGGGTTCAGAGGGAGCAGCAAAGCTCTGTTTAGAGCCAGGATACATGGGCTTGGAGGTGGCAAGGTGTCTAGGAACCTCGTGAAACTTACTGCAAAATTTTGTGCATAAATATTTCTGGGGAGATGGCCTGAAGCTTTCATTAGATTGTTAAAGCAGTCTTGACCCACCAGTTCACGTGAAAATTGATGCCCAGTCAAGGTGGTACAGTCTCCTTGTGTGAGGTGGTTACCCTGTGTAAGTGTGTAGTGGTCTCCTGTGTCCTCCAGAAGAAAGAGACACAGACCCCAGGAAACCAGATATCCTACGACCTCGTTGCCTGAGGGAACTTACGAGACTACTTGTAAAGTGTCTGCAAGAGGGGAGTGGAATAGAATGGAAAGGAAAGTTTCCCCAAGCATGCTAAAGATAGACTGTCAAACAAAATGTGGACACACAGAAGGAGGAGGATTGACTGGGTTTGGAATGAAATGGAGAAAAGGAAACAAGCTAAGTCTCCAGGGGGAAACTTTGTGACCACAAGAATGAGTAGGTCGTGGCCCTGTCATTCTAGAGGAGGTTGGAGCAACTCCATTAGTGGGAAGTTTTCAGGAAATGTGGATGTGATAGAAGGACAAAGACGGGCTGACCTTGAACAGGGCTCTTCTGGAGACCTGCACACACCACTTCCCACGGGACTGTTGGACAATACCTGGAGCTGGCTCTACAGTTTCTCCTGCATTCGGCACACACAAACAGACACCACCTGAGAGCCAAATTCAGGACCCGCTTGCCACAGCAGAAGAGTCATGAGCAAGATATTTGATTCACTTGCGTTTTTGGATAGGAATGGTTCTTGAAATAATCCAAAAAGTATAGTTTGAGGATTTTTTTTTTAAGACAATTAAAGTCTGATATTACAGATCCAAGACACTTTATAATAAGACTCTTTGCACTGAATCAAAGAGAAATGTAAGTGGTTGCTACCATTCATTCTCCTTCTGTGCTTCATAGCTGCCATCTTAAGGGTATTGGTTCTTCCTTCAAGGGAAGGTGAGTGTATCAGAGGGGCCTCTAGGCTCCCAGGGTAGAAGCTGTTTTCCATAGAGGCTTTGCAACATGGACAGCTTCTCTGCACTGGGCTCTCTCCTTTCCCCACTGGAAACACCTATGGATCCTTCAGATGGCCTTCTTTCGGGAAGCATTGTCTCTGAGCTTGGGGTTTGAATGGTTTGGCTGCTGAAAAGGAAGGCAGGAGGAATGTTTGCCAGCCCAGGCTGAAAGGTTCTGCTACTGACTGGAGCTCCCTCCCTTCTCCCGAGCCCACTCTGTGGCTCAGCACATCTGGCTTTTCCATGCTCATGAATCTTATTTCCCACAGCATTGATCTCAGAGCATTTCCACTTTCTTTATGCCCTGAAGCCTCCCCCAGACTCCTCCCCGTTCTTTTTCTTACACTTGACTCTATAGACTGGGGCTATCTGATATGAGCACTTTCAATTTCCCTCTTCTTCCCTTCAAGATCACCTCCCTTGCCTCTTGCCTCCCCTTCCTTCCTGCCTCCTCTCCAAGCCCCTCTTCCTCTCATGGATGGGTGACCTCTACTTGGCCTGAGAGCCTTTCGTTCTCTTGTATCTTCAATCTTCCTTTTTACTTGCTTCTTCCCTTCACCCTGCGAACACAGCACAATCCTCTGTCCTGCCATCCTTCTGGAAGCAGACATCCACACTCATTGCATTGCCTCCACTGCTAGCCATCCACCTATCCTGAACCCAAAGCTCCCCAAACTTTTTCACATCATGACACGCAGAGAAGATGTTGCTATTTGAATGGCACATGGGGTGTGCACGCCAGGCTGATGGAAGGCAGAGCTCTGGCTGCCCTCCTGGTGAGAGGAACCACTATGGTGTGGCAGCATCTCGTAATCTATTCACAGCACAAGCCTGAAAGCTTTGCAGTTTGACTCTGTACCGCCCCCCCCCCTCATATTTTTCCCCCTAAAACAGGCTTGCTAAAGATCACCAATAAGCAAATGCTAAAAGCGAAGACTTTTTCTTTGTTTTCATCCTCCTTGAGTCCAAGTGGTATCTGACATATGCTAGAGGTTAAAAGCTCGGACTCTGGGGCGCAACTGCCTGGGTTCAGTTCCTGGTTTTGCCATTCTCTAGCGGTATGACCCCGGGCACATTACTTAGTGTGGCTGTGCCTTAGTTTCCTCGTTTGCAGAATGAGGATAATAAAACACTTACCTCATAGGGTTGCCATGTGAATTAAATAGTTGTTGTGTGTATAGTATGGAAAGTGTATATATGGTGCCTGTCTACGTGCTACGTGTCTGTTGTTGCTTTTGAGTACCTCTTTCTTAAAGCCTTTTTCTCCTGCTTTTCCTAACAGTGGATGCTTCTGATTTTTCTCCTATCTCTTTGAGCTCTCTTGTTTTTCATCTCCAGCTTCTCTTTTTGCTCCCTAAAATGGGGGAGGTGGTTGAGAATGCAGCTTCAACTCTTTTCCTTGGACTTTCCAGTTGATGATGCCTGCTCCCCTCCTCCAGACTAGTCATCTCCCCGCGCCCCAGGCCCACACCCCGACTGCCTGCTACATGCCCACATCTGGATCTCCTCCTCGCATCTCAGACTCAGGAGTCCCCAAGATATTTTGTTTGTTTTATTTTTGTTTTAAAAGTAATAAATGCTCATCATAGAAAATACAGACAAATTGAAAGGATAAAATACAGATCAACAGTCATTCTACCACTCAGCAAGCACTACCGCTAAACTTGGGTGTATCTGCTTTGAGCCCAGTGGGTCTTATCCTGGACCGAGTTTCCCCCAGGGGAAGTTTGGCAGTGTGTGGACACATTTGTGGTTGTCAGCTCCAAGGGTTGAGGGGAGGTGCTGCTGGCATTTAGTAGGTAGAATTCAAGGATACTGATAAATAAAGATTTTACAATGCACAGGACAGCCCCCCGTCCAACAACAAAGAATTAGTCCAATAGTGCTGAGCTTGAGAAGCCCTCTTCTGGACCTTTATTTCTACATAAATGCCCCAAATAGAGTAAGTTGGAGGTGGTTTTCTCTTTCTGCCTCCATCCTGCTTCTCCACCTGTGTTCTCTGTTTCTGGCAATGGCCCCCCACTTCTCCCTCATCCCACATCTGATCCATTACCAAGCCCACAGATTCCCCATCTGTCATCATTCATTGATGAAAAAGCCTCCAGCAGGTCCTTCACTTCAAGTCTCCTTCTTGGCCTTGCCTGTGCCACCGCATGCATGGAGGCCTTCCCTCGGCCTCCACTGCCTGTTAAGTCTAAGCTCCCTGAGGGCAGTAGCTTCTGCATCTGATTGGTCTGTATGCCTAGCCAGAACCTAACACCATTCTGAGTGCAAAGTCAGTGCTCAGTAAATCCCTGTAGAATGTGTATGCATAAATGGTTGCATGAAAGGAAAACTTGAGAAAAATTCTCCTCACAACCTGTTCATCTCTGCAGATCCTTGATGAATGGTTTGGCCGGACTATCATCCGCTCCTGCACCAAACTGAGCTATGAACATGCACAGAGCATGATTGAAAGCCCTACTAAGAAAATCCCTGAGAAGGAGCTGCCCCCCATCTCCCCGGAGCACACCAGTGAGGAGGTACACCGGGCTGTCTTGAATCTCCACGGAATTGCAAAGGAGCTACGCAAGCAGCGGTTTGTGGATGGCGCCCTGCGTTTGGATCAGGTCAGTCACCCTTTTTTTCAATGCAACCAACAGATTGGACTTGTGCCTGAACCCAGTATGCATGAGATTTAGCATGACAGTCTTGGGCCCTTCCCTCCTGCTTTCCACAATCGCTGCACTAAAACAGTGTTCTCTGAGGCAGGCGGGAGCTAACTCCCACCCAGCCTCCCGAATTCCACAGGCTCACGAGGCCTAATGACGTGAGTCAGGGCAAAAGGGTGGTGTCTCTGTGGGCGACTCTGTGACCAAAACTCCTAGCTGGTCTTCCCTGGTAAGGCTGTGTCCAGTATTTGATCCTCACCTCAGTTTCTACCTCAAATCCCTCTTAATGGAGGCAGGAACAGGAAACGTGGAAGTTTAGAAGGCATTTAATCAGTATCTGATTGTGAGGCTTAAAAAAAAAGTGCTTCTTAATCGCTGTCTTCCAGAAAGAGTTACGTGTTTACAAATTCTAGATTACTATCTGAAGAAGCAGAGAACTGAGGAGTCTGAAGAACGTTGGCTATTGGAGAAAATGATGACCTGGAATGGTAGAGACTACTCGAGGCCCTGCCAGGCCTTCTGGGACTCAGACAGCTGTCACTCAAACCCAGTCGAATTACCATGTCTGACAGTTGGTAACTCTTAAGATCCAGGAATTATTTCCTCATTACTTGTCAGGACATTATAGAGTAGAGCCTGTGTTCTGTATCGTGCAATTTTTTTCTTCTCATTTATGCTTCTTACGCAAACCCCAGAGAACTGGCTTTCCCTGGTCACTGTGTGCTATGGGAAACCTCTGGGTGTTTGAAAAATGAGTTGGGCCACAGGACTGGCTGAGGGAGCTGTTTATCAGACCATTGGCAGAGCATAGCCTCACAGAGAATTCTTTCTCTGAACCTTTGAGCCTGGAGAGATCTCAAAAGTCTTGTTTTAAAACTTTCTACTCGAAGATTTCGTTTCATCCCACCTTTTGTGATATACTTAACACAAATGCTTCTCAGCGGACATTGTAAATGGTTACTGCCCTGGGCCTAGGAATAAGTTAACAGCTCTTGGGATGAGTGGATAATCTGTTCTGCCTGTGCTTGTGGGAGTCAAGGTGTCTTCTGGAGCTCTTGTGCTCCTCCTTCCCTTGCCTGGGCTCAGGCAGCCTGAGCAGTCTGCTCAAGAATGCTGATAAGGAGACAGTAGGCAGAGTGGCTGCTGAAGAAGACAGCAAAGCCAGTGGAAGAGGACCAAAGGCATAGGAGATGACAGAATATCTCTTTCCTTCCTTGAGTGAAGTCCTTTGGGGGGGTGTGAACATGCTGTCATTGTCACTCACCAGTGGCTGCCTGGTTGTCAAATCCAAGGATGCTTTTTAGTTCTTGCTTCCTAGTCTTCTGTCCTGCATTTGACCCTTTGTAGCTTCACCTCTTGCTTCTCTGCTTCCCTTCGTACATCTTCAGTGATGTCCTGCTGGTCCCTTTACAGAAGCCTCTTCCTCTGCTCACCCCTTTAGGATTGGCATTCCCTGGGGGTCTACCCCACCCTCTTTTTTTTTCCTCCATCCACACTCCCTTCCTGAATGAATTCCTCTACTCACAGGATTTTAACTACCAACTGGATGCTGATGATGCCACAATCTGTCTCTCTAGCCCTGCCCTCCTTCCCAGGCTCCAGACAAGCCTCTCCACCTGCCTTCTTGAACTCGTCGCCTGGATGCCCCATGATCATCTCAGCCAGTGCTCATCATTCCTTCTGCAGGACACAGTGGTCAGTGCCCATGGCATGTTACACACACTGGCTAGTGCTCCTTTCTACCTCTGTTCCCACCAGGGGAATTGTGTGTATCAGGGTCAACCCTATGTATTCCCAAACCTGGTTATGCCACTTGTACATGTTGTTTTATCATTATGCAGTTTTACTGAATATTAGGTAAACTGATCAAATAAGAGCATAAAACAGACAGCTATTGTTTCTGTGAAAAATAAGTTAAATTGTTTGGAAAGACTTGATGGGGATGAATCTTCAAAAATTCTGCTATCTGGTTGTGACAACTATAGAAGAGTAGGGAAAAAATCATAAAATTCAGGGAGAATTCTATACCCAGATTGCTTTACAATGTCTAAGTTCTCACTCTCTTTTAAAGAAACAAAAACTAAATTATAGTTAATGAATTATGAGTGTAGTTTATTCAGAAAAAAATAGAAATCCAATTAACATATTCTTTTTTAAAAGATTTACATTTTTTAAAAAAACAGTGAATGGATGTACATTTATATAAATTGAATTAAAACAAATGTTTAGTTATATATCTGTCTCTTCTGTATGATTCTTCTCTTTAGCTAGCTTCTTCGAATAACTAACCATCGCTTCAAGCACATCAAATGAGAGGGTTTCTGTTATAACATTTTAGAGACCTTAGCCCATCAGATTGCTATAAAGTTCAATTGAATTAAATATGCGAAGCACTCTAGAAACTGTGAAAGACTTAGTGATCTCAGCTCACATGAGGAGGGGTATGGTAGTCAGGGTAGAAGAGTGATCACGGGTTATTGATGGATACTGATCTGTTGGCGTGTCGTAAAATCAGAATTCTATTGCTGAAAATAACCTGAGGTATCTAAATCTCCTTGGCCCTCTCAATTTATAAATTAGAATGCCGAAGCCCCAAAGAGTAAATGAGTTGCTTCTGTACAAGAAATAGCTCACACTTTGTTCTCTTTTCCTTAGTTTACACCGTGCTGACTTAAAAGAGAAAAGTTTTCCTCCTTCAAAGTGAGGAAAAAACCCTCAAAAGTCCTAAGTAGGTTCCAGTTAATTAAGGTTTGAAAATAATGGATTTGCATCCTTGGAGTTGATTCCTTGGGTGCCCCAGAAAACAAGTGTGTGGAGCACAGCTTTAGAAGGAGGAGCACATCCGTCTCCCACAGCAAGGGCCACTGGCAAGATCCTTTATAAATCAGCCGATGGCCCCATTCAGAAGTCATCGCGTTTGTTCTTCTGTGCGTACCGCCTGCATTTGCCCTCACAACAATCCATTTTTCCTTGGCGCTTTTGGTGTAGCTGCTAGAGTTGCTCTCTGATGCTTTGTTTGCCTCCATTCACTATGTCCACATTTTTGGTGGCAGTGCCCCAAAATATGTCCTTTTACACTAGCCTCAGGGAAGCTCTGTGAGAGGCCTCTCTGAAAGGGGATACCATCCATCACACAGTATGCCCTTGAGTGCAGAATAAATCTGCTAAACCAGAAGTTTCGTCTTTCCAAGAAATCAGTTTCCATGATGACCTTCAGAATGAGTGAGGTGGAGGACGCTAGTATGATGCCTATTTGTTGAGTGAAGGACCAGCTGGTTCGGAGATCACAGTGACGGCAGAAATACAGAGCAGTTTGACCACTGGGTGATTGCAGTCAACAGCTTAGACCAGAGCTGCCTCGCCTTTGGCTGAGACAGTGCATCCTCAGCCCTCAGGCTGGCTCCAGGCCCCTGGGGACTCCTGCTGGCAGTCCTGTCTGCTTACCCTAGTGTGCTATCAAGTACTAGCAAGTTCTGTATGTGCTGTGAAGTGAAACAGATTGGGAAGCACTGCATTCGAGGTCAGATTACCTGCTCCAAGTTTCTCTTTTACCTCGAGCTCGAACCTAGTTCTAAAGGGTTCTAGCTCAGCGAAATGATGCTCTTCTGTTTCACTGCCCAGAAAGCACGTGTAGGTGCCACATGTGTTATTTGTGCTTTTTGATTGGATGAGTTGAATGATATCCCTTCCAGATGGTTTCTTCCATCATCATGTTTTCTGCTGCCGTGTTAATTCTAGAATTTAACACAGATGCTTATTTTATTTTATTTATTATAATGTATGTCACTCCTATTTCTTAAAAGGAGACTCCTGTAAAGGAAGCCCAGACTTTTTTGTGTTTGTAGTAAAAGTAATCATAATGGCTTATAATCATTTGCAGATCTTGAGCTCTGGGGAAAGGGAAGTGTAAGAAGCCCTCACTCCTTGTTTTGGTTCTTGTTTTGTCACTCAGACCTCCTGACAGGCCTTGGGAGTGCGCAGAGCTCCCTGGCACTCCCGGGCTCAAAGCCAGCTCCCAGGCAGCCTCCCTTCTAGGGATGAAGAGGACACTGACTATGATATGACGACAGTGCCTCGCTCCTTTGGAGTTGTGTTTTAGCCATGGCTTTCAGAAAGGATAGGAAGGGAGAATAGTGGGGTGCTAAATAGAACCCCAAAACAAAACATGCTAGGGAATGTTGATTGTTTTCAGGAAAGTACACCTACACCTTTCTGGGACTTTCTCTCCAGCCCCACTTAGCTCAGTCAGGCGATAGCACTTAGAGAGAGGCCACTCTGTGAGGACTTCTGGAGAGACAAGCATGATGGCCTGCAGGAAACTGCCACTCCTGGGGTCCCCCCAAGGAGGTCAGGGGATGTGAATGGCTCCTACTGAGCCACTGACTTTCTGAATTTAAGAGAATGTTGTAGTGAAGAAAATTTGATATTTCCATCTTCTTAGGCAAATTCCTCCAAACTAGAGGAGCCTTTACTAAATTCTTATATGCACCTTATTTGAATCTCACCTGGCACAGTTTTCAAGCCCAAACTTCAGGCACTTTCTTTGAGTGGACTTGATTGTAAAGATAAACTTGTTAGTGGAAAGAATTTTTAAATACCTTGGGACACAAGTTGCTGTGAAATGCTATTATGGATGACATTGGCCTAGCCCAGCCTTTAAGTTAGGGGTCAGCAGACTTTCTGTAAAGGGCCAGACAGTAAATACTTTAGGCTTTGTGGGCCATATGGTCACTGTCTCAACCACTCAACTCTTCTGTTGTAGTAGTGTTAAACCACCCAGAGACAGACAAACGAATGTGGCTGTGTTCCAATGAGGCTAGAAAGATACTGAAATTTGAATTTCATAAAATTTTCATGTCACAAAATAGTATTCTTCCTTTGATTACTTTTCGATCATTTAAAAATGTAAAAACTATCCTTAGCTCTTAGGCCATACAAAAGCAGGTGGAGGGCCAGATTTGACCTGTGGTCCATAGTTTGCTACCCCCGCTTAAATGAACTTCAGCTCTATCCCAGTCAGCTTGTAGCAGCTTATCATTTCTGCACTGGGGAATCGGGCTGGGTAATAGAGAACAGTTGTGCTAAGTTAGCTCTCGGGATGGTTTCATGCAATTAAGTAAATTATTCCTTTGATTAGTTCCATGCTTAGCAGGTCCAACTGGAGCCTAGAAGCAGAGGAGTGAATCAGTTTAGCAGCAGTTCCCTTAACCCTACTCACAGTCAGGTAGCTTTAATTAGCCTGAGGCAAAAAGAGCAGTAGTTCTAATTTCCCACCTCTGCAAGCTTGGCAGCCTCTTCACAGTCAGCTCTCGTCCTGTGTACCCCGGCTCAAGCCCACTTGCGGAGATGCTGGCTCTGCCATCTTGTGGTGTGCACCGTAGTGGGGCTGCTCGTAGCAAAACACGGCTCTAAGGAAGCTGTGTAGGGTTTCTCCCCCTACCCCACCCCTGTTGCATACGTAGCAATATGTTTTGTTGAGTTGTGCATTTAAAAATTATAGTTAAGAATGTTTCTGTTCGTTCTCTCCAATGCAGTTGTTTTCAAGAAATGAGCATTCCAGCTCTCTGCTGTTTAATTTTTGTACAGTATGATATTTGGTGCAACGTAAGGACGGGCATAATCATCCTATCTGGCTCTTCCTTGGTCTTATTATTTGTGTCATCACTTGAGCACAGAGTGCTGACTAGGTGGTTGGATATGTCTGTAGAATTGGTCTCTGTTTTCTTAGTCACAGAGGCCTTCATTCAGCATGTCTTCAGAAAGCATTTATTGGGTACCTAGTATGTGCTAGGTGCTGGAAATGAGGGATGAAGGAGTAAGACTCAGTCCCAGTTCTTAAGTTTATAGTGTAGTGAAGGAGCCAGCAGACTACACAGAAAATTAGAAGTGCTGTGGCAGGGCTTTCCCAGAGTGCAGTGAAACTGTGTTGGAGAGGACTGGCTGGGCCTCAGGGGATCAGGGAAGATTTCCCAGCAGGGGCAGTGTGTACACTAGAGCTTTTTAAAGACTTGAGGGGTAGGGGCATGGTGGTTAAGTTTGCACACTCTGCTTCAGCAGCCTGGGGTTTGTGGGTTCAGATCCCAGGCTTGGACCTACACACCACTCATCAAGCCAAGCTGTGGTGGCATCCCACATACAAAACAGAGGAAGATTGGCACAGATGTTAGCTCAGGGACAGTCTTCCTCAAGCAAAAAGAGGAAGATTGGCAACAGATGTTAACTCAGGGCCAATCTTCCTCACCGAAAAAAAAAGGGGGTGGGTACTTGAGGGCCTAGCCAGGCTCCAAAGGCAAGGGAGGGCGTTTCAGACAAACTCCTGGTGCAGGCATGGAAGGGGCAAGAGATGGCAGATTAAGGCAACATCAGATTGTTCCAGGTTATGTGGCGTAGTGCAAAGGGAGTAGCTAGAGAAGGAGGCAGAGGCTAGGCCCTGAAGTCTGCAGGAATCAGCTAGGGGAGCCATGGAATGATTTCACATACAGAAAGACATAATCAGAACTATGTTTTAGAGAGAACTTACTGGCTCTGGTATGGAGACTAGACTAAAAGAGAACAAAATAAAGGAAGCTTATATTCCAAGAAAGAAATGACAAGGGCAGAGCTGAGGTAGAGACTGTGGGAAAGAGAAAATTACAGATGCAAAAAAGGAAGGAAAATTGGCAAGCTCTGACAAATGAACTGTCTTGCTTAGATGTAGAAGGGCAAGGGGCGGGTATTGAGGGAGAACGAGGAATCAGGTTTCAGGTTTAGATACCTGGGTTGATGCAGTAGCACGTACTGCCCAGGAAACACCATAGGATAGGAAAGTTGAGAAGAAAGATGATGACTTCCGTTTAGGGTCTGTTGAGTTTGAGGGGCCAGCTGGACACAGAATAGGTAGAGATGTGGAATAAGCATGTGGGCATAGAGGTCTGGAAGTCAGTTGGGCGGGCTCACCTGGCACTAACCATTTGAGAGCCAACAGCATCTCTGTGGTCCTTAAGCTGTATAGGAATGAGCTCTAGTGAGGAGGGCTCTAGAATGAGCAGCCACATGTTCCTAGATAGACAAGAGGGTGAGAAATACTTCCTCCTGCCCCAATTCTTAGTTAGGGCCCCCGATCCCCACTTTTTCCTTAGAAAGGAAGCTTTAAATCAGATTATAAAAGCAGAAGTATATTCTTATACTTACATAAAAGTATATAAATATATATAAATATATACTAATGTTAGCAAATTTAGAAAATACAGGAGTATAAAGAAGAAATCAAAATCACCTGTAATCCTATCACTGAGAAATAACCACTATTAATATTTTGGTTTATTATAATTCCTTATGAATTTCCCTCCTACCACTTCATGGCAGGAGGGAGGAGTGGTTACTATAACATACATATAATTTTTATATTTTCCTTTTTAATATTACATAATGAGTTTTTCCCCACATCATTCAACATTCTAAGACAGTATAATGTCTATGTAATATACCACATATGAATATGCTCTTAAACATTTAACCACATCCAGATTGTGGATATTTAGATTCTGATGTTTTGATACTATAAATAATAGTGCCATAGGTAGAGGTGCCATAGCCATCTGTGTTCATAAATCTTTACCCTGATCTCTCATTATTTCCTTAGGACAGTCCTGGAACTGTGATGGTAGAGTCAGAGAGATAGACATATTTAAGAACCTTGAAACATTGCCACATTCCCTTCCAGAAAGGTTGAACCAATTTATATTCTTTCTAGTAGCCTGTGGATAAGAGAACCTATGATGGAAATACCTGTCAGGAGTTTTCTGCCTACATGGTGGGTGTGTCTGTCTGTCTGTCTCTCTCCCTCTCTTTCTCTGTCTCTCAAAGTCGTGTCTAGGTCTCCTGAAATGTTGCAGTGTCTGTGGTCTTGGATTACTCCTTCATCTTTCATGTTGTTCAATGTGTTACACCATAGACACTTCCTATTTGCGTTAGCCATTATGAAACATACTCCTAAGGGTCCTAATGTTTAAAATGACTGAGAGAGGTGGTTGAAAGATCTTGATAAACTTTTGCTAACATTGAGACTGGAGAGTGATCTCCTGCCCCAAATTGAAGTCCTTTCTGCTCATTAGAATCAATAAAGAAACCCATTGTATTTGAAATGGTACTGAGGACTGTTGATCCTCGGAGAACATTTGTAACTTACTGGCCTTTTTTGTTGCTCTTACCTGCTGTGTAACATAGCCTTTAGGCATTGTGTGAGTTGGCCTGACATGAATAATTATAAGAAAATGCAATTGAATTAAGACCAAAGAGAACAGAGTCACTCTTTGTCACCTGTGCTACCATAGGAATTGCTATGCTTCCTTTAGGGAAGTGATAAACAGTACAGGAAGGCTTCTACTAGAAATTCAGGGCTTCTGTTTAAATGTCGACAGACAGTGCGTTACTTCGTCCATGAAAGTAGTTCTAGAATCAGTGAAGCTTAAAGAATATTTATTACCCTGTCAGATTTTCCCCCAGTTACTAGTTTCATAATAATCATATTAGCAGATTTTTCATTCAGATTTGTCTATCTCATTTACAGATAAGTCCACAGCCAAGAATCTGTGCTCTTTAGAGCCATTCAGCACCAGGTTATGTAGGATGGCCTCTGTGGAGGAGAGTGGAGCAGCTGGAGCCTCCTGCTTCGGGGAGAACGTGGGAGCCCAGGAATTCCCAGGCATAGGGTATTGAAATCTCTCCTTTGAGACAAAGAGGGATTGATTTAGTTATCACACTTTAGCTTCATATGGAATCAGGGAAAACAATCCAAATTTATGCATCCCAAGGCATGAACAGGAGACAGACCTGAAAACTTGACCTAGTTGTATATAGGTAACACTAATTACAGCCATTATGTGTGACTGTTAACATGCGCATAAAAACTAACATATATCGTTAAGTGTCAGAGTAACTTTGCTGAGCAGCTTGTTATTATAACCCTAAACTTTTCTTGTGTTCGCCCTTCCTTTAGGCATGACACATAGTCGTTTACTCATAGTTTTCAGAAATTAGAAGGAATATGGGTAGTATTATTCTGCAAGTTGTTAAAAATACAGACTCAGACGTGATCTCTCACCCTCAGTGGATAGATATTTCTTGACTTCATGTTGTGTTACAAATACTCTTCATAGTGCTCCTGTGAAGAAGCCTCAGGCAGTGGAAGACAAACTTTCTACCCTAAAGTTGCATGGTGAATTTGAGAAGAACTCTGTATATTCACAAGAAACTCCGGTAGGAGGAGTCTAGTCAGTTGACTCAACTGGGCATAGTCAGTTGACTCAGGCCTGAAGAGATACCAAACCCGATGGTTATTAGGTAGGTGGGCTTAGGGAAAGAAAGCTAGCTTGGGAAGTGAAGCCCTGAATCACCCAGTGATGAAAGTGGAGGACATGATCCGTGAAGGGGAGCTGAAAGGAGTCGAATGCCCACCCTTCAGGTGGATTCAGATTCAGGGCATGCATTCCATCATGCTGCCCTTCCTCTGAGTTCTGAACCCGCTGAGAAAGAGACATGCAAGTCTGACTGAGGTCAAAATATTCCATCTATTACCAATAAAGTTTGGATTAGAGAAGGCAGCTTGAGTGGGTTCAAGCGTTTGGAACAGCTCAGAAGTTAATATTATAAAAAGAATCTCTGATTGGAGTGATTGGAGGGAGCAGAAAGTAGCAAGGGATGGAGAGAGAAGTGTGCCCTCTACCAGACTGGGTACTGCAGGGATGGTCCTGGTGTGACTGTCGCTACTAGGGGCCCTCCAGTGCAGTGGCTGCTGGTGAGGACCAGTAGCTGATGCTTCTGCTTTTGGTCATAATGGCCAGTACAGATCCTCAACAGAACTCTGAAGACGGCTTTTTTATATAACTTTAGAAAGTAAACTTGGCTCCTACCCTACTTCTAGAAGCTTTTCACTTGCCTCCTGGTTCTTTCTTCTTGCCTGTATCCAGGCTCATTTGTTATAGAAGGGGAAAGCCCTGTCCCTGCTCCTATAAACCTTTCTTGGTTTCCCAGAACCGGAAGATTAAAATTCCAAATCCTGCTGCAGAGAAGCTTGCATTGGCCAGGCCATCCATTCCTCCCACTTTAGGCTCCCCGGCACTTAATCTCTACCTGTTTCCTGTCTTTTTTTTTTCATTATTATTTAATTTTTTATTTTTCCTTCTCCCCAAAGCCCCCCAGTACATAGTTGTGTATTTTTAGTTGTGGGTCCTTCTAGTTGTGGCATGTGGGATGCTGTCTCAGCATGGCCTGATGAGCGGTGCCATGTCTACACCCAGGATCCTAACCTGCGAAAACCTGGGCCTCTGAAGCAGAGCACGCGAACTTAACCACAAGGCCACAAGGCCACAAGGCCAGCCCCTACCTGTCACCTGTCTTGATTACACTGTCACATTGCCTTGTTTTCCATTTGCTTCCGAGTCTCCTTCGCTAAGACTGTGAGTTTCTTAAGGGTAAGGACAGTGGCTTGTTCATCTTTGTGTCTCCAGCCCCTGCACAGTGCTTGGTTTTAACCAGGTGTTCGAAGGTCTCTAAGTATCTCTGTGCATATTGGTCTTTTTAAAAAGATGATGATAGTTGTGATCTGGAGAGAAACTGAAGCTCTAGAAGAGAGGTGTGTTTATATAAGAGAATTAAATGCATATTATGAATCAGAGAGGGTTCCTTCCCTTTTGAATAAAAGGATTGGGTGTTTGATTACTTGCCAAGGCATATAGGGTTTAGAACAGGGTGTAATGAGAACTTTCTCAAGGGGGAGCTGCCTGGACAGGTGTAAGGAGCCAGGAAGCTCCAGCACCCCAGGGGGCTGGCAGTGCTTCTGAGGCATCCTGAGCACTTCTGTGTTCACCTCTGTATCCTCAGACCAAGCTGTGCCCCTTGGGGAGCCTGGCAGAAGAGGCTCTCCAGGAGAAGGCAAAGCAACCCCCAGTGTGCCAGCCTGGGAGCAGAGATGCTCAGGCTTGTCAGAGACCTGGTTCACCAGCCTGGAAAGGTGGATGAGGCACCCAATCCCCCTACCTGCCTCTTTAAAAGATTCCCTTTGGAGTGAGCTAATGTTAGCTCATAACCCCCACCCCCAGGAGGAGGTAGAAATGATATGTGTACCATGGTGGGACCCCCAGTTCCGTACTCCTCTGTGAATTCTGGTCAGAACCTGCTTTTGCTTTTAATGGAGATGACTTCCGCAAGACAGAGGTTCTGTGTTAGTTGCTGCTGGGCTGGCTGAGAAGAGATAACTCACATCACAGTGAGTTGACAGTGTGCCCAGATGACTCAAACTGAAGTCCCCAGCATTTCTAGGGGGCAGCAGAGTGAGACAAAGGGCTCTCACACTGACAAGATGATATGGAAGAAACTTCTGGGGGTCGAGCAGGGCAGTGGCTGGCACTCCTTGTTCCTCTCCGAGATGCGAGCCTTTCAGGTTAGTGGCCTTGACAGAGGGAACAGATTTGGCTTCTCAGGGCCCCTGGCTTTTGGGTAATTGAACTCATGATTGGGAAGCACTTGGACTCTCCCCTTTCTTTTCACAGGACACTCTGCACGTCCTCGCCCTGCCCCCATGTCATACCCCACGTCACTCGAATGTGAGCCAAACAGCTACATAAGAGATGCGGAATCCTTTGACGTTAGTAAAACCTGCACTGGGGAAAGGGAATCCTTGCAGCTGATCCTTAGATTTCAACCATGACTGCTTCTTGGGTGGAGCAGGCCCAGTTGATTTCGATTTTCGTGGTTCAGTGAGCCGAGGGCTCTGCCTCTGTTCTGTTCACTGTCTGTCCTAAACTCCACTGCCAGACTCATTCCCCTAAATGCTGCTGTCACCTGTCACTCAAAAACCTGCAGTCCCTGAAGCAGATTTCATGGACCAGTAAGGTTTCCATCAATGTCTGGGACAAGATATAGGATTGCTAGGTTTTATTTTGCCAAACAAGGACATTTTCTTTAAAAGCCAGTTACCATCTACTAGCTCCATGATTTTATAAAGGAAAATATTTTAGCACCAAAACAAAGATGTAATTTCACAGTACAGGGCAGTCTTTGACAATGACTTGGTTGATCTTTGCGGAAAACCTTTCTCTTGTTTTGTTGATCTCAGACCGGCACCTTGAGAACTACAGGATTGCTCCATCAAATCCACACGCGTCCTGCCGTTGGACGCCCTCTGTGATGTGGCCTGTGTTTGGGGTTCCCTGCTTCCCACTAACCCTAGACCTCACTCACTCCCCTTCCCTGCCTTCCAAAAGCTGGTGCCTCCGCTTGCTTCCCCCAGTCCCACCTACCCCACTTCCTCCAGAAGCCTGCTCCAAATAGGCTGCCCCCTTCTCCAAAGATCTCAGGCCTCCTTCCCTGTGTCTCCTCCTCTGGGTGCCTGATTCAGGACTTCGTCTTCATGGATTTGTTTCCTTATTCCCGTCCTCTCCCTCCCTGCCTGTATTTTCCATTGTCAGCTATGTAGAAGGCAGATGCCTAGCTCTTACTTCTTTCTCACCCATAAAGTTACAGTGTTGGCACAGAAGAGGCACGTGAAAAGCTGTTCACAGGCCTCTGAATGTCTGCCGAGGCCAATGGGTGCTCAAGAACACTGTGCCCATTTTACAGTCTACAACTTGAAGATGTGGTCCTGTTATTCCTCAAGAAATTCCCACGTTTTTAAAGAATGGTAGTATTGTAACAAGTTTATTTTGTTTTGTAACACTTCTTCCGTTCCCATGTTAAATGGTCTATGGCAGACATTTTTAAACTAAAGAGAAGTGAAGAGCTTTCCAATTATCTTGTAACTTGAAAATATCCCTCCTGACTTAATCTTTTTAATTTCTCACGTAGTTTTTGAATATCTACGAGGTACAAAGTACTGTGCTAGGTATTGGGGACGAAGAGAAGATTAGAACATGGTCTCAGCTCTCAGTGTCCCATCCCTCAGAGTAACTTAATGTCTCATGGAGGAAATAGAGACACAAATAGAACAAGGGGGGCGCAGGAAGAACCTAGACAACATGTTGAGTTTGGGCTGTGTGTGGAAGTGACCGTGTTAGTGTTTTACATGAGAGCACTAGCTAGAGTTTGAAGGAACTGCTTTAAAAGTCCATTAGAAACAGTCATTCTGTTTAGAAAAGTTTTCTTCTGTACAAAATAGAAATTAGCAATTTCCTATAAGAAAATACTAGAAATGTGGAAAATAAATTAGGAATTATTTAATTGCCCTTGAATTGTGACCTCCTGGGGTAAAGGAAGTCTGCCAGAGAGGGAGGAAATGAGTGCAGACCCAAAGGGCAACACCCAGGGAGGGAAGCCCAGCAGGTTTCTTATCTGCTTGTCAGCGTTAAATTGACAGTCTCCTAAATAAGAAAATTTGCTAATGAACAACAGTCTACTGGGTTTGAAGTACATCTGATCAGGGAGCTGTTACCAAGCTCTGAGGATGCCTTCTTGGCCATCAGGCAGTTCGAAACTGATTTGCTGCAATCAGTTTCATTCTGTAAATAACAACGAGCTATGGCCAGCCCAGTGGTGTAGTGGTTAAGTTCACACGCTTTGCTTTGGTGGCCCAGCATTCTCAGGTTCAGATCCTGGGCGCAGACCTATACACCACTCATCAAGCCATGCTGTGGCGGCATCCCACGTTCAAAATAGAGGAAGATTGGCACAGTTGTTAGCTCAGTGACAATCTTCCTCAAGCAAAAAGAGGAAGACTGGCAACAGATGTTAGCTCAGGGTCACTCTTCCCCACCAAAAAAACACAAGGAGCTCTCCCCTTACATTCTGCTGCCCTTCACCCCAGCCAAGTGCTGGGACTCAGCTCTTCCTATAAGCTTCCTGCCAGCCAAGCTCGCAATTTTGCTTGCCTCCCTGGCTGGCCTGCCAGTGCACACTTCTGAACTCAAGCAGAGGGGGAGCAGAACTCTGCCTGAGTTTCTCCCTTTCCTCCACCCATCTGGCTGTCCACCTTCCTGGCCTGGATTCCTGACTCCTTATTGCTCAGGACTTCTTCTTGGTCCCTTTGGAGATCTGTCCTGTGTGCCCAGAGGCCTAGCTCTGAACTCCTTTTTGGTACATGCTTCTGCTCTAGACTAACCCAGGCCCAGACGCAACTCTCCTGTTACCACCAGCTTCAAGTTGGTGAATAGTTACTGAGCATAGAGCACCTGGGTTCTCATCCTGACTCTTTCTCTTAACTATGTGACTTTAACTTTTCTGTGCTTCAGTTTCCTAATATCACAATGAGTAAAATGAGACAGCATGATCCTAAGCTAACAATTGGTAAAATGGAGATAATAATAGTACCTATGCCATAGGGATGTTGTTAGGTTAAATGAGCTGTACCCAGAAAGCACTTAGACTAGTACCTGACACATAACACCAAATGGATGTTAACTGTGGGGCCAGATGCTGAGAAAGGCCCCATTGCTATCCTCACAAAAGAACCACCCCTAACAGAGAAGAACTTAGTAAGGACTGCAGAACAAAGATGGTGGCCACCAGTAGCCATGGCCTGGAAAGACTTCACCTTGTTTGTGATCCTTCAGATGGGTCTGGACGGAGGGGAAGGATTTGCACTGGAGGTGCAGGGGTGAGAAATGGTCCTCTTTTCCTGCTTCATGGGGAAGCTGGGAGTGGTCCACTTTGGTTGGGTGTGTGGAGGGAGAGTAACAGTAAGAGATCAGACTGGGGCATGTCTTTAAACACTCAGGAATTGACCCTGGATTCATTAATAGGGGATGTGGTGCAAGCTTTGTGGGCAAGAAAGGGAAGGCGATGGAGTTTTGCACATCACACTGCAAGTCACTCAAATGGGAGCTGCAAAGTGTTCCATTTGTGTGAATATACCACAGTTTCCATAACCTTCCTTCATGTTGTACTGTTCAGTTATTTTTAGTTTTTGCTATTGTAAATAACACTGCAATTAACATTCTTATGCATAAAATGTAAAAATCAGTTTGGATTATTTCCTTAGGAATACATTGTTAGAATGACTGCATTGAAAGGAATTAACTTTTTTTGGTGAGACTTCTCTCTTTTTTGACTTTTGTTATTTTATTATAAAATACGTGTAAATGTTATAAAAATTTAGAAATTAACAAGTAAGCCAAAAGTGCCATCAGTCACCCATCACCTAATAATAACATTTTTCTATGTATCCAAAAGAGCGTACATTTTTAGAGCTTTTGATGCAAACTGTCAGATAATTTTCCAGAAAGGTTAGACTAATTTAGGCCTTCCCGAGCAGGAAACAGTAGTGCATTGTCACTGCTTCTCACCAAATTGAAAGTTTATGGGTTTTATTTAATCTTTGTTCACACAATAGGTTGGAAATGGTGTTTCATTATTGTTTTGACTTGCATTTCTTTACTGCCTGTGGGCTCGATCAACTCCTGAAGTCCTCTCTCTGCCATTTCTAGGAAAGGGCAGGTTTTATATGCTGTTCCTGGAATCTCGTAATACCTGAAGCACGAGACCCACCAGCCACATTTTTAGCCAGAATTACTTTTTTCCCTAGTAAAGTATAACTTACATACAGTGAAATTCACTCTTTTTCATGTACAGTTCTGCAAGCTACACATGCCACAATCAAGACGCAGAACAGTTCCGTCACCCCAGAAAATTCCTGTGTGCCCCTTTTTAGTCAATCCCTCTTCCCTACCCTCAGCCCCTGGCAGCCACTGATCTATTTCTGTCCCTATAGTTCTGCCTTTTCCAGAATGTCATGCAGATGGAATCCTACCATTGGCAGCCTTTTGAGTCTAGCTTCTTTCACTGAGCACCATGCATTTGAGGTTCACCCATGTGGTCATGTGTACCAGTGGTCATCCCCTTTATTGCAGGGTAGTATCCCATGGTACACACTTACCAGCAATGTACGAGAGTTCTAGTTTCTTTAGGTATATGCTTGCCAGCACTTGGTATTGTCCGTTTTTTGTTTGTTTTCTTTTTTTAGGCGTGCTAATAGGAGTGTAGTGGTGTTCCATTGTGGTTTTAATTTGTATTTCCCCAATGACTGATGATGTTGAACATTTTTTTTCATGTGCATATTTGCTGTCTGCATATCTTTTCTGGTGAAGTGTCTCTGTCTCTTCATGTATTTTACTCATTTTTTTATTGGGTTATTTGGTTTCTTCTTACGGAGCTTTGAGAGTTCTTTTTATGTTTTGGATATAAATCCTCTGTCAGATACGTGATTTGCAAGTATTTTCTCCCAGACTTCAGCTTATCTCTTCATTCTCTTGTTCTTTCATTCTCTCTGGCTTGTTTTTCAACTCTCTTGAAAAGCAAAAGTTTCAAATTTTGATGAAGTCCAGTTTATCAAATTTTTCTTTTATGGATTGTGCTTTTGGTATCATATCTAAGAAATCTTTGACTAGCCCAAGATCACAAAGAGTTTCTCCTCCATTTTCTTCTGGAAGTTTTATAGTTTTAGGATTTACATGTAGGTTCTCCCTTCCTTTTTTTAACACTTATTTCCTATGCCCAGAAGTTTCTTTTGCAAAACAATTCCAATAACAGAGATAGACACACCTGAGCAGATTTGGAATGAATTTGGTCCTGGGAGCCTTGCCAGGCATGGTGCCTTCCAGGAGCCTTCTGAACAGGAGGTGTGGGCATCAGAAGCTGCCCCAGGAGAGGCTTTTAAACAGATATAAGGCTTCTTTTGCTTAAGACTTGGCATAAAAATGAGGATTGTATCTTTTGAAAGGAGGGTGCGGACGATAAGAGAAAAACCTCTAAACTTTCTAGATAAATCCTTCTGACTGCTACACGAAGTCAGAGTGGTGAATAGTGCCAAGCACAGGACTTTGCCGATTACATGCAAACACCCATGTCAGTGACTCACCCAATCATGCTTTAATCTCATAACCGACAGGCTTTTAAAAATTACAGTCAACAAGGCAGCTTGCTAGTTATGACTGCCATTGGAATTGGGTTTTCCTGAGAACAGCTGGAGTTTAATGTGGTGGGAAGAAAGCCTGATGTGGGTGAGAGGCCAAGGATTGCTTGCCTGGGAAGGATGTGCAGCTAATGTTTGATAGAAATCTGTGAAATGACCAACCTCAGCCAAGCTAAGTAGAGGCCTGCCATCTTTCATCCATGGGAAAATGCACTGCAGCAGAAGTGTTCAGGAATCAACATTGATCATCGGCTTTGTGTCAGTCATTGCACGACAGATAAGACACAGCCCTGTCCCCAAGAAATGCATAGTCGAGAGCATGCTCCATGCTAGGGTAAAGGAGAGCAGTTAAGAGCAGGTCGGGAATGGCTTCTCCAAGGATGTGCTAGGCAGAGCAATGCAGGGGTTTGGTCTGTTCTGGGATGTGCAGGCTGTTGGTGTGACTGTATTGTAGGAAGGGCTTGTGGTGACAATGGGAGATGCTATTGGAGGTATAACCAGGGCCAGTCTTGGAGGACCTTGTTTGCTCTGCCCTGAAATATAAGTGTTTTCTTGAATTCAGCTTGGTACCATTGAAGCATTTCACATATGGAAGTGATGGGCTAGGACTTTCTGTGTAGGAAGATCTCTCTGGCAGCTCTAGCATCTTTAACCAGATGGCCCGAATGCACCTCAGGCTCAGAGGTCCCCAACTGAAACGGTCAGCCACAGAAGTCTGATGCACCTCTACTATCCTGCCACAGGTTCTTCCTCTAGTCAAGGTTAATAAGTGTTCCTGGGAGCATCAGGAACAAGTACGCCTTCCAAAATACAGTAAGCAGGACTAGAAACACAATACGAAACCTAGTGAGGGAGGCTGTGCTGAGCACACACAGGCTTTAGGGAGCAACAGGTGGCACACAACGAAAGCCTCTGTCCTCACACCATGAGCCAAGACACCAAATGAGGGCTTCCCTCTCAGCATGGAGCTAGAGGAAAGCAGCCATCGTTAGCTCTCATCTAGCTTGCTTCCCTCCCTCCGTACCTCCTTCTCTCTCCCCCCAGTTGAGCCCTTCTCATTTGTTAAAAAAAAAAAAAAAAAAAGAGTGAATTCACTCCCAGTTCTTTTGAAACCCAACATGTCAGTGATAGATGAGGCCGTATTCTTTACCTTCAAAGGGGAAAAGTGAGTGAGTGAATGCAGGCCAGAGGAGTTGAAAAGTCCAAGGGAACAGGAGACACATGGGGTGACCCTGCCATCAAGAGGAGCGCCCTCGATCCTACCCCTGCTGGTGCCATGCAAAGGCACAGACAATGCCACTTTCAATAAATCATGAAGGATCCTGAATACCCGTTTTTATTCATTTTCAATGGGCCTTGGGCATATTGCTTAAGATATAGCTAGTCATTTGTTCTGGGTTCCCAGCTACTCAAAGGCTCGAAGTCAAGTGCTCTCTCAACTATATAATGGAGTCTTTGCATATGTGATTTTTGGGGAGATTTTTTCAGATTTCCATAGCTGGTCAAAGTAAAGGTGACCTCGTGGGTAGTGTGCCTATTGTCACTCTTCACACATCCAGCCTTTGAGTGATGCTGAGTTTTGTGGGGTATCCATGCAGCATCTAATTCAATCACACACATCTAAGCCCTGCCTGTCTTTGGCACTATCCCCTTCTCTGTGCTCAGTGTGCTGCTGGGGGCCTCCACACAAACCCCGGCTGTCCTCTGGAGGCATTCTGTGCTAAACAGAGAGTTCTTGGCCATTTTTCTTGCTTTCAGAATTCTAGGCCCCCTGATGAATCTGGCATGGGGAGTGGCTGCGTGTTCTCAGGAGGGTGTGCACATGAAGATGCCTATTGGAAGCGCCTTTTAAAGGTCCCCTGGTGGTTTCCACAGTAGAATCTTGGGAAGCAAAGGGAAGAATAACCTGGGGTCATTTAAGGGCTGGCATGGTCATTTCCTTAATCGTCTGTGACTGTTAAGAGCCTGATTTTCTATAAAGAAGCCCAGAGGCTTCCTTAGTTTGTCATTAATAATAACAAACAGTGAGAATTTATTGAGCACCTGCTGCTTGCTAAGTCCTTTCACATCTTACTTCATTTAATCCTTAAACCTTATACTCATTTTTACAGATGAGGAAACTGAGGCTTGGGGTTAAGTAACTTGTCAAAAGTCACATAGCTAGAAGTGGCAGAACTAGGATAGACACTTTCCTTATTCTGCTTAATTTTTTTTTTTTTTTTTGAGGAAGATTAGCCCTGAGCTAACTGCTGCCAATCCTCCTCTTTTTGCTGAGGAAGGCTGGCCCTGAGTGAATATCCATGCCCATCCTCCTCTACTTTATATGTGGGACACCTGCCACAGCATGGCTTGCCATGTGGTGCCATGTCCGCACCCAGGATCCGAACTGGCGAACCCTGGGCTGCCGAAGCAGAACGTGCAAACTTAACCGCTGCGCCACCGGGCCAGCCCCTCTGCTTAATTTTTTAATTTTTCTTGTTGGTTGTAGTTGTTTTATATTCTTCTGCAAATCTAAGAAATGGATCAAGTCCTAATCTTAGGATAACTTTGAAGAGCTATTTTAAAGTACTGTATGATTCCATTTGTATAACATTCATGAAATGACAAAATTATAGAGCTAAAGAACAGAGTGGTGGTTTGGTGGTTGCCAAGAGTTAGGGATGGTGAGGGAGAGGAAGGTGGCCTGAGGGAGATCTTTGTGGTGAGGGAACAGTGCTATATCCAGATGGCAGTAGCAGTTACACAAACCGACACATGTGACCAAATGACTTGGAACCAGACAGACACATTGTGCCAATGTCACTCTCCTGGGTTTGATATTGTATTATAATTATGTAAAATGTAACCTTTGGTGGAAATTGGATAGAGAGTACAGAGGACCTCTCTGTACTATCTTTGCAATTTCTGTAAATCTATAATGATCTCAAAACAAAAAGTGTGTCCTTTTATTCATCTGTGTGGGACACCAGCAGTGCACCTGAGGAAAGGCCTGGTTTCAGCTCAGGGGCTGCTTGCTGTCGAAAAGTAATGTACCTCATAAAGCTCCAGGTGGCCTAGGAGGGTAGCACAGGTAGAAGAGGGCCCAGGTTTTAGCCTCTGTCAGACATTACCTGAGGCTCTGTTGTTTTCTGGGGAAGTACTGAACCGAGTCAGGGCCCCAGGGGTCAAGTGGCAGGGCTGCAGTTGTGTGACCTGGGACAAGCTTCTCGCTGTGTGAGCCTCGATGTCCCCAGCTATAGGAGGGGAATGGTTAACAGCCCCCACCCTGGGAGGTTGTTAACAGAATCCAGCGGGAGAACACAGTAAGGTGCTTAGCACAGAGATATTTATTAAGTGAACTCAATAAATCTTGGCCATTTTTGTTACTATCATCAATATTATTTTATCTGTTCCCAAGTTGTACCCTCTACTTTGTAGTCAAACCAATCTCATACGTATTTATATAGAACAGTGCCTATTCATTCTTATTTTTCTGGTTTTGGTCATTTATTCCTTCAATGATTATTTCCTGAGTGCCTACTTTGCCAAAGACTCTGGTGGTATTGGGAACACTGAGATGGACATCACCCGTGTGGTCTGTGCCCTGGGAGAGCTAAAGGTCGTGTGTTTTCCCTGGAATCTCCTGTCTGTGTCTTTCAAATCTTCGCTGTCCTGCCAGACTCATCTCAGGCCTCATGTGCTCCATGAGGCCACTCTACCAGAGCCTTCTCTGATTTCTAACAGCATTGGCATCAATGTGACTTACTCCTCTCTGCAGCCTAGACTATCCTTTTTCCCCCATACCTCCCGTGGTGCCTGGCACGGCCCCGAGCAACATGGGGACCGGGCTCAAGCAGTGCTTGCTCACAGCGTTGTGGAATGGATAGCCGGAAGGAACTGAAGAGAATCTCTGTGCTGAGGCTTTCATTTTACAGGTGAGGTCATAGAGAGGGGCCCATGACTTCAGTAGTAGAAATTGGCTATATGCATCCCCAACTCATTTTTTTCAATAGGATAATAATATGTTAATCTTAGTTTGTGTTGTTGTTGCTTTTTTTTTCTTTATTCCTGCTATCCAGTATTTTGACTAGCTGACCGGTGTTTCTTCTTTTAGCCTTTTGTAAACCCTGAGCGTGAGAAGACCTTGGCTCTACTTCTGGTCTTATTACTAACTAGCTGTGTGACTGAGCCATGTCAGCTAGAGGGCACATTTGTTGAATTGAAAAAGCAGAGCCAGCTCTTCTCTCTCTTTCTCACTTGCTCTCACTTGAGTGAGCTTACCGAGCACCTCCAGTCTCCAAGCAGGACAATGCCTCCGGCAGGCCCACCAAGGTGTCCACTTCCTCCAGTCCAGCTTCTCCACCTGAAACTGGCTAGGTCGGTCTGCCTAGCCTTTCACTAAGGCTACTTGTCTTAAATTCCAGTGGATAGAAGGAGCCCCCACCTTGTTCTTCAGTAATGCTTTTGCCAGTGGGACCTGAAAGGCTTGCATTCCGAACACCATTTATTGTCCTAAGCCTGTTAAGTCTAGAGGAGAGAAGTAAATTGCTGGAGCCCCTGCTTCCAACACAGTGCCCTGTTTGTTTATGGGAGAAGAAAGAGCAGGTGTGGCCCAGTGGGAAATGCACAGACTCCAGTGAGATGGGTTTGGGTTCCATTTCCGGGTCTGCCAAGTGTTGCCTGACCTTGGAGAGGCAAGTTACTTAACCTCTCTGAGCCTCAGTTTCCTCGCCTTTCAAACAGGAGGAGTAGTACTGGTACATGTGAAGTTCTTGGCCCTGTGTCTGGATGAACATGGAAACTGTTATTCCCACTGCTTATTGCAGGGCCCTACATCTTCTAGAAATCCTTCATTTAATGAAAGTATGTGGGGGATCACAAAGAGTAATCAATTGGGATTACTCTATTGGAGCTTATAATCTACTTGGGATGGTGTGATAGTTAAACAAATATACAGCTAGAGACATGTTCCAGCTTGAGAATAAATAAGAAAAATCAGACCACGGCAGAAGCAATTTTCTTGTCTCCGGACTGTCAGAAGCCAGCCCTCTGCCATGCTCTAGCAGGTCGTTGTGGCCTCTTCCTTTCCCAAGCAGAGATTTACAGACAAGTTGTTGCCGGTGCAGAGGTGCTGGGCAGCCTCCATGCTGAGGCACATCTTGCCAACCTGGCAGGCCTTTGAAGCTTTGCTTTTGAGCAGTGAGCCTCATTTAGGGACATAGCGGCCGCCCTGCCTGCTGCCTCAGTCAGAAGCAGCTCAGGAGACCTGGTCACAAGAGAATACAGTAGGGCCGCCCTGGGAGAGAAGAGCCTCTATCAGCATGGCCACCTGGAGCACCGTGAGTGCTCGCGGGGCTGCGGGGCAGACCGGTGAAGCTTTGAGGCACTGCATCCTCCTGCTGAGTGTCCTCAGTAGACCTGCACGTGGAGAAGTGGCTTCCCAAGTACTGCTCCAGTTAAGAAATTGAACCCTATGATTATGGAAATTCCTCAGGTTTTAGAGTGATCACCTTTGGAACTGTTGAGTCCCAGTCAGCTTGTTCCAGTGTGTCGTCTTTTAAATTTTGAGTTCAACTCATTATTAGAAATAACCCCAGGCTTTATTACATCAGGAACATTTATTGAGTGTTTACCATAGACAGGTACTGTTCTAATGTGTTTTCCTCATTTAATTTTCACAACAACACTATGAAGTAGGTACTCTTATTATCCCCATTTTACAGAGGAGGAAACTGAGGTACATAGGGGTTATACAGCTAATAGGAAGTAAAGCCAGGATTCAAAACCAGACAGCCCAAAGAAGCTGTCCCCTTTACTTCTGTCCTCTCAGACTGGGTTGTTGTCTATAGGAATGCCTGCTCACAAGCAGAATGAACTCCTTCCTGATACAGTGAGCCTGTGTCCCAGGCAGGAGGGTCACAGCGAAAGCTGAACTCTTAGGAGGGCTAGAAAGAGAACGTGTCCAGTCTAATGGGCAGAAGGTTAGACCAGAGGATTCCCGCAGTCCAAGACTGTGCGCGCCTCTTACTGTCCCCTGAGTTCCAGCCCTGAGCCCCGAGAGAGATTATACAAAGGTTAGAGGGAAAACAAGTTTCTGCTTAATGAAAACGTTCCCCTAAGATTATTGTGAAACTTATTTTTTTAACATTTAACATTATGTCTAGTTTCTTAAATGATTTTCAACTATGTGAGATTATCCAAGGATTCTCTATTACCAAAGCTGACTTTTTGGTTAGCAAGGCAAATAGAAAGGCTGTTCGTTTTTCTTCTTGCTGGATCCTGGCCCTTTCTAATACTCTCTGCTAACCTCTTTAGATTTTTTTGGTCTTTGCATTTCATCTTAACTGTAAACTTCTTTCTGTACTTTCTTTAAACTTCACAACACCCATTTGTTCTTTGGTTTTTACCATAGAATAGTATCTGTTAGATTGATATGTTGTTCTATAAAGAAAAAGGCTATTTAGGACACCAGTAATTATTTTGGATGAGAATAGGAACCTCAGATAACCCCAGGTATGGGCCTCCTGGGTGTCCCTTCCAGATTATTCTGAGCAATCCAGTAAGCACTGTCAGATCAGCAGGCATTTTGTGAGTGCATGGCAGTGGACGGTGACTCTTCTGCCAGGAGTGCTGCTAAGCCCACTGCTGCAGGTGAAGCCAGGTTGAAGGAGTTGGGGGGAGGGACAGATTGACTGCCCGGGATCAGAAAGAACCTTAGTATGTTGTCCTGGAATATGTTGTCCAGACATTTGGCCTTGCCTGGGAGGAAGGAAGCAGATTGAGCATGGAATCAAGTCATGAACTTTGACGGTTGCTCTGGCTACAGAAGAGCCTTATGCAGGAGAATTCTTCACTGCTGCTTCTTTCTCATTAAAACATCTGAAGATATAAGCACTAGCCCTTCTGAAATCTTCAGAGCTTCTCCTCTAACAAATGTAGCAGGGACTTATTACGTGTACTTTCTTCCAGGAAACCTAGAAAGTATCTCACATTCTTCTGTGAAATAAACCTCAAGGAGGACCACAGAGGAACCCAGCTCCATTTGACAGGTGGAAAGCCTAAGGCCATCAGGACCCCCTCGCCCCCCCAGAGTCTGGGAGAGAACAAAGACAAAGCCTGGGCTGCTGGCTCCCAGCTTGGGGTTATATAACTCCCTGACTTCTCAAGTCCCTGGAAACTGAGGCCAATTCCCTGGAAGATCATTCCGTTCTCTTCTGTTTTTTCAAGAATAGAGCCAGCTTGATCACTGGCTCTGAGGATTGTATGAGAATGTCCCGTTTTCTTTCTTCCATGAACTGAATGCCTACCATCATGATCATTGTTTAATCAGGTTGTATTCAAGCTTGCCTGAATCTCATGTTTTTACCTATGTTTGGCTTATATTTTGAAGAACCTTATTTTATTTATGTATACCCTTATCTATTTCCAAAAGAATTTGAGAAGACTTACAACAAAGGAAATAAACGCAACAGAGAGAAAGACAGAAAATCCGAACTAAGGATAGGAGGCAGAAGTAGTATGATCTCTCTGGGAGTGAGCACTGTTCCTGTGACTGGGCAACATATTTTCTGGTTTCAGTATCCGAAAGGCAGAAGTAGTCCTGCTTTGGGGGAGGGGAGAGATTTCACAAGGTTGTTTCCTATAACAAACTTCATTGGAAGTCAAGAAATACTTCTCCTGGTGCTAAAAGCAATTTCTCACTAAGACATTAAATGGTGTAGTGGGCAGATTTTATATTTATGGCAAATGAAGAAGGGCACTTTATAAGGCTATTTCTTAAAACAAACTTTGGTGAAAATTGAAGGATACGGTCAAAACACAGCTTAAGGAAGGCAGGTAGGCTAGTGAGCAAGCTCACGTCATCTGCATATGTTCCTTCCCTGTAACCTAACAACTCAAGGATAAAGCTTAGACCAGCCACCTGAGTGAGCCGATAGCTTGTCACTTAGGCTGCTTCTGACACATATCCCTTCTCTCCGCTGTGTGTGTAATAGAAGCTGCACAGCAGACTCTGAAGTGGGGGGCTCTAGTGAGATCTGCAGTGAGGACATTTTCGACTGTTTGGGGCAGTACCACAAGTTTTAGAAAGTAGATAGCTAGGTGGCAGAACTGATATATTCAAAACTCAAAGGGACCCAGACAGTCTGTGTCTCAGATGCATAACCTCCTCCGTGCTTTTAGAGGGGCCATATGCAGTACCAGCAGGCAATGCTGGCATATTCCTTTTGAAGCAGCTTTGCGCCAGTCCACTCCCTGAACAGTGGTTGGCTCGAGCCCCAGAGCTCTGAGCAGAGATGGTTCTGATGTGGTAATGTCCCAACACACTCACCTTCTTTGGTGATGAAAATCATCAGAAGTGCTCCAGCTCTGAGTAGGATAAGCAGAATGGTTGCACTGTCCGTGCCTCTGACTGTGTGTGACACCTGCAGACTTGTTCACCATGCTTTGTATTCACTGTTGTCATATTGCTTAGGAATTTGAGAGGCAAAAACATGGCCCATTGACCAGGTAAGGCCTAATCAGGAAGTCTGGAGCAAGGGAATGCCTGTTCTGTTAAGGGAGATGCTGGGGTGGGGAATGAGCTCTTCTGTGCTAGCGTCACCCACCGATAAAGACAGAGGTGGTGTGGGGTAGTGGCCAGCAGCGCTCAACTGCTCTGGGCTTGCTGGTGAGCAATGAAGTAACCCTCAGAAGAGGAGGCAGTTTGATAGGCAGCAGGAGGAGCCAGGACTCTCCTCTCCTGGGACCGGCTAGTTGACTGAGGCAAACCCAGGATGAACAAACAAGGTTGGCCTCTGAGATTCCTTACTGAAGAGTAGCCTTCCCTATGGATTGATCACAGCTCTAGAGACACATGATTTTTCTTCTGAGCAAGTAAAACCTCAGCATTTAAGAATCCCTGTCCTGCCGTTTTTAACCTTAATGAGAATAGAACGAGCCTCTGGAACAAGGTGCAGTGGAGTCAGGAGAAGTGGCCTTAAGTGAAAACACAGCTGTGGGGTTTACAGACGGCGCTGCAGGGAGGCGTCATCCAGTGGGAGCGGCCAGCCTCGCTATACTTTCCAACACTAATGAATTGGGAACTCCATGCTGAACAGGACTTAGTTTGATGGGCCCCTGTGCCAGCAGATGGATGTATTTTTCTTGAAAGACCCAGGTGCCAGAAATCTCCATGATTACGTTACTGGAGCAAGGTTCTTTTTTGTGGTTTGTGAAGTTGAGCGTCAGGACTGCAGGATTCTCTTGCTCTTTCTCACTCTTATTTTTTCCAGGTCAGAACCAGAGCTTGGGGTAGGGAGGAAAATCCTGCTGAATGAGCAAGTTCTTTCTTAAAAAGCTCTCTCCAAGTCCAAAAAGACTTCAGTGGACTTAGGAGAAAGAAACTTAATACAATGCTGTAGAATTGTTGTGAACCAAGTGAAAGCCAAGTCCACAGCATCTTTGTCTTATAAAAGAAAGCGAGGAGGAGGTGGAAAAAGAGAAATGATGCTTAGGAGATCCAAACCAAACAATGAAACCTAAAGAAGAAAACTGAAGATCACCTCAAAGAATCTGGAGATTTCCTTCTAATAAGATTTTTCAGTTACAAAACCAAAACCCAGGTAGAAGTAACTTTTCTGCTCTTTTTAAGTATGCTATAAATGGCATACCTGAAATGTTTGAAATATGATGGTATTTGCCACTTTTGGCTTAAGGAAGAGTTGGACACCTTGCGAGATCAGTGGACTGTGAGGGGACGAGTCGACCATGGAGAGGCTGGAGGCTTCCCAGCCTGGTCCTTGACCTGCGTTTGAACCTTGGTCCTAATAGCTAGCAGATTGAGGCAAACTCCGAGGCCTCCTGGAGAACCCGTGTTGGTTTGAACTAGAGCAGTCCTGGCTGCAGAACTAGCACTCTGCTTTTACCAGCTGCCTCTCTCCCTACACCCCTGGGAGAGGAACTTAGAGCTGGGTCATGGAGGTTGCCCCTCTTCCATCATTGAGCAGCCTGCAAGAGCCGTCCAGGCCTCAGTCTGAGAGAGACCTGGTTGCCCATAAGAGGTTATCTTGGAACTATTGTGGACAAGACAGGCAACTCCTAAACTTCTTAACACATTTCTCACCCTTCCAAGGTCAGGCCAGCATTTTCAAAAGCACCAGAAGCTCTGAGCTGGTAGCTTCCTTTGCTGATGGAAGTGCCAAGTGGTCTTTGCATAAGATTCTCTAGGAATGAGGCTGTTTGGGAAAGCCAGCTGTGCACCTGAGCAAATTGAAGCCTGATTTGCTCACTGGCTCAGGAGGATATCTGGCTCACCACCCTTAGAACCGTTTCCTGTCCCATCCCATTACTCTTGTTCCATTATTCTTATGAATGTAATCTGGCCATTGGTTTCACTGGGCTGGAATACAAAGTAAGGTCACGTTTCCTTTGATGATTAAATTAAATGACTCGATAGACCTGTCTGCTACTCAGTGTGGGACATTCATTTTTCCCCTTCGGTTCACCTGAAGGGTCTTCCTCAAGCAATGTGTGAGAACCCTGAGGAAGCCTTACTTAGTACTGAATCCGTCATTCTTGTTACTCCCCTGTTGCCACCTGCTGTGAGGATGGTCCTGCTGCCTCCCTTGTCACCCCATCCCAGCCCAGAGGGGCTTAAGGAGGGCCTTTTGCAGGCCCAGCAACCCCAACAGGACCTATACCCCTGCTCTCCTCTCCCAAGGGTCCTAACCCCTTGCACTCATCCCAGCTCCTTCAGCTTACCCACACTGCCTGTTTCCCTGGGACCCACCCTGGAGCTGGAGGGCTGGGTTGCAAGGACTCCCAACAGGAGTCTCGCACTCTAGCTGCCCATAGCCTGCCCTCACCTGTGGTCTAGCCTGAGCCCCTGAGAGTAGCTCCTCCATTTTCTGCCTAAGAGAGGTTAGCCTGTCCTTTGTCCAAATGAAAGCCTTGCCTCTAACTAGACCCATTTAAAGCCTTCCTTTGTCTGCTGGTGGAGGCTGACAGAGCGACCTCATTACTGCCCCTTGGGCCCTTTGCTGCCTTCCCTCCTCACCCAGTACCAGGAATGTTGTGCAGTTGGAAACTGTCCTCTCAAGGAAAAGGCTGACTAGTGACAGCTGCCCATGGAAAGGGACAGATGAACCTCATGAAGTCTTGGAGTAGCTGTCATTCTTGCAAGCTGACTTTCCAAGCTGAGCCACTCCACGGGGTGGGGCGGGGGGGGGGGGGGGGGGGGGGGGGGGGGGGGTGCCTGCAGGCCTTGATTAGAGCCAGCACTGGCACAGATGGCAGCCTATAGGCCTGTCTGTTTTCTTGCTGTGCCTGGCTTGGGGGACTTATTCAGTAAATATCATTGAGTGGAGGACTGTGCGCCTCCTTCAAAGGCATCAGCAAGATGGGAGCATCTGGGCACCGAGAGATTTGAGCCACTGCTTGTTGTCGTTTGGTGGCACAGTTATGGGGTTGGGGCAGGGGGATGTGAGGCTGAATTTCTTTGCTGAGGTAGGAGGAGGAATAATAACAAACTCAAGGGTGAAATTGGGTGACTACGGATCTGTTCAACCAGAATCAAAATATGCTGAGGGGCACAAAAGCCTGCAGGGGGCATCATTCTGTGTCTGTAAATTAAATGACTAGAGCAGTTAGTTGTTAATAGGTATACAAAATGTTCTAAATCTCTACTCTACAGTTGAGCTCAATGACATGCATTGGGCACCTGCTGTGGATAGTCACAGGGCACTGAGTGCCCAGAGTACCTGGCAAAGCTACCCACGCTGAGCCTGTGGACTCACTGAGCAGAAGGCCCTGCCTCCAGTTACCAGAGGAGGGAGTAGGGAAAGATGTACTTTTGTAGAGAGACCTTTTGTGAGGCCTTGCTGGGGTAGACAGGAAGGGCTCTCCCGGAAGCAGTCACGACATGAGGAAGGGCACAGAGGTATGAAAGTGCATGCCATGGTCCAGACTTATGCTGTGAGCTACGCAGTGTAGGAGTGCATGGAGCTTTGCAGCAGGAGGAGGGAGGGGCGCCATTCTTTGTGGGACAGGCTCGTGTTTCTCCCCTAAGACTCTGGACTCCTGTTGTCTACCCTGAGATCCTCCTGGGTTGGCACACTTTCCTCAGCACATGCCTGTCTCACCCATCCCTCTATTACAGTCCATATTTGTGCCAGCAACCAACCCCCAGAGAGCCTGGGCTGTGTTTAATTCATTTTTACATCTGCAACATATAGATACCAGGAAGCCATCAAAGGTCCTTAAAGAGGGAAATACCATCAAGCTTGTGTTTTAGAAAAATAACTCAGCTATGTTGTGGAGAGTGGATTAGAGAGAGCAGAACCAAGGGAGTAGGTAGACGTATTATGTGTCAATGTCCTTGAGAGAAATGATGAGCAATTACAAAAGAATAGTAGAGGCCCTGAAGGCTGGTAAAGACCAGGCACAACTCCATCAAGGCTCTGGCTCTGCTCTCCTGAAGGTCTTCTGAGTCTTCTCCCTCTGTGAGTTGGCTTCATTCTCAGGCTGGTAGCAAGCTAGTTGCAGCAGTTCTGGCCCTCATGCCCAGAAGCACCTAGCAAACATCCCCTCATGTCTGATTGGCCTCACTTGGATCACTTGTCCATTCCTGAACCAGTTCCAAGGGCCCGGAAATGCCATGCACTGATTGGCTTGGGTTCCTGATCAATTGCTGAAAGGTATATGAGGTTACCTTCTAACTGTCAGGCCCATCCCTGGAGACTGGATCTGCTCACCCCTGGATTCCCTGGACTAGGGAAGGAAGGTGAATAGCTGAATGAAACTAGGGTATCATTAGGCAGGAGGAAATGACTGCTGGATATGTACCTGTGTCTGCTACAAGGACCAGTTGGACTCATTCATTCATGTATTGAACCTTGCACATAGTAGGTACCTATATATACACACCTGCACACTTGTGGGGACACACTTTGTGAATTGGTCTACCTGGGAAACAGCATATCATCATCCTGGGTGAATTTCAAACCTCTCATGGAGAACCCTCCACCCCTATCTCTGACTCTCCTTTCCTTGACTTCTCCTTGGATCTTGTGGTTGACTGCCCCATCTCCAAGGTCAGACATGGCCTACTCTCTGACCACAGCCTTCAGTCCCTCCCACTCCCTCTTCCAGTGACTCCCACAACTCCTCTTCTTGACCTAGGAGGCCAGTATAGCCCAGTGGTTGGCAATATGGACCACACTTCAGTTCTGCCACTTACTTGGTAGTTTAGGCTAAATACTTAAAACTCCTCTGTAAAATAGGGGTAGGAACCAACCTCCCAGGGCTGTTGAGAGGATTAAAGTCACACAGGAAAGAGGCTTAGGGCAGAGGATATACTTAATAAATATTAGCTCCATACAAGACATTTGTCACCCAGAGCCTTCTGTTTTCTTCCAGTCAACCACTTTCATTTTTATTTCCTGCCTGTTCCCCCCTAGAGTCCCTGGTCCATCTGTTGCCAATATCATATCTCTGCTCCCTTGCTCTCTCAAACCTGTTCTTCCCTCAAACCTTCCTGGCAAATGCTGAGCTTTGGACCAACCTCACTTTCTTCATGCCAATGTCTAGGTTACTAGAAAAAAATCAACAACTGGGCAGATGGTTGCTACAGTAACTTCAGTTCCTGTGGCCTCAGCTGGACCCTTAATGCTCCCTGGCAAGCCTCATGCTCTTCCCTGGTCAACTGTTTTTCCTATTCTCCAAAGAAGCAATTTCAAGCCTTCATCACTTTTCTCCAACTCTCATTCCTTCCCTCACCAAACCCTCCATTCCTTGCAGATAATTTGGCCTCCTAATCTTCAGAAAAGAACAAAAATCAAACTGAAACATTCCAAACCACCACCATCCCCATCCCCCCCTTGCCAATCCACAGATATATCTGCATCCCTGCTCAGCCTTCCCTACTGCTACAGTGGAGAAAGGGTCTTCCACTGTGTGTTGAATTCTAATCCCTCCTGTCATCTCAGACACTTTGACGCTGCATTTATCTCTGTCTCTCCTGTGTCTTCACCCCCTCCCTCTATAGTGCCTCCTTCCTAGCAGCATTTAAACAACACTCTCCTTCAATCCCACACCCTATTACCTATCCCATTCCATTACATTCATCTTGGCTCTTCCTCTTCACTGTCTGATTTGCTAAAAGAGTTCTATATACTCAGGATCGTCATTTCCTTACCTTCTACTAATTTTTCAACCCATCATAGCCTGATCTCTGCTCCCACCACTCTCCCAAGAGTCCTTGTTGCTAAATCCAATGGATTCTTTGTTTGGGATGCTTATTCCTCTCTTATTTGACCTCTTAGAAGGATTTGACGCTGCCTCCTTAAGACATGTTCTCTCCTTGGCTCCTGTAACATCATAACTCAAAACTCCCATGGCCACTCCTTCTCAGTCTCCATTGTCCAGCTCTTAAACATAGCTGTTCTATCAACGACCTCAGTTTTACTTAGGTACTCTCTCAGGACAGTCATATCCACTCTAAAGGCTTTAGTTGCTGTCTTACCATCCAGAGGTCCCCAAATTTGTACCTCCAGATTACAGTCTTGCTTATACAATTTAGAACTGATTATACAGCTGCCTACTAGTCATCTCCACTAAGATGCCTCTCAGGCACCTTAGAATCAGCACTCCCAAACAAAACTCAAGCTCTCCTCCCAAACCTGCTGTTGCTTCTTGTCTCGGTGAGTAGCAACACCATCCACCCTGCTGCCCAAGGCAAAGAACCTTAAACATTATCTCTGGTTCCTCCCTCTCTCTCAGACTTTATATCCGGGCCATCACCAAGTCCTGTAATTCTGCTAACGTGGAAAGAGCATGGGTTTTGGTTGAAATTCTAATTCTAATTGTGGTTTGGACAAATTACTTACCTTTCTCAGCCTCAAGTTCCTCACCCGTAAAAAGGAAATAGTAATACCTAATTCAAATGGTTGTGGTCAGGATGAAGGAAACCCTTTACTTGGTCGGCATTCAATAAATGTGAGTTCTCCATTCAGTAAATATGTGTGCCTTTCTGTCCCCATTCCCTCTCTCCCCCTCCCCATCACCACCTATACCCACTTGCCTTATTGTTGAATTGGTATGTACATAGTCTCTTGACCTTGAGAATCCTCCTGGAATTAAATTTCCCATAATTCCTTCATGACGAAGGACTGCAGTTTGTATCTCATCGTGCCTATCGTGAAGAATTTGGAAGATGCCGAGAAAATAAGGCCATCATTGTTGCCATTTTGATATCATTCCTTCCAGTCTTTCTTCTATGCAGTCTTTGTTCTTATGTACAGAGTTTTCTTGGTGTATAATCAAGTATGCATCCTGCCTTTTTTCCTCTAATGCAAGTATTTTTTCCCAGGTTAATAAAATTTCTTCATAAACAGTTAAACAGCTATGTGCTATTCTGCATGTGACTGTAGTATAGTTTATTTAACCATCCTGCTATTGCTGGTCTTTTAGATTCTTTCCAATAAAAATACTGAGCTGAACAGTTTTGCAAAAAAACTTTTCCTCCTATGTTTATGATAATTTTTCTAAGCTGTAAATTCATAGCCTGAATCACTATTTCAAATCAAAGGATTTGAAAATTTCTGAGCAGTGCAGACTTTGAAATGGACTAAATGAGTATAGGCCTACCTCAGCTGCGAAGAGAAAAGGATTATTATTAATAGATTTTTAAAAATAATTATTTTCTGTTTTACTGAAAGAGGGCTGGGAAGATCCAAGCAGTGCTCTGTAGGGAAAACACGCCTTTGACTTGAAGTTCTTGGCTTCCTGATGGTAAAGAAGGGCTTGTTTCTGTTTCTGTATTTTCCTCTGGGTCAGTGAGAGGATAGGCCATTCCTGCGAGCTCGTTTTCCTCTACGGGAGAGAAAAATTGTCTAGCATCTAATGATGCAGGTCATTAGCTGTGTTAACAGCCTTGCAGTTAAAAAGAAAAAGTTATAATAATGTATCTTCCTAATGTGCAGTTAATTTTAGTTAAAATTTCCCTGGTGATTTTAAAACCCAGGGCATTTGTAAATCTCGTAATTGGCTCTGCCTTTGGAAATGTTAAAAGTGCCATGACTGACTCAGCCCTAGCAGGACACATAGAACCTCACTGAGCTCTGGCTTCCCAGCGACACAGAGTTCTGCACTCCCCTGAGGGCTCCCCTCCAGAAGCCAGAAAGAAACCAAGACTTTGTTACCAGAGTGCTTGTTCCTGATCTTCCCTAATCAGAGAAAGCTGCTGAGTGCCTGAAAGTTAACATGTCCAAAATCAAACGTTTAACTCCCTACCTATCCCCAAGTTCAGTCTTCCCACTCAGCAATGGAACAACCACCTGCCTGGTTGTTCAAATCAAAAACCTGAGCCCTCCTGGATTTCTTCTTTTCCGTCCTTGCCACTCCCCAACAGTGATCCTTCAGCATATCCTGTCGATTCTGCTTCTAAAAATTGACTTCCAAGATAGAGCTCAAATTGTCCATTTCTCTTCTTCTCACCTGCCCGCCCTCCAGCCCCAGTCCCCATCACCACTCACCTGTGCTACTCAGTAGCCTCCCACAGGGCTCCCACTTCTGCTCTTTCCCCTACAGTCTGTTCACTGTGCAGTAGCCAGAAGGATCTTGCTAAAACATACTTTGATCATGTCATCCACCCCTTCCTTAAAACATGTCAAAGGCTCTCCTTTGCTGTTAAGGTAAAGGTCAAAAATTCTAACATGGCCAACAAGATCCTACATGTTCTGCCCTGGCCTTCCTCTTCAGCATCACTGCCCACCATGTTCCCCGTATCTGGCGAGTTCCAGCTCACCGGCCACCCTTCAGTTTCTGGAACTGCTGCACCAGGGCCTCTGTCCTTGCTGTGCTCTCTGCCAAGGAGAGCCTTCCTCTCTCCCCATCGTTCCCTCCTGCAGTCTAGGTAACCCCCTCCTCCTTCCCTAATTCCCAGTCTAGGTCAGGTTATTTACTTCTGTGGAAACACAGGAATTTTCTTCCTGCTTCAGAGAACCTTTTGTTGTTGTTGTTTTAAAGCTTCAGTGCATGGTTGTGTTTCCTAGTTGTTGTTAGTTCTCTATGTGAGCCACCACCACAGTAGGACAATTGACAGGTGGGTGATTTGGTTCCAAGATCAGGAAACAAGCCTGGGCCGCAGCAGTGAAGAGCGCCAAATCTTAACCACTAGACCACCAGGGCTGGCTCTCAGGGAACCTATTTTAATTTGAAGTCTTATATGTACATATTCATATGTGTGATTGCGTAATTGAGGTCTGTCTCCTCTACTGCACTGTAAGATCATGAAGAAGGCCTGTCTGCTCCTGTTCATTCTACTTTCCCCATCGGCTGGCTCAGTGTCTGGCACTAAGTATGTGCTTAGTAAATGATTGGTTCCATGCTGAGTGAATAGATAGAGTCTTGATAACATCCTCATTGATGACAGTGTCCCTGTAAGGCATGGGCTCTTCCCAGAGGTGGCAGGCCCAGGTTTTCCACAACGCGTCATCTGGAGGGAAGTATGATTTTACTTGATCTTTTTTTTTTTTCTCTTGGCATTTCAGCTGTCAGAATGAATAGAGCATGCTGCCCAAAACTTACTTGTTTTCTGTTCTCTCTTTATTCAGCTAAAGCTTGCTTTTACTCTGGACCATGAGACTGGATTGCCTCAAGGGTGTCACATCTACGAGTACCGAGACAGCAACAAGTAAGCCACTCGGTGGGAAAGCATGTCATCTCTCCACGTCCTGCAGGGGTAGCACCTAGGGACTTTCTTACCGTGGGCTTCCCGGACAAAGTGATTGTCAGGAGGGGAATCACACCTTTTGCAGCTATACTAGAAAATAGCTGGCACAGAAGTCTTTCTCCTGTAAATCTCTTTTGCCCCTACATATAGGACTTGCAGTACTTGTGTAGGAGGAGTTGTGGTGTCTTAGAAGTATATTCCAAAGCAACCCTTCCTTCCCAGGCTCCTGCTTTCCTCTAGACCCTCCCCAACTTTGCCTCCAGTCGTGTGCTTGCTAATTTGGTCCACTGTGTGCCTTCAGCTTTTGCTGCAGTTCTGTCTGACAGTAGCTGTCTTTGTAGGTTTTGTTGTGATCGTCTACCTTGTGAATTTTATAGTTGAGGGATTTCTGGGTACTTACAGAGACTTAAGTAGGTGGCCTTGTCAGAAATGTGGCACCTGGCATAGTTTTATGACACCTTCTTTCTTCATCACAGACTGCCTCCTTGACTGCGTATTTTTGTCTGTGAGACAGTGGCAGTGGTGGTGAGTGAGGCAGAGGGAGTATGCCCTGATGATGACAGTGACGATGAGGATGATGAATGATGATGTCAGCCTCCGTTGAGCACCTACCATGTGTTAGACACGGTGCAGGGGATATTATGTTTGTTATTCCATTTAATCCTTACAACAACCTAAAGAGTTTTCTTTTATTACTGTTGAATTTGTGGAAGCTGAGGTCTAGGGAACGTAAGTAACTTGCTTAAGGTCACTTACCACAGTTGTGTGAGGCAGAGTCAACATTGTCACATTTACTCAGGAAAAAGAATAGATGAAAGACAGTTGTTGTCCCAAATTGCTACTTTTGGAAACCCAAGTCTCTGACGAGGACAGTCCCAACCCGGACTTGAGGACTAATTGTTTAAATATCCAAGCTGTTTAATTTTACCCATTGGAAGAAATCAAATAGGCACATGCCAATGGGACTGTACATTACCTTCCAGAAGAGAAACTCATGTCTTCCTCCAGAACTCTTGCTCTGTTATGGGTGAAGCTGGGTTACTGGGTGCCTTCATGACCAAATCTCCATTTGGACTACCTTCAAGGCATTATCACTCTTTGTAATTTATCTTTAGGAGGATCCCATAGTAAGCTATTGTGTATGTACCTTCAGTCCCACCAAATTAATCATTTAGGAAAGGCTGACAATGCGTCCTTTGACACCATCATTCCTCCTCTTTGATGGCACCATTTCTGGAAGACAGTTCCAGGGTTTCTAGGCCTTTGTGTCAGAAATGCCATCTCAGCATCTCATAATGTTTAATTCAGCAGAGAAGTAGGGCTTGACTTCTGTGGGATCAGGGACTTGCAGGGACAATTGAGCGAGTCCCTTGGTGGCAGGGCAAGCATCTCTAGAGAGTAAGAGAAACATAAGCCATAAGCTGCTTGGCATGCCGCTCTGCCACCCTCCTTGTCAGCACTCCCTGGGTTGGTGCTTGCTGGGTGGCAGTGGATGGCAGACTGCACACACATTGTGGCAGTAAAAACAGATCTTTAGGCCAAGGGATATTTACAGATTCCAATTCTGACCTGACTCTCTGCTCTAAGGAAAGAAGATTGGCAGAGTTTTTGTTCAGTGAGAGAAGGGCACTGGCTCTTCTTCCTTTAGGTTCATATCTTAGCAGGTCAGAGGTCCAGTGACAACAACAACTCAGATTGTCTTTGAAGCTGAGAGAAGAAAATAGCCTAGCTCTGTTTCTTGGCCTAACTCCCAACTCCTAGCATATTATCAGAGTAAGCAATGTAAGAGAATTTAGAGGCTGTGAAAATTGATAAGCTTTGGCCTCCAAAGACCTGTTAAAAAAGGTATTTGTGTAGGAAGCTGCATAGAGCCATGATGTAGGAAAGTATGGCAATCAGATGCCTCAGTGACCCCTCCCTACGGTTCTCTCTTGCTTCTCTTAGAGGCAGTCTTGGGGTTCATTCTCAATCTGTGGACAAATTTCCTAACCTCTCTGATCCTCAGGTGTCTTCATCTGTTAAGAACAGTGGGACTGATGATACCTTCCAGGTATGATTGTCATAGAGATTGAATGATATCACATGTTAACGACATCCTCACCGCCCTAGCGTATAGAATGCCCGTGGGAAGTGTTGATTGCCTCTCCTTCCCAAACAGAAAAATCATCTCGTGATTTCTATGCTGTTTTCCCAGTGCACTCAGGGCTGCATCCACGAGCTGTGTCTGCAGGTAACAGAGTATTGAGTAGGGAAGAGGCTGGTGCACACACCTTTGACAGCCCTCAGCTGTGTGTAGTACACTCTGTCCAAAGGCAAACTCCTCTCCCCACTTGTGAAGTGAAGCACAGAGAACCCCATGAGCTTCACAGTAACTTTCTCCTCTCCTTCAGGCTTTGCCCTGTCTGTTTGCCTCTGTTCACTTTTAGAGTCATTTCCCCTACAGTGCCCGAATCCAAATATTACCGTAATAGTGGTGTTGTGGAGATGAGGATATTCTTCCCCAGGTCATAAGGAGCCCATGTTGTCTCAGCCAAGTAACATGAAGGCAAGAGCAGCAGAGAGATAAGGTTCTACATACGAAAGAAATTAGCTTGATATCTGAACATTAGTTTGGTACAATTAATTATTGAAACTACTGCTTTGATCTGGGTATTCCCTGCAGTGTAATTTGTAATCATTTTAGTATTCTCTCTACCAAATTCAATCCGTCAGCAAAGTAGTTGTTCTGAATAAGTACTGAGGCTGTTGGACGGTTCTCCCCCATGGTCTTTTCTTTCAAATGGAGTGGGCCTGAAAATAGGCACTCTGCTTCTATATTCCCTGGACTCTTACCAGCTTCCTTTGCTGGAACATCCTGGTAGCCCCAGTCTTGGGCTCTGTATCATCTCCCTCACCTTCTACATAAAGGGGCTCATATCTGCCTTTGGGCTCCTGGAAGGATAGGCCCTGAGACTTGTCCATCTCTGGTGGGACTTGGGCCCTGCCTCCTCTTGGACTGGAGGGCACAGTTCCCAGGTAAACATTCTTAAAGCTCTGAGGTCGTTAGAAGAAAGAAGCTGCCCTGTTGTGCCTTGGGTTAGATTAGTAAAGCTCTTCACCCCGAATTATTCTGTCAGCCTCCCAAAAGCTGTTCAAATCTGTATGTAAGAGATGTGAGGTCTCTGCCTCCCTCCATCTCCAGACAGATAACTGCCAGTCATGACTCATGGACCTGAAGACCACCTTCTTTTTCTTTGTTGCAGAAAACTTCACCTACCTTTAATATTAAAACCAGTGAATCGGGGACTGATTGAAAGTTATCTTTCTCAAATTAGAGTTTGGCGATCTCTTCGTAGGGCAAAGAACAAGCCTAAAATGGCAACTAAGTGATTCGTGAGAATTCATTTAAGTATTTATTAAGCCCCTGCTCCATACAATGTGTTGTGCTGGGCACTAGGGAGACAAAGATAAATTAGACCTGGTCGGTGACCTCAAGGAATTTATATAAATAGCAGATTGCACTGCAGCAGGGATGATGTGTGCTTCAGTGGTGCTGTGCGAGCAGGGATGAGGAAAAGGACTACTTCCGACTTCGGAGCAACTGCCTGGATGGTAGTACCCTTCATTCACCAGAACTTTGTCCAGAGTGCTCCCTTCTCTCCATTCCCACTCCCACCCTCCTCACTGCCAGGGCTGCTGAGCTGCTTTGTACACTGTTCTTTTAGCTCTTTGACCTCCAACGTATCCTCTCTGCAGCCTGAGGGAGCTTCACATGTCTTCTCATTCTGGTTGCTTTTAAGACCTGATTTTTGTCTTTGCTGTTCTGCAGTTTTACTACATCATGTAAAAGAGTAGAGTCATCTTTATTATATTGCTTAGAACTCAGTGTCGTTCTTCTCATTTAGAAATTCTTGTCTGCTTGCCCTCTAATTCTCTCTAATCTCTCTGTCTCTGGAACTCCTCTTAGAAACCTACCATCTTTTCTGGTTTTCCTCTCTTTTTTCCATCTCCATTTCTGCCAGTGCTGCATTCTGGGACACTTCCTCAAAGATGTCTGTCAGTTTATGAATATCCTCATAGCTGTGTATAATCTGCTCTTTAATACCCCTTCCCAATTTCAGTGTTTAGTTTTTATTTTTAGTTTTTAGAAGTTCTATTTGGCATTTTTTAAAATCAGCCTATTGTTTTTTAGTGTCCTAGTTTTTATTATGGTTTCTATTCCTTTCATCTCTTCAATTATTTTGATTATACGTATTCTATAGCCTCTTTTAAATTGTTCAATTACTTCTAGTTCTAAGGGTACCAGTTCTCCCATGTGTTGTGTCTGTAGACTCGCCTTTATGGTGGTTCATTTCCTCACATGGTTTGTTCTTTTTTGTCAGGAGATCATCTTAAGCAGAGATTGTTTTTATTCTGGGAGTCTCATATACCCCAGGTTGTGGATGTGTCCTTTCATCACTTTTCCATTTGTTCTCCCAGGAGTTGGGGAGTTCCATAGGTCTTGCTAGTTTGATGTTCACCTCTTGGCTTAGAATGCTTAGAACCTTGGGCCAGCCCTGTGGCATAGTGGTTGGGTTCACACTCCACTTCGGCAGCCCAGGGTCACTGGTTGGCATCTTGGGTGTGGACTTAGCACCACTCATCAGGCCATGCTGAGCTGGCATCCCACATAGAAGAACTAGAAGGACCTGCAACTAGGATATACAACTATGTACTGGGGGGCTTTGGGGAGAAAAACAAAAGAATTCTTAGAACCTGGGTGTGTACATTCAGCCTCCACACCCACATGTAGTACAGGCTTGGGATCTCCATTCCGCAAAGGAGACACCTCCGCTACACGCTGCATACATACATTCCTCTGGGCTGTGAGAAGGGTCTTCCTGGTCCCTGTTCGAAGACCAACAGCCCCTCCTGGATCCTGGCTTTAGGCACGGCTCTCAGTTCCAGTTCCCTGGCCAGGTCTTCTACCTCCTGTGGGCATTGAAGTCCCAGCTTCTGTAACTACAGTCATGTGTTGCTTAATAACAGGGATACATTCTGAGAAGTGCATCTTTAGGTGATTTCATCGTTGTGGGAACATCATAGAGTGTTCTACACAAATAGCCTGCTACACACATAGGCTATATGGTACTAATCTTATGGGACCACCATTGTGTATGTGGTCCATCATTGACCAAAAGGTCGTTGTGCAGCACATGGCTGTGTATCAAAGTCTGATAGTCCCAGCCCCAGTTGCCATGGTAGATTATGGCTTTGGTGTAGTTTCTTCTTTCAGGTAACTGGGAATTTTCCTTTCATTCTTCCATGCTCAGTTACATATTTAAATTATTCTTTTGGTATATTTTATTCAACATTTCTATGTGTTTGTGTTGGGAAAGAGGTCTGCATCAGTTCAGTCTGCAATTTTGTCAGAACCAGAGGTCTGAATGAACTTTTTTACATATGAATCTGATTACTCACTCATTCAAGAAGCACAGAGAGAGTTTCTGTTAGGTACCAGTGCAGTCCTAGGCACTGAGGCTGCAGAGCTAAATTAACACTCACATGGGCCTCAGAGGCTCATGGGCTAGTGAAAGGCACTGGGCATCCATCACCAGCAAGACGGCCCTGTAACTGGGCCCTCACCTGCTCCCGTGTACCCTACGTTCCATGTTCCATCCCTACCAGACCACCTCGAGTCTCCCATGTGCAATGTGTCTCTGTGTGACCGTGGCATTCCCTGTTTCTACAACACCGCTCTTTCCCACAGTCCTCTCCTCATCCAGGTGGGTAACCCCTACTTGTCCTTTCACTCTCAGCTAAGTGTTACTTCTGGGAAGCCATTCCACATCCCTCACGACCGTCACTAAAGGCTGAATAGGTGAACCTTCTCGGTGGTCCTGTGCCACACCTGTCTGGTTCTGCTTCAGCGCTTGTCACAGTGCACTTCAGGCATTGGTTTCCTTGTCTGCCACCTCCACTAGGCTGAGGCCTTTTAAGGTCAGGGCCTTGCTTTGTTCATTTCATTCCCCCTGGTGCCTAGCCCAGGACCTGGCAAATAATGCTTGATGAAGGGAGTGGGGGGAACGTAATTTAGTCCTTTTAGAGCGGGAACCTGGTGAGTGAGGAGCCAAATCTCTTTCCAACCTTTGTCTTTTCATTTGTTGTGGGATTATGAGGCTAAATTACTCATGACATCAGGGAAAACTGTCCCCTTGGATAGTTTATGAATTCTGAAGAACTAACATGTAAAAGAAAGAAGCTGTGAAAATTTGGTTTAACTCTGTAAATATACTAGTAAATATAGTTATTTACCTCAGTGCCTACCACATTTTGCCTGATAGTGAGGCATAGTAATAATTATGAAGAACTTTAAATGTGCCAGACTTGCAGAAGCTGTGTTTGATGTCGAGCCCACACTTCGTTCATGACCTCTAGAGCTCTGAGCCATGTGGTAAGAGTGATAGGAGCTGCTACCTTCTGAGTGCCCGCACCTCGCCAGCGCTGGGCCAGGGGCATACCCAGGTTATTTGTAGCTCCAAAACTGTTCAAGACAGATTTTAGTTTTGTAGTTTGACAAATTCCAAAAAGAAAAAGACTAAGAGTCAGAGAGGTTTACCTGCCCAAGGTCACACAGTGGTCAAGAGCAGAGCGTGGATTTTACTCCAGCTCCAGCAGATTCCAAGGCACGTGTTGGGCTTCACACTACCTGCCTTTCTCTCCACAATTTAAAGCTCGAGGGAGTTGTGATTCTAGCCTCTTGGAGGCAGGCCTCCCCTGGACGCTCTCTGTCTGGGAAATTCTGGGATTCCCAGGCCCTCTGGACCCTGGGTGGGTGGACAGCCTGGTCTGGTAGGACAAACTTCTGACTTGTCATCGTAAATCTGAGTTTGACCAGTCATTCTCTGTGGGAGGTCGTCATCTGTTTGTGATGCAGCCCATCCATTAGGAACATGAATATAACAATAGATCTCAGGGTTGGGGGAGAATGGAATGGAATGGAGTGAGGGGATGTGTGATCTGGCTGTGTCAACTGGAAAGTACTTCAGAGTTATTGAGTGTGCTTACCCTTAGTACCTGCCTGAGTGGCCAGTGCAGTGGGTCCTGGCAGACCCAGGCTCCAGCATCTCTTCCCTGTGCACAGCTCTGCCTCGCCCTGGTCCAGTCTCCCTTGACACCAGCAGCCAACTCCCCCACCTCCACCTTACTCTCGGGACAGGTTAGTTTGCTAAGCTAATGAAACAAAATCTTTTGTTTTTTTCCTGCCTATCTAAATGACTCATTTTGTCACTTTGAGCCCATATCATCAAAACAAATAGCCAACCTCTGGAGGTATCAGAGAGCGCTTCCCCATGGGATTAATTTTCCTCAGCTCAGTGCCTTCCCACCATCATAAACCCACACTGAAGGAAAGCAACACTGAAACCTTCTGGAGGAGAGGGCAGTTCTGGTCCTCATGTCCTCTCCTCTCCGCACCCCATGGGTACCTCGTAGCTCAGGTCACTGGCCTTTCTAGCAACAGCCAGAGCTGAGGCAGGGCTGGGAGCCTGCAAGCCCATCTTGATTCTTTCCCTCAACCTCTGAACACATAGTCCTTTCTGGACCTGAGGGCTTCCCAACATGCTGCCCTGCACGGTGGGGGACTGGCCTGCTCAGTAACCCCTCAGTCTTGGGACACGCTCCACACAGGCAGAGCAGACCCAGAGGACCAAGCTTAGGATCACACTGGGATTTTCTTTCTGTTGTTTTGTTCCATCATGGAGGATGCACTGGGTCAGTTCAGGTCCACTGACAAGTAGACTCTCAGAGAGGATTAATGTGTGAGAGATGTGTTAGAGGAGGAAGGGAGAAATAGGAGCAGGTATAAGACTGCGGATGGTGGCACTGGCCTGTGAAGGAGAGGGACAAGGAAAGGGGGCTGGCTGGCAGAGTCTCAGCCTGCAGCACCATTCCAAGAAACTTTTAGTCACGCCAGTGGAACGTCCTCAAGCTAGAGTTGCTTGGTGGAGGAGTCTCCTGCCCATGGGAGTGGGCCTGTCTCGGGTTTCCTGCCGTGCTCCATTGCCTCTGGGCACAACCTGTGCACATGCCTTGTGGATCCAGAGGGCCGTTTGTCTGAATGAGGCCAGCCTTGTCATGGCAGCCACAGTTCACCCCTGGCACTGCACAGATCTGCTTCTCCATGCCGGTGTGGGGAGCAACTTCTCTGTGGCTCCTGTGGGCCTCTCTTCCCGAGAAGGAGCTTAGAAAGGAGACATTAATGAGAAAAACTACCGCCTCCATTACCATGGTGGAACTCGGGGCCCCAACTGGTCTTCCCTCTCCCCCTTCTCCTCAGTCCATGCAAAACTCTTCTCCCCACTCAGCAAGCGCGTCAGCAGGTCTCAGCAGCTTAGCTGCTGATGAGACCCAACCTTCATTGTGAGGTTCTGAGCCCTTGGCTGTCATATCTTTCTCAGGCCAGGGTTGATGCATATCTCTATCTTTCTGTTCACAGTGGGGCAAGGGAGCACCAGGAGATTGCCTTGGGTTCCACACACCTCCCTCCCTGCGCCTTCTCTGATCTTGGTTCATTATCCCCCGGTCATGACTCCTTCTCTCATCTGCTGGCCCTTGGACACACAGAGTCCAAAGAATCCTAGCAGTAGCCATCACTGGTAGTTCAGACGGCCCCTTGCCATGTTACCTCTGGCCTCTAAGACCTCAGGTTCCATTATCCCCATAGGTGTTAATGAGCCCAGCTCTGTGACCACCTCTCCTGCTGTCCTCTCTGTCCTGCAAAGAAGAGCCAACACCACACTCCTTAACTATGCTGGTATCCCTCTCACCAGCACATTTCTGATGACCCTGGTGAAGAGGGTGTCCTGTGAGCCCTCCCACAGAACATAGGCCTCTGCTGGGTCTTCTGGACTTAGCAATACCTCCATTCCAGCTTGGTCTTTCCCTCAGCCTCTATTCCTTCCTCTGCTCTCTGCCAGGGCAATTCATGCCTTTCCACTTTTTTCAGCCTTACCTGTCACTTTCTCCAGGCTTCTAAGGACCACCCCAGCAGTGAGTTTGCCCCATCCCCTAGGGTCTTTGCCAGGATGCTAAATCCCACATCCCAAGAAAATACCCCCAAGTCAATGAATTCTTGCTCATCTTATTTCCTGTCCTCCCTGATCAAGCCCGTCAAACCTGGCTAACTAATTCTTCTCACTCTTGGTAAGATAATCTCTTTCCTCCCTTATCAGGCCCAGCACACCCCCAGCTGGATTATCCTGGCATTATACCCTAGTTCTGGGCCTGGACGCCCCAGAAAGGAGGTAGAGGATGCTGCTGAGGAGAGGGGAGAGACCTCTGTAAGTCTTTCAGCGCAGGGGTATTGCCAGCCTTCTGAGAGAAGCATAGGCCACCTTTTGTAAGCTACCAAAGAGGTCCTCTGGCTCTCCCACTTAGCCTCTAACTGCTTGTGGAGAGCCCTCAGTCTGTCATAGTCCCCCTGCTGGTATTAACACACCTCACAGTAACCAGCCAATTGCCCAGTCCTGGTAGACTGCACCTCCTGGGCTTTCAAATGCTTGAATCAACACAAAATCAAGCAAAGACTTTTTCCCAGGTCACCACTGGTGAATCTTTGAGCACTTGGGCCACCACTTTGTGCCAAGGACTCTTCATGCTCCACATACCACTCAGAAGAGCATCTCCTTTACCCACCAGGTAGTAAGTGAGCCAGTCCCCAAACTCCATCTTTCTACCTGTTTTCTCAGATCCACTCCAGTGCCACTTGTGTTAGTTCAAGTTTGCAGAGAAGCAGATAGCAGAACAGGATTAGAAGGGGAGAGAGGAGGAGAAGGCAAAAAGACAACCTTCAGACCGTGATATAGATGCAGCCTCTGTGGAGGCGGGGGAAGGAGGAGGGCCGAGTAGGAAGAATGTCAGGCTGGAGCTCAGTTTTAAGAAAGGTTCAGCCAGGCTGATGGAAAGTCCTGGAGCCATAGTCACTTGTTGGAGGAGTGTCATGTCCTACAGGACCCTCTGAGTGCTCCATTGCTGGCTGGAAGCAGCCCACGGGAAGTGTGGCCTAGGCACAAATCCAGTAGTGGGTCAGAGGGGCTGCAGCTTGGGCCATCAAGCAATTTATGCTCCCATGGCAGGAAATCTGAGAGGCACCTTTTCATGGCCACCACACTTGAGTGGGAAAGAGAGTAAGTAGGGGCTCCTGTGTAAAGCCCTGTGTTTAATCCATTTCTCCCTCTGCTTGGTTCTTATCCTCTTCCTTCACCTAAATACGCAGAGGGAGTATTTCCCAGCAGCCTTGACACTTCACACCAACAGTGGCACTTCCCAGTACTTTGGAAATGGCACTTTGTGTCTGCACCTTGGACCTGACGCCAGTGCCTCAGGCTAGGCAGCCATGTTACTTGACAGTGTGCAGACCTCCCATGGACACTGCCAGGTTGGAGTGAAGAATGCCTTCTTGGTCTCGGTGAAGCCCTTAGTTAGGAGAAAGGGGAGCTGGAAATCATGGGAGAGGAGGGGTTTGGGGAAAATTGGAGGCAACACAACCAGAGAGAGGTGCCAGAAGTGACCTCATGGGAACTTGCCCGCAGCTGTAGCATGCATGTTGGAGTTGGCCGCTTACAGAGCAGGTGTGAGCTCACCATTTTCCATCACAGCCATTAGTGTTGGGCATCGGTGTGATGCAGGCACAGTTCTTGCTTAAGCTGCGGGAATTGAGATGGTGATCAATGAAGGATATGCTTCTCCACCTTCCACGCCATACAGAGAGATGGTGGGGTGGCTCTTTATTCCCTCCCATTGCCTCACTTCGTGCAGCAACAGTTATGATATCCTGGCTGCCAAAATGCAGTGTTCCATTTGACCTTAGTTTTCCCTATGAAGAAGAGAAAGGAGTATAAACACTCCCATTTTACAGAGAGGGAGAGCAGTTCCCTAAGAGGTCCCCTGCTGTAAACAAGAGGCAGAGCCAGCAGGCTTCTCCCTGGGATCCCACCTCAGCCACGTGATACACTCTGGGGGCAGGGCTCGGAACAGCTACACACTGGTGGTGCTGAGCTGCCCTTCGTCCAGGGCAAGGAGGGCAGCAAGGCCTGGGTCAGTGCGGCTGCCTCCTGTGTTGCTTATGTCACATTTGGGTTACAGTCACTTAGTCTCCCACAAATGTAACTCAACCCACGCGTGACAGGGCAGGGAGAAGCTCTTAATCAGCTGTTCTGAGTCAGCTGATTAGTCAGGAAAGAGTTTTCCCCACCTACTGGGAGAATGGGGGAGGGATGGAGCCTGAAGTGATATTTTAAGGTGCTGAATTGCCTCAGCGGAGATTTCCTATGCTGCTGGGCCAGGGTGCTCAGCCCCTCCTAGAAATCGCTAGGCCCTCAGCTCCTGCTGACATTCTAAGCCCGTGAACTGATCAGAGTGAGAAAATATGGAAGTCAGCAACAGTAGGAGATTGTGCTGGCCAGAGATCAGAAGCAGATACATCAGCACACACGCACAGGCACACTGGTCCATGTTTCAGCGTGTAGTATGACTTAATATCCACTCCACTATTTTCTTCCATAGTGCGCACACTGGAAAATAGATATTTACAGTAAACTCACTTTGTAAAACTCATTTTTGAACTATGAAATGCAGAGAGAAAATTCACAAATCATATGCATCTATTTCAAAGAGTATTAGAAATGAACACGCCCATGGAACTGTCACCTAGATTGAGAAATAGAACATTTTGGCACCCCAGGAGCTTCCCTCATGCCCCCTCTCTCCTCCCAAAAGGAGTCCACCATCATAACTTCTAACACTATAGAGTAGTTTTGTCTGGCTTTCAACTTTACGTACATGGAATCAGTCTATTCTCTTTTGTGTCCGACTTTTTTTCTTTAAGCATTGTTTGTGAGAATTCATCTTTGTGACTTCATCTAGCTGTAGTCTATTCATTTTCATTGCTCTAAGACTTTCCTTTGTATGAGTACATCACAATTTATCCAGTCTGCATTAATTCAGTCAACATTTGGTTTATTTCCGTTTTGAGGTCGTTATAAATAATTCTACGTGTACATGTCTTTTGGTGTACATGTGCATGTATTTCTTCTGAGTATGTACCTAGGAATGAAATTGCTGAATCATAGAGAAAATATCCACTTCAGTGGATACTACCAAACAATTTTCCCAAGTGGTTGTACCAGTTTAACACTTTCACCAGCAGTGTATGAGATTGCATGTGTTTATTAGCCATTCAGTAGAGTGTCTTTTCAAATTTCATGCCTATTTTTCTACTGGTTTTCTGTTTTCCTCTCTATTCTGGATATAAGTCTTTTGTTGGTTATACATGTTACAAATATCTTCTACTCTGTAGCTTGCCTTTTTACTCTCTTTGGTAGTGTTTTGTTGAACAGAAGTTCTTCATTTAATTATAGTTCACTATATCAATCTTTTTCTTTATGGTTAATTCTTCTATATCCCATTTAAAAAATCTGTATCAAAATCACGAAGACATTTGTATTAGGGATCTCCAGAGAAACAAAACCAATAGGATATGGATATATATATATATATTTATATTTGTATATATAAAAGGAGATTCATTATGAGGAATCGGCTCATGTGATTATGGAAGCTAAGTCCCACAATCTGCCTTTAGCAAGCTGGAGAACCAAGAAAGCTGGTGGTGTAATTTAGCAAAGTCCAAAGGCCTGAGAACCAGGGAAGTTGATGGTGTAAATTCCAGTCTGAACGCAGGAGAAGATGAGATGACATGTCCAGCTCAAATAGTGAGACAGGAAAAAAGGAATTAATTCGTCCTTCTTTTGCCTTTTGTTCTAGTGGATGTTGCCCACCCCCATGGGAGGGCAATCTGCTTTACTGAATCCACTGATTCAAATGGATTCAAACCAGAAACACCCTCACAGACACACTCAGAAATAGTGTTTAATCTGGGCACTCCATAGCCAGTTAAGTTGACACATAAAATTAACCATCAGAATTTTCCTACATTAGCTCCATTGTATTACCTTCTGTATTATATACCTATAGTCTACTCAGAATTGCTTTTTTAATATGGTAAAGCAAGTTTCATTTTTCCATATGGATATCTAATTGATCCAGCATCATTTGTTCAAAAGACTTTCCCACTGCTCCACAGTGACACCTCTGTCAAAAATGAAGTGCCCATATCTGCATGGGTCTGTTTCCACACTCTGCTCTGTTTCACTGATCTGTATGTCTTTTCTTGTGCCAATAACACACTGTCTTAATTATTGTACTTTTATTAAAAGTCTTGATATGCAGTGGAGCTAGGCTTTCTACCTTGTTTGTCTTCTGTAAAGGCATCTAGGCTATTCTTGTCCCTTTCCATTTCCATATAAATTTTAGCATCAGATTGTCAGTTGCCACACACATGCTCACAAACTTGCTGGAATTTTTATTGAGATTGCTTTGAATCTATAAGTCAATTTGGGAAAAATTGACACTTTCATGATACTGAGTCTTCTACTCCACGAACATGGTATATCCTGCTCTTTATTTAGGTCTTCTTTAATTTTTCTCAGTAATGTTTTATAATTTTCTATGTAGAGGTCTTGCTCATCTTTCATTAGATTATTCCTAGATATTTGATTTTTGCGGTACTATTTTAAATGATATTTATAAATTTCATTTTCTCTTTGTTGCTTATATATAGAAAGACAACTTATTTTTATTGACCTTGTATCCAATGACCTTGCTAAATTTATTTATTAAATTTAAGTAATTTGTAGATTCTCTTTTATTTTCTGTATACCAGTTGTGTCATCTGCAAATAGTGAGTTTTGCTCTTTCCTTTCTGATTCTTATGTCATGTCTTTCTTTTTCTTGCCTTATTGCACTGTGCGGTGTTTAAAGGAAGTGATGGTGGCAGGCATCCATGTCTTGTTCCTGATCTCAGAGAGAAGGGTTTTTACCACAAACTCACTTTTAGATTCTGAAAACTTATGCTGGAATTTCCTTTTGTGTACACTTGATTTTACTTTTCCCAAGATGAGCTTTCAGTTTGGGAATACTTTTAAGTTTGAAATGTGGCAGTGGTAGTTTGTGGGCCAAGAGCTAGACAAGTGGAATCCTATTTTTCATTTAAGGGAAAAGGAACGGATGTTTATCACAAAACTGCACCTCCTTATTTTAACCTTCTGAGGGAGGTTTTGCCTTGTCTGTCTTACAGAAGGATCTCGTGGCTGATACAGCTGAGCAGGGATTCAAACAGATCTGTCAGAGCCAAAGCCCAGGCTGTTGTTAGCATTCCCGATTCCCTGGTAAAATATTGGATGTGTAACCCCCAATGTCACAGAAACCCGACTTTTGTCATAAAAGTCCAAGAAAAGAGTTGGTAAACATACCTCAGAGATATGTTTAGTATCTTCTCTTTCTCCCCTCTCCAGATCTCCTTATATCCCTGTCATCTGTTCCATCCTACTTTCTCTGATTTCTGTTACCATGGAAGCAAACGTGGGCAGCAGTGAGTCTCACACTGACAGGAGCCCTCCTTCCCTACCTGAGACCCTGAAGGGCTGCACCTGTAGCTCTCCTGGGCCACCTGGTGGAGCCACCCACGAGGCCCAGGACAAGGACTTCCCTGGCCTCTGCTGCCATTTGGCTCTTGTCTGAGGTCGAGTGGGTGGGAGGTGGGGATTAAGGGCATTTCTGCCTATCAGGCTGCTTGGGTCATGGGTAGAACTCTGTATTTTTAAGCCCTTTACAGTACCAGCTGTCCCAGGATGAGGATTATGAATCCTGTGCAGATACACAGAATCTTTCTGCTGAGATTTAGAGGGAGGAAGGAAGAGTGCAGGGAGGGCCTGAGCCTGAGCCTCAGTGAGAATGTCCCCTGTTATTCTCATACCCTTCTTTGCAGCCCAGATAACTACCCAAGGATGACCCAAGAGATTTCCCTGCAAGACAGAAAATTCTAGGGCATCAGGAACTCTTGAAACTAAATACCTTGAAACTCTCAAAGACCTTATAAAAGAGAGTACATGTTTCCTTGGTTGATTTAACACAGGGTTACATTAAGTAAACAACTTTTTTTCCTTCTTGAGTTGAATTTCCTTTGTACAACTTTGCTGTTCCCTGTACTCATCTTTGTGTGAGGGACCGCAGTTCTCCCCACTCTGGGGAGCCTCCTGGGGCTGTAGCCTTCCAGTGTGACTTGGAGCTCTGCACTTACATTTTTCCAGATGCCTTTTAGCACGTGGTGACATGATCTGACCAGAGAGAGAAGATGGGGAGAATTAGCATTTTTGTTTTTTCTGTGCCTCTACTTGCTACATCCAGACGTTTTTCAGGATCTCCTGGCATGACCCACGTCTCTTTCTCTGCCTCTCTGGGTATCTCTCCATTCACGAATTTGTCTTCCATGGGGAAGACTACTCTTTGGCCCCCAAGGCTAGCTTTATGAACTGATGGCTTAGCCGGGCAGTTTTTAAACCCAAAGAGGCCTGTCCCTTTCCAAGACTTCAAGGACTTCTAGAAGAAGCTGTTTGATGAACAGGCTACTCAGTTTGTGGCAAGTGGGGCATGTGCCTCTGGCCCATTCCATGCCAGTGTGCTTCACCAGACTCTAGGTCATGTTCAGATGCTTAGAGTAGCAAATGCCTCTGCATAAACACTGTCTCTTGGGTACCCAGAAGTCCAAAGCCCAGCCACAGAGGCCTGAGATACTCTCAGGGATGTCAGCCCGTTCAAGGAAACAGACCACAGGATTGGGTGTTGGCTCCAAGCCTGAAGAAAGGTGCCATGGCTATCACCCCTGCAGCTGCCTGGCAGGTAACCAGAACGTGCTTGGCTCTCAGCTTTTGGCTGTGCTCTCTGTGGGGATGTGTTTCTGATCTGTCTTCACTGCCACTCCCCAGCTCTCCAGGGCATTGTGGCTTTTTCTTGGTGGTTGGGCAGGAAGCCTCCAGAGCCTGAAGGAATTGCTGTGCTTGATGACAAAGGCCATCCATGGATAGAAATCACTTAGAGGCTGCTTCATTTATTGCAGAGGAGTTGAACACCTTTACTCTCTGTTCTGAGCACACTTCTCCAGTAGTGGGCATCCAGGTGGGAAAAGATCTCACAGAGTGACTCAGAGCAATGGCTGTTGAGTCAAGCAAAAGGAAGTGGCCAACTTATGCAGCTGGTCTAAAAACCCAACACAGCAAGGCCTAGCTGAGCTACAAAACACCTGTCACTCTACTGACTATGAGCTACCACCAGGCCAACCCCATGTGACCACATGTCTGCCCCAAGGATGTGCCAGGCACTGCTGGGCCAGGCTGTAAGGTAAGCAAGACACAGTGTCTGCAGTCCAAGCCCGGGGTGGTGAATAGTGGGTAGGTACAAAATGTGAGAGTGGACTGAGACGGCAGAGGACATGGCTCGTGTCTCAGGGTTGAGGACTGCTCTCATCACCCTGGAACTGAAGGGCTGTGGAGAGGCCCACAGAGGCAACAGCACTGTGCTCACCCTTCAGCATCGCCCTCTCCGATGCCAGGACGCCTGCTGTCCATGTCCTCGGGAGCCATGACTCTTTCACGGCTTCCTCGTGCTGCACTGCTTGGTATCTTCTCATTGGTATCTTGCACAGTGGTAAGCCAGCTGTGTTCGTTAGATAAATACCTTAATGTTTGAGCTATCTGGAACCATAGGGAAGGAATTATTCTACAGAACCATATTTTCCCCTGGAAGGGGATATATTCTTTCAAGCACCAAAACTTTTGTTTTAATTTATATACCTACTATTTGCTTTGATAAGGTCAACTGGCTGTAACGTAGCCTTTCTGATAATTTAGGATTATTCACAGTGTTTGTATTGTGATGTAAAAGTATTTTACATCACCTTACAGTGCCCTTCACTTCTACACTAAATGCCCCCCCCACCAAGTGCCATGTATTTTTACTCGAGTACCAAGGCCCTGCCCCATCTGTCTTTGTGTCCACCTTTATGGTTAGAGCCAGCTGTCACTTCTCCAACCCTGCCCAGAAGAAGCTGATAGCACCCTTTCAGCCCGCTGTGAGCACCAGGCCCCGTGGGGGTGTGGAATCAGGAGGGCCAGTCAAGTGGTTAAAATTGTTTAAAAAGAGGCAAGCCTCTGAGTGAGAAGCGAGGAGGGGACTTCCGTGTGAGTCACACTTGATGCCTGGCTCCTGTGTTGTCTGCTCACAGGCTTTGTTCGTTGCTTGTTTCCTGGTCCTGCACCGAGTTTTGAATATTCAAGATTGCGGATGGTTGAGTTCCCCACAAGTGAGATGATGGACTTGAACTGAGTCGTTTTTGTCACATTAGGAAGTTCTTCCTTAGTCCTGCTGGCCCTCCAGTTTAATCTAAGTCTGGTTCCTCTCATTAGTCTTCAGTGTAGACAAAAGACAAGTTAGCTGGTCAGCATCTTTTGTGTTGTAAATATTCTAGGAAGCCATCAGATTCTTCATCCTTCTGTTCTTGAAGCTAAAGGAACCCTTCACTCCAAGAGGCTTTTTCCCAGCATATTTTTCAACCATTAGTGTCATCAGACTTATCTCTTAATGTTGTTCGTGTAACCATTTGTCTCCTCAGAACCACCAGTACTTTCTTCCTACCTCAGCTTCGTGACCCATGAACTTCTTGTGATGGAATGCAAACATTTTTGTGGGTTGCCGGTGGGGGAGCAGATGAGTTTAAAACCACTTTCCTCAGATCCTCTGAGGGATCCATTGCTCACAGTGCTAATAACAACAGTGCTGTGGGAGCTCAGTAAATAAATGCCCAAGTGCCAAGGAGAGAGCCAGTTTGTGGCTCTAAGGAAATTCTGATGAGAGTGGGGTTGGGGGAGTGATATGGTGTCCATCTTCTGATTCCCTGCGCCCAAAGGCAAGGACAGTATCTGTGTCCCAGCCCCCAGCACAGAGCCTGGAGCGCTGGAGATGGCCAGCAGATGCTGAGTGAACATCTCGGGGAGCAGGCTGCATTTGCTCTTTCCCTCTTCGTGTTCTTTATTCCTAACGTTCTTTTGTTTTTTTAATAACACCAGTCTTGTCATCTTAAGGTTTTCATAATACTAATAATTAATACTTATGGGCTACTTAACAGCATGGCAGGCCCTGAGATCAGAGCTTCACACAGTGTATCTCTTTTATCCCTCACCCTTTGGGGCAGGCAGTGGAGGTTAGAGAGGTTACCCTGGCAGTGTGTGGTGGGCTCCCTACCTCTCCCTCTGGACTTTAACGAGCAAGGACACTAGGAGGTTTCTGCTGCCTGCTATGCTCTGCTTGTGAAGGGAAGCTGCCCGTCCACAAAGAAGAAGCCCCTCCCTTCTTGTGTATCCTTCACATCCTGGCCAGGCCTCCATGGAGACCTGAGACTAGCACTGGTCAGAGCCCTGATAAAGCTGGGCTGGAGCCAGAGAACTGCAGGAATCTTCAGGAAGCCCTTATATTCAGAATTGCAGGGGCCAGCCCCGTGGCTGAGTGGTTAAGTTCACGTGCTCTGCTTTGGCGGCCTGGGGTTTTGCTGGTTCAGATCCCAGGCATGGACATGGCACCACTCATCAGACCATGATGAGGCGGTGTCCCACATAGCACAACCAGAGGCATTCATAACTAGAATATACAACTATATACTGGGGGGCTTTGGGGAGAAGAAAACAAAAAGAAGGAGGTTGGCAACAGTTGTTAGCTCAGGTGCCAATCTTTAAAAAACCAAAACAAACAAAAAAGAATTGCATTACGTGCCGGATGGGTCATTTCCCACTGCCAAACTTAGAAAGCATCCCTAGGAAATTCCTGAGCATGGGAGGAAGGGCCCACTGCCTGGTGGGTCAGAGGACCAGTTGCCGGGTATTTCCTAGCCTAGACCTAGACACCATTCCTCTGCTTGTCCAGCAAACTTTAAAGGACACCTGCTGGTGCCAGTTACTGCACCGAGCATGGGCGGTGAGAAAGTCCCACTTCTCTGAAGCTCACAGCCCCTTGAGGAAGGCAGGCGTGTAAAACAACATTCACGAGCAATGACAGACTGTGGTGGAGGTGCGCAACAGGCCTCAGTGATGTGCCCACCCCATGTGGGGAAGCCAGTGCCTGTGTGCTGGTTCTCCATCCCCTGTCAACAGGAGCATGAGGCTGGGAGGCCCTGCAGGGTGTAAGATCTGAGCCCCAGCCCACTTCGGGGAGGCAAATTCTCTGTGGCATGTGGTGGGGAAGACAGGGAGACAGCAGGACCTAGGAGAGCAGAGGCCTGGCTGGGCCCTGACAAACTGAGCTCAGAGTTGAGAGCTGGCTCATCAGGGCTCTGTGTTCTATCTTGTCAGGCTTTGTTGGAGTGAGAGGGATCCCCTAGGGATCATGAATAGGAGAATGGCTCTCCTCATGCCACCCACTCTGGACCACCTCTCCCTAAAACTCCAGGAACATTCCCAAATGTAGCACATGGAAATGTGCTTCCATTCGCACTCTTTGTATGCAGTGGCCACAGCCACTTCTTTCTTGGAACTCTTCATGCCACGATATTGGGCACAGCTTGCCTCAGTACTCAGCACAGTGAGTGTCACTGCTCCTGGCACCACTGGCTGCAGTCATTCCTGGGCAAACAGCCACAGAGCCAGGAGGAGAACCCAATCTGTGTGAGGTTGACAGTGGACACTGCCAAAAGATGGAGCTGCACACTGCCTGTAAGGATTCATGGTGAAACCAGCAACCAGGTCTTTCTGTTGTTGCAAATGACCATTTGTCAGTGGTTCTGCAACACCTGAATATAGCATATGAGGAACTGGGCTCAAGTTTCACAAAGATTGGCTGGTAAATGAACTGGCATAGACACCATTAATCAGGGAGTACAGTCGCTCTCTGCAGCGGCTGCACGGGAGAGACAAGAGGCCTGATGGTGGAAGGACAGCCACAGCCAGGGGACCACACAGGACCCTGCAGGGTGTTGGGAGGGTCTCCTCCCAGGTCAGGCAGCTGGGCTGAGGCCAGAGAGCCCTGGGTGCTGTGGCCTCTGCCAAGAAGAGCATTTCTCCCCTTGAGGGAGGCCTGGAGGGAACAAGCTGGTCCTCCCAGTCATGAATGGCTGCCCAGGCCTGGCCTGAGCAACGTGTGAAGAAGCTCCCAGAAGTCTATCGCTGAGGCAGAAATCTGTCAGTGTCCCAGGTACTTGGAGAGCTTTCTTAGACCATTTCTAAGTCCCAGATAAACAAGGTTCCCCTCTGCACCCCAGGCCGCCCTAGAAGATGGACTTGGCATGCATTGACAGCTTAGGGAAGTGGAACCATGGGATCCAGTCAGGCTTTGACATCTGCTGGCCTCACCATCTGGTTTACCATCAAACTGGCTCACCTGGAGGGATGAAGGACATAATCTGGCTTGTTCTGGCTTTGGGTCTAAGGTAGAGTTGAGGGTTGCACCCAGAAAGGGCTAAGCCTGTGTCTGTGTGACTGAGAGCTTTTGTCAGCCAAGGGATGTGGGAGTAGAGATGCGGATGAAAACCAGCAGTCTCCCTGCTCACCCGCACCTGCCCCTCCTGTGTGCAGAGGGAGAGCCAGGGCCTCTGTGTGCTCTGGGGGTTGGCTGTATGTGTAGGCAGGGACATGACGATGTTGGGGAACCCCAGAGGCTCTGGATGGGAACATAGCCATTTAAACGACTCTGAACCTAGTTCATAAAACTGTGGGTCAATATTTTAAAAGTCACATAACTAATGAAGAGCTCTGCCAGACTCAACATACTGCATTCCAGTGGGTGATAAGACAAGTGTTAGTTCAGTGGAAACAGCCCAGAAGGAAAGATTTTTTTTAGTCTGCTGGGTTTCATATTTAGAGTAAGGCAGGCTACGCTTGGGCAAGAGTATTCATTTATCAGGTAACCAACAAATGAGCCCCAGCCACACTGTCACCCTGTGCTGGATCTAAACAATAACCATACAGGCAAGTAAGAATTTCACTAGAGCAAATTCAGCGTGTCCCATTAGGCTGGCAGAAGCTGTGTTGGGTCCTGTCTGCCGAGTTTGTGTGCCTGCCTTCTAAGCAAGGATAAGCTGAAGGGAAGCTGCAGGAACCAAACCGCCACTCCTAGGCCCTTCTCCTGGCAGGCTCTGCTTCCACCCCTAAAAACAGGCCTTGTTTTCCCCTCCACATTTTCTGTGGAACACCAAGCAAGTCATGTCTCTGAAACGCCTCATTTATTCCCCAAACAGACATAATTGAGAAAGTAGTTGACAGTGTAGTTCTTGACCCCATCTGGGCCAGATTGAGCAGCATCTACACGTGGCCTTAGGCCCTAGGATAGAGAAATGGTTGAGGCTTGGTTCCCAGGCAGGAAAACTGGCCTCGAAAAAGACATCATGATCCAGTGATGAGTTCTGGGCTAGAATCAGCCCTCAGGACCATGGGGTCAGGGAGGGTGAGGCCTAAACTGAGCCTTGAAAACTCAAATGTGACTGAGTAGAGGTGGGCTAGGGCATGGGAGGCAGAAGGAGCAGCATGGAAGCCCCAAGGGGAGTTCTAGAAAGCTGGGTGCCTGTCACCCAAGAGGAGGCCCAAAGAGAGCCCTGAGGAATGGAGATGCCAATTTCCTCATGACCAGTGGGGAAGCTGGGCTAAGGCAGCGAGAGTGTGCAGGGACCAAGGGAGCTGCACCTTTCCTTATAAGAAGCCAGACACCCCTTGGAGCTCAGCCTCTCTGAGGGCCATGTCCACGGTCGGGCTGGGCAAGAGACTGACCTTCCTGTTTGAGGTTTTTCTGACAGTATGGAACTCACCAGGGGAAAGATGAAAAGCGCTGGAATGCTTTGCCCAGTTCCAAGTTGAGTGGGAAAACTCCTTCTTGGGACACATGGAAAGGCTTGTGTGAAGCTTGCCAAGGGGTCTCACAGCTCCCAGGGTAGGCTTTCAGGCCAAGGTGTCTGAGGGTTGCGATGGCCTTGGCCCTGAGGATGGCTCTGCCCTCCTTCTGACCCAGTGGGCCAGCACATTTCCACAGGTGGAGCGAGAGGAGCATTAGCAGAAAAGGGGTCCACAGATGAAACAGGCAAAACCTTTGAGTCTGTGGCTGTGACAGGAGAGCTAGAGCTGTAAAAGCAGATATGCTCAGCCCCTGTGCTCATCCCAGGGCACTACTGATCACGAGAGGGAGCCAAGCCCCAACAGCAGCTGGGAGGAAGCATTTACACAGGGATGGTGATGGGTTATGGGTACTCTACCCTCTTTGTCCCGCTGAGCAGGAGAGAGGCAGAGGCAAAGCCAGGGCTGAAAATAAGACTTCCAAGGTTACAGAAACGCCCTGGCCCAGCCAGGCCGAAAGGTGGCCTTGTGTGTTTGCTGACCTGGTATGGCCAGCCTCAGACACAACGGCAGGGAGCAGCCTTAGGGAAAGGCTCCATTCCTTTGAGGTTGCGGGGGAGGTGGAAAGCCAGGTCAAGATGAGTGACCTCGACTCTGGAGCTGCTGGGACCCTTGCTGAGGGGAGGAGTTGCCCTTGACAGTCAAGACAAAGGATGGAAGTGATGTAGCAGACCACCACTGGTGTGATCCCCTGGGTGCCAGCGTGGCTTTGGGCAGGCCCTATATGGACTCCCCATCATCAGCAGAGCCCGTGGTCGCGCACAGCTACAGAAACCGTGCTGCCTAATCCTCAGGGAGCTTACAGCAGGTGACACAGGATCACATGAGGAAAAAGCAATGTCCTTAGTCTGTGAGCTTGGTGGACTCGCTTAACCTCTCTGACCCTCCCTTTGCTCATATGAACAAGTAGTTGTGAGACTTGAGTGGGCTGATGTTGGCAAAGCAGCTGGCAGTGGGCCTGCACAGAGACACCCAAAGGGACCTGCTCACCCCTGCCAGACCCAGGCCAGCTCCCCGGTCAACAGCAACAGCACCTCCAGGCCTGCTTCCTCTTCTGTGAAATGGAGATAGAAATATCCTCTCTCTCACCGTCTGCCTCAGTTGTCATGCGGGTCACGTGGCTATATATGAAAACAGCATAAAGTGCCATAGAAATGCAAAGTATTGGTCTTGTATAGCCGAAGCAAACAATTGCAGCTAAAAATATATATTTAGTGAGTGCCTACTGTATGCCAGATACCGTTCTAGGCCCTGGAAATTAAGGTTAGTAAAGCTGTCTGTGCCAGCCAGAGAGAGGTTAGTGTTGGACAGGCGTGAAGGGCCCTAGAGGAGTTGCAGGTGGGGCTGGAGTGGCAGGCTGGGGCATCAAGGAAACTGGGTGCAGATGAGTGGGGATGCAGAGAGCTGAACCAGAACAGGGCTGCGGTGTGAGAGCATAGGATTTGTGTCAGCTGAGAGGCATAATTGGTAAAGTATTTGACACTGCAGTTCTTGGTCCCTGTCTTGGCCGAGTTGAGCAGAGAGGGCTGTGGAGCAGGAAGAGCAGGAAGACCCACAGACTGACAGCCCTGCCCCAGCCCCGGGCAGTGAATGCTCATTGCTCTGGCTCTAGGATGACCATCAGGTCTGCCTTGGGGCCAGGGTGAGAAAAAAAGGATTGATGGTTTCCAAAATGATTTTGCAAGATATGTGGTCTTTGAGGAAGCTGATACTGCCCCACATGCATGGCTGGAATTGTGGCCCACTCTTTTTCACAAACGAAGCCTAAAAGAGATGTTAAAGTTAAACCCCAGGGTGCGTTTCAGCGACTGGAACTCTGATACACTGTGCCAGGTGATCTCCCAAGGAGGTTTCACAGCTCCGATCCCTGTGCCAGTACACGTCCTGCCTACCTTCCACCTGTTCCTCTCTTCCCAGTGGCCTCAGCCCCCAACCCTCCTGCCGATTGCAGCAGGTGGGCGGAGAGGCAGCCTGTGGGCAGCTCACCGCACCCACCACAGGGCCTCCCCGGGGGCTGAGAGCGTCTGCAGGCCTTGCTGCCATGGGCGGCCCACTCAGGAAGCCCACCAGCCTTTGCAGGCCCTGATCTCATGTGTGCCCTGGACAGCAGCTTAATGTTTCTCAGGAGTGACTCTCAAACCCCTGCCAGGGTGCCCTCTCTGTAGGAACTCTGGTCATCCCACAGAAATTCAGACGCGCCCACAGGAGTTTCTGTGCGGGGGGGGGGGGGGGGGTGCTGGCCAGAGTCGCAGATTCCCTCATTATCGCACAGAACCTGGATGCTCGTTTTCCCCATTCGAGAAAACTCTTTTCTCCTGGACACATTACCCCTCCCTCCATTTGCGTGAGCTACGCCTGGCAGCCCCTCCCCATCTACAGGTTGGGGGCAGAGGACAGACTTGAGAGTCAAAAAGACTAGTCTCCAGATCATAGCTCTGCCGCACTCTGGTTATGGGACCCAGATGGTCACCATATTCGGCCTCTCAGACACTCAGTTTCCCTCTATGCAGATTAGGGCTGACACGCCCCTCCCCATGCAGGGTTTTGTGAGGATTCGATGAGATAATGTGCACAGAAAGCCCAGTCTGAGACCGGCAGCTGCTGTTCCTATTTCCTTGCAGCCTTTAGTGGCCGAGTGGCACGGGTGGTGGTCCTGTTCAAGGGGAGCAGCTCGCCAGTGGCAGCGGGGCTGAGAACATCTCTGGGGAGGTGAGCAAAGTATGCGCTAACTTGCAAAAGCACAGCAGCTTGAGTTCCCAGGCATGTGTGTCTCAGCCTCTTTTATCTAGCTGTCTTTTGTTTGTAGTGTGTGTGGGGCGGGTATGTGTGTATGAGAGACAGAGAGAGAGAGACTGTGCATTCCAGAACACCCTTATCTCTTGCATACCTTTGTACCTAATTTTTAAATCAAAAGTGATCCCTCCTGATGTCAGTGATGACCCAGCTGGCCCCCATTGAGCTTGACAAGCTCTGTCCGTTGTCCAAGGCTACAGCACCAGCCCCCACTGTTGGGTTGGGACATGAAAGGGACCCTGAGCAGGGAGTCTGAGCAGGGCAGCAAAAGTATTGGGGGGGCACCACAGTAGCTCACCAAGGTCGCTGGGCTTCTGTGCATCTTGACCACACCTCCTCTGGTCAGCGATTCTAATTGCAGTTGGACAGCAGCTAGAAGTGGAGAAAGGCATGTGTGTCAACACCGTGGCGGAGCCAGCAAGCCCTAATTACCCAGCTCTGCAAGGCCGCACAGCACAAACTGCCACCTGGTTCTGCTTAGGGGGAGTGTTCTGCCATGAGCGCCATCCTGGAGCTGCTGCCGCGTGCAGGCTTGCCCTGTGCCTCCATGAGCAGAGCAGAGCCCTGGACCTTGGGAAGGGAGTGAGGCTTCTCAGCTAGCTTTATGCTGACAAAGGGCTTTCTGCCTGTCAACCCAGCTACCCAGCAAGCCCCCTCCCTACCACAGCCACTTGGCCTCCCTTTGGTGGGGCCCAAAGGCCCACGCTCCGGCCACCTAGCCTCTGGAGACTTCCTTTTGAGCTAAAAAAAACAAGCGGCTGAAATGTGCCTCTGCTGCAGCTGGGCCCCGCCCTCCGAACGTATAGAAAGGCCCTGGAGTGGATTCAGCCTCACAGAAGAGGAAACCTGGCTCCGGCCTCACCCACAGGGCCTGTTATGTCTGGCTCCAGAGGCCTTCTCCTCTGGGGTTTTCCATGCCTGTGAACTAGGCCCCATTCATTTCCCTGTGGTTTCACGGGCATGTCCAAAACTCTCAGCAGGTTGCAGTGAGCCCAGGAGGAGAGGGGTCAGCGAGAGGCCCAAGCTGTGAAGTATGATTGGCCCCGCAGCCACAGCACCTTCCACTTAGATGATTGCAGCAGGGTGCCCGGCCCGCTGTGGGTGGGCGCCCATCATTCAGTCTGCCGCATTTCCTCTGGGGTGCCCCCCACCACCCCTGGCCGACTCTTCCTGCAGCTCCCTCTCTCTAGGCCTCCACTTTCCAGCTGACAGGCCACCAGCTCCACCCTGGCCTTGCCTGGGAGAGACTACAACAGAGAGCCTCTAAAGTTTCCCCTCCCAGCAAGCTCTCACATTAGTGCTCAGCAGACCGCTGACTTCCCATCATGCCCCGGCTCGTGGGGCCCTTGCATTTTCCACCACACTACACTTAATTTGGGGCCGCTGGGAGAGCAGCAGGTCCCCCTCAAGGGTGGCTGCCGCCCCCGCCCTCACAGGCTGCTTAGCCTCAGAGAAGGAGCCATGCTCTGGTGCACAGCTCCTGTAAGAGGCCCAGCAGCTGCCTTCATAGCTGCTGACAAGCCCAAGGGCTCCTGGGCCCACCGTGAGGATGTGCCCAAGTGGGGGAAATTTGGTCTTCAGAAGAAATGAATTTGAAACTGGCTGAGAGCAATTCTTATCAAATTTCCAAGTTAGCAGTTTTCACCAAGAGCTAATTGAATAATCTCTGTGAGTGGCCTAATTCCATTTGCATGAGACTCCCACAGAGTAGTGACAAGTGCCCTGGTGGCTGAGGGCAGAAGAAGCTGTTCTAGTCTCTCACTTAAGTTTTGGTCTTTGAAAACTGATGCATTTTCAGGTTTGGGCAACAGCCATGCCACTCTGCCCTGGCTGCCCAGCTCCTTGATCGTTTCCAAAGCCACTCAAACTTTTTGAGTGTTCTCGGTGGAAGGGGTGGGGTAAGTTTCTCATCTGGTTTAGCTGGTAAAATGGATCTGGAAACGAACATCGTTGGAGGCCCAGCCTCTCTGCCAAGCAGGGTTGAGAGGATAAGTGCAGAGGATCAGAGAGTGAAGGGCAAGGCCCCTGAGCCGCACCAGGGGCAGCTCGGCCTGCCTGTGAGCACCACGCCTGGGCTGAGGAGAGACCCTGTGCCAGCACCAGGCTCTCTCCACTTGTCTACATCTGCTGAGTTCTGAGGGAGGGGAGAGTAGTCAGCTGGGCCCTGGTCAGCCCAGTGCTGATCTCCATCTCGACTGTGCCTGCCTCTGCCACAGTGCAGAGACCAATGCCCCCTGCCCTGGGTCTGCCCAGGGAGGCTGCTTTGTCCCTAGGCCTTCTTGAGGTGAACTTTCTTTGTTGACCTGATGGGGATGGGCCTTGCTCTTCTCTCCTGGGCCCAGTGGACTTGACAGTTTCAGGGACAGCTCTTGGTGCCAGTGCTCTGAGGTAACCCAGCTGCTCCTCACACAGGGGCCTCCTGTGTTCTGGGGTTGCCAGTCACCAGGTGTCCTCCCTGAGCCCTCAGGACAGCACTGGGTGAGGAGCTGGGAATGTGTGGTCTCTTCCCCTGACTGGCTGTGGCCCTGGGCAGGGCCCTTTCTCTCTGGGCTGCTGCACTTCAGGCTGCTGCAAGGAAGCGACTTTCTCTTCCTACAGGGACTAACGCTGTGCAGGGGCTTCCCCTTCAGCAGAGGGCACTGGGACAAGCCTCCTCCTCTCCACCCAAACCACGTGCCCGGCCTCCCCTCCTTGGAGCTCACACCTTGGAGGTGTCAACACAAAATAACCAATAACCAGTCTATAGATAAGGGAAATACGGTGAGTTTTACTTGAGCCAGAGTGAGGATTGTAACTAGGGAAGGCCTTAGAAAGTGTTCAGGAGAAGCATGGTTTTCAGTGCAGTCTTATATCTTTGTAGAACAGGAAATATACATTAAACACCCCAAGGACACATTGTCATGAAAGTTTCAAAGAGAGGGGCCGGCCCTGTGGCCAAATGGTTAAGTTCATGTGCTCTGCTGCAGGCGACCCAGTGTTTCATCAGTTCGAATCCTGGGTGCGGACATGGTGCCGCTCATTGAGCCACGCTGAGGCGGCGTCCCACATGCCACAACTAGAAGGACCTACAACTAAAAATACGCAACTATGTACCGGGGGGCTTTGGGAGAAAAAAAGGAAAAATTAAAAAAATCTTTAGAAAAAAAAGTTTCAAAGAGATATTTAGTTGCAAATTAGCAGGTCAACATGACCCTGATTTCAGGAAAGGAACTAATCCCGCATTACCAATAGTGCGCTGCCAATCGGGTGCAGGATGGGAAGTCTGCATTCTTATCTCGAGGGTGCCTTCTGTAAGCAGCTGTACAGTGTGTGTTTGATAGGCCGTAAGTCAGGCTTTTCAGTTCAAGCCAAATCAGTTTTGAACCCAATTAGTTACCCCATATGCCTCAATATGTGAAAATCTCTTGTCGGAGGGGACATCAGTCTTCTGCCCTGGACAGTCACTTCCTCCTCGACCCTCGCTGCTCACGTCCTACCCTCAGATTCTTTCTCCTCGTTAGCTCCTTTGCCTCTGAAAACACATTCAGATCTTCTGGATACTTAAAACAGCAATCAGAAAACATTACAGTGGGCCCCCTCACCCTCCGCTCAGACCAGCTCTTGCCCCTTTCACCAATAAATATGTTGAGAGTAGTCTGCACTTGACCGCCTCCCTCACTCTTTACCCTTTGGTTTTCCCGAATCCACTTCCCCACCCTCGCTGCCATCTGACATGCTGTTACTAGCCAAATCCAGCAGCCCTCTCCGGCCCCTCCTCTTCTTCTTGCAGCATGTTAGCACTGTGGACAACTGCCAAGCTGGACCTTGTTCCCTTCTCTCATGTCACCTCACTTCTTGGCCAGCTCGTCACCTTCTAAGATCCCTCCCCTCTTGCCCCTCTGTGCCCCGTGGCAGTCTCGCCCAATCCCAGAGCCTCACCTGTTGTGTATCTCTGGACTCGGGCCCAACCTGCTCTTTCTTGCTGCCTCTGGTTGCTTCTCATAAGCCCTCAGACTCCAGCCTTCGTCCTAAGTGGGCCAGACCTCTGGTCCCTGTGCCCCACCGTCACCACGTTTTTCTCCTTCGTGTCCATCCTCATTCAGCAACTTCCCCCAGCTCCCCAGATGAAGACCCCATCCTGGAGTCAGGCACCCCAGGCCCCTGTGGGCGTCCCTGCCCCTTTCCTGCCTCACAGCCCTCCTCTCTTCCCTTGGTTCCTTGTTTTCCAAACATGCCTGACGCAGTTTTCCTCCCCCACACCTTTGCTATTTCATCCCTTTCCTGTAGAGAATTTCCCTCCTCCTTGCCATCTCTTGGAATTGATCTTTCATTTGTGGACATATCTTCCCACAAAGCTAGGGGCTCCTGGAGGGCAGGCCAAGGCTTTCTGGTGGTAGCAGGGCCTCAAGGTCACGCAGACCTGTTTGTGAATCCCAGCTGCTATTTCTTGTGGGACTTGGGGCCAATGACCTTTCCTTTTTGCACCTTAAGCTTCCCCGTACGCAGAAAGGGATAAAACCCCTCCCAGGACCACAGGAGGATTTAATGGGCTGCACATCTGGGCTGCACCCAGCACATAGTCTGTCACAGGTACTTAATGGGTGTCTCATCCATCTCTTGCTGACACACAGCAGCAGCTCAAAAGAGGTTTGAGGATGAGTAAGAAAACAAAGAAACAAGTGAATGGCTCTGGACCCAGGCATGTTACTCGGAGTTGTTTTAAATAACAATGCTAAGTGGAAAATGGTGCTCTGTAGACCAAGGAGATGGGGAAAGAGCAGGAAAAGGCTGTTGCTTCTCCTTTGCGGTGTTTGGAAATTATCTCAATCGAGCTCTTTTATTAGGCAGAGCTTTAAATTATTGCCAACCTTAGGGGTTAGGATTATATGCACCAGGGCTGTGTGCCCAAGCAGAGAAGGGCAGTGTGGCAGGGACCCAGCCCTCCTTAACTCCTGAACGTGCCCCGTTCTGGGAATCCTTCGTTCTGCACAGATTATTGAGCATCTGCTCTGTGCCAGGCCTTGCACTGGGACCAGGGTCAGCAGCATTGGGGTGGGGAGGGGAACTACAGCCCATGATCAAAGAGGCAGTCAGTGTGGGCTGAGTGCTGTAATGGGAGACGAATGGGATGCCCAGGAAGCACACAGGGTGGGCACCTCATGCTGCCTCCTCGGAGGAAGGGACATCTAAGAAAAAGAGATGGGAGAAGAGTGGTCCAGGTTTCCAGGCTAAGGGAACAGCAGTGCAAAGGGACAGAAGCAAGAAAGAGCCACAAGAATTCAGTATGACTGAAGTGTAAGGGGTCGGGGTGGGGAAAAGGGAGAGGTGATCTGGGGCACATGACAAAAATGGTAAACCTCATTTGACCAGGAGGTAGAACTGTCCCGAGGACAGTGGTAGCCACTGAAGGGCTTCAGGCTGGAGAGGGACATGACCAGTTTTGCCTTCAAGAAAGAATGCACCACTTTGGGTGTAAACACGAAGGAAAGAGCAGGACGTGACTAGAAGTAGGGAGGCCTGGACCAGGCTGGTGACATTGTGGTGGGAGGACGACAGAAGTTTCTAGGAATCTTGCTGTGTGTTCAGTCCAAACCCTAGAGTTGGGGCACCCAGGTCAGTCACATCCACACTATGTGTAATAGTACCGTAATATTTATTTAAGGCCAGACACTCGTATCCATCCCCATTTTTCAAGTAAATAAATTGAAATTCAGAGAGGTTAAGAAATTTATCTGAAATCACACAACTAGTGAGTGACAGAGCTGGGATTCAAGGCAAGTGTTTGAGCTGGTAACCGCCAGCCTCTCCCCCTCTCCAGATGGCCTGGCCTGTGCACATGGAGCAAGGAAGGAAGTAGGGTCAGGAGAGGTGACGAGCAGGAGTCTCACCATCAGACACCCCCCCACCCCACCCCACCAGAGGGGCTTCCATGGCCACAGACACACTCAGACCCCTCATTAACAAAACAGAGCCATAGTCTTCCAAATAAGCAGAGAAACATTCAGTCCAGTTCCCTGCTGATCCAGGATGGGCAGCGTTCCTCTGAAGGGCAGAACTTTTAGCCCATTTCTCATTTAGCCACTGTGTGACCCCTGCCGGGTGGAGTGGCCTTTCCCAAACATCCTTCTTTAAGATGCAACACTAGTAAGTTCAATCATCAGAGAGCGGTAAATCCTGCCTCCAGTAGTTCCTTGTAAAGTCATGGTGCACGTTAGCATCTTAAAGGCAAAGGAATGCCCTATAATAAAAACATCAAGTAAAATAACCCCCCAGCATTTCATGTCGATTTGTACTTTTTTAAAGTAACATTAACATACTTTGGGAAACACTGTTCTAGGCCAAAGTCCGCTTTGCTGTGTGAGGAGTGTGTGTACTTGTGTGTAGGTGGCTTGTAACCTTTCCCCGCCATTTGCCACAGCACATGAGGGACTCTGACACCTCTAGGCTTGCTCAGCTCCTCCCTGGGATGAGAAGCCTCTCACTGCCATTCTGCCTTCCCCTCCAGCACCTGGAGGCCCAGAGCTCATGTAGGCGGGAGGCTGCAAATCAGAGCTGACTAGCTTGCTTCCTGGCATGGCCCCCAGCTGGCTGTGCAGCTGTCTGTCACAGTAGAACCCTCCCCAAAACTCCAGAGTAGAGGGGCCTGGTGACTCTCAGCTCCAGAGGCTCAGCAGATGCCAGGCCTGGAACCAAGTCGCCATCTCTGAGGGCTTGGCTTGCTGTTCTGGAAGGTGATTCTGGCTGGGGGCCATTCTGAGTCCCTATTTAGAGCAATTGTCAGGCAGTTGCTGAGTTCCAGCTTCCCTTCCACACCCCTGACCCCCCAGCAAGGCTGAGTGATCTCATGCCCATGCCATGATGTAGCAGGGGTCAGGGGGAGATGGGTTACCGTCAGGGCAGGTGCCCAGATCGGGGAGCAGGTTTGAGACTAGGGCAGTGTACAGAGCTCCATCCCCACTCGGGTTCCCAGACCCCAGTGTGGAGTTTGCTCTCAGAGGCGCATCCTAACCACCCGGAACAGCTTAGGACATTGTCTGAGGTCTGCCTGCTGGGCCTGTGCATGCAGCAGTGTCCCCCAAAAAGGGAAAGAGAGCAGGGTGAAGGAATGCTTGCTGATGGGCTGCTGTCATAGCTCCTCTTCTCATCGCCCTGCATTCCCACACAGCGCTGTTCTCTCACCCCAACTGAGTGAAGCCCTTAGCACCAGAGCTGGCTTTGGCTAAAGAAAAGAACACTGAACTGGAGCTCAGAGACCCCTGCACCTTGGGCTGCAGGACTGCAGCTTATGAACTAAGGTTCTTTCCTGCCCCGAAGTCCCTGAGTTCTAAGCTGCTTCTGCCACGTCCCAGGTCCTGTTGAAGCAGGATGCTGGGAGCCCCCTGCTGGCCCATCCAGGGAACTGACCCCTGATGGGGTTGAGCTACGTGATGGGGGGGGACCTTTGCTGGCCCCACATGAGAGCAGTGACCCTTACCCACCCCATCCCCCGGTACTGGCCAGCCCAGTTCTCTCCCTCCCTTGGGGCCTGGCCCCATTTTAGCAGTGAATCCTGAACTCAGTAGAATCTGGCTGCTGGCCTCTTGACTTTCCCTTGGCCTTCCTGTTCCCGCGCTCCACTGAGGACCCACCTCCGTTTGCACCTTGCCCCTCCCAGCCACACAGGGCTTGACCACCACTGTGCCCCAGGCCCCACTTCTGCTTTCTCAGGCTCACACATTTGCGCATTCTCCCTACCCCCCCCCCCCCCCCCCCCCCCCACCACCTGCTGGTATAAGAAGGATTTTAAGGACAGGTTGTGGGGAAATGGTCCCCTACAGCTATCCTAGAACACTAATGAGCTGTGGCAGCCCCAGAGAATCGGGGCTTATTGCTGCGCCACTTCTGTTTGGTGACATGGGCTGTTCTCTGGGATGAATGCTCAGTATCACCTCACTGTCCCAGAGAGATCCACAGGCTGCCCTCTTAACTCTCACCCCCTGTTGTGAGGACGGGGCTGAGACACTCAGGGAAATGGAGCTCCTAGAGGCACCAAGCGACCTGTCCAAGGTCCGTCTCTGTATCCAAAGTCCAAAGCTTCACCAGACTTTCTTTTTAGGGTGAACAAAGGGCACACTTGTTTCTCTCTCACCAGTCTCAGGTGACTCATGGGAATGTGTTGGGGGCCAGGGAGGACAAGTAGTGGGGTCACTGGAGAAGCAGCTTGACTGGGGTTTGTTGTCACTGCCTGGGGCTCTGGCATCGGCCCACCCTCCCTGTCCCTCTCCTCACGTTCTCATCCTTACCTAAGACCATGAGAGGCCAGTGGAGAACCCCTGCAGGAACTGGAGCAGGAGCACGCCTCTGCCTGGGGAGGCTCCCAAGGATTCAGTTCCTTTGACCCGTGGGGGAGTGGCAGGGGCAAGCCGGAGCCATCCCAGCCCATCCTGCTCCTTTCCCTGGCCCTGCGCGTTCTAGCCTGCAGCCTGACCGCAACCCTGCTGTGGGGCCATGCTGCCCCCTGCTGGCCACACTGGCAAAACACAGCCCAGGGTAAGCCCCAAGGTTACAGGTGTTCCCTCTTCACCCAAGCCTGTGGCTAGGCTGGAGACTGTGTGCTCCCTGCCCACCAGGAATCTCAGACTGCATGGGCAGACGAGTCTAGAACTGCCTGGTGCTCAGCAGTGCTTGTTGACTGAACAAATGAATGAATGTATGCATCTCAAGCATTTAGGTGACCATGGCCTGCGGTGTCTGACCAAGAGCAGACAGTACATCAAATCAGACATTTATCGAGCAGAAACTGAGACTCCTCTTGGGCTGACAAGATCTAAATATGAAAACCAAATGTGCAAAGTCGAACAGTGCTAGACTGTGATGCAGGTGACCCTAGAGCAGCCTGGCTCTTGTTCCCAAGTGGCTGGTCCGGCAGTAAGTGCCCAGGGGAGTTGGAGAGGGCTTTCAGGGAAGACTTGGGAAGGGCAAGAAAGGGGAGATAAATAGCAGGGATGAAAAACACAGGGCACCTTAGGGAGTCCCTAGGCTGGCCATTTGGCATGGAACGTTGGGGAGAGAGGCAAGTACCTCCTGCGGCTTGAGGCGAGGACATGCCGGGCACAGTGTCTGCCCTGGAAGCACATATGATTCCTGTCGATCTTCACAAGCACCCTGTGAAGCAGGTGCTGTTATTATCCCTATTCTACGCTTGAGAAGAAGGAGGATTAGAAAAGGTCCACGACTTGTTCAGGGTCCTGCAGCCAGAACATGGTGGAGCCAGGATTCAGACCTCCTCTTAGGAGATGTGGTAGTCAGGTTCAGGAAGTGATCTGCACAAGGACGGATTGGGGGCTCGGAGGCAGGATGGCCACTGAAAAGGCTGTTACTGTAACCCAGTGGGAAGTGAAGGAACTCCTCATTCTACACACTGGGTTTCCCGCATGGTAGGAGGGCCAGCTGAGGCCTGACCCTGGCAGTCCTGTGCCCATGGTGTATCCCTGCCCCATGGTAGGCCAGCCCAAAGCAGTCCCCACAGAGGAGGGGCTAGGAGTGCTGGACTCAGGTCAGCCTGCTCCCCGGGCCCAGGGCTGGCTCCAGTCCGGAATGGGGTTGGCTTGGCCTGCTGGGGCATTTCCGCAGCCCTTCGTCCTTGTAGAGAGGGCTTCTGGGGGAGACAGATATGCTGTCGGGGCAGTTGGCAGACCGGAGCCACACCTCTGCTGCAACAGGCCCCATCTTGGGGGAGGAGAGGCTCTGCGTGCTCATGCTCTCTCTCCCCATCACTGGCTGCTTTTCTTTCCAAGAGCTTGGCAAGATGACGAAGTGACAAGGCTAAACCTGCAGCACTGCCCACACCTCCAGGAAGGGGAAGTTCATCTCAGGCTGCCAGCTGCTGCTAGGCTTGCCAGGGCTTCCTCCCTGACCTGTCTCCGTGGGAAAAGCATGGCCTTAACATGTAGCCTGTGGGTTCAGATTAAAGGCGAGGGACACTCTCCCCTAAGCTGGACAAGGCTTTCCCCACACAGGGCACCCTGGCCACGAGGGCACCAGGACACACCCAAGCCCCCTTCCTGGAGGCTTCAGCTCTTGTGCATGTGTGTGATCCACTTGTCTTCCCATGGAGCCCCAGGTGGGGGTAACAGAAAGTGGGCCTCCTGCCCTAGACAGGGAAGGTGGGGGTGCCGACCTCAGGGCTGTGTGATCCAGCTTCCCACTTTTTCTGACTCCTCGGTCCTGGCACACTTCCTCCATCGCTGTCAGTCCCTGCCCCTCCCCAAGGGCCCTTGGTGTCTTTTCGTTTGGAGCCTTACCCATTTGTACTTATTGTTGATTCTAATTACACTCAAGTGAAGCAAAACTAGAGTGCTAACTCATGAGATTGGCTCTCTGGGGTTTGAACACCCCAATAGCACGTTTGCCTCATTTGCCTCGTTTCAGAATGCGTGATTTCCGTCTTACTGTCTCTGACTCTCCTGTTCATCCTCAGAAGCCTTCATCTTCCCAGGGGGAGAAGCGAGCCCAGCACTCCTGGGAACAGGGAGCCCTGGTCTGCTCACCACTCCCCCGCCCCGCACGGAGCCCTCCATGTTCCCATGGCAAGCCCAGGCCCAGTGTTTTCTTATAGCTGGGGATGCCGCTGAGTGTTCTGGGAGGCAGTCATTCAGCAGAGATCTTTACTGAGGACCTTCTCTGGGTCAGGCGGGGTGCTAAGCACTGGCCTACAACGAGATCAAGACAGACCCCTCCTCTCGCTCCAGGAGCCCCCATCTAGCGGGAGAGACAGTGCACATGCTAACACATCAGAAGAAGAGAGTCACACAGACTGACTGGTGCAGTCAAGGCCATGAGCAGGGGGTGAGCAAGAAAGCAACTTAGAGCAATGAAGTAGATCAGATGGCCGGGAGGGCATCTTTAGGCTGAGACTGAAGGGCACGAGAGCCAGCCTGGGAAAGAATGGACAGCAGCGTCCCCTGACCCTGGGCGATCTCCCCCTCTGCAGGCTCGTGGAGGAGTTCATGCTCTTGGCCAACATGGCAGTGGCCCACAAGATCCACCGCGCCTTCCCCGAGCGGGCCCTGCTGCGCCGGCACCCTCCACCCCAGACCAAAATGCTCAATGACCTGGTGGAATTCTGTGACCAAATGGGGCTGTCCATGGACTTCAGCTCTGCCGGGGCCCTCAATGTGAGTGCTGGGCGGGATGGGCGGGCAAGGGGAGGCCCTGCTTAGGGAAAGAGGAGGAAGGCCTGGAAGCTGGGAGTACGGCGGCCTCCATGTCCCACGAGGGTCTGTTCCCCTTCACACGGGTCTCCCGCAGGGGAAGAAGGAGGGCCTGGGGAGGAGGCCTCCAAGTCACAGAGACCCTGACCGTGGGTTGCGCTCCCCCCCAGGACCGAGCTGAAGGAGACCACTGGAGGCTCAGCTGTGGGCAGGGATTCTGTGGCCCAGGATGGGCTGGGCATGGGCCCAGAGGCTTTCCAGTAGGAGGCTGGGATTATTGGAAGCCAGGGAATGTTTTTTATGGTAAGTGGTGTCACATGCTCCCTGCCTGCAGAACTAAGCCTCACAGGGCTCAGGAACCCGTGGGCTCGGCTCTGATCCCACAGGTGAGAGACTGCTCTCATCTGTGCTCCAAGCCTGGGGTGGCCAGAGAAGTGCCTTAGGTCAGATAGCTGGAAACCAGTCTGTCCAGGCCAGCAGCTAGACACAGAAGGACTGACCTCAGAGCCAGGGCTCTTGAGGCAGACCCAGTGTGGGACACAGGCTGAGGGCTGCTTCCCCCTGCACCCTTCCTATGGTCATGTGAGCAGGGCTGGGCCCCTGAGCTGACTCTTCCTCCCCAGAGCCAAGTCTCAGATGGTCAGCAGGTAATGAGACCCCAGAGCCTCTCCCCAAGCCTGACTGCATGTCACATGGGTTTGCCTCTAGAAAAGTCTGACCGAAACATTTGGAGATGACAAGTACTCACTGGCCCGGAAGGAGGTGCTCACCAACATGTGCTCCCGGCCCATGCAGGTAAGGAAGGGCCGAGTCCCTGTTCTCTCCCTTCTCCCAGGAGCACCCATGACCTCCTTGGTGGGCACAGAGGACCTAAGGGGAGGAGTGGGGAGAATGCCCCCAGGCAACACCTAGGACAGGTGGAGCCCAGGCTCCTGAGCCTGATCTGCGTCCTGCTCAGACTTGTCTGGCTCACCTTTTCAAGGACACCGTTGTCTGCAACCATTAGAGGGCCCAGTTTAAGCCCCACTGCCCTGCTCCATGGCCTCGGGGGCTCTGTTTACCTGCAGAAAGCAGGGAGCCACCACAGGGCGTGCCCCAAGCCTTCAGTGCT